>NC_073356.2:24182500-24846562 GCF_027580225.2 Misgurnus anguillicaudatus
TATTTAATTACTGGTTGACTTGTTTGCATCACATCACATTAAGTGAAATGTCAAGCTGCAAAACTTGTGTCTTGCATGTGGGACTATTGCAAACTGAATGAGCTGTGACAGACACAGTTGAAGAAAATATTGAAAATAATCATTTTGATTAAACATTTGTCTTTACATTTGAACTAACTTTAGCATAAGTAAAGCTATAGTGGATTGAAGTGTGTTCGGGCTTTGTAGATCTCTTCGCACTGTAAATTTGCATCAAACTGAAGTAAAATTATATTCCTCCGTTTGCTTTTCAATAAATTAATAATATGAGAGGAAAACATAGTCTGGAGTTTTTATTTTTACTTTATAAGTTAACCTTCACTAAAAAAATCATTCAATTTACTCGTTTTTTTTAAGGTGATCAATTTATTTAAGCAACATTTAAACAAAAGTTTGTTTTTTCAAATTTTTTGTAAACTTTACAGTGTACTTATAATAAAATATGTGACCTTGTGTTTGATTTCACATTGAATTTTAATCTTTACCATGAACTTACTCAGTCAATATAAAGATATCAAGGTTATTTTTTCACAGGATGTTCTTATGTAGGATGATTTTATGTTAAACAGTAAATCACAAAAAATTACTTTAATTGGGTTTTAAAAATTGTAATGAGACTACAATAATAACATTTTAAAAGCCTGAAATGAAATGTATGCACAGTTTAGATCAATTTATTTGAAGGAAAACAGTAAATTTTAATCTATTCTATAGACTGTTTCAGCAGTAACAACATAAACACGCGGCTTTCGTGGTCATCACGTAACTTCCGGTAAACTCTGCGAAGAATAAATAACAACAAAGTCCTTTTAAAGTAGTTTATTTATATAACAAGCAAAATAAACAACACGTAGATTACATAGGAACCCAAAACATTTGTTATTTTCGACGAGGTATTTGTTTAAGAGTTCTGTTTCAGCAACTAGTCAGAGACCATTAAACAAACAGAAACCGGAAGAAAAGTTCAGACCAGACGCTAATCGCGTCACCGCACATGCGCCCGATGAAACGGTCTATAACTATATTACCTGGGTCTTTACTTGTACACTAGTGTCTGCATCTTTGTGTTAACTCTTTTCCCTGCAATTGACAAGTTATCTGGTCAATTAAGAGAAAACATCCGCAAAAAAAAACATTGAGTTTTTATGTTAATCTGTAATACCACTAGATGGCGCACTTACACAATTTATAAAAAAACTGAAGCAAAAAATGATTTACTAATTTCACACTCTATGCATGTTTTGATAACCGTTTTGAATCTGATCTCTAACAAAATTCCTGCAAAATGCAATTATTATTATTATTTCAGCTTTTTGATAATTTTTCTACTTTTTAAGAAAAATACCCATATTTAAAAGTTTATAAGTAAAGAAAAAATATAGATAGGATGAAATAGTTTTTCCCTGTTTTGTTTGTTTGTTTATTGTGTGTTTGAAAGGAGATGGTCTGTTCTTCCATTTGATATATTTGTGTTTATATATTTTTAGAAGAAAAATTTCCTGGAATGAATTTTGTAAAAAATCACAAAAAATACTGGTGGGCAATTTATCAAAAAAGGCTGGCGGGGAATGAGTTAAAATAAAATAATAATAATGATACATAAAATAAATATGTTAAAAGAATAATAATGCTCTCGTCGATTAATAAGGTTTATTACAGGAATGATTGACATTTAAAACAGACAGTATGTTCCAAACTACTGTAAGTAGTCAGCTTAGAATTTGTGATACAGCCATTGCGTGAAAAAGACTGCGCATGCGCAGTGTGCTCTGTGGTAAAACCAGGGAATGTGCAGCTAGCCTGAGGAGAGTTATCAGCTTTACTAACATCGGCCTTCGGGTGCCTGGTGTGGGCAAGGAGCCTTTTTCTACCCAATATTTATTTCTAGTTGAAAATGTCCGTGTTCTCGGAGTCTGCTTTGGAGAAGAAATTATTAGAACTGAGTAATTCCCAGCAGAGCGTTCAGACTCTTTCACTGTGGCTCATTCACCACAGAAAACACTCCAAAACCATCGTCAAAGTCTGGTATAACGAGCTGAAAAAAGGTAAGATTTTGGCCCAAACACGCGAATAGCTTTAAAAACGTGCTCGTGGCATGTTTTGTAGTTTTGAATTGAAACGTAAACAATGTAGCAAACATGCTAATCACAGATCCTAGCTAACTGTTTAGCTACTGTTACAGTTTATGCACAACGACAGTGTATTCCTTTGCACATTTTAAAGTTTATCCAAGACGGTTGTTTTTAATTGTGGGTCTCACAATTCCTAACTGATTTATTTTGTTAAACAAAATAAGTCTGCTTTAGAAATGACATAACTCAGCAACATGTGTTAAGTTGGTTCTGCAGCAACGCATGTGTGATCAACATACAAGTCAAGTTTCTGCATATAGGATTATGTCATGGAGTCTCAGAATGGATGTTCTTCATAGTATCTTCATTATAGATGTTATAATCTGATTTTACAGCTGTGAATGCTCCAACTGACCTGGCAGCCATTTTGAAAC
Source organism: Misgurnus anguillicaudatus (assembly GCF_027580225.2). Classification (NCBI taxonomy): domain Eukaryota; kingdom Metazoa; phylum Chordata; class Actinopteri; order Cypriniformes; family Cobitidae; genus Misgurnus; species Misgurnus anguillicaudatus. Next base: position 24,185,046 of record NC_073356.2, read on the forward strand.
ATCATCATGGTTCCTCACACGTTTACCTACAACCTGTAGTTTTAGGCCTGTAGTGTAACGTTAGTTTGGTTACCTTTATTTAGGTAAGTATGTTTGACATGTAGTAGGTCTACATGGACCATGTGGGCTGTACTAGGATGAGATCAGACATGTCTGATTCAACAAAGACTTTATAAAGAGAGTTTAACCCTCTGTGAGGAGCATGGATTGGAAGAATGTGTCACACCATGTCTTATTCCCTTGCTCAAAATGCACAATATTATAAACTATGTTTTCACTATACAGATCATACATATACTTTATTGGGCATGCGCCAGTTTCAAGGTATACCGAGGTTTTTAACAGTCAAGGTTTCAAAATAGGGCTGCACGATTTGGGCAATTTCTCCCATTGCGGTTATTGATGTTAATATTGCGATGTGCGGTTGCGATTATAATTAATGGTATCATGAGTCAACTTGATGGGTTTTAAGGAAAATCCACACACAGTTTAGTGATAATGGTAAAATGTGTATTGGTAAACCTAGAAATGTTTTCGAATTGCCACGTGATGTAGCAACTGCTCAGTGTCAGTAATCCTAAATCCAAAATACTGCCATACAACAGACGTAGAGTTTTTTTTAGCTACCAGATCACTGTCAATCTCCTCTGCATCCATCTTTGCTATGGTATTTCCGCGCTGAGCACACACAAGTGACGATGCACGCCACACACGTGCATGCCACACGTGCACTGCCTTTTTTGTTTGTTTTTCTTTCTTTTTTTTTAAACAGCAAGGAAAATCATCAAACTGTTATCAAAAAGTTTGTGTTAACAAGTCCACACATTTATTTATTTAATATAATTGCAACATTTTGCTGTCATATAATTGCACAGGCTGACATTGCGATTGCGATGCGATTAATTGTGCAGCACTATTTCAAAACCACTAAAATGTTCTGTGATACCGTCTCCAAGGTATGAGCTGTGTTTATACAAAATTCATATTATAATTTAAAGACTTTATTTTTATCTGGCATGTGAAAATAACACATCTTAGTGTTGCAATAGCAATACCGTAACACGGTGAAACCGTGGTATTTTTGCTAAAGGTTAATACCGCCAGAATCTTTGGGGGCTTAAAAACGCAAAAAAGTGAAACCACCCTTCAGAGTGGAAATCTTAAAAACGATCTATCGTCGCGTTCTTGTCTAAAGAGTAAAAACGCAAAAGTCTACTCACGGTGGCTCTTGTCGCGAACGCGTTACGTCACAGGCATGCGTCAGTTTAGGAAAATAACAATTTATTTCTATACGTCGGACCTTCATGTTGCCATAGCAGCTCTGATAAATATACAAGTCTTTCCAGCAGTTGTACGAAATATTCACAGCTAGTATTACTGATCAGAGAAGGCGCCAATTCGTTGGAGGCAAACCAGACGGCTTTGGACTAGACCTGGGAGAACCAGGAAGAAGGTTGTACGCAGGCGCACGGACTTGGTGTTGTTGTGTGTCAGTGCTTCACATTGCCACCTAGGCGCCGGGAGTGCATACTACATCGAATATCACACACTTTTGCGTCACCATATGCACGCATATTTCCCTCTCAAAACGCTCGTATAAATGCGGAATAAAAAGTGATAACGCAACGCCACTTTTGCGGTTTCTTTTCAGATCGTTTCCGCGTAAACGTAGCCTAATATAAACTATCACTTATATGATAAAGCTATGTCTTTATTCTTATATGTGCACATTTTTTTATGTTTATCTGCTTACAGATGATAAACATGCACTTCCACAGGTGTTGCTGAAGTACAATGACAGTGTTGCACCTTTGTGATATGGCATAACAATCAATGCACAATGTGTAGTTACTCTCTTATGTTTTTGTAGGTAAAAATTCAGGCTGCACAACATGAAACATGCATAAAAGCCTCATTTACTAAGCCATAAGTTTATAGTTTATAGTGGTAAAATTTTGCGTTACCCGCACAAAAAGTTGGATCCAAGGGGACACGCATAATAATAAAATGGGGAGCTTGTAAGTCGCTTTGGATTCATCTTCTGTGCTTTTCAAGTCTGTACAGAAGGTACATGGCTATATTTACATGCATCATATTTATTTATTTTGACATTTTTAATATTGGGTATTGTGTATTTATGATCATTGCTTTGATATGGATTGCTTGGGTGGTACTACTAAAGAAAGAGCTATCTTTAGACAGTCCATCTCTCTGGAGATCTCATTGTTACTATAGCAAAGGTTTAGTTTCCATAGCAGGTTTTCTTGTGTTCACTTGAGACACAAGTGAATCAGTAGCGAGCGAAACAAAGAGTCTGTCAATCAGAAGCCTACATACAGACAGAGCCTGTTTTAGTTCTTAGTACACTTCATTGCTGTTTAGTTATTGTGTCCTCTTGCACTGGTTTATATTCTTTCATGTTTTTGAATCTAAATTTGTTAAAGGTGATTTCAGATATGGTGATTTCCATATTAACCATTACAACCTTTTTATCTTTACAATTATTTGAAGAGCATTATTACTGCCCAGACGATACATATTAACATAAAATATCTTCTCTCTCTATTTCTGTGCAGCCCAGGTGCCTCGCAAGCTGACGTTCCTGTATCTTGCAAATGATGTCATTCAGAACAGCAAGAGAAAAGGACCGGAGTTCACACATGACTTTGCACCAGTCATTGTTGATGCCTTTAAGCATGTCTCCAGGTGAGTCAGACTATAGGCTTTTTGCTCCAATTCAGATTGTTATGCTTGGTGGGACTGCATTCTTTCCTTGATGCATGAAGCTTTACGTGACGAGTAGCAATTAGGGCTGGGGCAATACATCGCGTTCCCCATTAAAAATACCTGTCTGAGATCAATTCTGAATTGCAAGGCTCCGATTCTGTGTTTCATGCGCAGCTTGTAACGTTACTACGGCTTTGTGATCAGTAGGAAGTCCTTATCAATCTAAAATCACTATGAGTTTGAGTCGTTTATAATGTGGTTTTAAAAAGCAACATTCTCCAAACACAATCATTCAAAATATTTTTTATTATCATGAACATACCTGAAACAATTTGAAGAACTGCGATATAAATATACCTCTAGAGTCTAGACATTTCCTGGAATAGCGTTTGTAATGGTACTTCTTCTGTGGCAAAAATGGCGCCCTCTGGTTTTGGATGTGGTGGCATTTCACCGTAATTCATTAAAATTCATTCAATGAGAGAACACGCATTTGCACGATTAATCGTCACAGCCCTAGTAGCAACGTCCTAACTGGTAAAAATCTTTCTTGTTAAACGTCAGATCTTTTCTAATAGACCTTTTGTCCTGGTTCGCAAATAATTCACTTACCGAAAAAGTCCAAAGACTTGATCATTTGCGCTTTTAGCAGTGTCTGTTAAAAGTCTTCCTGTATTAAAATCATTTACAACATTTTCCTCTTGTTTTGCACAGTCAAGGAGACGAGAGCTGTAAAAAACAGTTAGGTAGAGTGCTGTCCATCTGGCAGGAAAGAGTCGTCTATGAGAATGACGTTATGGACAAACTGTTTGAAGTTCTGCGTAAGTACATCACAGACAAGGTCAATGCATCACTGATTTAACTAAAAACTTTTAAAGGTTGTAAAAGATATGGGTACAATGTCAGAAAAAAAGTATAAAAGCTGTCACTGGGATGGTACCCATTAAAAAGGTCCTAATATGCAGGGGTGCACATAACATGTTTGGCTTGGTTCTCAAAGCAACACCTGGAAATGTTGCTTGGTACTCACACTATTCATGACACAGACATCCTACATGCTTTCATCATCACTTCTCTCTTCGCCATATTTCTTTGGTTTAACCCATGTGCAATGTTCAAAGTTGTAAGTGGACAAAAAAGGCCACTAAATTAAACAACTGTAAAGATGTATCAAATGAAAAAATGTCACTTTTTTGCATATATCTGTTAATCCGCCTCCATACTGCTCAAAAATACCAAATGTTTACAAAAAATCTATGATTTTAACTTTAAAATTGCCAAGTTCATAAGTGATGTCACTGATTTGGGGGGAAAAACACACAAAATGACTGATTTGCAATATAAAAAAATGATTGTGGACTGCCTTTTTCACCCTTTTCACAGTAGTAAAAACATTGGCTTTGCATCAGATTTAAAAAAAAATTCTCCCTCATTTATGGTTTGTGGTCGTTTTTGCTCCATTGACTTCCATTATAACAACATTTTTTGATTGCAAAGCTTTGACTCCTTATTATCATGCATTCTTTATTGTTGGTAGTTTTCCTTTTGCAAGGAGGTAAAATTTGTCGTTTTTACTGTTTAGCACCATTAACCCTTTGGTAGGCCTGTGCAAAAACAGAGCTAAATTGCTGGCTTTACAGTGTACTGTCACTTTAAGTGCACGGATCCACATGCATTATGTGCTTATATTCATTTAATGTGTAAAAAGACTGTGTGCTACTATAATTACGGCATTCTGAGGTGATTTTGTGTTATTATGTCCGCTCAAGTTCAAGAAAACAAAGTCAAGTTGGCATTGTCTTTACTATTCACTTGTATTTACGTACTGTTTGATTCCTTCACATGTGGATTTTCGGGCTCGTGCTTTAGAGGTGAGCGCTAACAAAACGTATAAAAAAAATTTTTGTAAGTAAAGTCATGAGATCTGCTTAGCATTTTCTGTGCTTAAATATTTACGTTGGCCAATCGGCACAGTGACTGTTGCATTGCTGCTAACGGCACACATTCATTTGAACATGTTTGTAATATTTATCTTACCAGTGATGCACAGAAAAATCCCTTATTTTGCAGTAAATTAACTAAGTTTGGTAACAAAATGCTAGCAACGTTGGTACGCAAAAGCACCTCTTAGAGCAGTTTCTGGAGCGCTTTTTTGATTTTTATTGCGCACATGCGTACCAGTTATGTGCACCCCTGCTAATATGCACCATTAAGGTATAGATATGTACCAATATAGAGATACCAGTATGCACCATTGAGGTACTAATATGCACCCTTTGGGGTGATTTCCCGGATAGGGATTAGCTTAAACCAGGACTAAAAAACATGCCTAACTAAAAACATTACTGGTGTGCATTTTGAGGCAAAACAAAGGGCACTGGTGTATTTTAAGATATGTCAGTGCAAGTTGTTTTCAGTTTGGACAGCTCTTACATTTATTTTAGTCTAGGACCAGTCTAATCCCTGTCCGGGAAACCAACCTTTTAAGTACAAAGTTGTACTTTTTAAAAAGTGACTGGTTTTGTGCCTTTAATTCTGGGATTGTACAGTCAGTCAGTGCTTATCACAAAATAAGCACGACAGGATGGTCATGTCTGTATGTTACCCCCTTAATTGCATGGTAACTTGCCACATTAGTTGGTAACTGGATTTTTAATAATCATCACACATTTATTAGTTGTTTTAAATAGCTCTGCTTAAGTAATGTTGAATATGTTATAATCCAAATATCTTCCCTTATCTTGACTTACAGAAGTAGAGAAGAAGGCCAAAAAAAGGCCTTATGAAGAGATCAGGGTGAATGATGAGGCCTTCGGCTCTCACAGCTCCCCTAGTGAACCTCCACAGGTACTAAAAAAGCAGACCTCTGTTTGATATGTGTAAGCATACCAGTGTAATAAAACAATTTCAACTCGGTCTGATTCCTTCATGCCAATTCATGCTCTGTGTTTCAGACTGCAGATCTGATACGAGCACTACAGGATCTTGAAAACGCAGCCTCGAGCGATGCCACCCTTCGTCAGAGGATCTCTGCTTTGCCACCTGAGGTGCAGGACACCTCCCTTCTTCATAAAGTTACAGGTGAGAACACCCGTGAAGCCTAAACAAAATGGTTATGTTAGCAAACGTACATCAAAACAAAAATGAAGTTAATCTGACCTGACACAAGGGGTTTGGTGAAGTGTAAAAGTTTATGGATCATGAACATAATTTGGAGAAGTGCAGTTTTTTCATGGAAATGTCTTTCAATAAACAATGTTGTCATATATTCGAGCTCTAGAAGATTATGTCAATCGTACTGTACACCTGCAAAAATGCTGTAGGTGGCGCCAAATACGCCTGGTCTTACAATCAGGGTCTTCTTATATGCTGGACAATATGGTATTGGTTGTTCCATGACTGGTCATCTATTCTGCCCATCTCTCACACTGTAAAAAAATTTGAGAAAATTAAAAAAATCTGATCCAGTAAAATGTTTGAGTTGTCTCGACAATTGTTTAAATGTGTATCCTACAATGATAGTCTTATTTTGTCAATAATGTTGACTACACTAAAAATACAAAGTTCTTAATTAACTTAGTTATATTATTATATTAAATACATACTCAACTTCACACAGACATTGGTCAGGTGATTGTTCAGACAGTTTGTGTTGAATGCAATTTGTGTTTTGTGTTGAACTTTCACTTCAGCAACACTGTGTCATGCAATTAGACCTCAACCTTTAACAAACAAACCTCAAACATGGTGAAAACCAACAAATATCTCTCATTCAAAATGAGCTATGCATGACAGAAATCTAACAGAGAAAAAAACATTAGCATAAATAAAGCGATCAGCAATATTTTATGATAATATTAATAGGGATGCACCGAATCCAAGATTCGGATTCGGCCGAATACTGGGCTTTTTTGGCGGGGTTCGGGTTCGGCCGAATCCTAGATTTTTTTCCACCGAACCCTAGGCTTGCACTACGCTGGTCCACGTCACGCGGCCGTTGATTACACACATCGGGTGCTGACGTGGAGATAAGCTTTTTCTTTCGGTGAGCCTTAGGGGCGGTTCGCATTTCGCCAGACGCGAGCGTGTCGACTCGCACCGCATCGCTTTCATTATGCATAATGTTGCCTATCCTTTTTTTTACAGTTAAAATGAAATAAAATGAAAAATATACTGCTGTGGATGTTGTTTACTTCATTAATGTGTTTTACTGTGTTAATGGAATAAGGATGCGAATATGATTCGGTATTTGGTTTCGGATTCGGCCGAATCTTAAACCGTGGATTCGGTATTCGGCCGAACCCAAAAAATTCGGTGCATCCCTAAATGTTAACCACTTAATTTAACATGCTGAAATGCATACTGGGAACTTTTAAACTCTTGTATGAAGTAGTTTGTCCAGATTAGGGAAACATTTTGACACATTTCTCAGTTTTTAAGTACAGTCAATTGAAAAAATTCTTGTTAGCAACATGACTAATAAAATGTTTGTGTTGTGTTTGTCTCAGATAAAGAGTCGGGGGAGCGTCTCTCTCGGTTAGTGGAAGAGGCCTGCATGCTTCTGGCTGATTACAGCGGACGGCTTGCGGCAGAGATCGATGACCGACGACAGCTCACACGCACACTCACCGTCTTCTTACAGAGCCAGAAAGATGGCCTGGCCCAGAACGAGAAGAAACTAGAAGTGGGTAGACTTTTAACATTTTATTCTTCTTTTCTTTTAAGGGAATGGTCTACTCATTTTCAATATTAAAATATGTTATTACCTTAACTAAGAATTGTTGATACATCCCTCTGTCGTCTGTGTGCGTGCGCGTGGGCGCTGGAGCGCGCTGCGACGCTTCGGTGGCGTTTGGCTTGGCCCCATTCGTTCGGTGGTGCCATTCAGAGATAGAGTTAGAAGTGGCCAAGCGCATCAACGTTTTTCCTGTTTGGGACGAGTAGTTATACGAGCAAGTTTGGTGGTACAAAATAAAATGTAGCGTTTTTCTAAGCGGATTTAAAAGAGGAACTATATTGTATGGCGTAATAGCACTTTTGGGAGTACTTCGACTCGCCCGAAAAGTCTGCTCCCCTTCTCCATCTCATAATGGGAGAGGGAGGGTGATACTGCGCCGAGTCGAAGTACTCCCAAAAGTGCTATTACGCCATAAAATATAGTTCCTCTTTTAAATCCGCTTAGAAAAGCGCTACGTTTTATTTTGTACCACCAAACTTGCTCGTATAACTACTCGTCTTAAATAGGAAAAGCGTTGATGTGTTTGGTAACTTTGTCTCTGGGTGGTGCCATTGGGTGAATGGGGCTGGGCTGGATGCTGTCGAGGTGTCGCGGCGCGCTCCGGCGCTTGCGTGCGCGCACACAGATGGTGGAGGGATGTATTAACAATTCTTGGTTAAGGTAATAACATATTTTGGTGTTGAAAATGAGTAGACTATTCCTTTAACATTAGTATTCCTCAATAACTATCCAGTTTTTTTTTTGTATACAGTCTAAACACTAATTATTTATACATTTCTTTTACTATGGTGCTATTGCAATGAACGTAACATACCACAGTGGTCATAGCTGCATGTCTTTCTCACATATTTGAGTTTGCTTTGAAGGAGTAGTCCACTTTAATGATGGGGTTCATTGACTTTTTATAGTAGGGAAAAAATACTATGGTATGTCAATGGGCCCCATCTTTATAGTGCACCACTACTTTAATTTCTTATGTGCAAGTATTGGGCAGGGTAAGTATAGAAGTTTCATGGACTTAAATGTGTAACAGCTTAACTGTCCAGCCTTTGTCTACAGGTATTGAGCGGGTTCCAGTGTTCCAATTGATGTCATCTTAACATAAAAAAAATAAAAAAATCAAATAAAAACATCTCTCGAGTGTGCATTCATTTATCTATTTATTTACTGCTCCATTTGCTTGACAACCCTATTGTCAATAAGGATGTATTTGTACTGTATATATTCACGATACTTAATGAACCTTATTAGCAGGACCTAACAATAAAGCTTTGTTCAATTTAAATAATATTTGTGTGAATGTCTATATGAAGGCATTAAGAGTTTGGTTATTAACATTAATCATGATAAAACATATTGTTCATAGATTATATTTCCTAATTGTCTAATTTTAATAAGAAAAAAACCTTGCTATAAGGTTTAACTGATATTTTCAGAGTTACTATTTGAATATTCTGTTTAAAGAGTTATTTAGGATTAAAAAGGTGTGAATACATATAGTGCTTTTGAAAAAATAGTTTTATTTTATACATCTAATTTAAAGAAAATCTGTATACTGGCTCCAAAGCAATATACATCAGTAATGCATCCTGGGACATAAAAGTAATTGATGTTTCACTTTCATTGATCATTTCACTTTCAAACTAAGAGTTGACTTGGCAGCACATGCACTAAATCTTATTTAGAAAAATATTTTAAGAGATCCTCTACACAAAAGACATTTGGTTCTTTGTTATTAGTTTTTTTTTTTTTGGGTTGAAGTTAATTTTAAAATAGGCTGATAAATTTATCTGTATCAGTCCATATTTTAAAAACAGGCAATAGGGTTATATACCCTGTCAATCAAAAGTAAAGAGGAAAATGCAATATAAAAATATATTATAAGGAAAAAATATGATATATAAGGAAACATTACTAGTTTAATGTTCAATATTAATGGTCATTATATGAATAAATAACTAAAAAAAAATCTTCAGAATTCTGTTAATGCAAATTAATATATCCACCAAACTATCGGTATCAGCAGATATCAGTGAATAATCGATATCGATGGAAAAAATGTTACATCGGTGCATCTCTAGTTTTATTATGTCATGCGTATTATTATTTTACATTTCCCCAATATGCATTCCAGTGCAATTTGAAATATGCAATTCAATATATGTGCACAAGCTATTTTACAAATACATTTTACAGATAAAGATTTAAAAGTGACATTTCTACCTTATAGAATAGTGGTGGTATGATTTTTTTACTAATTTAAAAAATGTCAAATTATTGATTTTATGAAACATTTAATAATGTATCCAGTATGTTATTTTCTTTAGGCAAAACTTAATATTCAAACACTACTACTTTATGAATGACACTAATGGAGCAGGTTAGAGTAAAAACTGACAAACCTGTCTCTCTAAAATACAGAAAAAAGTATTAAGTGGAAAGAGCTTAATTACTGATTAAAACAGGAAAAATGTCTTTATAGACAAACTCTTTGTACAGTACCCCAAAAAAACAAATGCATGCATTTTGGTTTTGCTTGTTCCATTTCTGGTATGAATTTTGCACTCTCACAACAAACATTTCCTCAAACACTAATCAGATTATTTGGGTGTTTATTTCAGGAATACAAGCGCAAACTGGCCCGTGTGTCCCAGGTACGGAAGGAGCTGCGGCCTCGTCTCAGCAGTCTACCAGACCTGTCCCGGCTACCAAGTGTCACCGCCAGCCACGTCCACCTGCCCTCCTCCGGAGACCTTTACAGCCCCTCAGACTGAGCTGAGCTCGGACATCTATCATATCTCTCACCTGATCACCCATCTTCTAGTTCTCTGGCTGTCTCGCTTTGTTCTGGGTGTGTCCTATGCTCTGACATTTGACATCACTAGGCCACTAGACCAGCAGTGGATGTGTCTGATCTGCAGTCCATGGCTGCCCGAGTGTACAAATTACAATGTTGATTTCCCTGTGGTATTATTTCAGTTCACTGGTCCCCCTTCGTAATAAAAACCATACGTTTGTTGAAATACACTGGAATTAATGCAATCATTTATAAAACTGCTGTTTGCCTCTGGACTGTCTTTGTATAGAAAAATATTCTGTACATCAATGAATGACAAAAAGTCATTAATAGAGCTTATAAAGCAATTTGCGTGGAAGCAAGTCTTACACTCAAATGTTGGAAAAGTTGAAATAGACACCTTACCCAACTGTACACATGCAGTGTGTAGATCAGTCTGTAGATGTCTCTACTGCTCCCAGCTAAACTCCTCTGTTACTTGTTAGTCCTACTGATGTGTGGTAATCTTACATTACATTATTTGACAGTGAATATTTCAGTGCAGTATCTTATAATCAGCTGCAGTATTTTAGTGTGGCAATCATACCAATGTGCCCAATGTTTCCATTTTGAAAGTTACATTTCTAAGTGCTGGAGTTATGTATGTAGCATTAAGAACATTGCAGTTATTATGGGAGATGTTTCTCTTTGGGGTAAAGCTTTAACAATGCTCCATTAGTAGAGTACCTAAAATATACATTATTTAATCTCTGCTGATTTCTTTCTTTTTGATTATAAAATTATAACCAAAAAAACTTAGTTGAATTGATCTGAAATACATTTTCAGTTCATGCTCCCTATTCTTCCTTCATCTTGTTTCTGTATTTTCAAGTCCTCCTTATACAGGATTAAATCTTCACTTTCATCTTTTATCTGTCTTTCAACTTTACAGACAATTATTTTGTTAAAATGGCAGATTTGTTGCTGTTTGAAACAAGTCTTTGTTTATGTTTAACTGTATGGTTGCTCAACTTTAACAGGATGGACTTGTAATGGTGAAATTTTAAGGGGGCCACGCATTGCCTGTCAAACAACAACAACTTTAAATTTTAGGTTGCTAGTGTACATTTTAACATCAGCCTTTGTAAATAATCTGTTGATCTGAGCCAAATAAAGCTAAGAGCAAAGTTAAATGCATTGTTTCTCAAGTGAAAGAGATACTAATTTCTTTCAAAATTACACTTTTCAATTTTAAAGATTTCTATCTGGATTTTTTGAGACCTAGGCATTTCATTGTAATGCAAAATGTTAAATAATGATATATTTTAAGTCTCTGAAAAAACATGTCATATAAAGTGATTAAATCATGTGATCATTTTAAATTCAATCAATCTTTTAAAGTGTTTAAATACTTCAAAGCTGTTAACTGATTGTTTTCTTTAATATCAGTCACTGAAGTCTGCAAGCAGCTTTAACATTTGCACACGGTGCGCGGTCACAAGACTTCAGATAAATCCGCTTTTTCACTAAGCACTAAATAAAAGCCCTAACAAAGATAAATGCAATATAGGGTAGAAATAATCACTTAAAATATATATTGTTTTAATTAACGAAACCATTTGAAATAAATGCAGTATATGCACACATCATAAATACAACATCATTCATTTATGTATATGGGTTTGTGGTCGTCAACGTATCTTCCTGTATTCAATAAGATGTCATTATCTTGATATCAGGGGGGAAAATAGTGATTTGCACACGGTACATAGTCACAAGGCTTCAAATAACAACGCTTCTCCTCTGAAATTCAAATAGTATTAGCACTACACATCCTGTCAGTACTGTGACAGGATCGCATTTAACGCTTATTTGTTTATTCAGTATTTTTACAATTTTATGATTAATTAGCCTAATATATTCTGATTTATAACAGACCGTTTTTTTTTACTTTGACATAAACTTAAATTTATTGAAAGTCTAGAAAATTACAAACATGGTTAAAACCGATTTAGAAACAGTGCATTTGGTGACGGACAGCCGGGTCAAAATGTATACCATCACATCCCAAAGGTAAAGAGACATTTTGCAATATTTTAAAGACATTGAATATTATCATTTGAGTGTTATTGTGATTTTTTCTCTCAATGTTAAATTTATGATTTGTGACATTACATTTTAATGGTGCATACACGGCCAGCTGATTGTTTTTTGTTTTTTTATTCAAACAATTACATGAGATATACAATAACCTTCAGGAGAACATTGTCAAATAAAAGAAGATACAGAGAAATCAGAGAAAACGGCCAGCTGATTGTGTCATATTCATTATTGTTTTACTTACGTAATATTTTGGTTAAACGGCTGAGCTCTTGCACAAGCTTACGCAACTTAACAGTGCGCAGAATTTGCACATGGCTCCAATCAGGACAAGTAATTGACACTCACCATCAAATCTACTCGATTGAGTCATAACTATTCATTATTTTCATGTTTTAGTCTATCTTATATCTCTTGCTATATTTTTACATACATTTAAAATAATGTATCTATATCCATATTGATAACTTTTCAATTTTTGACGATAGCCCACTTAAACGATAGGCTATATCTCAATATTCGTTTGCATTTTAATTAATAAAAACTGTGAACTTTTTACCCATTTATCTTTAGTGAAAAAAGCCGTAAAATGTACAATAAGTGACCACTTAGTAGGCATACTGTTTAATGATTAAAACGATTGGTGATGATAGTCTCGCCATTGTCCTCTTGCCCAGTTTGCAAACCTATTCCCTATATTACAAATTGCGCATTATTTTCTAATCCTCTCGTGCCAGCACAATTAATTCGAAAATATCTTAATATTCCATAGATCATAGACAGCAGGAAACTCTGGGCTGGATCCGCACCGGATTTGCGCAAAGTCAGCAGCCCCGGTGCAGATCCGGAACGGAATCGTCTGCTGTCTTGTTTCTTAGTCAACACTGTAGATCAACAAGAAGGTATATGCAAACATCTGTATGATCAACACTGTGTCAAACAGGACGTTTTTTAAACTTGAACATAATGTAATACAGTTTACATGTAGGCTAATACTAGTTTACATATGAAAACTGCTGTGTGAACACTACAGGTCAAACAGGCAGTGATCAGAGGCATCATGCCCCTCTGTTTTTTTGTTGTTGTTTTTGATCAAAGAAGAATCTATTAATCTGTAACTAGGTTTAATAGGTACAATATTATCAGTTATTGATAGCCAATAATGTAAAAAAATTGCTTTTATTGACTGTTTGTACAAGATGGGCTCAGATTGTTAAAAAGTGTCGAGGGCCAATCTGACATCACACGGGGAGCCATATTTCAATGACCTAATTTTTCAAGTCTAGAAAATAGTTTACCAAAACTAAGTTACTCACTGGGTTGGTCTTTTTCACATTTTCTAGGTTGATAGAAGCACTGGGGACACAATTATAGCACTTAAACATGGAAAAGTCAGATTTTCATGACATGTCCCCTTTAATGTTTGTGCACACATTTCTGTCAGCTGTGCAACACTGTGCCCCCTTAAAAAAAGGGATTTAAACTGGGGTGTATGCAAACTTCTAACAACACTGTATCCAGAAGTTGTAAAAGCTGGATCATATGCAAATGTTTTTTTTTTTTTAAATGCATAAAATAGTTTTTATTTGTTAAGGCCTGTAACTGTATATACCTCCTTATGTTCCAGTATGTCTTCAGGTGAAATGAAGGATGTAAAACATTGCCATGATAACAGTCGTGCCATGGAGGACAGAGAGCGTGAAAAGAAACTCGCCAAGAAACGCCTCTACATTGTTTCAGTAGTCTGTCTGGTCTTCATGGTGGGAGAGATCTTAGGTGTGTGAACCATGCTACCTTTTAGCTTTGTTTCCATATAATAGATCAATAACAGGACTCAAGACTCTGTTGCATGTATTCAGGTGGGTATTTTGCCGGGAGTCTGGCAGTAATGACAGATGCCGCTCACCTGCTTGTGGACCTCACCAGCTTCATCATCAGTTTGATTTCGCTGTGGCTGTCATCCAGGCCTGCTACACACACTCTCAGTTATGGCTGGCATCGAGCAGGTAAATGATTTTAATTTTATAACAATAAATTGTTGTAATGTGGTCTACAACCTAAAGCAGATGGGATGAAATGTTATGAAAAGATTATGCAGTTGGTATAAAGTTTTTTGAGCATGTGATAAATTTCATGCACAGGCGTACTTAAAGGCGGGGTGCATGATCTCTGAAAGCCAATACTGACATTTGAAATCACCTCACATCATCAACAAACACGCCCCTACCCCAATAGAATCTGGAGCTTCTTTTAATAAATTCGCCTCACACATACGCAACCCAGGCAACAATGTCGGCTAGTAGACATGCCCCTTACTGCTCGGCCCGACTCCCTTTTCCAAAGCGTTTCTCAAAAAACATGCAACCTGCCTTTAAAGTTTGCATACTATCTACAGTATGTTTAATGCACTCTCAAATGTATAATATACAATGGGATAGCATAAACATGCATGAGTCTGTTGTTAAAGTTTTATTTGTTTTTAGAAATTTTAGGTGCTTTGCTGTCTGTATTTACCATTTGGCTGGTGACTGGCGTGTTGGTCTATCTGGCAGTAGAAAGGATCATTACTAATGACTTCACTATCGAGGGCACAATTATGCTCATCACCTCTGGCAGTGCTGTGCTGGCCAACATCATGTAAGACAAAAAACCTCATTCTGCTGTATAGGCTACTATTAAGAACAGTATCCTCTCATTATTCATAGCGCTTAACAACAATGTTACATTTGATCATTTCTGGTCTTTGTTTTATGCGCTTGTCTGTTTCTCTCTATAGAATGGCTGTTACTCTGCATCAGTCCGGTCATGGCCATAGTCACGGAGGTCTGAGCTCCCACGGTCACAGTCACAAACATGAAAAAGGGCAAAGCAATGGGCATGCCCACGGTAACCATTGCGATGTGGAGGAGCAAGGCTCTGGTAAAAAGCAGCAGGCTAACGCTAGTGTCCGGGCAGCATTTGTCCATGTGATCGGAGACCTTTTGCAGAGTGTCAGTGTACTCGTCAGTGCTCTAATAATCTTTTTTAAGGTAAGATATAAGGGTCATTCTAAAATAGTGGCTTTCCTGTCCCAGCCCCAACCATCAGGAAAAACACTTAAAATTGTCAGATAATGACACAAAATGTTTTTTGTATTAATTGAAGTGTTTTCTTATTAATAAAACATATGTAAGACAGTTATATTGCAAACCATTTTTTATATATATTGTACGGTCAGTACCATGAAATTGGCTTGTCCCTCGGGTCAGGAGTCGTGGTTTAGTGACATATTTTGAGTTAAAAAACATATTATTCTCCCCCTCTAAATGTCACAAAGGGAAGTAGTACACTGTAAAACATTTCTGTAGAAATTACAGTATTACTGGGTATTACTGGCAACTAGCTGCCAGTAACTTACTGTAGATTTTACATTTATGTTATTTATTGGCAACAGTTTGTTCATAGTTAAATGAACATGAATAATTTTCAGTATTTATCTTCTACAGTAAGTTACTGGCAACCAGCTGCATAATTACAGCTTTTTACAGTGTACAGTTATTTAGTGGACTACTTAAAAAACTAAAATATCAACTAAATATTATAAATAATTTACCTGTCCCCCAATTTTATGTCACTGGTGTTAAAATGTATATAAACCACCACTTTGAAAAAATCAACATCCTTGCCAACTTCTTCCTGGGTCAAACATTCATTGTAGGCGTGTCTGTTTTGAAAAGCACAAGGTGAATGTGCACTCTCTTCTCATCTTTTAGCAATTTGATAAATAATTTGATAATTTCATGCGAGGACTTAAGATGTGTCACTGGTGTTACTACAGTTTATAGTAAGGGGAAAGGAAATTTTATTAATATAATTTTTCAAATTGCATGATTAAGTGATTTATTTACAATTTAAGAAGTGTAGTTTGAGCTACTGGCCGCAATCTTAGATATGACATTGTGTCTGCAGATTTGTCACTGGTGCTATTGTCACTGGTGTTACTAATAAGTAAGCATTTTAAGTATATCATCATTCAATTTTGATCACTCAACCTCAATTATTTCTAATGTTACAACAAAAAACACAATGGTAGAAATATAAAAAAAGTCACACATACAATAGAACTACGCATGCCTGTTTAAAGTAAATTATTACTAATCAAGACAAATTCTTAATATAAAATTAACTTTTTCTGTCTTTGATTATGTATGCAAATAAAATAGTGAAAATACATTCTGGGAAGCCTGAATTGTTATCTAAAATATAGGTAACATCAGTGACAAAAAAGCAGCACAAGCTTTTTTAATGTAATGTAGCAAATTTTGTTAATGTAATAAAAATATAAAAATACATTAAACTGTCGTTTAAGTTGATTTATAATGTTAAGAGGTTAACTATTATCTGACTATAAGTTTTGGTATAAAAAAAGGAATTCCATTTTTAAAAAGTTCAAATTCCACCATTTTCATAGAATGACCCAAGGCACTGAACCGGTATGTGGAGGATATTAAATATTTGTCAATTTTCCAACAAACAAGCCACATGAAAGTTGACTTTCCAAGGAAGTGTAAACAGTGTGACACTATCGAAACACCATTTGCTCGATGAGGGTGTTAGCGATGAGGAAATTACACACTTTACCTTTAAAACATAAACAATTAGTTAATAGACAGTTTGAATGAAATATTGCAATTGTCAGAAAGCATTTGTTAGATAAAAAAGAATATTTGTAATAACTATACTATATACTTTTAGATAAATATATAAAAGCTGTCACTGAGACAATACCCTTTTTTAAGGTCCTAATATATGCCCTTTACTCTAGGTACATGTGAGGACCAATATGCGCCTTTAAGATATGCATGTATTCAATTGTGTACGTTTTGAAAAGGTACCACTCCAGTGACAGCTTCTGGACACTTTATCTTGTAGACCATTTCAGATGCATAATGCTAATAAACCAATTTCTTTTACTTTTATAGCCCGAATATAAAATTGCAGATCCCATCTGCACGTTCCTGTTTTCTATCTTTGTCCTGGGCACCACTTTAACCATCTTGAGGGACATTCTTATTGTCTTAATGGAAGGTAACGAAAGTAACGTTTTATTTCATTTATTTCATTAGTCATTTTCTTTATTAATATCTAAACTTTCAGTCAAAACAAATGTTTGGTCTCATCTACCTATCTAATTGAATTCAATCTTTGAAATGGCCTATACTTAGTCAATATTAAAGATATCAAGAAGATTTTATTTTTTACCAAATGTGTTTTTTACATTATGTAGCAGGATGATTTTATGTAGAAAACTAAGCTTTGTCTACATATTGTCTTTATTTAAAGGGGACATATCATTAAAATCAGACTTTTTTTACATTTAAGTGCTGCTATAATTGGGTCCCTAGTGCTTCTATCAACCTAGAAAATGTGGGAAAAAGATCAACCCAGTAACTTAGTTTTGGTAAACCATTCTCAGCAAGCATGTGAAAAAAATAGGTAATTGAAATTTTGCTCCCATTGTGATGTCAGAAAGGGATAATACCGCCCCTTGATATGCACTATCCAATCACAGCACTACCTTTAAGTAGAAGGATCAGCTCATTTGCATTTAAAAGGACACACATTTAGTCATTTTACATTTAGTCATTAAGCAGACACAACCAAAAAGGGCAAATTTTTGCTCACACCTACAAAGTGGCAACTTTAACTTGCTATAATAAATTATCCATATGGTATTTTGAGCTATAACTTCACATACGTACTCCGGGGACACCAAATATTTATTTTACATCTTTAAAAAGTCCCCTTTAACATACTGAAGTATTTAAGCATACGCCTGCGGGCCAGAAAGAAATCACAAGTCAATATTAGATATTTTTATGGTGACTAGGGATTCTGTGAAAGGCCACTTTTTAATGTACAATTAGCTTATTGTTAAATTACAGTATGAACTCTTCATCCAGTGTTTCTCTCCCCCAGGCACACCGGCTGGTGTAAACTATACTGAAGTGAGAGAGAGGCTGCTCAAAGTCAAGGGAGTCAAAGCAATACACAGCCTTCACATATGGGCCTTGACTATGAACCAGGCTGTGCTGTCTGCTCACGTGGCTATAGATGACATACCATAAACGCTATACTGCTTCCTTGTGATGTTTATTATCGTATAGCCTAAAGCAAAATGCATGAATGCTTAAACATCCAGATGAGGAATGTGTTTCTAATGTTTTCCATTTATACTTCCCAGATGACACTGCAGAGCCCCAAGATGTGTTAAGAGAAATCACCCAAGACGCTTTCAATACCTACAGTTTCCATTCAGTAACCATTCAATTGGAGAAACAGACAGACCAAAGGCCTGACTGTAGCCTGTGCGAGGAGCCTAAAAAGTGAAACATCCCATAACCTTATGAATGAATTAATAGCCCCCAGTCCAAAGAGACAAGTGACCCTGGAAAAGAGACATATAACAATGTTTGATGGAGGATTCAATCATTGTTTTGACTAAAAATACTGTCATTTAATCTTTTTAATTGTAAAACACCTGAAAATAATGTAGATAGACTATGCGAAAGATAGCCTTTAAGCATGAAAAATGACATTGTAAATACCATATTTCAGTCCTGTGGATTATTTTATTGTTTTGTTTTTTTTTACATTTCTGACATATCACATTTAGCCTAATGAAAAGATGTTGGTTCTGTTAGCTAAAATAACTGAAAGTTAGGTAAATGTACTATTAAAAAACAGTAGTTTTAGTATTGCAAGTATTTAGGAGAGATTTTAGATGCATGTGTTATGTTTCTGTGCCATATTACATTTTTCCTTATTTTCACTGTATCAGTAAAGAGGACTGTAATGTTGTACTGTATTCTTTCAACCCTCGCTTGGTCCTCGAAGGGATTATTGTTACGCATCAACTGTGCATTCTGTATGTATTTTTGTGATCTTTTGATTTTCGTGACCTTCTGATTTAAGAATGATTTTGGTCATTGAAGGACGGATCAGTTTTTGCAGTAAGTGTCTCTATGTGGCTTTACAGACCATGAAAAGAAGTCTCAAACAATAGGCCGTTGGGTATAAGTGCATGTTCTTTTCTGTTCTGTAGACAGAGGGTCATTATTACTCAGGTTTATATGAAAGGACTGCGTGCACCTTTGAGAGCCATAAAAATTACCCACATTATGTTAAGGGCCTCTTTCTTTGATACTGAAAATGAAATATAGTATATAAGTAATGATAGTCTGTGGAAACAACTGCTCCACATCCTGTGTTACCAATCACAGAAAGTCTGATGTAAAAACCCTCCTTTGATTCCCTTGTATAAAATCACACTATTTATGTATGAATGTCTATCTTTGTTTTAGCCAAAATGAATTAAAAATATAAAAAAATTAAAGTTGCTGTGCTAGTACACCTGCTGGATAAATTTATCATTAGGCTTTGAAAGTGGTTAACTCAATGGAGATACATCAAGTCTCTATATGAAGAATTTGGTTCTAAAACGAAATGACTCTTTTATCAAAACATGATTATTATTATGATTATTTCGTATTATGCATTTTGAGACATTCTTACTAACATGTGCAAACTATGGTGTACGCTAGATGGCGCGCTACTCCCAAATCTACAAAAATTACTTCGCTTTAAACTGCTTGTTTAGTTTAATATTAACCATTTTTAGAAAATTTAAGTTTGTTGCATCAAATATTTAAAGTAAATGCATTTAAGTTTTATGTAAGGTATCAAAAAGTAAAGCAAAAATAAGAAAACAATTAAAGATTGATTTCACTTTGTTCACTGGTTTGTTCGACTTCATGGGCCTGCGCAGAACAATCCAGATATGACATTGAACTACCGCGAGAGCAATTTAAAAGTACTATTCTCGACGCGCTCTCGCGATACCTAGATGTCATTCGCAGTTTGCAATGGGCCAATGGGTATAGGTTAGCTTACGTAGCACGATGACTGTAAACTCTCGCGATGACCGTCTCAGACGAGATCACACTCGCAGCACGGAAAAATGACGTCTTGTCAACAAGACTAACAAAGTGCAAAAGGTATTTAAACGTCTCTTATGTTACAGCGGTTGATACAATTAGCATTTTTTGCACTAAATAAACAACGTTTGTGTTTATACCACATACCTATCTATGCCTGATAGATTTTATTCACGTTACTGCGTTAGACATTCAAGGTTTTATGACAGTAGCTCAATGTAAAGCTACATAATAAACATCCTTCCACAGTACCAATACTGCATGTTTATATATGTCTATTAATTGCATATTGTTTTATATGCACGTTGTAAGGTTTAATAAAGATATGATTTAAATATTGTTTTTGCAAAATATTGTTTTTGTATGGTTTAATAAAGATAAGATTAAAATGGTGTTTTTGCACGTGTACAGTATGATTTATTTAACACAATATTTTGTTCCATATGTATATGTATATACTGTAGTTTTGACAGGCATGCCCCGAAGTCCTATTTAGTAGCCATCAGTGCCTGCATCCAACTGTCCCCATGACAACCCCTCCTCTGGCCCCGTTTCCTGGGCAACAGGCTCAGGCTGCACGGGATGTGAACACAGCCTCACTATGCCGGATCGGGCAGGAGACGGTGCAGGACATCGTCTTACGAACCATGGAGATCTTTCAGCTTCTAAGGAACATGCAAGTAAGTTTATTCCATCTACAGTTCTTAACACTTATTCTGCTGATCTGATCTCTTTGTCCTTATCTTCCCACTAAGCTCCCGAATGGAGTGACCTATCATCCTAACACTCATCAGGACCGGTTAGGAAAACTGCAGGAACACTTGCGGATGCTCGCCGTACTTTTCCGGAAGCTACGTCTCGTTTATGACAAATGCAATGAGAATTGCGCTGGTCTTGACCCCATACCTCCTGAGGTAAGATTCACTCTCTCTGTAAACCCTGTTTTTACATTTTGTTTTTAATAAGAAGTCGAGTTTCAGTTTAAAAGGGATAGTTTATCCAAAAATGAAAATTTCACTGAGGAAAGTCATTCAAGTTTCACTTTTGAGGTGATTTATTTATTTATTTCATTTTCCTTCTATTTTTGTATGACCTGGATAGATATTAATTTAAATGAATAAAAGTATTACAAACAATAAAAGTATAAAATTAAAGATTTAAATATTTCAGACGAATAGAAATGTTATGTAGTCCTAAAACCCAGGCAAGGTCCATTCTTCTGTTCATTTGAGTGTATTTCATTTTTAAAAGTACAGCTTGTGGAGTCAGAAGTTGGTTTATTTGATCTTGTTCATCAGGGAATTTTCCCCATTCACAACACGTGTTTGCCTACAAACTTTTAATTAGTGCGCATTGTGAAATCTAGCTCCCGAGCATATTTTATCATTCCTTTCAAGTTGCAGTTGAGGAAACATCCTCCCCCATTTTGGGCTCACATTAGCATTGAAGTGATGTAGTCAAACTCAGATTCTCACGGACTCACCTTCACCCAAAACTTTTATTGATTGCATTTGTAGGAAAAGCTCAAGAACTCACATGTTTTTCTTACTTCTCAAAAGTACTTCTGTGGCATCTGAGAGCGAGCAACCCACAGAAAGAAAATGTATTTTTTTTAATTGAGCTGTGATTGGAAGTATGTATAGAATGTAGCCACCTTCTTTTCGAACGCGGAAGTGATATTTTCGTTTCAGCCAGCCGGTAGAAAACAGTGTTGTGGGAGCATGCATAAAACAGGATTTAAACACTTATGGTAAATATTTATTACACCTGCCATGGATGACCCAGTGGGTGGATGAAATTAAAGGCGGAGTCCACGATGTTTAAAAAACGCATTGGAAAAGGAGACGGGCCGACTACCAAAACACACTTATAGCCAATCAAATCAAATCAAATGCCGGGTTGCGTATGTGTAAGGCGGGTCTATCAACAGAAGGTCCAGATTCTATTGGGGTAGGGACGTGTTTGTTTGGGTGATTTCAAATATCAACATTGGCTTTCAAACATCGTGGACTCCGCCTTTAAGAGGTGGCCTGATATTTCATATGAAGATATATTCAATAATTTCATGTTGTTGCTCAAGGGTGACAGGTCTTCAATGCGCAAATATAAAAGCATAGGGGCATATCAGTATCTTTACAATGGGAAAGTCAGTCGAGTGTTTGTATATACCAAGACTTCACAACTGTCCCTCTGGTGTGAGTTTTTTTTTAAACGACAATTTTTTCGAGTTTTTATGGGGACACATAAGTTATTTGATCAAACCATAATAAACATATTAAACTACTACATGTATTCAGTATTGTTTTAGTTTAATGAAAATATTATTATGCAGTAGCATAATAACGCATGATCTTATGAAATTATTTGTTTATTTTAAAAAAAATCATTTAAAACATAACAAAAGTACACGCAAACACATTACGAACTATTATAAACAAGCAGTATATATTCTGTAATATAATCGCATGTTTGTAATGATAGTTACAGAATAAATAAATCAGCTAAATCAGAATATTTTTATCAGCATAATATTAGTTGTTTTTTTTAACAATTATTGTATTTATTGTTCACTGGCAGTGTCTATGAAAAGTTTTACTGGATGGATATGGACAGACAAGGGTGCACATGCCCAACATACACATTCGGCTCTTGTGCTTGTTATGCCGGTCTTCCTGGATTTCATAATAAACATTAAAAAGCCAGTCAAAACGGCACACTTGTGTCTCTCGCAATATGACTACCATTAGCTGTAGTGGCTCACCAGAAAGCTAGAAGAGGGCGGCGACCACATTTACGTCAAAAATAAGCTTGGGAACATGTACAATTGGGAATGTATTTGTACATTTAGCATGCAAAAAGCATTAGGTCACCCAGTAATACAAAATTTGCTTTTTATTTACTTACCCTCAGGCAAGCTAGCTAAAAAATCTATTTACTCTTCTACTTAAGGAACAATGTCATGGATGGATGGCCGAATGCCGCATAAAGTAACAGCAAATATTGGGTGAGCTAACTTTTTAAACGCGTGTGATGTGTAGATTAAAACCTTGGTCTAAAATAACTTGCGCACAGCTCTTAATCATCCTCAGTCCAGTTTGCTATACAGTATGCACTGGTTTAGCACCGCACCTGTCATATTTAAGTCATAGTCATTGTTTTCAGCACAAACATGTGATGCTTTTTATAGACTGTGCCTTAATCATTAGAAGCAATTTGCATGCAGCACTGTTTGCACCTTGCTTGATTTGCATATTCCTTTATTGGATCAGGTGCCAAAACATTGCAGACAGTGTGTTCAAATACAGTAAACAACTCTAAATTTCTTGCCACCGTTTATTTTGAATCGAATTGAGGCTACAATTGGTCTGTTGAGTCGTCAAACCATTCAAATTTCGTGCAAGCTTTTCTCACAGCAGTGGAACAAAGTCATTAGATCTGCTGTATTAACAACAGCCTAGAGAACTGAAGATTCAAGTTCTTCCTTCTCATTAGCAGAAAAAGTCCCTGCGTTCAACGGATAGTTATTTTGGCAGTTCCTTCACTGATTTCAGGGTTACTTGTAGCGCCTTCCCGAACAGGAAGTGCAGTAATGGCATTACCTCATCACATCGCACATTAGCTCCAGAGCTTGGTAATGAACAGCTGGCAAATTCCCTTTTGTCAGCATTTTCCAAAGCAGGCAATCACAGGATCCCAACAGTGGAATTTCCTGCACGAGGAAAGTGAAATAGCCGTGTCATTTCATTTACCATCTCAGTTTTTCCATCCACCTCAGTTCCCTCAAAGTAATCAACTCAGGGAACTGAGCAGAATCGTTTATTTCAGTCAGCTGGCAGGCGGCATCCGTCTTTCAGTGCCCGGCCCTTGAGTAATGTGTTATGTGCATTATATTAACTAGCTGGCTCTTACTTGCCAACAGGTGGGTACTTCCTTGGAAACTCGATGTGAGTTTGGCTCTGGGATCGTATTTTGTTCATGTTTTCTTCTGGAATTTGTCGGATCTAAAGAGCGAAAAGCTAATTAATTCAATCTTGCAGCTTGTGTCTTCGCTCTTTCTCTTTGCGGTGCCTGTGGTTTACTGCATTCACTTCCTTGAAAAATCTGCCAGGGGCTTTTCTTTTTCTTTCCCTGGCGTTTCATATGATCAAATTTTCCTTCTTCCTTTTTCTCAGCTGGCATGTAACCGCCTGCAGCCTGCAGGGTCTGTTGTTGAAACCACAGAACCACAAAATTTCAGTGATTATGTCGAATTCAGATTTTTCTGTTGCTTGCTTAAATGATACATCATTTTAGACCGTGCATTGATTCTTTTTTTTTTACAGATGTACTGTATGTGTGTTCTGCATGAAAGATCTAATAAGATATTAGTGATAAAATTGTGGTAGCATGTTATTTACTTCCAGCTTATTATTGTTTCAGGAACAAGCTAGCACCCAGTAATAATTAATGACACAAATATCATTAGCTTGTGAAACGGTTTGCCAGTCCATAAGTAGTTTGTTCTTGGATGTTTATGGAATTAAAAAATCAAATGAATAAAGCAGCAAATATCTTTTAATAATAATAGGTATACCATTTAAATAAAGCTGTCTTCAGTATTGGAAAGCATTTGTCACGGCTGCTATTGCAAAACTCATACATAATGGATTTTTCCTTCCAGTGCAGAAATATGGGTGTTTTTCTTCACCGCATGCTAATTCCTCCAAAACACCAGCAGGTGTCACTGTGATGTTAAACCATGATCTGTTGCCAGCAGATCCACGGTTTGTCTAGCAAGGTCAAGAATGATGGAACACAATAAGAATGGAGCACTTTAAGGATAAGACAGCATTTGTTGGTAGACATATTCGAGTAATTGTCTTGAAGACAAAAAAATCATATGAAAGGTTCATTTGAAGAGATTTATTTGAAGGTTCTGGTGAACTGCTTTATATGGACCCTGTCCAATGCTGTTGAAGGGCTCAGACTATTCAGTCAACTTCATTTAAAACCAAAGGTTGCAATTTGTTTTTTGGACCAAATACATGTAATGGCAGATGTGTTGACCTTAAATCTCCTAAGATGCTGTTTTGTGTTTCTCTGTAAAGGCTTTTAATAAAAGGTTTTTAATTATGCAACATTCAATTCACTGCAGATTTACCAGGATGTTACAATCTTACAATCTCATCTCTTAAGCTTTTTTATAGTTGAGAGACAATTGCACAATTTATATATTTGCACAAAATTATATTTAGTCGACCATTGTTGTTTTTGTCAACTGCTCTTTTATTTTAACAAAATATGTTGGATATGGCATAGCTTAATATTAAAGGGGCCATGGCACAAGCTTTGCTTCTAATGATTTGGTGTCCCCAGACCACAAATGTGAAGTTTTAGTTCAAAATAACATATAAATAATTTATTATAGCATGTTAAAATTGCCACTTTGTAGGTGTGTGCAAAAATGTGCCGTTTTGGGTGTGTCCTTTAAATGCAAATGAGCTTAAATGCAATGATGGTGGTTTGTTGCAATTAAAACTCAAATGTGCTTTTCTCTGCACTAAATGGCAGTGGATAGTGCAGATTAAGGGGTGGTATTATTATAATAAGAGCTCCTTATGACATCATAAGGAGAGCCAAATTTCAACGATCTATTTTTTAATGTGCTTGTAGAGAATGGTTTATAAAAACTAAGTTACTGGGTTGATCTTTTTCAAATTTTCTACGTTGATAGAAGCACTGGGGACCCAATCATAGCACTTAAACATGGAAAAAGTCAGATTTTCATGCCATGGCCCCTTTAAATCTTAATCTTCAGGTGTGTCCAAAATGTTATCAGAATTTATCTTTCTGTTTACAAACACTTTTTTCAAAAAGAAACCAAGTTGCCTGTGGCAAGCAAATAAGCAAACTACTCTACTGTCTGATGCTTGTATTTATTGGTGCGGGTTGCAAGGTACCTTATTGAACTAGAACTGAACTCCATAAAAAAATCATTGAGTCATTTCTTGAACTAGTTTAGCAATGCCCTCTGGCTTGTGTTAAAAGTAGGGGTGACCCCGAATAGTCGAAGATTCGATGCATCGATAGGAGAAGCCTGATTCGACTACCAATCTCACAGTCGAATCGTCGCAGATGTGTTATAAAATAAGGATCATTCAATTTTGGCCGTATATGGGTGCACACATTATCTGATTTCACATATAACAGCTTTCTCACAATATATTAATATACAGCATATTATTATAATCCTGCAAATAGTATGTGAAGTAACAGCTTTCAATAAATATTTTTAAAATGCGTTAATAAATCCAACATCCCCTGTGACCGGACTACACGGAGGTTTCTTCGTTAATAAGCCATTGCCTCTTTGTTTCTACATTTAAAAGACAAAGCTGGCAATTATATTATGGCTATACTTTTCTATTCTTTTAATAATTTATTTTATTTTATTTATAAATCACTCTGGGTTATCTGATTTAACTGTTTGGCTTGTGTTTTGTTTCTGTGCACTTGAGGCATTTTGCATATTTGTTCTGCACTTTGTTACTTCTGACCTTATTTTATTTAAAAAATGTATCTATTATAAACGTAAATTCTGATTTAATTTAAGTCTGTAAATTTGGGATAGCTTTTCGTTGTATCGATGTTGCGCTATTGCGTGCTGCCTGGCCATGCTTGCGCATGTAATTTAGCCGAACGGGCTGATCTGCGTCTCATATTTAGGAGTTCATCAAACTAAACATTAAAAAACGGATGTTTTTCGACGGGTATAAGTTTTTAAAATGTATTTATCATACATTTTGGTTATCTTGTCAAAAGTTAAACTACAAAACAGGTAAGCCGTTTTTTACAATTTCGGTGATGAAACGGAAACTATCTGCACCGAACCTATTTCTGCCTGACACGAATGTCTTTCTTGTGATTTAATATTATGGTTGGTGTTCACTTTCAAATGATAGCAAAGAGATTCCTGAAATAAATAATATCATCCGGTCTTTCTGTATCTAAAGTGAATACAGAGATGATCAAAGTCAGAGCAAGCAAGCAGGTATTTCTGTGCTAAATAATAACGCGTATGTCTATAAAATCATTCATTTCAGTGTTTTTCATGTTATAAATTAACGTTTAATGAATTGTAAATAAAGATTAGTTTTTATCATTTACAGTCACAATCACAAATTATTTGTCATTTCTCATTTGTCGGGTTTTTTTTGGTCATGATTGCTTTGACGCGTTATATCTCCAAATTGAAATAAAAACACTATAATTGTAGCCGGGGTTTCCAAGGCAGAATCACCTTTCTTATTTTTTTTTTGGGTTTAGTTATCAAAATGTATTTTTGTGTGATCTTCTGTAGATCGTGGCTTTAAAATGTTATGAGGAATAAATAAACAAATGTTGTCTATATATTTTACCTTAAAAAAATAAATATATAAATGAATTGTCAGTTTTGTCTTCGTTCATCACTTGAAAGACAGTTTTGGTCACTTTAAAAGAAAGTTGTTTATGTGTGCTGCTTGTGAAAGAAAATAAAAGTTACCAATTTGTACCTGGTCTGGCCCCCTCCCAACCCATGCACACACACATAGATGATTCGACTATCGGTCGACTATGGAAAGATTCTACAATTCTGATTCGAATATGTAAATCCTTAGTCGAGGACACCCCTAGTTAAAAGTAATATAAAGGTTGGCGGTTTATACCCCAAAAGGGTGGCAATTCATGAAGTGGAGAATTGCTGTGCCTATGAACCTAAATCATCATTCTGCCGTTGAGCAAGGCACTGAGCAAGCGTATCCTAGGGGGACCATGCAATACTATTTGTTGCATATTATAATGTAGTATAAGTATTTTGAATGAAAAAAGTTTTAGATTGTTGTTTCTGGTTAAAGTGCTGTAAGCAGTTTCAGCTATTTTTTTACATAAAATAAGTGTCAGGCAGAGAGAGTTTCTGATTGCCTAAAAATGATCAGGTTGCACTCCTGATTGTTTTTATTTTTTATGAAGCCTAAAGCAGACACAGCTACAGTGAATTTTGTCAGGTTATAAGGACATTTAAAGGGACACTCCACTCTTTTGCAAACATGCTCACTTTCCAGCTCCCCTAGAGCCAAACACCTGATCTCCACCTTCCTGGAATCCATTCAGCCGATCCCCGGGTCTGGCGCTAGCACCCCCAGCACAGCTTAGCATAATCCACTGAATCTGATTGGACCATTGGCATCGCACTCAAAAGTGGCCGAAGAGTTTTGATATTTTTCCTATTTGGAGCTTGACTCTTCTGTAGTTACATCGTGTACTCATTCTGGCGTAATAATCAAGGACTTTGCTGCTGTGGCATGGCTGCAGGAGGCGGTGTTACGGCAGCAAAGTCCTTGATTATTACGCCAGAATGAGAGTATAGTTCCTAGCCATATCAGCCTAGAAAATCTCAACTTTTAATTTTCCATCGTCTTAGTACACAATGTAACTACAGAAGAGTCAAGTTTTAAATAGGAAATATATCAAAACTCTTTGGTTAATTTTTAGTGCGATGCTAATGGTCTAATCAGATTCAATGGATTGTGCTAAGCTATGCTAAAAGTGATCAGCTGAATGGATTTTAAAACGGTAAAAATCAAATGTTTAACTCTAGGCGAGCTGGAAAATGAGCATATTTTCCAAAAAAAGTGCAGTGTCCCTTTAATGTGTAGTATTAAAAAGTTATTTTCATCATCTTTAAAGTTTAAACCTCTATAATGACATCACTGTTTTTTTCAATTAAATTAATGCGAAACAACTGAAGCCGTCAAAAGCTTGGTATTGATTGTTTGCATGTTTTTCTGTCTTTCAGCAACTTATTCCTTACGTCGAAGATGACAGCTCTAAACTGGATGACCGTGTGGCCAATCAGATGCGTGCAACTAGTGAAGAGAGAAGAGAAGTACTGGAAGTTAATAAGGTTAGAACAGTAAAAAACATGAAACACATTACAGAGATATCTGCAGCTTTCACACTTATAATGAAGTCGTGGTATTTTAAAACTGACCTGATGGCTCCAGACCAGTTTTTTGAGTTCTCGCAATGGAATCAAAACGATGTCACCCCTGCCATCGAGTCGGGCATATTAAATATCGCAGCGTGCTCGCGAAAGGCAGGCGGCAAGGAAATGCTTGTGCGACAAGGGCCCTGGAGGTTTTACCGGCCAGCTGCAAATAACAAGCTGGAAGAGGAGACCATGCTGGGGAATGAAGAATGTCAAACTCAGGGGAGGTCAGGGTTGTATCAAAATATGGGAAGCAGATGTGATACTGCTCTGCAGCATCTGCCTGTGTGGTAGCAGCCAGCTGTACTCCAAGACATGGGACGAATCAATATGGACCCCGGTGTGGCGGATTACAGGAGTAATGGAGGGATTGATGGACTGTTTATATGCATGCACACAGAATCTTACTTATGGATCTATAGAGAAATCAAGTACAGTAGATGGATGGATAGATGAATACAGATTGAATCTTTATAGTGTGTTCAAGAACAGGAGAGGGAGCGTTGTTGAAGCAATGTTTATAGTAAGGTGATTCTTCAATTAGAGACAGTTTTGACTTCTTGAAATCTTGAAAAATGAAGCCTCTGTTTTGTACAGGTTACAACATTTATCAATTGGAAAAAAGGTGCGAATATGGCCTTGATTAACCTTCATGTTGGAATAATGTGTGTGATGGTGTAGATATTTGCTGTTGCGTATGATTAACATTTGTTGTTCGGATTGAACCCCCAATCTTTTGCGCAGCTAATAAAGTGCCCTACACTGTGAGAAAAATGGTCCTTAGCTGTCAATGGGATAGTACCCTTTAAAAAAGTCTTAATATGTACCATTTAGATACAGATACATATACATTTGTTACCAATATGTACCTCTGAGGTACTAATATTAACTTATGCACAGATATAAAAAATTTCCGATACCGATAAACGATTATTCAGACTGATATCTTCCTATACCGATACATTTGGTGGTTAAATGTACTTGTATTAACTAAATTCTGATGATTACATTTTCTTAATGTAATTTATTCATGTAATGACCATTAATATTGAACATTACGTTTAACAAATGTAAGATGTTTCATTTTCTATTTAAAAACTGTTAAAGTGCCCTTATATACAATACATATACAATACAACTATATACAATATAGTAGAGCTGCAACTAATTATTATTTTCTTAATCGATTAATCAGACGTTTATTTTTGCGATTAATCGACTAATCGGATAAAATTGATGTTTTCACGCATTATAGCTAAATAAGGCACTAAATTAGGGTATTCACCTGTAGAACTGTACTTTTAAAAGTGCAAAAGCCACACACTACTTGAGTTTTACTAATATAATATTTTGATTCAGATATTTTAAGCCTTAAAAAAATTTATGCAGCTTTTAAATAGTAAAACATATTTAAATGTCAAAATATCAATTAACAAAATGAATTGAGTCTTCAGGGATATTGAATATTACGATTATTTGTTATTAACAAAATAAAAACGTTTTTGCTTCCGTGCTTTTAACCAAGCTGGTCGGCTGGTCAGAAGATCGTCTGAATAAACGTGTAGCTCGCGTTGTATGAAGTAAAAGTGAGCTTGCGCTGTATTAAGAAACAGCACCTGACTTTACGTTTTATTTTGTGCCACTATACTTACTCGTGTAACTACTCATGTAACAGTCTTTAAATAAAACATGGAAGTGTTTGGTGGCTTCTGAATTTATCCCTGTTTGGATCCTAAGGAATGAATGGGGCTAGGCTAAATGCTAACATATTCACGATGCGCTGTACAAAGATTAAGTGCACGCACTGAAAAAAAGATAGGTATGTATTAATTTGTCTAATTTGCGGTAAGAACATAGTAAAAAATTAAAAAACGGTGGTGTTTTACTTTAAGTTCATCGCATTTCTATTGTTTCCTTTTGTGATTGACAGGATATATCGCACATGACTATCGACTGTTTTAAACTATTTATCGGTGGCTCTCTACTCTTTAGGTACAAAGGTGTACATTATGAAAAGCCAGGGGCAATATTCTCACCTTTTTTAGTGTGTACAACAGAAACAGAAATTGATGTCAATTTTAAAGAATTGAATTTAACATTTCTAAATACTAATTGCAACTCTTTTTTCCCCCGAAAAATCAAAACTGTAGTTTTTAGAAAAAAGTGAAAGGAACAGTATGTAAGAAATTTATATAAATTAATCATAAAATGGCCCTGATATGTCACTAGACATTAAGAAATCATTTTCATTTCAAATAATTATATCACTCACAACAGTGGTCCGGCCAGTACATTGTCATTTAAAAATTGGAGTTGCAGCCCTCAACTGATGTTTATGTTGTCATGTTGTGTATTGGCCACCAGTTGTGTGATTGCAGTACCAGTTTTGGCCACAATCCTACATACTGTTCCTTTAAATGTCCCTGATTTTATAGATTAAAAGTTAAAACTCTGCATAGATGACGAGCCTATATACTCTTAAAATTTGGAAACGCAATTACCACACACAATAAAAAATAAATAAAGCCATATTAATCTACCTTTTAAATCTTTTGAATTAGTTTAAAAAAAAAGATTGATTAAAAACCATACCGCGTACAGAAATATTCCCCTGATTGAAGAATCTCTCAGTACTGAATGGATGATTGAACAGACAGATAGACAGAAATGGACAGAGTGGTGAAAGTAATGAGGCCGTAGATGATTGAAAATTAGCTATCAGGTCAGTTTGTTGAAACACAATGCTGGCTGTCTGACTCATCAGATTGTAAGATGGGTTTCGCATTATAATAGAGTCATTCCACTGACCTGTTGATTGAGTGCCATCAGTGGTGCTCAGGCTTGATTTACTGAATTCATGGATGTTGGAGCTCCTCCCATTGGTGAAGTTTTGGAGAGATGTATTGCGTAAGTATGGTAATACCCCACTGTTTTATGGGACGTCCTGTCTCTGAATGATCACGCCGCTCTTGTTATCTGTCGATTGGGGTAATTATGTTTGTCAGGGCCCGGCTGAATAATAGCCCTGCAATCTGTAGCGCAAGAGAGTGGCCTTCATCACTTTGACTGATCTATAATCATACATCTTGTACGAGTTCTGGAGCGTTTTATTATAGCTTTTATTAGCCTACCTTGTTTTACCTTCGTTTGCTGCTGAAGCCAAATCTCTGAGGTGGAATGAACTGGGTATTTTGGTGTCCCAGAAATGAATCCACTAAATTTCTATGCAATTTAGGGTGAAAGCAACAGCACAAATTGCCTAGCATGTGAAAAGGCCATCGACGTAAACAAGCACAAGGGTGAAATATGCATCGACCGACACTGGAGTACAATTTACCGTACCACCTCCGAGCCTGTCGACCCCCCGCTCCTTTTTTGACTCTTATACGAGTCTGGTCCCTCGGGGCTCCACAGATGTGTGAGGCCATCCAAAGGTCCACTGTATTCGACGCGCTGTCAATTCATCCAGGGAAACGCTTTGATTGAATACTGCTCTAACTGTTAATAAATTCCTGTCACAGCCCATTAAGAAGGCCTTGGAGAGATGGCTGCTCTCATTTATTCTCCACTACTCTTTTCTTTCGCCTTCTCTCTCGCTTTCTTTCTCCTCTCCTTGACTGTTTTTTAATACCCTGTTAATTACCCCGTCTGTCCTCTTTATTCAAATGAGAAAGTGAGAAATGTGAATGTTTGTAATTTCAAATAGGATAGATACCCTCAGCGGTAGCAGAGGTACGAGCACTTTCTGTTATCTCTGAAACAGGGATGGGGCTGAGGGGCCTCTCCTCCGAATAAACAAACACCCAGAACCCATAATGAGGAGGGTTTGTAGTCTGCATACGCACATGAGGATGGCACGCCTGCTCACGGGAGGCACTCAATTCTCCACGTGGTTAGATAGTTCATATGTCATCCATTAGAACGGCTTTGCCGACTAGAGCCTTTTTAATTGGTACACGGGGGGTCAGGGAGGAAGGCCCGGCTTGCTCGGGGCACGCTGAAAATAGACAATGTTTCGCGCCGGTTGCTCTTCGGAATTGCTGTTTGTTTTCCTGCTATGTGTACGAATAATTAAGTTTTTTTTTAAGTAACGATTGCATTTCAACAGCAAATTAAAGCCACTTTTATTATAATGTTGTTTTAAACTCCAGTTAATGAAAAGGATATTTTATCTGCTGTAAGTGGAACACAGTGACCAGTTATTTTAGCCGTGTGACTATGAACATATTTAAAGAGCACCTATTTAATTGCTAAAAAATAAAGTTTATGAAAACGGAAAAAAAATTGTGTATTTGGTATAATACGATGTGTTTGCGTGATTTATGGTTAAAAACACATAGATTCACTCTTTTACTAAACGCACAGATTTGAAAAGCACTGTGTCCCATCTGTATGTTGTGATTGGCCTAAATATCTCTGACGTCAGCCGAAAATGTGACGTTCCTTACCATGTTTGAAAGATTCGGTTGCTAACAGGAGTTAACTTACAGGCTGTGAGTCCAAGCGGGAGGAATTATGATAATGTCGATCTTGTCTACGTCACCAATCCCAGGAAGTAAACTGTTGCCAACACTCCGTGTGTTTGTTGTAGTCCAAGAAAAGAGATTTACATTGGAGACGATAACTCGGGTCATTGTTTACTTTGGGGTTTGTACCATTTGCATACTGTTAACATGTACTTATACACACTTACACACCAAAGGAAACGTAAAAATGTGAATCAGACAATAGGTGCTCTTTAAAGCGACACTCCAGCCAAATATCAAAATTACGTCAAGGAATCCGTGATACATATGTACATGATCTTTCAGACTAACACATTTGGAGTTTTTTTGGTAAATATCTTTGCTTTTCCAAGCTTATAATGAAAGACAACAGGGATCAGGTAACAACTTCTGACTTTAAAGCCCAAAAAAGTGAACCCATTCTTCACAGAAGTAATCCACATGGCTCCAAGGGGTTAATAAAGGTCTTTTCTGGGTTATTGATGTGATATTGTGAGAAAAAGTTAAAAAATAAAGTTAAAAATATGGATATTTTTCTTACAAAATCGCATGGATTACCTGCAAAAGAACTTTATTAAGCCATTGGTGTCGTGTGGATTACCTCTGTGAAGGATGAATGCACTTTAGGGGTGTTTAAAGTCAGAATTTGTTTCCTGATCCATGTTTTCACTGCAAAAAATGACTTTCTTATGATTTTTGTCTTGTTTTTAGTAGAAATATCTAAAAATTCTTAAATCAAGTATTTTCTTGATGAGCAAAATGAACTAAGGAAACAATAAGACAATAGGAATAATACAATAAGGAATTTAAGTAAATTTGTGCTTTAAACAAGCAAAATTATCTGCCAATGTGATGAGAAAATTTTGCTTAAATTAAGTGTTTAAGAAAAAAGGGTGAGATTTTTTTTGTTGCAAAAATTGGCAGTTTTGCTTGTTTTAATTTTAAATTTACTTAAATTGTATATTTTTGTCTATAAACCGGACTTATTTTCTTAGGTCATTTTGCAAGAAAAAGCATCTTAATTTAATTTCTACTGAAAACAAGACAAAAATACTAAGTAAGAAAGGCATTTTTTGCAGTGTTCTAGCATTATAAGGCCAGGCTTGGAAAAGCAATGACATTTACTAAAATAACTCTAAATGTGCGCATCTGAAAGAAGATAGACATGTGTATCTTGGATTGCTTACAGGTGAGTAAATCATTAGGTAATTTTGATATTTGTCTGGAGTATCCGTTTAAGTGAGAACAGTGTCGTTTAAAATGTACTTACATGTTGTGGAGCTGTATGTTTTTCCGACTAAAGTAAGATGGAGTGTTTGAAAATGTCATTCATTTTTTACATTTTTCTGATTCTTCAAGTGGCACATAAATTTCACGCTTCACCTTTAAAGTTTAGTCACAGCCACTGGATGTTCTTTAGAATATCAGTCATCAAATGATAAAGATTCACTCTCCGTATCTAAATATGAACTTGCACTGCTTTTGGATATGCCCTTTTTGGCTTGCTGCCCGTGAGGGAATGAGATTTATTTTTAAAACAAACATTTTTGTCTTCTCAGGCAAACCTAAAGTTTTTCTTCCATACGACCGAAAGGCTAAAATGACATCTCTCTCTCTCTCTCTCTCTCTCTCTCTCTCTCTCTCTCTCTCTCTCTCTCTCTCTCTCTCTCTCTCTCTCTCTCTCTCTCTCTCTCGGCTTTAAAATGGAATTACTGCCACACTTTCTCTGAAAGATTTCTATGCTCATCTCCTCCTTATGCTGCCTGGGAAGCACTCATTGAAGCCAGATGTAATAAGCCCCTGACAGTCTGAGAGGAGATGAAAGAGTTCGCTGTAAAAAGAAGGAAAGACGTGCCTGATTGGGAATCACTAGATCTGTCCTTTAAAGAAAACTTATTTATCTTCTAGGTTTATTGTGGATGATTCATCAGTGAGTCTGTATTATTAAAAAAAAAGAAAAGAATAAAAATAATGTTTTCTCCATTACAAGCTTTCAAGTATGCATTAGTTACATTATTTGGGACAAAGCACTTCAACCATTTGTCATATATTAAGGGACCACTTTTGGTAAAGCATTGGATCATTGGTTTGATTTTTTGTAAATTTAAAGAAATGTT
The DNA here is from genome assembly GCF_027580225.2 of Misgurnus anguillicaudatus. Classification (NCBI taxonomy): domain Eukaryota; kingdom Metazoa; phylum Chordata; class Actinopteri; order Cypriniformes; family Cobitidae; genus Misgurnus; species Misgurnus anguillicaudatus. The sequence continues at coordinate 24,220,992 of NC_073356.2, forward strand.
GTATTTAGTTCCAGTTGATTCTGGGAAGATTAACCTGTAGAGTAATCACTCATTAAATTGCATTGATCATGCATAATAGGGCTGCAAGATGTATCGAAATTATTTTTAAATCTTTAAAGGTACAGTGTGTAATTTTTAGAAGGATCTCTTGACAAAAATGCAAAATAATATACAAAACGATATTATCAGGGGTGTATAAACCCCTGTAATAATGAACCGTTATGTGTTTATTAACTTAGAACGAGACCTTTTTATCTACATACACAGAGGGTCCCCTTACATGGAAGTCACCATTTTAAGCCGCCATTTTTTTTAGAGAAGCCCTTAACGGACAATTTTTTTACTAAGTTGTCTCCAACAATGACATGTTTATCTGTTGGGGGCTACTGTAGCTTTTCTATGTGTTTCAAAAGCGAGGGGTGAGCAGTGGATTAAGCCATTGGTTGCAATTTGCAGCCTTACCACTAGATGCCGCTAAAATTTACACACTGCACCTTTAAGGTTGATGCAGATAGCAGAGAGTCTGCTGAAACAGAGAGACTGATGATTTTTTTTCTAGGAAAAATGTGAAACACTTACAGTACTGTGCAAAAGTCTTAGACCACCATGCCAGAATTATATTTGTTGTTTTTGCAATGTTATAGTGATCATATATAATTGTTTCTCAGTCTCTTTAATAGAATACATCCAGAAAATACAGGAAATGTGTATAGTATTAAAAACTGTATAAAAATGTAAACTGATGTGTCAAGTTTTTAGGGATAAACTCCCCTTCGACTTGATTTTAAAGAAATTAATATTTTTACTTCATTCTGCTAAAAAACGCTCAAGATGTGTTTGCCAAGAGAGGTAACACTAAACACAGACGATGCCAAAAAAAGACATTTAGTCCTAAAAATTTTAATTAAATTTTTTTGTACATATTTCCTGTATTTTCTGTTGGTATCTGAAAGGATTAGTCAGTTTTCTTTAAAAAAAAATTCAGATAATTTACTCACCACCATGTCATCCAAAATGTTGATGTCTTTCTTTGTTCAGTTGAGAAGAAATTATGTTTTTTGAGGAAAACATTACAGGATTTTTCTCAATTTAATGGACTTTAATGGACCCAAATACTTAACAGTTTTCAACGCAGTTTCAAAGGACTCTAAATAATCCCAAACGAGGCATAAGGGTCTTATCTAGCGAAACGATTGTCATTTTTGGCAAGAAAAATAAAAATATGCACTTTTAAACTACAACAACTTGTTTTCTTCCGGTCCTGTGATGCGCCAGCGCGACCTCATGTAATACATCATCACGTCAAGAGGTCACGGATGACGTATCGAAACTCCGCCCCAGTGTTTACAAGTGTGGAAAAAGAGGACCAATCCGACGTTGTTGTATATCGAAAGATACTAATTAATGTCTTTGTGTCAGTTTATTGTTTTAAATGGTCTGCAAATGTGCATTTCATACACGTGACCTTTCGACGTCATTACACAATTGGCTCGTCACACAGTCGGAGGAAGAAGAGAAGTTGTGGTTTAGAAGTGCATATTTTTTATTTTTCTTGCCAAGGGTGACAATCGTTTTGCTAGATAAGACCCTTATGCCTCGTTTGGGATCGAGTCCTTTGAAACTGCAATTTTAAACTGCATTAAAACTGTTACGTTTTGGGGTCCATTAAAGTCCATTAAAATGAGAAAAATCCTGGAATGTTTCCTCAAAAAACATAATTTCTTCTCGACTGAACAAAGAAAGACATCAACATTTTGGATGACATGGTGGTGAGTAAATTATCTGGATTTTTTTATCTGGACTAATCGTTTAATAAAATAGATTGTAAAAATAAATATGGATGGACATTAAAACTTAAGTCTGGTGGTGGTGGCCTAAGACTTTTGCACAGTACTGTATGTTTCTTTAAAAAATATATTTTATTATAATTTAAACTAATTTCACAAAACTTAAAGCATTGTCATTTCACATTTCACATTATTTAGAAAAGGTATTGCATATCTCATTCTTCAATATCATGAAGCCTTAACGCATAATTATATTTCAATGATATTACAAAGAACCGAAGTCTGAGACTGAAGTCTGATATTCATTAATGGCACTTTATATATAGTTATATAGTAAGTAAGGCATAATGTATAGACAGCCAGTTGTTATTGCAGAAATTATCACACCGAAAGTGTGATCAGAACCTGACGCTAAGCAGAGGGTCTTGTATCACACTGAAGGGGCTTATTTCTTATTTTATTTTTACAGCCGGCTGCCTGTACATTATCTCACACACGGCTATACCTCTTTTATATTATATATTAATGTGAAATATTCGAATAGATAATTTTTAACGAATGCAAACCTTCCGCAATGAAAACTCATTTATTTTTAGCTTTAAGAAAAATTCAAGACGTTCAAATGTCACAAACACACTATTTGGTGTAATCATTTGTAAATATAATGTCATATATGTTAGTAAAAGACATTTATATTTCATTTTTGTGTAATATTCTCAAATGATTTGCAGCATCATGTTATTAGTTTTGAGTGTAAATAACAAACCTGCAAATTTTGCGACTGGCCAATCAGAATCAAGCATTTCAATGAGCCGTGGTACAATACTGATAACAAGAAATGACGTCAGCTATCATCGTTCCATCATCCGTCCTGCTCTTCAATTCAACAACATCTTTCACCTCTGATCTGATGAGATTTCATCCCTCAATTGGCGTCTTAGTCTCATCGCAATGTGATGAGCTTTGGTTCCTCTTTGTTTTATACCTTCATCAACCTGTCCTCCCCCACTTCCCCAGCTGTACCGCTCGCACACGGCGCACCGTTTAGCTCCGCTTTGAAGATCTGATGAACTTTTCAACCTGAACATTATGTGTTTAATTGAGTTTAGGTTTTTGTTTATGAATTGCTCTGGTGGAACAAGAAATAATAAGAGATTTGAAAGAGGGAAGGGGATAATTTGCAAATCATTTGAAACCGGCTAGGTTTATGTTAATGCGTTAGACGGCCTACATACGTACAAGCGTGTTTATAGTGGCAGGGAGAGTGGGCAGGAAATGGTCATGGAGGGTTGATACAAGCACTTTAAACAGAGTAACAATAACAGCACGATCAATAGCCCAGGCTAACAGCGGTTTGGGTTTGAAAGATTGAAAAATGGTATGTAGCAAAGCAGTAATCAATGAAGACAACCTTCAATACGTTAACATTTCACGTACACACTTACACTCCTAATAACATATAAAAAATATAGATTTTTTTATGGTGCCTGCTAGCTTAGAAAACATATCATGTTTTTGCTTAATCATACAAATGCTTTCTTTAATAAAGGAAAGTTTTTGAGGGGTAGTTGTGTAATAATACAATAGACTTCTGTCACTCGAAAATTTGCTACATTCTTGCCATCAGCAGTCCTCTCATATAACACACAGCAGGCCATCTGGCCTTAGCTTTGATCAAAATAAACAGCTGATGAAGCTAGTTCAGTTCTGCAGTGGCGTAAATGCCAAAAGAACCCTCCGTCCACATTATTTCCTCTACTGAATAGTCAAAGTCTGTGCCAATTCAGAAAGAAGAAGTCTTTTGTGACAGGTGCCTGAATCCTTGCATCAGGAATGGTATGATGTCACCTGGATTAGAATAAGGTATACTCCTCCCTGCTCTTCAGTCACTATAATCCCCTTATATCACTCCCAGACATATACACACATAATTCCTGTTCAATCCGAGCGAGCAGAAATGTTGAAACGAGTCGGGAGAGACGAGGCGGATTAGCCATGTGGCATCCAAGGTCAGACAGCTTTATAATGAAGGCTTGTTCTGCAGACCTTTTCACATTTTTTATCTTACTGTTTTTCCTCATCTGTCTCCTTAAATGTGCCGTACTTTGATCAGCCCGTACTCGTATTTTGCAATATAGAGAAAAATTTATGAAGAGCTCAGATGCAAAACCCTATGTGTGTCTGACATGTTTTCTTGTAAATAGTAAATGAGCACATTTTATCAGACTCTTAATGGAAACAAATCTGTATTTCTTAACGACGTGAGGCCGGGATTTTAAGCGAAAGTATTTGATGGACATATAATATGTGCCTAGAGCATTCAGTTAAATCATCATCCCATGGCATTTAGAGGCTTTTGCATATGAGCTCCTCATACAGTATATTCATCTCAGTGTATATTTCAGCTGTAATGATATTTTTTATCTTGATGTTTTTAACTTTAACACTCTAAAAATGCTGAATTACTTTCAACCCAGCACTGGGTCAAAAAACAATGAACCCAGAAAATGGTTAAAACGACCCAGTTTTGGGTTTAAATAGTAGGTTAAAGAGCACCTATGGTCCGATTCATGATTTTACATTTGGTGTGTAAGTGTGTATTAGTACATGTTAACGATATGCAAAAGGTACATACCCCAAAGTAAACGATGACACGAGTTATCCTCTTCAACGTAAATCTCTTTTCTTGGACTACAACAAACACACGGATTGTAGGCAACAGTTTACTTCCTGGAATTGGTGATGTAGACAAGAACGACATTATCATAATTCTTCCCACTTGGACTCATAGCCTGTAAGTTAACTCCTGTTAGCAATGCATTATGAGCCAATCTTTCAAACATGGTAAGGAGCGTCACATTTCCAGCTGACGTCAGAGGTATTCAGGCCAGTCACAACATACAGATTAGCTGGCCAATCCGGGACACAACGTTTAAAAAAAAAAAAGTTTTATACCAAATACACAAAATAACGTTTTTAGTAATTAAAAAATAGGTGCTCTTTAAAGCTCACATAACACACGCTGTTTCTGCATTTCTGATGTTAATCTGGAGTACCTATAGAGTAGTATGACATCCTTTATATCTCTGAAGAGTCTTTAGTTTAATCAGATTTATAAAAGAAAGATTAGCTTTACCGAATCTTTCCGATAACGTACGAAAAAATGAAGAAGGAGGAGTTACTACCGAGCACGAGTCATGCAACACTATACAACACTGTTTAACTTATGATTCACTACATGTTGGTGTCATTTTTATAATATGTACGCGCCTATTTCCAACATAAGACAGAAGTCTTACTTACCGCATGCAACTCATGACCCGGTTAGGACTTTTCAACGAATTTAGACCCAGTGCACAGCATTTTTTTTGTGTATACAATAAATGGTTTAAGTGTTGTTTGAATCATAAGAACCATTTTGACAGTAAGCCATTGTTGAAAAATTGTTTCAAATGTGCAGAGTGTTGATACAGACAAAGCCTTGTATCAGTGTAATTTAATTTATTAAAATTATTTAACATGATTCATTTAAATGGAAACGTTAAATGCTGTTTGGTTACAGATGTCTAAATCAGAAACTTATTAGCCTAAAAAGGTTAATAAAAATATAATCGAAAAAGTATAAAACTATGAAAAAGTGCATAAAAATCATTGTTTTACCCTAAAAATAATAAAGATTCTGTCATCATTTACTCGCCCTCATGTTATTTTAATCTGGATGAGTTTGATCTGTTATTCTGTTGAACACAATAGAATATATTGTGAAGGTACCCATTGACTTCCATAGTAGGAAAACAAATAATATGAAAGTCAATAAGTACTGTCAACTGTGTGCTTACCATCATTTATAAAAATATATTGTTTTTTTTTTGTTCAACAGAATAAAGAAACTCATACAGATTAAAAAGAAATAAATGATGACAGAATTTAAATTTTTGGTTAAACTATCCCTTTAAATCATTAAAATGCTCCTTAAAGGGATAGTTAACTTTAAAATTAAAGTTCTGTCATCATTTACTCATCCTCATGTTGTTCTAAATCTGTATGAATTTCTTTTTTCTGATGAACACAAAAGAAGATATTTTGAGAAATGATGGTAAACACAGAGGAGATACTATAGTGACCATTTCAATAGTAGGAATAAATATGATGGAATTTAATTGGTACCGTCAACTGTGTGCTTACAATCATTTATCAAAATATTTTCTTCATCATTTATCACAATACTTCCAAATGTTTTTTTTCTACTATGGAAACGGTCATTATCTGCTGTGTGTTTACCATAATTTCTCAAAATATTTTCTTTTGTGTTCATCAGAAAAAAGAAATTCATAAAGATTAAGAACAACATGAGGATGAGTAAATGATAACAGAATTTTCATTTTAAAGTCAACTTAAAGTCCCTTTAATTTTATATAGCCTGCAAAATCATAAAAAATATTGTGAATTTTCAATAATAACCCAAACCTTATTTGAAATATGATAACGTTGAAACTGATATTTGACTCTTGGATCTCATCAGCCCTCTTTTATTAAAACTTTTTCATCTACTGAAAACTCAAGAGAGTAATTTGTGTTTCTCACAGTTTTGACTGAAGTAAAAAACACAGCTCTCGTTTCTGCTTGTAAAATGGTGCACTGATGTTCGAACGTCATCCAGCTGTCAGTCAGAGTCTAAAACACAGCAAATTTGAACAGAGCTGAATTTTAATAAGCCCGCATTTGATCAAAAACTCTTCCCACTGAACGCATTATCGAGTGCGGCTGCTTTGATCTTGTCACGAGTCGATGAGAGAATCAGATGAAGGGAGAGGTAAAATGAGATGCCATGTTTGAGTTTGCGACTGACTGGCCGCCGTATCAAAGTTTTCTCTATTCGGATTGTCTTCTGCTAAAACCACTTAAATGTTTATTGACACTAAACTACAAACAAACCCTACATATGTTCTGTATCATATTGGTAAAGCAAGGTCGTGATATACAGGTTTGATTGTGTCTAGCACTGTAAGTCATTCATAGTCATCACTATTTAACACATACATAGCCAGAATTAAGTGCATACTTGTGGTGCTTAAATCTTAGATGGACTTAACATAAAAAAAAAACTTAAGTGTGTGTGTCTGGAAACAGTTTTGTAACCTAATTTACAAGTCGTTAAAAAGGCTAGATTGTAAATAGTTTGGGCTTGGACTAGCAGAAGTATTTCATATTTTTGAAACTGACTCCTAGTGGTTAGCAATGACACGTATCTTTGGTAACTTCTTAAAACCTAATGTTGAAAGCCATCTGGATTACATCTAACATATGTAGTGGTGAACATCATAAACAAGTGAGATTGTAGCTCTCAATGTCCTCGAAGCTCGCCTCGGGTCTCTTTCTGTTGCTGTTCCCCGAGCAGTCTTGATCCAGGTTGACCCTGCCTTGCCTGTCAGGAGAAACAGCGATCAATGTAGTGATCTTTCCAGGTGCTACTTTATACCACCTGGGACTTGTTCACTTATACTCTACCTTTATTGTGTCTTAATGGTGTTAGACAAGAGCTCAGTCGGATCGCCTCTTTCTGCTGATCCTGCCTGATGTTTTTTCTAGCGTGACTCGCACGTTGAGCAAAGGGGGTTTGTTAAGGTTTGTTCCAAAGGTGATTTAGTGCATTTGATCAGCAATCCGGAAAGGAGCCATGTAGCATCGAGCGCACTTATTACCATAGTACAGTACTGTTCTGGCAAATATTGTGCAAATTGTGCACCTCCCCACTACAGATTTAACTAAATAATAACATTTAAATGTATCGCTGAATCTTAGTATCCAATGTTAGGTGCACATGTAAAGTGCAGATCAGATTTTCGCCTCCAGAACTGCCTGAATGCTTTGTGGTAAAGATTTATGAAATCCATACTTGAAGAATTCCTTGGAGGCTTCTGGCCAGGTTGACTCGATACAATCACACGGCCTCCACCGATTTACAGGCTACACGTACAGACGGCAGCTCACCCCAAAGGTGATGTATTGGATTGAGATCAGGTGGCTGTGTAGCCACTGGAGTAAGCTAAAGTCACAGGCTGTTCCCACAATAGAACAAGGTGGAGATGATAAATGTTTTGTGACACGGCGCATTGTCCCAATGAAAGTGGCATATTCAATTGAAATAGGTTGACTGTGGCTTTATGGGGATACAGATGGCCAGTAACAAAGCTTGTACACTAGTATTTAAAGAGACTGAGTTGTGCCAAGTAAACAACTGGTGCACTATTATGATACGTACACAGCAAACGCAAGGCATTGCGTTACTTGCTCAAGATTACTTGTGAGATTCAACTTTGTGTCATGCGTGCGTTTGAGGCGAATAGCGTGTGTTTTTGCGGCAAACGCACTGCCCATATCGCGTCATTCGCATCGCCCCACGCGAGGATGCGTCTTTGCATTGACTTTGTATGTAATCTACTCGTGCAAATCGTTAAACTCACGTCTAATGTGAACCCACAGTTATGCTACATACACACCAAACGCGGGGCTTTGCTTTAGTCGCTCTAGATTACTCACGAGATTTAACTTCGTGTCATGCAAATTTTTCGGTCGAGTTGAATATTTTCAACTCGGGCGAATAAGCGTTTAAGACGAATAGCACATGTTTTCGTGGCAAACGCGCCGCCTATATAGCGTCATTTGAATCGGCACACGCGAGGACACGTCTGATCACGTCTTTGCATTGACTTTGTATGTAATCTACTCGTGCAAATCGTTAAACTCGCGTCTGGTGTGAACCCACAGTTATGCTACATACACATCAAATGCGGAGCATCGCGTTACTCACTATAGATTACTCACGGTATTTAACTTCGTGTCATGCGATTTTTTTGCTCGAGTTGAATATTTTCAAATTGGGCGAAGATGCGTTTAAGGCGAATAGTGCGTGTTTTTGCGGCAAACAATCGTTAAACTCGCATCTGGTGTGAACCCAGAGTTATGCTACGTACACATCAAATGCGGAGCATCGCGTTACTCACTATAGATTACTCGCGGTATTTAACTTTGTGTCATGCGAATTTTTCGCTCGAGTTGAATATTTTCAAATTGAGCAAAGACGCATTTGAGGCGAATAGCGCGTGTTTTTGCGGCAAACGCGGCGCCCATACCGCCTCATTCGCATCGCCCCACGTGAGGACGCGTCTAAGCGCGTCTTTGCATTGACTTTGTATGTAATTTACTAGCGCAAATCATTGAACTCGCATCTGGTGTGAACCCACAGTTAGGGGCGGTTCACATTTCACGTCTAAATCAGCGCGGAAAACGCGATCTGTTGGTTCTTGTCACATAACCTTCGGTGGGCTTGCGGCCTTCTAGAAAGTTGAAATGTTTATCCCTTACGAAAATTAACCATGGTTTTATTGTGGTAAAAGTGTAGTAAACATGTTTTTTTGGTGTATTGACTACTATCCGCAAAACCATGGTTTTACTACACTTACCATTTTTACTATTACTATTTGGTGCTAACTGTAGTAAGGGATATCTCGATGCGGTGCGGACGTGCGCGTCACACCGCGTGAACGTTGCTATCCTTATGAGCGCGCATACCGTGCACCTACATTTAAAAAAACGAACTTGAGCACGCAAAAGACGCGAAATGTGAATCGACCCACGACCAGGAGGGCATCGTCATGAGGCGCGATGAATTAAGCACATTCTTCTATTGATGCTGCGCTCTACCCAGCACTGTCGTGATGTCAGTTTGATTAACACCAGAACACTAATCACTGTACTAAGCTGTTTTTCTGTTTGTCAATGTTTTGTGAAATGCTGAACTACGACAGTATCAAGAATTTTACAGAAAGATGCTTTAAAGAGAAATCTTTGTTTTGCTTGAATAACACCTAAACATCTTGACCTTGTCTGCACTGTTTAAATATTAAATTACAGCTATAATAGTTTTTCAACAAACATATCCACAAAAGAGGCTTTAGTTTATATTTAAAATCTTCTTTTAATGAAGTTTAGCTATTTTTAAACTGCCCTTAAAAAATGCTGAGTTATTTTCAATTCAGGGTTGGGTCAAAAAGGGATGAACATGTTGTGTTGTATTTTAACCTATGCTGGGTTGTTTAAACCCATTGTTGGGTCAAATATAAACATTTTATGGGTTAATTGTGCAATGTGGGACTTTTAGAAGGATCTCTTGACAGAAATGCTATGTAATATACATAACTATATTATCAGTGGTGGTTCACCTTACATAATGAACTGTATTGTTTTTATTACCTTAGAATGAGATGTTTTTATTAGGGGTGGCCCGATCTGATATTCAGTATCGATATTAGTCCGATATTGGCGAAAATGGCCGGATCTAATATTGTAGAAGTCGGGGAGTACAATCCGATCCGATAACTTACCAACATGGACCTGGTTGAATTTGCACTTTAAATTGTCCAAAGTTACACCTTAAATTTCATTTTGAATTTTTGTGCTGACTAACTAAAAATGTTGCTACTACTCTGTTTAAAATAAAATTGAAATAAAAATGAAGCAGCAGTATTGCACAATGTTTCAACTAGTCATTTTTTGCACAGTAAAATGTTTGAGTTCTGTTTGTCTGTTTAAGCTTTTTGTAGGGCTAACTTATGACGTATTGGTCTATGTCTAGTTGTCATTACAAAGACATCTCAAACAATGTCATCTTTGCATTAAAAATGACATAATTGAACGATGTAACTTAATGACAGTTGTCATAAACGTGCATAAAATCTCCTTCGTGTTCATGACATGATTATAAATGTGTCATGTCAGTCTTATGAACACCCCTTCAAGTAAAGTGTTACAAAAAAATGTAACAAGGTTAAGCTTCATGACTTCAATAGCATATTTTCTAAAGCTGCACTGCCTTTCATTCTCTTTCAGTCATGTAATACACATCCTTGGTATCAATTACATTGCCTTTTAAGTCATTTTTTGTGATTTACTGTTTAAGATCATCCTACATAATTTAAAGAACATTGTGTGGAAATATAACCTTGATATATTTAACACTGACTATGTAAGGTCATGTCAAAGATTGAAATCAATGTAAAATCAATCAATGATTGAAATCAAATTTGTGAAATCCATGCTAGTGTCTTATTATCCATTTATGAGATTTGAAAGCATTAGATCATATTTGATGTCACTACTTTATTTAATTTGTAACCATTTGATATTACATAAAGCAGTGCTATTGTGACTGCACTTATACTGATCTAAAGAGCAGAAAGCTGTAATATAGACAAGAAATGTATATAGTCATTTCAGCTATACTATTAGCAAGAACAACTGTAATAAAACCCTAACACTATTATTTTTAAAACAGAGCTGACCATCACATTACTGAAGATTATTGTCAAAGGCATCTCTGTTTGTAGCTTAATATTCTCAAACACTGCATGTAACTGATACATCTGCTCAAAAACTGTTTTTGATTTTATCACAGAAACTCAAACAGAAGAATCAACAGCTGAAGATGATTATGGACCAGCTCAGAAACCTCATCTGGGAGATTAACTCCATGCTTGCTGTTAGGAGCTGAAAGACAGAAACCGCTGTCAGGATACAGAAGATACATTCACCATTTCTCTTTAAACTGGGAGACAGGAAGATTAAAGATACAGAATAACCGGAACGGCAGTAATTGTGAGACGGTGGAAAGTGAGAGATGGTTTGACCTGAAAATTTCTGCTAGACACAGCGGATGGGTGAAGTACCATTCGGTTTGGCTGCATTGGATTTCAATTTTCAACCTGATGAACATTTGAAGGTCTGAGTAGTCTGCACGATCATGCAGATTCGTTTTAAAATGAATCTTTTATTTTAAAGTATATTCCTAATATATAGATTTTCTTTTAAGTTATGTAGTACTCCGTTGCAATTTACAGTGAAAAAAAAATACAGTGAAATATTCAATTATATGATACAGTCACATTAATATGCAATGTATGTCATAAACCTTATCTTGTACCAGCTCTTGCCTCTGTCTTTAATATAAGAGTTTAATACCTTCAAGCGCAAAAAGAGCAAATTTCGATGTTAGGGCTATAAGTGCTCAACTTCATAATCATAATTTTTAATTATTCCCTTGATCACCCATGTAAAACGTATGCCTGGCTTAATGTACTAAAAAACTTTATACTTAAATATCAGCAAGTACATTTTTATTTGTAAAGTTATACACTACAAATATACCAATAGCAAGAATACTCAATATTTATTTCAATACACTAATAATCTGTTCATCTCAAAATAGCACAGTTGGGTACACTTGGATGTCCTGAAGTTTATCTTAAAGGGATAGTTCACTCAAAAATGAAAATAATGTCATTAATGGCTCATGTCGTTCCAAACTCGTAAGACTTCCGTTCAACATTGGAACACAGTTTAAGATGTTTTAGATTTAGTCCGAAAGCTTGTTGACCCTTCATTGAAAATCTATGTACGGTATACTGTACATGTCCAGAAAGGTAATAAAAACATCATCAAAGTAGTCCATGTCACATCAGTGGGTCAGTTAGAATGTGTTGAAGCATCGAAAATACATTTTGGTTCAAAAATAACAAAAATTACAACTTTATTCATCATCGTCTTCAGCGTCTGTTGTGAAGCGCATGCGTGAGACTAAAGTCAAGTGACGTCGATGACGTACAACGTGGCTGACATGTTATCTGGTGCGCCCCAGCTGTTTTTTTTTTGGCCCGCCACCACTGATGGTGGTTAATGCAGCGTGGAAATCCGCAGAAGTTCAGATTTTTTAACTCGCGTGTTTCCTGCGGCAACGCTCATTTCGCACGGAACACGCCATCCGCACTGCGCCTACCGTGCCACAGAATGCCTAATTGGGTCTTTGGAGGACTTTTTTTTAAATAAAGTAGATTTTTTTACAATACAGACAATAGATATACTTATATACAGTGCACATAAGTGGAGGGGGATTGAAGCACCACGTAGAGTGTAGCACATAACATAAGACAAAATTTTGTTTTTGCGCCCGGGCTTCGTTTACAGTCTGAGGGAGATCCACGCTGTAAGTTTAAAAAAAAAAACTTCGCAAACATGTCTGATTGTGCATTCACACCAACCACGGTAGAGGCGGCAAAAACGCGCTATTCGCGCGTAGTTGGACGCTTGAACATTTTAGTTTACTCGCTTCATTCGCATGTGAAATTCTAGTCATTCGAGAGATTCACGCGAAATCCGCGTTATGGGAGGGGCTTCTGCAACTCCGCTGAGACTCCACTCGCTTCCTGTAATCACGTCACTACAGCAAGGTCCTGATTGGTTAATGCGCGCGGAAATCCGCCGAAGTTCAGATTTTTTAACTCGCGCGTTTCCCTCGGCAACGCTCAATTCGCACGGAACGCGGCATCCGCACTGCGCCTACCGTGCCAAAGGATGCCTAATCGCGTTTTTGCATTGACTTAACATGTAAATCACTTGCGCTTGCCGCCTCTACTGCGTTTGGTGTGAACCCTGCATAAGGATAACAGGACGTCACTGCAGTCACTTGACTTTAGTCTCACGCATGCGCTTCACAACAGACGCGGAAGAGAAGACGATGCTGAGTAAAGTCGTTATTTTGGGACCAAAATGTATTTTCGATGCTTCAACACATTCTAACTGACACACTGATGTCACATGGACTACTTTAATTATGTTTTTATTACCTTTCTGGACATGGACAGTATACCGTACATAGATTTTTAATGAAGGGTCAACAAACTCTCGGACTAAACCTAAAACATCTTAAACTGTGTTCTGAAGATGACCAGAGGTCTTACAAGTTTGGAACGACATGAGGGTGAGTCATTAATTACATTATTTTCATTTTCGGGTGCACTTAAGTAAAAAAGTATTTAAAGTAAATGTTTTTTTTTACCTGGGCACGCTTTACTGATATACCATCAAAAAAAGAACTAAAAAATAACGCCAAATCTTTATAGCATCAAATATGACTTTATTTTTTTATAAATCATTCATACAAAATTGGCATTTTGCAATTTCTTTATTACCTCTATAAAAGTCATCTGTTAATTACATGAATGAAGGGTCAGAACAGGAGGGAGCCAAATAAACAACAGCATTTACTCATAAATAGCCTAAAGTGGTCATGCAAGTCGGTTAACAGCCTAATCTGAGGAATACAGGTGAGTGTTTAATGCATGATGTGAAACTTTAGTGTATGATAAAGTGGCATCTGGCAGATGACACGACAACATTATCGCCCTTTTTTGACAGCCGGGGGAAACAAACTCACAAATCAATTAAAGGCACAATTAGAGACAAATCAGTGAGTGTTTCAAACGTAATGATTGCTTATTGCTAATAACAGAGAGCAATGTGAGCGCAGATAAAGCAGACACAAATGCATTAGAATCATACAGGCCTCGTGTCTGTGTATCATTTTACTCACAATGGGATGAGATAATCTTACAAAAGCCAGCATAAAACCATAAAAGAACCCAAGTACTAAAGACAAAACAGCAATGAGTTTAAATTTACCAAGATTCTTTGGTGATTTTGCAAATATGCTATGGTAGCAGCAGTATTCAACAGAGGCCAATTTAAATGAATGGCTTTGTCATATCAAGCTGGGTAATTAAAATAACACTGGCATAATGACACGATTCAAAACACACATTATTGTGCGTCGTCTATACACGTTATCCACATTAACAAGGGCCTTGGACACGTCTGGGTAGTGTTGAGCACATCACATGCCCTAAAAACAACATTAGCTAGGGCTCTAAAAATAAAAAATAAAATAAAACATCTGATGCAGCCATTAATTATCCCATAAAAATAATCTCCAGTTTCAGACACATTAAATAGCTAATTGTGTAGATCCATTTTTATAAACAAACATTATGTACAGTGGTAAGGTTTGATTTGGCCATTGAAATTGTGCGGGGCCAGTTTATTCTGTGATACATGACATGACAAGGAGAACAATCATAGATATAAATGCTTGATATAAAGTCTGCTGAACTTAAAACTTAACCAGATGTGGGCCATTTGTGTTAGCGTGTTTTAAAAACTTAAAATAATTACTAATGCATATTTTATGCAACTACAGCCGTCGCATTTAGAGACATGATATTTGATAGTATTTAACATTACGATAGCATTTATTTGATCATTTAGCTATAAAACCACAAGTGAAACATGAGTGTTTCTGTATACAGTGCAAAAAATTATTTTCAAGAAAAAATTTCTTAGTATTTTTGTCTTGTTTTCAGTAAAAATATATTCAAATTCCTAAATTGAGAACGACCCAAGAAAATAAGTCTAGTTTTTAGAACAAAAATATCAAATTTAATTGATTTTGTGCATAAAACAAGCCAAAAAAATCTGCCAATGGGGTAAGCAAAAAATTTTTTTTCTTAAACACTAAATTCAAGATAATTTCAAGAAAAATTTGATTATCCCATTGGCAGATTCCTTCTGCTTGTTTTATGCACAAAATTAATATTTTTGGTCTAAAAACCAGACCCACTTTCTTGGGTCGTTTTGCTCATCAAGAAAAAGCATCTTAATGTAAGAATTTTTTGATATTTTTACTCAAAACAAGACAAAAATACCAAGAATTTTTTTTCTTGAAAATCATTTTTGCAGTGTGGCAATATGATGTCATATCTCTAATAGCTTATTAAAATATGTAAGACATTTGTAAAATGATATACGACACAACTGAAGTCTGCAGCCAGGTTTACTAAACATTCAGGTGTCAGATATGACTTAAGTTTTGCTCGAGTTGACCACAACCACATAGGAGCAAACAACGTAGTGTACAACGATGACAAATCCAATGCATTAAAAAGGGAAAAATAAAGGCTTTGGCTCACAGCTGGCACATTTTAAGTCCAGTCACCTTCACGAAAAGGCCACTAAAGCACAGAAACCCTTCAAGTCATCAGACATTCAAGTACCTGTGAGCAGAGATTGATAAAATGCTCCCCATAGTCTCTGCTCTTGAAAACATACAGAACACTGAAGGGGTGGGCTTGATATAAAATCAATAAGATGTTGATAGTAAGGAAGTATACACTAGACACTTTCTAAGTAAAGTGAGGGGCAAATTTGTATAGGAGACCAACAATAAGGCAGTGCCGTTAAACTTTGACGGACAGCTTATTTTTCAAGTAGACAGTGAAGATAGAGGAGGCGAGAGACAAGTGTACTAAATTAGGACCTGCGACTCAACCTGTAGTGCAGTTATGTCAAGAGCTTCTGAATCTGAACTTTTTAAAGAGCTTACGCTCAAGTTTTTTCACTTAAACAGATGGTGTTCCTGCAAGGTAAGCTCTCCAGGCACTGCCTTTGACTGTGACAAACATTTTTCCGAGCTTGGCTGTTAATAATGTGAGGATTTAGGGAATTCTAATAAATTTCTTTAAAGGGCTTGACTTGCCACTTAAAATGCAATTAATAAATTCTTGGCACCATTTTAAAAACCTAAAAAAAAAAATACTGCAGGGTGTTTAATGTGGCCCTCATTAAAAGGTGGTTGTTAGGAACAACCGGGGTCATTTCAAACGCCTTATTTTTTTCATATTGGTATACTTGTACGGCTAAATTAAACCACGTCTGAGCTTACAAAAGCAGTTTCACTGTAAATAAATGATGTTATTATAAAGCCAATCCATAATTGCGACACAAAGATCCCCCTAATACCTTAAAACGAAGAAAAAGTTTAACAATGACCCCTTAAGACATTTACGACGGAGCAGGCATTTAGGCTAACATCGAATGTGGAAAGATTGATGGATCCGGATGTGACATGATGAAGATGAAGTGCAACACAATGAAGCGTCCCTCCTGTCTTCCAACAGCTTGCTCAGGTGCTGGGAAAGATCATAAATCTCTGGGATCCAATACCAAAGCAAAAAATGTAAGTCTTGTGGTTAAAAGTGTGTAATGGTGTACTACATGTTTGATGGTCCACAGAGGCCTTCACATCCTGGTGTCTTTATCCTTTGCTGTGTGCTGAAGGGATAACCGAGCCAAACCTCTGACCGTGGGCTCTTGCTCCGTGGTCCTACTTTGCTCCAACGAGTCTCTCCCGGCCCCCTGTTGAATGTCCGACAAGGGGCGCCAGTCTGGTCAGAGTCGCTCTATTTCCCTGTATTTCTTGCGGAGGATGGAGACTTGGTCCTTGAACAGAACGGGGTCCAATCTCATTTGCGAGTGAACCAGAGGCATGCCGCCAAACCAGCTGGCGAACTTGTTCATGCAGGTCTGACGCTGGGCGAAGTGGTCCGGGTCTGCCCAGCGAGAAGCTCGAGATGACTGCAAGGGACAGATGTTATATGTTAATTATATGCAGCAGTCTGCTTGAAAAGGTAAAGCTGTTTGCTTTTACATACCTGACCCATCATGGTCTCCTTGTACTGTTTCTTCTGTGTGACCTTAATGGGTGGCAGCTTGGTAACGGCGGACACCAAGAAGTTCATGAGGATGTCCTCACAGTTGGCCAGCTGGTCCACCATGCTCTTCAGGCTATTTGGTAGGAAATTGGTATATAGGAAGTGGTAATATCTGGAGAAAAGGAAGGAATGGAGGGTGTATAATAGGTAAATTACATATTAAACTAATCAAAACTCAATCGAAAACTTGTGGACACGGTCTAATTTGATTTACATTTATCATTAAAGGGACACTCCACTTTTTGAAAATATGCTTATTTTCCAGCTCCCCTAGAGTTAAACATTAGATTTTTATCGTTTTGGAATCCATACAGTTGATCTCCAGGTCTGGCGGTTCCACTTTTAGCATAGCTTAGCATAATCCATTGAATCTCATTAGACCATTAGCATTGCGCTAAAAATATCCAAATAGTTTCAATATTTTTTCTATTTAAAACTTGACTCTTCTGTAGCCACATCGCTCACCAAGACCGACAGAAAATTAAAAGTTGCGACCTTCTAAGCCGAAATGGCCAGGAACCACACTCCCATTCTGGTGCAATAATCAAGGACCCCGCTGCCGCAACATGGCCGCAGCCGGCGCGACGATATCACGCAACCCCCCAAAATAGTTCTCTTAGTAACTTTCAATAGCAAGGGACTATTTTCAGGCACTGCGTAATATCATTGCACCCGCTGCAGCCATGTCACGGCAGCAAAGTCTTTGATTATTAAGCCAGAATGAGAGTATAGTTCCTAGCCATTTCGGCTTAGAAAATCGCAACTTTTAATTTTCTGTCGGTCTTAGTACACAATGTAACTACAGAAGAGTCAAGTTTTAAATAGGAAAAATATCAAAAACTCTTTGGTCATTTTTTTGTGCGATGCTAATGGTCTAATCAGATTCAATCGATTATGCTAAGCTATGCTAAAAGTGGAACCGCCAGATCTGGAGATCGGCTGAATGGACTTCAAAACTGTAAAAATCTATGTTTTTAACTCTAAGGGAGCTGGAAAATAAGCATATTTTTTCTAAAAAGTGGAGTGTCCCTTTAAAGGACTTCCAAATATTCGTTTTTTCTACTATGGAAGTCCATGGGTACTGTCACATGTGGTTACCATCATTTATCAAAATATCTTCTTTTGCCTTCAACTGAATAAAAAAAGTCATATAGGTTTAAAACAACATGGGGGTGAGTTGAAGATGACAGTATTTTCTTTTTTGGGTGAACCATAACCTTTTAATAAATCGAATGCATTATTAAACCAAATACAATAGTAACAATTTAGAGATAATACTAAAATACTTTGAGTAATGAGAACTTTTTCAACTTTCTTGTCCTGTGGTTTCATGGCATCGGCCTAGTTTCGTTCTAATCGGGCAGATGTTTTCACAAACCTGTGATAAATGGCAGCCCCAGTGAGAACCATGGAGTAGTCATTGGTCCATTTGGAGGTGTAGCCCCAACGCTCCTTATTATTGTCCCAGAAATGACTGCGGGCGGGATATCCCACAATCCTATTTGGAAAACTCTGCCACACGGTGAAAGCAAAGTCCACCTGCAAAACATCAAAGTTTTAGTTAAAAGCAAACCAGCACTTCAGTCCGATATGAAGAATCAAGGCTGATGATATAACGTTTACACACACGTGTGCAATAACACACTTTCAGCACATGCCCCGACTTCTTCTACGATCAAAGCATATAAACAAATGATTACAGAAACACATCAATAGTTTCAAAGGGTAAAGCCTCAACTGGATTTGAAGCCAGCGGTGAATCAAACCACACACACGCAAGCAGACACATGCGCACACACACAAGCCATGAACAATGAAACCTTGCATCCCCACCGGCAGAACATCTGCCTCACATGTAATGCCAAAAAAGTCTCAGGCTACACAACTGGGGTTGTTTGTTAAAGTGGTTGGTTCAAGAAAGAGTAATTGGAGTTTCCCTGCAGTGTGGTCAAGATACCAAATGATTAAAGATATCCGTTTCAGAAAGACAGGAGGAAAGGTTTGTAAAGTTGAGTTCAGCTGTGTGCATGCATGCTGACTCTGCTCTCACTGATAAGAGAAGGCCATTTCTCAATGGTGTACACGGCGGTGTTGGACTCATGCCGGAGAGAGAGAGAGGGGGACGAGAGCCATGGACTGAATTGATTACGGGTGGCAGAAGCATAGTGGTTTACAAAAATCTGCACTACCAGCTGAAAGGTTGGGTTTAATCCGGATGATAGTGATTCTAACCCTGCTCGAACTGTATTGTGTGTTTGTGTCCCCACTTCGCTGTATACTGCGACAGTGTTATAGATCCTACATCCGCCCTTTTGTTAGCAGCAATAAATAACACGGTGGAGGCTATTTCTTAAAGGCCCAGCATTCATTTTTTTGTCCAAGTCGACATATAATGCAAGTCAAGTGTTCTGTTTCAAAAGCTTTGTACATTAGACCTAATGTATATTAATGTGAGAGGGCTAGGGGTGTCACGATTAAGAAATTTGGCTGACGGTTTATTGCCTAATTAATTGAGGCGGTTATGACGATTAATTGTCTTGTTTTAGGACTTTGGCGATTATGACGATTAATTGTCTAATCGGAGCATCCTTCACTTCCCTTAAAGGAATAGTCTACTCATTTTCAATATTAAAATGTTATTACCTTAACTAAGAATTGTTGATAAATCCCTCTATCATCTGTGTGTGCACGTAAGCGCTGGAGCGCGCTGCGACGCTTCGATAGCATTTAGCTTAGCCCCATTTATTCAATGGTACCATTTAGAGATAAAGTTAGAAGTGACCAAACACATCAACGTTTTTCCTATTTAAGACGAGTAGTTATACGAGCAAGTTTGGTGGTACAAAATAAAACGTAGCGCTTTTCTAAGCGGATTTAAAAGAAGAACTATATTGTATGGCGTAATAGCACTTTTGGGAGTACTTCGACTCGCCTGAAAAGTCCGCTCACCTTCTCCCTCTCATAATGGGAGAGGGAGGGTGTTACTGCGCCGAGTCGAAGTACTCCCATAAGTGCTATTACGCCATACAATATAGTTCCTCTTTTAAATCCGCATAGAAAAGCGCTACGTTTTATTTTGTACCACCATACTTGCTCGTATAACTACTCGTCTTAAATAGGAAAAACGTTGATGTGTTTGGTCACTTCTAACTTTATCTCTAAATGGTACCATTGAATGAATGGGGCTAAGCTAAATGCTATCGAAGCGACGCAGCGCGCTCCAGCGCTTATGTGCACGCACACAGATGATAGAGGGATGTATCAACAATTCTTAATTAAGGTAATAACATATTTTAATATTGAAAATGAGTAGACTATTCCTTTAATTTGAAATTGCTGTTTTGGAAATGAATGTTTTACCTGGCAGTTCATACTGCTTATCAAAGTTTTTCTTTAAATGCTGTTTTTTCAACTGTATTGAATTGCTTTGCAATGAATTGTGTTACACTGTCAGTTAAGAAGCGCCCCACGGTCTCCTTTATACAGGCGCTGCAGCTCCCCCTTGTGTTTTTTAAAAAGATGTGCAATCATTGCGGTGATCTGAAATCATTGCGATGAGGTCAAACAATTGCGATGAGACGACTATTTAATCATTGTGACAGCCCTACAGAGGGCTGATGAAACAATTTGCTTATTCACTGTTGGTTGAGGTAAATGTAAGAAATATTTAGTATATATACACACACTCTAAAAATGGCTGGGTTATTTTTGACGCATAATGGGTAGATAATGCACCCAATCCACCGCAGGGTTAAAACTGACCCAATGCTGGGTTGTTTTAACCCAACTGCTGGGTTATTATAACCCAACATTGGGTCATTTTTAACCCAGCGGTGTGAGTTCTGTCCAATATTTACCCATTGAGGGTCAAAACTATCCCAGCCATCCCTAGAGTGCAGTATTTCTACAAAACAGATGCCCTTCAGATATCAAAGAGGCTTTTTTACCAGGTGTAAATGCCCTCCGAAACGTTTCCGAGACAGAAACCGCTCAAACCGTTTCAGGATGTGGTCTTGGACGCATTTCAGAAGAAACTAGACAAGTGTAAATACATCTGGTTGATGAAACCACACGTCAGTGCTTTACACCTCCCAAACTTAAGCACGTCACTCGCAAGTTAGCCGGAAGAGAGCCAAACAAACAAAGATGACTCATTGCTTTATGAAGCAACGACAGTGAGTAAAAAAATCTTTCTAGAACCAATGAAATAGTCCAATGACAAACTTAAGAATGTTAAACAAATCCGGCCACTCTGTACTGCGCGAGCATGCCGAGCAAGGAGATGCGCGTCTCCTGCCTAACATACAGTACAACATACAGTAAGTGCTGCCTTTAGTTGCATAAGCGTCATATTTTAATTTTTTTGTAAGGCGGGGTAAAGAATAGTGTATTTGCATTTTGCGCAGGAGTAGAAGATTGGACTGATATCCGTTTTGCCAAGATGCATTTATGTGGCCTAATGTAAATGGAACAGTTTTAACAAATCAGACAGCTATGTAAAAAGGCCCTAAGAGACCTCATTTTAAAGCACGCTGGTGACTACAAGATACAAAAAAAATCTAAAGAGCTGGAAAATGAGACTGGTCTAAATTGCAGGTGTTCAGTTGGGCCACAGAGCCACATTTAATGCTGAAGCTTGTATTATTTCAGAGAGAGAGAGGGAGAGAGAGAGAGAGAGAGATTTATGGTAGAATTATGGTCCCATACCTCAGTGGTTGACAACACCGTGTCCTCGTCCAAACTCAATACTGCATCAGTTATGATACTGTCATAGGGTTGAAACCTGCTGCTCATGACCTACAGACAAAGAGATTACATTTCATTTCATGACATTAAATGTCTTCAACATACTACACAATTCCATAAATAGCAAGAAAATGATCAAGAACCAAATATAAGGAAAACACAAACGACATTTTAGCTTCAGCTCAGTTCAAAATGACATTATTATAGAGAGAGAGAGATTTTTTAATGTTTTTTCTATTTGGCTGTTTGGGTTTGTGTTCTGTTTGGCTGTGTGTGTGTGTGTGTGTGTGTGTGTGTGTGTGTGTGTGTGTTGAGGGCAAAAATACTAATAAGATCCAGATATTTACAATAACCACATCATACAAAAACACTTTGAATGAACTTTAGTGTCTAAACATGTACAAATCAAGTCTCCAGCAAAACATCAAAAAACTGTGTGAAGTGACAAATCTAAACACAAACGGACATTGTACAAACGCACAACTAAACAGGATACATACGCTTCCTATTGTTAATGCCCCCTTCAGTCACACAAAGTGTTCCGGTGGTCTCTATACAAACTACACATCCAGAATCCCACAAGGATCTGGTAACAGATGAAAACTCAAAACCTTATCAATAAAATCATATAAAGAGCTTGGACGCAAAATCCTCTAAGTGCATCTGACATGTTTTCTTGCAAATGAGCCTTTTTTTCAGACATAAAGGTCATGTTCTCCCTGATCCCATTTTTCAAGCTTTAGTTTGTGTGTAATGTTGCTATAATAGCATACATAATACCTGCAAAAGGATAAAGCTCAAAGTTCACTGCCAGGTGATATATTTTCTTTAACAGAATTCACCTTTCAAAGCCTACAACGAATGGCCGGTTTGGACTACAGTCCTCTACTTCCTGCTTTAATGACGTCACTAGAACAGTTTTTTGACTAAACTCCGCCCACAGGAATACATCAGTCGCCCGCTAAGCTCAAACGGCTCTGCTAAGCTAGGCTGCTGTCGAATCAAAACACAATAAACAACTACACAATCAAAACTCATTATGTATTTCTGAAGGAGGGACTTCATAGAACAAGGAAGACATCAGCCCGTTTAGGACAGTGAAAACAGTGCTATAGAGATAAGTAAATTGTGTGAAAAATACTACGTTTTTTACAGGTTAAACATGAACACATGTTATATTGTGCACTGTAAACACAATCAAAGCTTCAAAAACACAGACAGAAAGGCACCTTTAATGGATTCTACCAACAAAGCAGTATTTTTGAAAGTCCTGAGGCTGGGAATTTGAAGCGAAAGGAGGAAATATGAATTGCCGTAAAAACTTGTCATTGGCGAGGAAAGCGTTAAAGCCATTAATTATCAAACGTGCCAAGAGCATTCGATTTATATCATCATCTCAATTTTTGACAGATGTGGCGTTTAGAGGCTTTTGCATCTGAGTTCCCACATTTATTTCCCAATGAGCATCAATCAGAAATGAGTCACATTACGGTTCAGTTAAAAAGCGTCCTTGCATCGCATTGTGAATTCTGTTTCATGTTATCTTAATGAAAGCCACCGCAGCGAGGAGCGAACGCTGCTTAAACATCACAATATTCTCTGCGGGACTTTATATACTGCAGAAATGTGAGTGTTTAATAAGAAAAATGCCCAAAGCAACACTCCAGTGCCGTGTGGGTCACACTGTCAGTCATGGCTTAAAAGAGCCGTCTCTTTATACATCACACCGGATGGGAACACACACACACACACACACCACACAGTGTAAACAAGACAGCCACAAACTCTACAAACCACACGCTGACTGGCACTACTTCACTGCTCTCATTCCTCAGCCAGAGGAAAACTAATCCCTCTCCGCTCCAAACGCTGGGAAACAACAACAATCTCGCTCTCTCTATTTCTGCTCAACAGCTTTAGCTGAGACCAAAAAATACAAACTCCATATAAACAACAACTACATACGGCAAAAGCACAGGTGTAGCTATAACTGCTATTATTTTACTTAAATAATTTGATTTTATTTAGTTTGTGTTCCTGTTGGGGTTAGATCCACACATTTTGATAAAACGTATAGCTTTAATGTGCTGTAAGTCGCTTTAATAATGAATAAAAGAATAACAATGACTTAAGTTTAGATTTAGTGAATGATGGAAAACACAGAATCAAAAATAATAGATTTAATTATCAAGATAAAATATAGTAAAAATAGCAAAGAGGCGATGAAGACATGGTGCCATTAGATAAGCACGTCAGGTTTCTCTTCATCTTTGGTTCTTGTGCATCAGGCGGCCAAATGTCCCTGACGTCAAACCTGATGTGATGCACCTAATGGCACAGTATTTGATTATAGAAGGTAAAAGTGATTTATTGGATGGAAAATACGTTTGAAGTGATGTCAAAATGAAGTGTGAGAATGAGTTTAGAAAGGGGGTTTAGTATGAATAAATTATAACAAAAATTACCATTTTGGGAGAACTATTTCTTAATATAACTTAAAGGAATATTCAATTTTCTTAAAAGAAAAATCCAGACAATCTACTCACCACCATGTCAACCAAATTGTTGATGTCTTTCTTTGTTCAGTCGAGAAGAAATTATGTTTTTTGGAGGAAAACATTGCAGGATCTCTCTCATTTTAATGGACCTTAGCCCAACACTTAACACTTAACAGTTTTTTTCAACAGAGTTTCAAAGGACTATCAACGATCCCAAACGAGGCATAAGGGTCCCATCCAGCGAAACGATTGTCATTTTTGACAAGAAAAAAAAATGCTCTTTTAAACAACAACTTGTCGCCCAGATCCGGTCGTGATGCGACCCCACGCAATACGTCATGACGTCAAGAGGTCACAGAGTACGAACGCGAAACTCCACCCCAGTGTTTACAAGTGTGTTGAAAGAGGACCGTTCCGACGTTGTTGTGTGTCAACTGATACTAATTAATGTCTTTGTGTCAGTTTATTGTTTACAATGGTCCGCAAATGTGTGTTTTATATATGTAACATCACGTGACCTTCCTACG
The DNA here is from genome assembly GCF_027580225.2 of Misgurnus anguillicaudatus. Classification (NCBI taxonomy): domain Eukaryota; kingdom Metazoa; phylum Chordata; class Actinopteri; order Cypriniformes; family Cobitidae; genus Misgurnus; species Misgurnus anguillicaudatus. Next base: position 24,245,987 of record NC_073356.2, read on the forward strand.
TCACTACGCATTTACGTTAGGTCGCGCTGGACCAGACCTAGACGAAAAGTTGTGATTTAAAAGTACATATTTTTTATTTTTATTGTCAAAAATGACAATCGTTTTGCTAGATAAGACCCTTATGCCTCGTTTGGGATTGTTTATAGTCCTTTGAAACTCCATTGAAACAAACTGTTAAGTGTTGAGTTAAGTGTTAATTGTTGGGCTCTATTAAAGTCCATTAAAATGAGAAAAATCCTACAATGTTTTCCTCAAAAAACATAATTTCTTCTCGACTGAACAAAGAAAGACATCAACATTTTGGATGACATGGTGGTGAGTAAATTATCTGGATTTTTCTTTTAAGAAAATGTAATATTCCTTTAAGGGGAAATAAGCTGTCTAGTTAAAACACACATTTCAAAGTGACAGCTGGAAAAGGCAATCAAGTGTTACATCTTGCATAAAGTGTTTCTGTAGCAGTGCAAAAGGTCATGGGAACACATATTAAAAAACTGTATAGCTTGAATGTACTGTAAGTACATGTACTGTAAGTAGCTTCGGATAAAGCCTCAAAAGTAAAATGTGAAAGTGGGTCTCACCTTGTTCTCTCCTTCGATTACAATAATGGGCATTGAGGTGGCTGGCCATCGATGTTTGGCAGGTAAAGGCTTGTCACAATTCCACAATACAATAATCTGAAAAAGCATAAAAAATTTAGATCCTTAGAAAAGATTCATACTTTATGTATTTTTGCTGAAACATTATTGATTTTTTTTTATAAAACATCATTATTGAATTTGATTATACTTTCACTCTTTCCCTGCCAGCATTTTTTTTAAAGTTGCCAGCGTCACCATTTTTTATGATTTTCACAACAGTTTAATGCCTTTCAGAAAATGTTCTTCTTTAAATATATAAACATACAACATATCAAATTGAAAGAACAGACCATCTTGCTTTCAAACAAAAAAAGTTTCATCCTATCTTTATTTGTTCTCTTTATATCACCTCTCAAATATGGGTAGGTTTCTTCAAAAATACAACATTTTGAGAAAAAAGCTCAAATAATTGCAATTTTGTAAAGGACTTTTTTTAGAAATCAGATTCAGAGTGATGATCAAAACATACACAGAGCTTTAACTGTTTTTGCCCTTAGTGGATGCGAAGTTGGGTAAGAGCGCAAGCTGGTGGATAATAGCGGAAATATTGATTGCCGTAAAAACTTGTCATTGGTGGAAAAATAAAATGAATAAATTAAAATAACATTCAGAATGTGTCAAAAAAAAAACCAAGTGAATATCAAACAAGTCACTTCTTAAAGGGGACATATCATGAAAATCAGACTTTTTCCATGTTTAAGTGCTATAATTGGTGCTTCTATTAACCTAGAAAATGTGAAAAAGATCAACCCAGTAACTTAGTTTAGGTAAATCATTCTCTTCAAGCATGTGAAAAAAATAGGTTGAAATTTGGCTCCCCTTGTGATTTCAGAAGGGGATAGTACCTACACTATCCAACCACGGCACTGCCATTTAGTGTAGAGTTCAGCTCATTTGCATTTAAAAGGACACACCCAAAAACGGCACATTTTTGCTCACACCTACAAAGTGGTCATTTTAACATCATTTTTGATTTAACACCTCAGGGGACTTGAGGCTCCAACCCTTAAATTCATGTTTGGTGGTGAAGTTCTGATTAATTTTCGTGATAGCGATACTCAAACACCTTACAAAATGTCCCAACTATGCTAGACAATACTGGTTTTATTTTACAACATGTCATTACCATATTCAATCATATTCATTTTGTTTTATCACATTGAAGTGCCTTCGCATGAATCATGACACCTCTGGCCAAAGTAATTCTGGTTTTATGTTAACACTCGTAAAAGTTTCACGTGAAGTGTTTTATAAGGGCCCTTCCTCTCAAAGCGTCTGTGTGTCTCTGATCTAAAAAGGGAGTTTCGCAGAAGAGGGTAAAATAACCCATTAAGTGCGCACAAGTGTTTGGACACATCCCAATAACTATTAAAGAGCACTGTGGTACTTTTTCAGGAACGTTTCAATCAGGAGCGTGTTTACATTCAACAACACACTGAAATGGAAAGTTAAATGCATTAAAAAAAATGGAGATAACCATGTGATTGGAAATAAAAAGTCAGGTCTTTGTCAAAACATTAGCACATATTCTCCAGTAATATTCTGCTTCAAAAGGCTTTTATCAGTTTATTCAAGCGCTCAGACAAAAGCGAACTTTTTACCATGAGCTGAGAGCCGTTCGAAATGAAAATGCACTATATTAATTCACCCATTTTAAAGCGCTGGTGATATAAACAGCCATCGAGCCTTTTACTTAACTGCATCTTTCATTTCATTAACTCCCAATCGCAGAGTCACGCAGCTCTCGAAGCACAGAGCAGAACGTAATAAATGAAAGCTCTACCGTCTAATGATATTACATGCAGAAGGATCAGGACGCTCTTCAAACTCTTAAGTATTCTTAATCTATAATAAGATCGGAGACATAATTAAACTACTTAAACTCTTAGAAACAAAACAAAGCCCGAAGGTTGGATTTCTGATAACGCAGGCCGCTTAATGGATGCCGCGGACGTGAGAGGTTGGGAAAGGACCTGGAATGAAATCCTACGGTGTTGACGGAGTTGGTATGAGGTGTGATGAAGTCGGAAGTTTTATTAGCTGTAGCTTCCTCTGCAATGCATCAGAGTTGGTGTTTATCAACATCCCCGTTTCGGAGGTTGAGGTATGCAGGCATCAAACGCACACTTGCGTGCAAACGTTCGCTCACAGCGGTGGGCCCGAGTCTCGGTTACTTGCCAGAACTAGCTCAAAAACCGATCTTTCTTTTCGTCCCCCTCTCCGCTTCCTTTCCTCCGGAGCTAAAGGGCAAGCATTGCATTCCCTAACTCTCCGCTTTAACCGAAATACGGCGCGCTGGATTGAAACACAAAAGCCGAACGTTCGACAGCCGAATCTTGTCAAGCCCTCCTGCGGAGACGAGAGGAGACAGTCTGAGAAAAGCGCCAGCTTGTGTGAGCGCAACATGCTTCACGTACTCAGCGGGGACACGTAGCATTTAATTCACCACCTCTACTCCTCCCCCACCGGCCTCCGTCTCTCTGGCAAACTGAAGAGGAATCAATACGTTTTGGTTCCCAGGGTGGTAAACACTTCAGAAAGCAGTGGATGCCATGGAAACGAAAGGGCTGTTGGGATTCCAGGACTCGGAATTAGTCCCCGAGGTTCAAGCGGGGTTTAAACTGAGGGGGTGGCGGAGACGAAGCATCTAGATGCACGGAAAAGATGATGTTTTGAATTGCTTTCAAACACTCACATATTCACTTATCACTTTTAAGGGGCAAACAACATTGAATATGCCTGTGTGACATTACATTGAATTCTAAACACGAATGTCCTTGTTTTTGTTTGGGATAAAATATTAGACGCGATAGAGGAATTTATTTGGAGAGAGAACGGTGGTCATCGAACTTCTCAGGATTCGGTCTCTCTCCTGAATGAGCAATGCTTAATCTGTCCTAGCATGTGTGCTGACCACATAGCTATGAATCTGAAAAAGAGGAGGTTATTACCTGAGCACAATACTGGGACTTGGCCACTGAGACGAGGAGCTTAAGAATGGGTTGAGATTGAGAAACCAGAGGGGTGACAGCATGGATTACAGCCGTGAACTTGGAATTCGGCTTGATCCCTACAAAAGAGAGCGAGAATTAGTTCCACCAAGACATAAATCTTAAACTTACTGGGATTTTCTTGCATTTTCTGCACTTCTAATTGGAGAATATATCAGGCACATGAAAAATCATTCTTGCAAACCTGCACACTTGAAAAAATGCATGCTTGTATGAACCCATTGTTGGGTTAAATATGCCCAACTCCAACTATAATTTGAAACAATAGAAGGATTAACGCATTAACCATTTAATCTCTGCCTTGTTGACCACGGCACAAACGCATGATGACAATTCCTGCCTTTTTTTGGGTACACCCACATTTTTTCCTACTAACAAGAGGTGCTCGATCAACAGTTTCATATCGATTGCTCCGACAAGCGGTGCAGATTAAGATGGAAAGACACGTGTGCTGCATTAGCATCTGCGGCAATGCACGACTTTAGATGCGAATATGGATTTTGCGATGCAATTACAGAGGACGGTCGATAATCTATCACATTGTACAATGGCTGTCACTTAGCTACGTGGTTAAATTTGTAGATATCAAGGCAACCCTGCAATTAAGGGGTGATGGGAGAGGGTGTTTAAAAATAAATCTGAGGCTGATAAAGGAGGTAACAACTGGTAGTGCAGACACAAATTTGGTAATGATGAGACTCGTGTCTGTAAAAGATGAAAGGGAATCTTTGGTCCCATAATTCCTCTCCGTCAAAGCTCTTTAAATCCAAAAACATTTGAATGTAACCTCAAAACGTCATACAGAAGAAGTTTATAAAAGATTCACAGACTTTGGCTACGTCCAAAACGGTTTTGTGAGCTTCTCATGTATAGTAGTGAATGTCATAAATCATATGCTAGTGTGGACACTAATGTAAATGCCATGTGTACTGCAAAAATGACTCTAATTAGTTTTTGTCTTGTTTTCAGTTCAAATATCTTCAAATTCTTAAATTAAAATGCATTTTCTTGATGAGCAAAACGACCCAAGAAAATAAGTCTAGCTTTTAGACCAAAAATATCAAATTTAAGTGATTTTGTGCATAAAACAAAAAAAAAAAAACTGCCAATGGGGTAAGCAAATATTTCTTGAATTAGTGTTTAAGAAAAATGTTTGCGATATTTCGCTTACCCCATTGGCAGATTTTTTTAGTGTTTATGCACAAAATCACTTAAATTTGATATTTTTTGTCTAAAAACTAGACGTTTTGCTCATCAAGAAAAAGCATCTTAATTTAAGAATTTTTACTGAAAACAAGACAAAAATACAAAGAATTTTTTTTCTTGAAAATATTTTTTGCAGTGTAAGAAAATAAGTTAAAAATTAAATTAAATTTAAAAAATGATTTAATTTGTAAAACAAGCAAAAAAAATTGCCAATGGGGTAAAAAAAGTTATTTCCCCATTTGCAGATTTTTTTGCTTGTTTTAAGCCCAAATGCACTTAAATTTTATATTTTTGTTTAAAAACTAGAGATTTTTTAGGTAATTTTGCCCATTTAGAAAATGCTAAGTATTTTTTTTGCAGTGTGAGCACAAATAAAGCCATAATTAATTTAATTTAGTAGGCTAAATTAGACAACAACGCTACCCTAAGGTTTAAGCCAAATATTGGAATCACCAACAAAGTTAAACACTGCAAAAATGACTTTCTTACTTAGTATTTTTGTCTATTTTTCAGTAGAAATATCTAAAAGTTCTTAAATCAAGACGTATTTTCTTGATGACCTAAGAAAAAGTCTATTTTTTAGACAAAAATTATACAATTTAAGTGAATTTGTGCTTAAAACAACCAAAAATATCTGCCAATGGGGTGAGAAAAAAATAAGATTTATTTTTTCTTAAACACTTAATTCAAGCAAAATCTCATCCCATTGGCAGATATTTTTGCTTGTTTTAGCAAAAATTCATTAAATTGTATATTTTTTGTCTAAAAACTAGATTTCTTGGGTCGTTTTCCTCATCAAGAAAATACATCTTGATTTAAGAATTTTTAGATATTTCTACTGAAAACAAGACAAAAATACTGAGTAAGAAAGTTGTTTTTTGCTGTGTATTTCCTTTGTACCTGTTAAATCAGTAATATTTGATTGAAAAAGCTAAAATGTTTATGAATATGGTTAAGTGAAATCATTAAAACAGAGCATTGAGTATAAAAAAGAATATAGGAGTATAAAAGAATAACTTGCGTATAGAAAACTTAACGGATCACAGACAACGTTACCACTACACTTTTAAAGACAATGGCTTACATAGTTCACAGTATACAGAGAGACGTTAGACACAACTGAGGTTAACCGTTGGATTGAACCATGATGTTGAATTACCAAGTTCAGCATAGTGGAAAGGGAAGTCGCCCAGATAAGAGGAGTACATGGGCAGTGTAAAAAGACCACCGGGATGACTGTTCCACATCAGATTGCTCCTGGAAGTCTGCTGAAGTACTCGGTCCTGAATGATTTCTAAACAAACAAACAAACAAACACATCTTAAGCATAACTTGTGGACATACCAAACAAAATCTCAATCTAAAAAAATGTCATCTAAAGAGATCTGTGTGAAATTAACATTTGGAATTGAAACTTCAACTGGGGTGAAGCTCCTGGTCCATAAAGTACAAGACAAATCATCAAATGCTTCAGCGATTTCACCATCTTCATCGTGCCAATCGTCTGTTCCTATAAAGAAAACCGATCGCTTCCTTGGCCTTGAGCGAGACCGTCGGCTGCGAATGGCTGCTATAAAAAGAGACAAAGACTGATCGTGTTTTTTCCTGCCGCTGCTGCTGTTTTTGGTTTATATTGTGCCCCTTGGTGTGAAAACGGCTTGGCTTAGTGACCGACTAATCATTGGCAACAGGAATGAGCTAGATGTCACTGCGATCGTGTCTTCATTCCAGATTTCTAATACTAGCTTGAAGGCACTTTTGCAGCACAAATGATAAAGGCTTGCAGAATTCACAGAGTAGCAGCTGGATCATTTGAGTGCATTCATCAGATGGTGAGATTCCCTTGCATTTAACTTCATTGCGTGCCCACAAATACATAAACAGTTTGTAAAGACACAAACACAGCTGTAAAATGTGTTCAGCAAAGATTTACTTTCTACTACTTCCATTGATAGCTTTATTGCAAGGTGAACTTTGGGATAAAACACTTTATTACACGGCTTGTTGCAATGCTTGATTTTGATTGGCCAGTTGCGACATTTGCAGGTTTGTTATTCACAAAACTAATAAAACACGATAACCCAAATGCTGCAAATCATTTTGACAGGTACAGTTTAATATTACACAAATATTAAATATAAACATGTTTTTAATAATATATATGACATTGTATTTACAAACAAATAAACTAAATCGTGTGTTTGGACATTTAAACGTCTTATCTGAAAGAAAACAGGTCTTCCTCTTGGAAGGTCTGCATTGGTAAAACATTAGCAAAAAATATTTCAAATCAATATTTTATGTTCCTTACCTTACTTATGATGTAAATAGTAGGTATGGGCATTTTCCAGTAATTTAGTATTTGAATATTTAAGCTCATAAAGAACGAATATTCGAAAATTTGTTTATTTAAATTACGTTAATTAAGACATGCGTGTTTTGTATTTAGTAGAAATAGTTTCGAGTCGGTCGTTAGTACGAATTCAGTACTGTTTGATCTTACAGAAATGTTATTATACCAAATATAATACCCAAACGCAAATTAAGTTTAAAGTTTGAGGACTTGACAAAGTACGCTATCATCATGTAAACAGACTCAAAACACCAAGGAAGAACCCGGAGCGAACAAAAAAAGCATAGACTACATAACAGACTGCTCGGTCAGCATATGAATATCTTCTCTGTTTAGTTTGACATGTTTTTGTGAAGAAAGACATCCAAATTTAGTCTACCTGCTCCGCTGAAAGCCTGTTCTTCTGACTACAATAATGCCGAGCTGCGGAGAAAACTCTGCTCCGCGGTGGTTATCCGGTAAAAACAACAGACGGATCTAACAAGAATATCTGAATTTAACATTATTTAACAAATAATGTAAGCTGGCTCGATACCTTATTGCTGACTGACTGTGCAAAGTTACGAGCTTAATTTAACTACACAAAGACGGGGCTATTATTGTTTGCTTTTAAACAGCCATGTGCAGTTATCCGGTTCATTTTCGAAAGAGCACCACATATAATGTTATCGCGAAATAAGCCCCTTCAAGTGTAATGCACTGGCTGCCTATACAATATCCCTTACTTATTAAGACCAATAGAGAACCGATTGCGCACTGCAAAAATTACTTTCTTAGTTAGTTGTTTTTTTGCCTTGTTTTCAGTAAAAATATAAAAAAAATCTTAAATTAAGATGTATTTTCTTGATGAGCAAAATTACCTGGGAAAATAAGTCTAATTTTTAGACAAAAAATATAAAATGTAAGCGAATTTGTGCTTAAAACAAGCAAAAAAAAAATCTCCAAATGGAATAAGAAAAAATTTCTTGAATTAAGTGTTTATGAAAAAAAATGTAGTGCTGGACAAAGATTAATCGTGATTAATCGCATACAAAATAAGTGATTTTTGGCATAATATACGTGTGTGCTGTGTGTAATTATTATGTATATATAAATAATTTTTTTAATATATAATTTAACATTTTCTGAAATGAATATATATATATGTGTGTGTGTGTGTACCTGGTAATTATCACGTTGTGGGGACGAATTGTCCCCATAAAGATAGAAATACCATTGTTTTTGTGACCTTGTGGGGACATTTTGATGTCCCCATGAGGAAACATGCTTATAAATCAAACAGAATGATGTTTATTAAGAATGTGAAGTATCAGAAAGTTTTGTGTGATGGTTGGGGTTAGGGATTGGGGTAGGTAAGGGGAATAGAATATACAGTTTGTGTGGTATAAAATGCATTACGTCTATGGAATGTCCCCACAAAACATGGAAACCAGAATGTGTGTGTGTGTGTGTGTGGTTAAATATTTATAATAATTACACGCAGTACACACACACATATTATGCAAAAAAAACACACTTTTATTTTGTATGTGATTAATCGCGATTAATCTTTGCCCAGCACTAGAAAAAAGTTAACTTATTTTAATAAATTTTTTTTTTTTATTCCATTGGCAGATTTCTTTGCTTGTTTTAAGCACCAATTTATTTTAAGTATATTTTTTGTCTAAAAACCAGACTTTTTTCCTAGGCCATTTTGCTCATCAAAAAAAATCCATCTTAATTTAAGAATTTTTAGATATTTTTACTGAAAACAAGACAAAAATACTAAGTAAGAAAGTCATTTTTTGCAGTGCATGTTTCAGTCTAGAAACATTTGGTGATTTATATTTAAAAGAAGTGAATATGAGTGTGTCACAAGAATAAATTGTTGTGAATCTCACCATGCAACAACTACTGGAGGTGCAAATATAGTGACTTTGGCAGATGGGTGAAAAAAATAAAGACTAAAACACTGCATGAAAGCAATTTGAGCGCTTTCCCTTTGTTTTCCCTCTGCTCCATTTGACAAGCATTGAGATTAAGCAGTGGTCTTTCCCATCACAGAACCCCCACCTGTCATCTTTCCCATAACAGAAGCCCACCTGTCATCCTAAAAACCCAATCTGAAGGGTGATGAAAGGCCGTTCCTCTCGCTCAGCTGAAAGTCCTCACTTTCAGGGACTTACGACGTGTGATTGACGACTCAATCTTGAAACAGGATGGCCGCAATCTTCCAAATGGAGGGCAGCGGATGAAAGCATCTCTTCGGATGCTGGCTGTAATTGCAATGACGTTGCACCTACGCCGTTGGAGGTCGGAAAGGTTTGACAACCCTGTGTTCTGGGGTTAACTGCCGTGATTTGTTGATTGTAGACGCTTGTCTGTATGACGTTGTCAGAGGCTAAAAGAGGTGCGCAAATGTTTGCATTTTGTCTAATCTATACGAAAGCGGTCTGTCAAACAAATCCCTTTGAAACGTATCTAAAGTGCTAGTCAAGCTAATGATTTTCCCACGTGCGTCTTTCTCAGGGCGAGAGGTTATTGAACCGAGGCCATGAATCATTTAGCACATGACGAAAAAGAGGATGTGTAAAATTAAACCTGCCTTGTGAAAGTGCACAAACCACAACTTTTAATAAACTTACCTTGAACAGCTCCATGGTTTCGTTTAAATTACTTTAACTCAAAATCCAGACTCCCGTGGGCGTCACGGTTGTGGTATGTATGTGTGTGTGACAGCTTAAGGTAGAATGACTGAACGGCCATTGCTTACTTCTAAAGTAGTGAACACAATCTTTTCCACAGAGGAGAAGTAAGCCTCCCACAAGAACTGCGTCTGCTGTCGTAGAGCCAGAATCTTATCCTGATGAATGGAGCGCACCGTGGATGGGATCTGCAAAGAGAGAAAGAGAGGAAAACTAGCACACGGCAGCGAGACGGTTATGCATGAGCGCTCGGCACAACGACCAAATCGAAACAGAAAACATACTGAAGAGGGGAAAAAGAGCGGAGTGTACAACAGGTGCATGTCCAGTCAAAATAGGGTAAATTGAATAATCTGCATTATCCCGCTGCTGAAGAACCACCACAAATTAGCTCACAATATGTTGCATTTATGCATTTAGCATTTTCATCCAAAGCGATTTACAGTGAATTACAAGGTGTAAATTTTTTATTATGTGTGTTCCCTGGGGATCAAACCTCATCATGACCCTTTTTGCCACTAACGCAATGCTCTACCAATTGGGCTACAGGGGCACAAGCAATAGCTAAAAGTGCCGTCTTGCTGTATATTGCCTACACAGACAGCTGGCTTTGAGGGCAGCGTTCTGTAGTGATTGATATTGAACGCTCCTCACAGGCTGCACACAATAACTGCACAGCACGGGAGCATTGACAACAGATTTATACTGAATTTAAGGTCTAGATGTTGCTCAGCTATACAATGCTCTAAGCGTATCAATTACATAAAACAACCACACATTTCACAGATTGTGTGAAAATCAATATATATATTTTAAACGGATCTTTAAAGAACTTAAATACATTTCAGTGCTGAATGAGATAAACATTTATAATTAGATTTATTTGAATCCATGATTTTTATCGCAATGCATTCTGGGATTGCCTTCTCTGCAGCCTTAGAACTCAAGTTTTTAAGTTGTTCATATGTCCATGGTGGTGTTTTAATGTGCTTTAAAGGCGGGTTGCTCAATTTTTGAAAACGACTTTACAGGGTTCCCACACCTTAGTTAACTTCAAATTCGAGGGCTTTCAAGGACTTTCCAGGTCCAATACCCTCAAATTCAAGGACTAAATGTGGGGACACATTTCAAGTGAGAGCAGAGTTACATCCTGTAACTTTTAAGATACATTGTTTCAGTTCCCTTTTGAGGGAACTCGCGCTGCGTTACTGCGGTGACACTTTGGGGACGCCTCCAGGTGTAAGTGTGTCTGAACGTCTATATCAAATTCAACCAATGGTAAGGTTGAACGACAAAGACAGGGTGACTGGGAGCCAGGAAGTATATCGCTATCTGAAATATTGCCAAAGACGGCGTTACAGGGACGCAGGAAGTATGGCGAGGAAGAAGCAGGGAGACGTTCCATTCTCAGGGAACAACAGTTACATACGTAACCCGAGACGTTTTCATGTGTCAAACACAACTATGCAAAAAAGCATTTTGGTGTGAATTAACATTCGCATACAGAAGATATAAGCATTTAAAGGGAACAGTTTAGCACGTGTGCTTAAAAAGTCTAGAATTTGTATAATATTATCCCACACTACACAGGGAATAATATAGATTTTTTTTCCAGAAAACTTCTTGCATAAAATAGATTCAAGCACTTTCAATGACCTGTATCTATGTATGTATATTTTCAAAAACTTCGCAAGGCCTTGAATTTTCCCCCCAGATTCACAAACTTTCAAGTATTTCAAGGACACGTGGGAACCCTGGCTTCGGAAAGGGGAGTCGGGCCAAGTACCGAACACACTCGTAGCCAATCGTTGCCAGAGTTGCGTATGTGTGGGGCGGGTCTCTTGAAAACTGCATCTTACCAAAGTCAGTTTTAAAAACATGGTTTGATTTTGTTGAACAAGTGGATCAGGTAGCCCAAGCTGGTGTGCCCGAGAGGATGCGGTAACTATTTTGCATATTCATTGGTTTGTGTATTTAAAGTACCTGTGAACCGGAACTCACGACCGACATTACTTATTATTTCCGAATAAAACAGAATATAATGCGTGGCAAATAGTGGGCGTGGCTTGTGTTTTCCACTGTGCTTTGATTGGATATAGAAAAGGAGGCATTTCATTCAGAATAAAACTGGCATCAGACTGAGAGTTGGAGAGTTAACGGACGCTCACGCCTAAGCTGAGGAAATACATTTTTAGATTTTGATTGAAGTTTATGAATAAAAAAAGGTAAAATTTTTTTTAATAAAATGTATTTTATTGAGACTTTAAGCTATGATGTCGAGTTCCATTCAAGCGACTTTAATGCATGAAGAAATCAGTTTTGCAGTCCAAAATATTTAAATACATCATCTTGATGACCAAAGAAGAATTTAGTTTAGTTTAGAATTTAGGGATAAAAATGTCAAATGCAGGGTAACACAATGCTTTCTAGGTACTGTATGTAGCCAGCTAGTTTAAAGGAGAAACATGCTTGTGATGGTTCTTCCAGCAGGATCAGAATGAGGAACTCGGAATGGAGAGACAATTGAGTGTATTTGACAAAGCGCCAATATTTAAGAGTGAGAGGTTGCAAAACAATAGACCGAAAACAATAGACACTGTATAAAGGATAGAAAAAAATAGCAATCTGACCTGTAGCAGAAGCCTTTCGTCCCCGATCACAGCGGCTGTGTTCCAGTCGATGACCTCAGAGAACGGGAGTTCCCAACCATTACTCAACATAACCGGTACACAAGCCGCCTGGAAACACATACACACAGTGATGGGGTCATCATGTGAGTCATGGGTGCAGTGATTTGATTATTAGACCACACGATAAAGGAGGCCACATATCAACAATAAACAGCAACACAATAGGACACATATTAAATGGCTTCCACCGAACGGCAGAAGAGCCTTTAGCCTTGTTATTAACACTGACACGAAGAGCTCAGCCTACAAACAGCTACAGAGCACACCACTAAACCCATTTACAAAATTTGCAGTTAGAAGGTATAACAGCAAACAGAGAAAGTATGAAGGTTAGAAAAGTGAGTCTCCTTTGAAGTTCAGGAGATGTGCAGAAAAGACAGATGAGCAGCTGTTGTGTCTGACGGCTATTTGACGTAATGAGGACCTGCTACACCAAAGGGCATTAAGGTGTCAGCTGAGCACAGAGCTGTAGGGCATACGGCTTACACACATACAATCGGGAGTGTGTGCTGCAGGATTAAAGAACTGAAGCAGGGTGTTTTATTGGAAAGACGGCAAATGTCAAAGTGTGTGTGTGTGGGCATGTAATAGTTTTACAATAATTGTGAGGCACATGTTTTTGAGAATGTCCCAAAATGACTTAATGCAAAAAAAAATCAGTCAGCTAGTGAAAAAGGGCATTCATTTGTTTGTAAAAAAAAAGGGATAGACAGAGGTTTGTGAATAACGATGGGATGAGAGGTTATAGGGATTAACTATTTTTAAAAATAGAAGAAAGGAAGAGACAGAATACAAAGGAAAGGAAGGAAGGAAGGGAGACACGAGGAAAGGAATGAAAAGGAAAGATGAAAAGAAAGATGGAGGGTAGGGGAAAAATAAGGATTGAAGGAAGGAAAATAAGGATAGGAAGAAAGAAAGGAAGGATGAAAGGGAAGAAAACTTTAAAAGAAAAAAGAAGACAAAAAAGGAGAAAGGGAATGAAAAGAAAAGAAAGAAAGGATGAAAAACAAGAAAAGAAATTATGAAATAAAGAAAATTAGTGGAAAAAGGAAGGAAGAAAGAAGGAATACAATAGAAATGAGGAAAGGAATAATAAAAGAAAAACAGAAGGTAGGGAGAAAAGAAAGACAGAAGGTAGAGAGAAAATAAAGATGGAAGGATGGAAAATGGGATATGAAGAAAAAAGAAAGATAAAAGAAAAGAAAGAAGATACTAAAAGGAGATAAAAGGAAAGTAGGATTGGAAGGAAAAGATAAGAAAAATGAAAAAAGGAATGAAGTGATGAAAGGAAGGATGGAATGAAGAAAAAGAAAGATGGAATGTAGGGAGAAAATATGGATAGAAGGAACAAACATGAGGATAGGCAGAAAAAGGAAGGAAGGAAGGAAGGGAGACACTTAAGAAAAGGAATGAAAAGGAAAGATGAAAAGAAAGACAGAAGGTAGGGAGAAAATAAGGACAGAAGGATAGAAAATGAGGATATGAAGAAAAATGGAGGGTGAAGGGAAAGAAAGAACATTCTAAAAACAGAAAGAAAGGAAAGAAACAGAGGATTGGAAGGAAAAGAAGAGATGTAAAGGATGGGAGGGAGGAAGGAAAAGAAAGATGGAGGGAGGAAGGAAAAGAAAGATGGAGGGTAGGGAAAAGTAAGGATTGAAGGAAGACAAATAAGGATAGGAAGAAAGGAAGGATGAAAGGAAAGAAAACTATAAAACAAAAACAGACAACATAAAAGGAAAAAGGGAATGAAAAGAGAGGAAGGAAAGTATGGAAAGAAGGGAAATGAGGAAAGGAATGATAAAAAGAAAGACAGAAGGTAGGGAGAAAATAAGGATGGAAGGATGGAAAATGAGGATATGAAGAAAAAGGAAGGATAAAAGAAAAGAAAGAAGAGCATACTAAAAGAAGAAAAAAGGAAAGGAGGATAGAAAGGAAAAGATAAGAAAAATGAAGAAAGAACTGAAGTGATGGAAGGAAGGGTGGAATGAAGAAAAAGAAAGATGGAATGTAGGGAGAATAAGGAAAGAACATGAGGATAGGCAGAAAAAGGAAGGAAGGGAGAGAGGGAGACACACGAGGAAAGGAATGAAAAGGAAAGATGAAAAAAAAGACAGAATGTAGGGAGAAAATAAGGACAGAAGGATAAAAATGAGGATAGGAAGAAAAATGGAGGATGAAGGGAAAGAAAGAACAAACTAAAAACAGAAAGAAAGGAAAGAAACAGATCAGAAGAAAAATGAGAAAAGGAATGAAAAGAAGAGATGGAAAGGATGGGAGGGAGAAGGAAAAGAAAGATGGAGGGTAGGGGAAAATAAGGATTGAAGGAAGGAAAATGAGGATAGGATGAAAGGAAGGATGAAAGGAAAGAAAACTTTAAAAGAAATAAGGAGCAATGGAATGAAAAGAGGAAGGTAGAAAAACAAGAAAAGGAATGATGGAATAATGAAATTCAGAAAATTAGGGGGAAAAGAACGGAAGAAAGAAGGAATACAATAGAAAGAAAGAAGGGAAATGAGTAAAGGAATGATGAAGAGAAAGACAAGAGAGAGATAATAAGGACAGACGAATGGAAAATGAGATAGGAAGAAAATGAAAGGATAAAGGAAAGAAAAAACATACTAAAAGAAGAAAAAAGGAAAGGAGGATGGAAAGGAAAAGATAAGAAAAATAAAGAAAGGAATGAAGTGATGACGGAAGAATGGAACGAAGAAAAAGAAAGATGGAAGGTAGGGAGAAAATAAGGATAGAAGGATGGAAAATGAGGATAGGAAGAAAGGAAGGATGAAAGGAAAGAAAACTTTAAAAGAAATAAGGAGCAATGGAATGAAAAGAGGAAGGAAGAAAAACAAGAAAAGGAATGATGGAATAATGAAAAGAAGAAAATTAGGGGAAAAAAGACAGGAAGATAGAAAGGAAGATAGAAAGGAAGATAGAAATATAGAAAGAAAGAAAGAGAAGGAAAACAAGAGAAAGAAAGTATGGAAGAAGGGAAATGAGGAAAGGAATGATGAAAAGAAAGACAACGTAGGGAGAAAATGAGGATGGAAGGATGGAAATGAGGATATGAAGAAAAGGATACAAGGAAATCTACTAAAAGAAGAAAAAACAGAAGGGAGGCTTGGAAGGAAAAGATAAGAAAAATGAAGAAAGGAATGAAGTGATGGAAGGAAGGATGGAACGAAGAAAAAGAAAGATGAAAGGAAAATTAGGATAGGAAGAAAAAAGAAGGATAAAAGGAAATAAAGAAAGAAAACTTTAAAAGAAAAAAAGAGGATATAAAAGGAGGAAGGGAATGAAAAGGTAGAGAAAGAAAAATAAGGAAAGATGAAAGGAAGGAAGGAAGAAAGGGAAAAAATAACATTTTTAAAGAAGAAAAGAATGATTGAAAGGAAATTATAAGAAGAAAAAAGAGGAAAGGAATGGAAAGAAGGTAAGTAGTAAGGAAAAGAAAGGGAGTAAATAAGGACAGAAGGAAGAAAAATGAGGATAGGAAGACAAAGGAAGGATAAAAGGAAATAATGAACACAATAAAAGAAAAAAACTAGGACATAAAAGGAGGAAGAGGAAAAAAAGAAAAGATGATAAAAGAAAGGAAAGAATGAAAGGAAGACAGGAGGAAAAGAAGGAAAGAAAAGAAAGGAATAGGAGGAAAAAAGATTTAAGGAATTAAGTAAATAAAAGATGGCAAGACAGAAAGAGAAAGAAAAGAAGAAAGAAATAAACCTTTTGGAAAAAATAAAATAAAGAAATGCAGGTGTGTGTATGTCTATGTATGCATGAGTTTACCTGCAGAGCCTCCAGGAAGCGAAAGGAACCCAGTCGTCGTCCTCGCGGCACCAGGCAGAAGGTGGAATTGTGCAGCATTTCACGGTAGTCATACCTACACAAACACACACATGCAAATTATTCATACATCCATTTTTCATTTCAGTGTCATTTTGCAGCACAAATTCTCTCCTCTAGTGAGCAGCACCTCACCATCTGGATAATATGATCACATGTGGTTGGAAAAATTAGGGTGCCAAATACATTTATAAGGTGCATATACGATTCAGTCTCAAACCTTATATGATGAACACATTACATACATGTAAACACAGGAATGTTTTTCAATATCACACAATTTGAGCATCAAATACAGAGATGGTTTCATTTCACACCAAATGCAAAAGATACAGCAGCATCAGAGAGGTCACCGGGCTAAAGCAACGGACGTTTATTTATCAGGCAGAAAATCATTCACCATTTACTGGCAGAGACGCAAGGTGAAGGTCGCCTGACCGCGGGAGATTGAGTCACAGGCGCAGACTTCAACGCGCTGCCATTATCTGCGTTGCGATGATCTTGCTGAGTCCAGCGCAGCTGTGCTGTTTGCCTCCTCAGCTCGTTGGTAGATGCTGACTTTGAATACTGCCCGAAATGGCTGGCTACACACATACACACATATGGAACAGAGGCACAGAGGCCATTCTGTCGCAAAGTGAACAAACAAGGCGAGCGTGTGAGCACACACGCCTGCGCCCCAGCTGTCTGGATATCAGACTGATCCTGCGTTAATGTGGTAGAATATAAATGAGGCTGGAGAGATAGACCGGGTCTCTGTGGTGCCATTTCACATAGATTAGCCACCTGAAGAGCAATATCAGACAGTGTGTAAACACAGAGGCTCGCTTCAGGTCTGAGCAGAGGACGGAAATGGCGCTGACATTTTCCATACGGTCCGCGAACGTCACACAATCCACCTTTTGCATTTTAGAAAAGCTAAATTATTTTGTTTTCAAGCATACATGGAAAGAGAAACGGCACACCACTGAATAGTGCGGCCGTCATGTACTCAACCTGTATGACACCAAATCAACGCCAACAAAGGGCTAACATGTGTTGGCTGCGTATGGGTCAAGCTATCATCACACACCAATCCGACGGTCAACACCCAACGGCAATCCCTTTCTGTACCTACAGGTGGCAGTAGTCGAAACTCAACACAAATGGATTTGTGATCTGTAAAGTATTTTTTTTTATATTTATAAATTGTAATGAGAGATGCAAAAAATTAGATAACTTTGTTGTTTATTTTCTTCATCACTTTATTTTTTGCACTGGTTAGGGTGTACCTACATTTAAAAAAAATGTCCATGTTGCACTTAAATTTTTAAAGGATTAGTCAATTTTCTTAAAAAATCCTCACCACCATGTCATCCAAAATGTTGATGTCTTTCTTTGTTTAGTCGAGAAGAAATTATGTTTTTTGAGGAAAACATTCCAGGATTTTTCTCATTTTAATGGACTTTAATGGACTCCAACACTTATTAGTTTTAATGCAGTTTAAAATTGCAGTTTCAAAGGACTCTAAACAATCTCAAATGAGGCATAAGGGTCTTGTCTGGCGAAACGATCGTCATTTTTGAAAAAAAATGCACTTTTAAAGAACAACTTCTCGTCTATCTCTGGTCCTGTGACGCGTTAACGCGACCTAACGTAATACGTCATCACGTCAAGAGGTCACGGATGACGTATGCGAAACTACGCCCCAGTTTTTACAAGTGTGGAGAAAGAGGACCGTTCCGACGTTGTTGTATGTCGAATGATACTAATTAATGTCTTTTTGTCAGTTTATTGTTTTTTAAATGGTCCCCAAATGTGCGTTTCATATATGTAACACGTGACCTTTCCACGGCAATTACGTGAGGTCGCGCTGGCACGTCACAGGACCGGAAATAGATGAGAAGTTGTGGTTTAAAAGTGCATATTTTTATTTTTCTTATCAAAAATGACAATCGTTTCGCTAGATAAGTCCTTTGAAACTGCAATTTTAAACTGCATTAAAACTGTTAAGTGTTGGGGTCCATTAAAGTCCATTAAAATGAGAAAATTCCTAGAATGTTTTCCTCAAAAAAACAATTTTTTTTTTTTAAGAAAGTGGACAAATCCTTCAAGTATAATCAACTTGAATTTACAATTCATTTTAACTTTATTGAGTTGCTATAAATTATAAAAACAAAGTTGTATTAGCTTAAGTTATTTCAACTTTATTTTTGTCATTTATTGAGACTCCTCACTAGCCAAGAAAGTTAAAATTGTAATTTCAAATTTATTAAACTTAGGAATTTACGTGCAACAAGTAATTTTTACAGTGTAGCTTTACACTGTGTCCTAACCAGACATGATGCAATAAGACTCCACCTAGAATGCAAAAAAGGGGTGCGACCATGTAAGATTAGGTCACAGTTTACCAAAAAATTACTTAAATGTCAATCTGTTTAACATAAAAATGTGGTATACAGTGCATGTGTCTTAGGAAAACCTTTGTGCGTGCTGGCTGTTTTGTTTCAAAGCAGTTTGGGAGATATTCTGTCAAACACTAAGCATCTTTTGACCTTGACGTTCAGACCACTCCAAACAGAGACAACAGCAATGATAAACAGTGCGCTTTTACACAAGCAAGGATGTCTGAGTGTGCGATTGCTCACTGATACACAAACAAGTGCTTTTGTGAAGTAAATATGTGTAATGAGCATCTTTATGAGAGCATCTATGACAGCATTAGAGTATCTGTATGAAAACATATGAAATGCAGAGTACCATGTTAAAGCATCACTAGGAAACTCTGAGTGAATTATTATTATTATTATAGAATAAAAAATTACGAACACCCAGTGCGTTTGTGTTTATTTCACAGGTTGGGTGCAATTTTATTACCATGCCTGAACAGAGTCCTAAGCACAGCTTTATGCTCCGTTTCCATAGCAACTCCAGCTAAATGCCTCCATTTGGAGTGTGTTAATTATATGTATTCTGCACATTGGGGGAGGGAGGCACAATGAGGTAATGTTTTTAGAACCATTCCACTATACTGATTCAACTCTTTTTGCCACTTCTCCCATAAATCCTGCCCCCTAATTCAGATCTGAATGAAACTTGACTGGGAAACGAGCCAAAATGGTCGTCGCTCCAGCGGCAGAACAATCCGCCTGAAGTTGCGTGCCCATCTCGCAGACATCAATCTCATGAGAAAAGGCTACAAAATATAACCAACGCTTAATATGGACAAACATCTGCTATTTGAAAATCGATATGTTCGCATAAAAGATGAATATAAATATTGTGACGTCTTTGGTGGTGACAGATTTATTGGTAGAAGTTGAAGTTTTATCCATCCACCCATCCATCAATCCACCCTTTAGACCGAGATTACAAAAAATACATGGAAATGCGTCCGAGATTTATCCGGGATTGTTTGATTTTTGGTTCTTTAATTCATTCTTTTATCTCTTCACAAAGAGATTACGGATATACATGGAAAATGCGTCCGAGATTTATCCGGGATCATTTGATTTTTGGTTCTTTTATCCGTCCATCCATCGCACTTTTCACAAAGAGGTTACGGATATACATGGAAAATGCGTCCGAGATTTATCCGGGATCGTTTGATTTTTGGTTCTTTTATCCGTCCATCTATCCATCACACTTTTCACAAAGAGATTACGGATATACATGGAAAATGCGTTCGAGATTTATCCGGGATCATTTGATTTTTTGGTTCCTTTATCTGTCCATCCCTCGCACTTTTCACAAAGAGGTTACGGATATACATGGAAAATGGTTCCGAGATTTATCCGGGATCGTTTGATTTTTGGTTCTTTTATCCGTCCATCTCTCCATCGCACTTTTCACAAAGAGATTACGGATATACATGGAAAATGCGTCCGAGATTTATCTGGGATTGTTTGATTTTTGGTTCTTTTATCCGTCCATCTATCCATCGTACTTTTCACAAAGACGTTACGGATATACATGGAAAATGCGTCCGAGATTTATCCGGGATCGTTTGATTTTTGGTTCTTTAATTCATTCTTTTATCTCTTCACAAAGAGATTACGGATATACATGGAAAATGCATTCGAGATTTATCCGGGATCATTTGATTTTTGGTTCCTTTATCTGTCCATCCCTCGCACTTTTCACAAAGAGGTTACGGATATACATGGAAAATGGTTCCGAGATTTATCCGGGATCGTTTGATTTTTGGTTCTTTTATCCGTCCATCTCTCCATCGCACTTTTCACAAAGAGATTACGGATATACATGGAAAATGCGTCCGAGATTTATCTGGGATCGTTTGATTTTTGCTTCTTTAATTCATTCTTTTATCTCTTCACAAAGAGATTACGGATATACATGGAAAACGCGTTCCGAGATTTATCCGGGATCATTTGATTTTTGGTTCTTTTATCCGTCCATGCATCGCACTTTTCACAAAGAGGTTACGGATATACATGGAAAATGCATCCGAGATTTATCTGGGATCGTTTAAATTTTTGGTTCTTTTATCCCTCCACCCATCCATCAATCCGCCCTTCAGACAGAGATTACGAGATATATATGGAAAATGCGTCCAAGATTTATCCGGGATCGTTTGATTTTTGGTTCTTTTATCCGTCCATCCATCCATCGCATTTTTCACAAAGAGATTACGGAAAATACATGGAAAATACGTCCAAGATTTATCAGTGATCGTTTGATTTTTGGTTCTTTTATCCATCCATCCATCCATCCATCCATCGCCCTTCTCACAAAGAGATTACGGATATACATGGAAAATGCGTTCGAGATTTATCCGGGATCATTTGATTTTTGGTTCTTTTATCCGTCCGTCCATCCATCCATCCACCAGCCCGCCCATCCATTTGCCATTCAGACAGAGATTACGAGAAATATATTAAAAATGTGTCCAAAATTATCCAGGATCATGATTTTTGATTCTTTCACACTGCGTCTGAAGTTTGCTTATAATGCGTGATTTCTCTCTCACGAAACCACGCAAGTGCAATGCTTTCCGTAAATTGTAGCGCAATGTTACTAGGTCTTGTTTACGGGAGTGATCCCAGAACATTTATGAAACGTGTTTGTGTTCACAAAGGCGTCTCTCTGCAAATTTTACTGAAATTTTCTGGGACCAAAGAGCTGTGTGAACGATCTATGAGCATGTTCAGAAGTGTTCCTGCTCAACTGGTAGAGCATTGACTTAGTAGCACAAAGGTTCGACCCCCAGGCAACACACACAATTTAAACGTATACCTTGTAATGCACTGTACTGTAAGTCACTTTGGATAAAAGCATCTGCCAAATGCATAAACGTAAACAGGTTGAAGGCGTTTACTGTAATTTCAAATGAGCAGATTCGAGTAAAATTTACATACAACAGCTCTACAAAAGTTTAAAACCTTTAGGTCTGATCTTGAATAACAGAACAAAGCATTAGCGCTCAAAAACACAGAGACAGACTTATTTGATTACAGTTTAATGAGGGAAGATCTACAATTACAGTTCGGATCAGAAAGAGCTTACAGTAATTACACCCATTGTTAGATAACACACAAAGAGCACATGAAAGCCAACTGTGATATCACAACATTTATATGCATAAATACAACAGACTTTGCTATTCAAGTAGACATACTACAAGATGCTTATTGCTTTATGAAGTGTCCACACTGTTCTTTCCTCCATTCTCACTATAACCAATTCATTACTGTACACATTAAAACTAATATAAAGTAACCTAGAGGTCTTCCAGTAAATACCACCTTCATATAATCTTATAATGGGCATGTGCTCTGACTGCACAGGAACTAAATTGGGGTCTAATAACAAATTAAGTGACTATGATACTTTATAAATCTGCAGCTAATATATTTCCCATATGGATGACAGAAACATACATCTCTAGATGCACTTTGGCACATCCTCAGTGTGGTACCTGGGGTAATAAGAGGGTTTCGGATCGAACCCACAGGTTCTTAGCAGCCACAAGATGTTAAGATCACATGATCTCTGGACTCTAGAGCAGCTAGATATGAATCAGCTTGGCTTAATTCTACCCTTAAGACTTCCACTATCATTTCCTTGTCAAAAAGATCAGCTATGGTAGGGTTCCAGCCAGTCGACAAGCTCATCTTGTACTTGCATCCTAAATTTATGATGACAAGTTCATCATTAAAATCTTTTCAGTTTGTCCTTTCATCTATCTTACTCTCTACCGAGCAAAACAGATTAAGGATATCTCTTCAGTTTTGCCTAATTGTACTGACTTAAGCAGGCTGATGACGCTCGACGCAAAATTAAATATTGTGAAATTGTGAAGTCACAGGTTTGATGAATCAATCGTAGTTTGGGATTGACAACCATCAAGCCTCATTTCCATTCTTGTGAAAATCCCACAGTTTTACCATAGTGACAGTAACTGGAGTGATAAAGATGATGCCGTTCATAACCAACACAACAAGATTTAATAAAGTCTGAGTTGCAAGTTTATCCCTCAGATCTTAATGGTAAAACACAGCAGTTGGTGCCAACCAAAGAGACCTGAGATAAAACTAGGCTTTTGATTGGCCATCATGTCATTCCACAGGGACACATTTTGTCCGCTAGATACGCCTCGCGTAATACCCTACACTGGTTATAGTGTCAAGACATAAGGACGACAAATAAACCGTCTTGATTGGCTGGCCTGTCAGGGTACAGGGACACGCTTTGTGAAATACTGGCTGTCATTCTACCACAAAGAGAATATTTAGGCCTTTAGTCTTGGAAATTTAGAGCCAGGCATGTTGATGACCAGATGTGTCTCAAAGCAGCACTTTATATCCAGATGGTTGGCGGGACTGTGATGACGTGACTATGCAAGGCTGATTCGGGACGTGTCAGCACAAGTCTGTCTGTGGTCTCTTTCTAGGACTGTGTGAGAAGCATTTACTGATAGAATAGTTGTGTCTTTCATGAATCACAGACATCAGCGGTTAAAATATTCCTGAGAAGACAAAAGTGCTAAATAGCTAAGTGGATGGAAATCCTACTGTGACCCTTTATACTGGTCAAAACTGGAAACATGAAACAATGTCTGAATATTTAGTATCTTGGTTCTGGCAATTGAAAACTGAAGTTGGTATTTGTAGCCTTGTGAATAAAAGTTTCAAGATTATCTTATGAAAATAGATTTTGATCTCCAAACTCAAGATCAAGAGTATGATGTGAACAATGAAAGCAATATTTTCAACTTTATGATCATCTAGCAACACAAAAATTCCTGAGGGGTCTAAGCTTGTCTATGTCGGTCTATAACTATTGCTGTGATGAAGCGTCAATCCCATCTACTACACATTGTCAGAAACAAAGGTCAAATTAAAGACGGTTTCAGCAGTAACAACATAAACAATCGGCTTTCGTGGTCAACACGTAACTTCCGGTAAACTCTGCTAAGAATAAATAACAACAAAGTACTTTAAACGTAGTTTATTTATATAAATACACACACATTTATGTATAACTTTAAGAAAAATATATATTTATATTTTAAGGTATTTATATTTACATATAATATGAATTATATATAAATATAAAAATGTATATACACATGTAAATATTTCTTAAATGTATACATGCATGTGTGTGTGTATTTATATATACATAATTAACTCTTTCCCCGCCATTGACGAGATATCTCGTCAATTAAGAGAAAACGCTTCCCCGCCAATGACGAGATTTTCCGTCTTTCCGCAATACCGCTTTTATCCACTAGGTGGATAACTTTTAAACCCGCAACTTTTAAACCCGGAAGTATTGCCCTATGGCAAGCTGCTGCATGTCCGTGTCTGTTATAAAGATCGCTCTGAATCTGATCTCTAAAAAAATTCCTTCACAAAAATGGAATTATCTCTGCTTTTTGCTCAAAATGTGGTGTTTTTGCAGAAACCTACCCCAATATTCAAGAGCTGATTACAAAAGAACTACTGAAGGTAGGATGAAACGTTTTTTTTTTGTATGAAAGCAGAGGGTCTGTTCTTTCATTTGGTATATTGTATGTTTATATATTCAAAGAAGAACATTTTCTGGAAGGCATTAAACTTTGGTGAAAATCATGAAAAACGCTGGCGCTGGCTGGCAACTTTTTTTTAAAAAACGCTGGCGGTGAAAGAGTTAAAAGGGACCTAGTTGTACCGTTATCGATATGTATATAGTTGGTAGCAATATGTACCTTTAAGTAGGGCTGTCACAATGATTAAATAATTGTCTCATCGCAATTGTTTGTCCTCATCGCAATGATTTTAGATCACCGCAATGATTGCACGTCTCTTTAAAAACACAAGGGGGAGCTACAGTGCCTGTATAAACGAGACCGTATCAGATGGAGCTCCTTAACTGAGTGACAGTGACAGGCAATACATTGCAAAGACATTTTATACAGTGGAAAAAACAGCATTTAAAGAAATGCTGCAAAACCTTGATATTAGTATGAACTGCCAGGTAAAACATACATTTCCAAAACAGCAATTCCAAATTTAGGGAAGTGAAGGATGCTAGTCTTAAGGATCTTTTTAAGGAATTGGTTTGGTTTGGTCCAGTACAATGACCTTAGCAGGATTGGCTACTATGTATTATTTCATGAACAAACAAAAAATGTATGAGAATTATGTAAAAGCAATAAAACAGAGAATTAATTGTCGTAATCGTCAAAATACTAAAACAGACAATTAATCGCCATAATTTATTAGACAATTAACCGTCAGCCAAATGTCATAATCGTGACAGTCCTACCTTTGAGGTACAAACATGAACTCATGGTACAAAGGAACACTTTTTAAAGGGTACCGCCCCCCGAGACGGCAAAGGACCTTTTTGACCATTTCTTCTGAAAGTGTGTCCCATCCCCCATAGGTGAGCAAAAAAAATCATAATTAGCTCATTTATTTGCAAACGAATTGAAATTTATTCTATTTTAGGGCTAAACCCATATTATCTCCTCACCATATGTGGCTCCAAGACAAAAAGAGAGAAATGAAAGTGGGAAAGGGGGGCTGCAATTACAGTTGACTGGTCTTTGCAGATGGGGTTTCCACATAGCTGGTACAGGGTGTGCATAAAGAACCAAATCAATGTCTAGAGAAGCATATGCCACGCCCTAGCTACATTTTGTTTTAACTAAATGTATAACATTTTAGTTTATGTTTTCCTAAACTAAGGTCAGCTCCTGTAGCCCAATAAGTAACCATAAGTGGGGGAATCTAATAAAAATACACAGATCAAATTAAGACCCACAATTAAAAGAATAAAAGAAAAATGATTTTCTGTACGCAGTAAGGACCATTTTTCATATTTTTTTATTAACTTAATAAATTTCTCCCAGGGTTTTTATTTTTGTAATGCATCCATGCGTTTTGCTTTTCAGTCTTAACAATTAACTTTTTACATTCTGTCTGTCTGTCCCAAAAGAAATTCCACAACAGTACAGTGACACTCGATACAGGCGTGTCTCATGGATCTAGGTCGTGTCATTTAACCAGAAGGGGAAACAGACAAAGAGGAGGGGTGGCAACTCGGTCACCAGAGGTCAGATTGTGGTTTTAGACACTTTGGACAGAATGAACATCCAATCTGAAGTTCCAACAAAGAAGCTGCTTCTTTCTGTAGCTGGTGTCAGGTTCCCCGGACAAACGCAGAGAGGAACCCTGGGGAGCAGGATGACAAGAAACACAGCAGAAAAAAGACGCTTTTCCCTCTAGGACAGGAAGCAGAGGACAGTAACATTGTTTACCTGTTTGGGTTAGGTGTGTGCGCGCAAAGGCCTGCACACAAGTGACACAAGCGTTGTATGGTTTTGACTGCTGATTTTACTGCAGTAGTGAGCTTGTGGAATAAAGATGCCTCTGTGGTATGATATTGGACCTCTGCTAAGCCCCGCCTCCTTAGAGTTGCTAACTGTCCTATCCGGTTGTTAATTCTGACGTCATGGGCTGCTACCGGGTCCAACTGCTCACAGATGTCATAGAGAAATAACCAAAAATCACGACTGTAATACACTCGTAGTCTTATTATAATGAATAACTACCAAAAACACCATATTTTTATCCCCATAACAAAATCCGAGATGACCAGACATGGATTTATGGACGTGGATTTTTTTTTATGAATTATTCATATTTTGCCGTCTTTAATTCTGGTAGCCTGAGACTGCAGTTTACACGCGAGTTTAACATTTTTGCTTAAATGTGTCATATGAATAAATAGTGCTCATAATCGGTTGTTTAAATAATATCCTCTATTAAAATGTGCGGAGGTTTGGACCCGGAAACACAGTATTCTTTACATCACTTAAGAACCACAGGAATTAGAGTGCCACAGGAATTATGTATTTTTGTAGGCCAACCCGGAAGTTGGCGGGACACTGGTTTCCTTGCAATAAACTCTGTGTTTAACAAAAGTCCAACAAGTTAATCTTCACAGATAAATTCAAAACGTGTCAGTGTTATAAACTTTAACACATACATTACCTTTGTTCATATTTCATAGCTAAAGCAAATAAAAAACAACACTGAGCTAACTTTGCTGTGTAAAATGTATATACAATAATGTATAGAATGTTAACTACAAACCGGCTGCCAAACCTCCCTTTGAATAATGGGGTCTGTCATTCATAATCGCGTCTCTCCCTCTCTTTAGGAAACCAAAACGTGTTACTTTTGACAAGGCCACAACAACGCACGTATGTCTGATGAAGCCATCTTTATACAGATGTCAACAAGGTCTCCAAATTAGTATGATGCTTTATTTCACAAAAACTGTGCAAAGAAATGTGTGATTAAATGAAAAATAACAATGTTGTTGTATGAATGCGCAAAGGAATGCTTCACATATTTGGTTGGATTATTAAAAATTATGCAGAATAAAAATAAAAAATTTTGTTATTTATTTTTAATAAAGGTTTCATTATAATTTATATATAAAAAATTAAATTTACCTTTTAACAATGTATGCTGTTTGACCAAAAAAAAATACACTATACTAATTTCTGCCTTCCTAGAACACACAAAACATTTGCATGTTTACCAAAGGTTTAAAAAAAGTTGAAGTGAGATAATATATAGGCCTAAAACAATATTAACATTATAGAATACATGCCAATATATGAAGAGTATGGTTCCAAAACGCAAAAAATAAATTTTTTGACAAATTTCGGTAAAAACGTGTTTTCTATACCAAGAAAGTGACAAGATGAAAACCACTATTTTCTGTTACAAACTTTCACATAGCATCTTTAGGTTATAAAAACATAAACAATTCAAATCCATAACTTGATTTTCAAAGATTTATTATAAAAACGAATTATTTTTTCCACAATATGCAATGGTATACACTGATAAAAAATAAACATTAATAGCATTAATCAAAACACTTACTTTGTTATATTAATGACACTGTCATTGCTGTGGTTATACTTGACGCTGTCCCTTAACATTTTTCAAAGCGATCCGCTGTAAAATGTTTTGGTCCTGCTCGATTTTCGTTGACTTTGAGTAAAATAATGGAAAGTTTTTCATAAGATCCCCTGGGGTCAATGTGTTAGAATCACAAACTTCACAGATGCTGTCGGGAGAACAAGCACCCGTCTCCTGAGTGTCTCTCGCGCAAGTTATTGGATGTTGATGACTTACAATCTTTCCCGTCACAGAAAACAACAGCAGGTTTATCAATGCCATTAAAGTATTATTTTGCTTTTGTTTGTTTGTTGATCACGAAGTACAAAGTAGATGATTCTGTGTACTCAACGCGTCGCCATTGTTTGTTTACAGTGCGTGGAGGGAATGGTGCCCTGTAATATGTGGAGTGGATTTATTGCGTTCTGTAGAAAAGGAGGAGTGGCGTTTATTGCGTTATGTGTAAAAAAGGGAGAAAAAAATGACAATAACACTGCGCAATTGGATTTTGCGTAAAATTAAGAATTTACTTTTAACTACTGACCTGATATAATACTGATTTGGCAGTAACTCATTTTTTCAAAAATGGCGTTTATCGCATTTTGGAACCAAACTCTACATATCAAGGCTCACTTCAAGCTTAAAGTACTGCTATTAATAATGTCATTAAAGCATCTTCTTCACTGTAGGGCAAACTGCAGTTAAGCTTAAAATTAGCAAGCCAACTGAGTCTCTCTTCTTTTCAGTATAAAGACTGAGAGTGGTGCCATCCAACAACTGAATGAGAAAGCCATTCATAACACTTTCCCTCTTTGGAAAAGAACTCTAATTAAAAACAGGGTTTGGAGGGTCTTTAAAAAAATGACATAAAAACACACTGGTCACCTGGCAACAGTTTTCTGATTCATTTATGAGTAAACGTACAAGGTTTTTTGTATAGGAGGAGTACATGCACAGTAAATGGATGACAGATGAGAAGATTCAAACCAAATTAATCAGAAAAATTAGGAGGTGCAGGATCAGATGGGAGACGGGGGAATGTATGCAATCTAGTAGGAAAATGCAATGAAATCAAGATGGGGAAAAAGGATGAGAGACTGTGGGTTAAAAAATGTAAATTAATCTTAGGTGTGGCAGACATTATGTGATGAAAGTGGCAATGAATAAAAAAATTGAAATCGAAGTGGTGAGAATCTGTTTTTGGGAAAAGTGTTTATGATGTTGACTATGAAGTCAAATGCAATCTCATGTGTTTAGGTTTTTACAGAAGATGTGCATATATTTCTACAAGGTTTGGATTGCTGAATGAGAGAACTAATCACTGGACTTGCCTAAGTCTGCAGGTTAAATACATTAAATACAAACCTCTCTCTACAATATTACTGAAAACGAAACCGAGAAATTAATATTCCCAAATTAGAAAAAACAACTCCAAACGTTTTGTGTATAATGACATCAGTCTAAAGGAATCTGTGTTCCACCTTTAAAGCAATGCTACTTAAAGGCATGTGTAATGCAAAAAGGCTTTCATGTCAATTGTGCCACAAAACCACACACAGCTGGGCGAACACAAAGACAATTCCACAAACAAGCGCACCTGTGTGTAACTGTACAGGAAGAGTTTGCATACAGTCACTTGCGGTGACGACACAGACAGCCTCCAGCCAAGAATATCACTCTAGTCAAGTGATTGCCGACAGTCACAGGATTAAATAATCCCATCCAAAGTGATGAAATCAAACGCCATCCTGAGGTTGTTTTGATATCAAACAGTGCCAACTCCAAATGGAAATTTCTTGACAAAAAATAAGCACATCATAAATCTGTAACGATAGGATGAAGTGGCACTTTTATTGCGCTATGGCACGGCCAGAATAATTAGATGACAGGAAATGAATCATCCCTTCTGACTCTGGTGAGTTATTAGCAACCCTGAGAAGAAAACCAACATGCACTAAATCCGTCAATTAGATAGCGGAGGAGTCTTGAGGCTTACTCACTGGAAGCACAAAGATTTCCTTAACACCATGTTAAAACAAACAAAATAGGAGGCATTCAGACCAAATGCAAGTTGGCAAAAAAGCAACATTTAATGCGGTGAAGCAAAATTTGAACTCCCTATGGTAT
Organism: Misgurnus anguillicaudatus; assembly: GCF_027580225.2. Lineage (NCBI taxonomy): Eukaryota > Metazoa > Chordata > Actinopteri > Cypriniformes > Cobitidae > Misgurnus > Misgurnus anguillicaudatus. Next base: position 24,275,950 of record NC_073356.2, read on the forward strand.
GTAGTTGCAACATGGCAACTTATAAATTTGATTCACTTTCCTGCTATTCTGGAAAAACTTCCTCTACAGCTGCTGCTCCATCACTCCCTCATTTTTCCCAGAGTTCCTTTGACAACATGTAACCATTTTACATTAATTACAAAATATGATGGTTGCCATATTGCAGCTCTGTGTACAGAACTCCGTCTTTATTAAACTTTATTAAAAAGTGTTATAATAAGACTTTGGTGAATGAATGAATAGACAATTATGATAAAGCTCTATATGGATGTATATAAATCATCATAAATCAAGTTCATATATGTCTTTTATAAAATTATGATGCAGAAAACTTTTTATGAATATGGCAAGATGTCCGAGCATTTGCATTTAGCAGATGATTTATCCAAAGCGACTCAGCGATGTGAAGTTGCAAATTACAAATACTCTCATTACTGTAACAAGCTACTTTAGATTTTTAGTTTAAAAATAGTGTACTTTTACTTTAGTATAGTTTGAGTCCTGTAACGGTACTTACTGCGCTACTTTTACCTTGTCGTTTTATAAACGCGTTTCATTTTTCTGTCATCGCAATCGTTTAGGAAAGAATAATTCAGTCACTACAAAACATTCATGGCGAAGTATGTGTGCGTGTTTTTCCGCAGTGCTGCGCAGACAGATCAGATATTAACATGTCGCGAAAGCAGACTGCTCTTATTATTAAAAATTTGTTTTGTTACAGTAAGTTATAATCATGATGGTAATAGATGAAATAATTTATTGATTGCAAGTCTCTAATATTAGCAGTTAAAAATAAAGCTGTTGGTGGATTCTTGTGTGTTTTTGTTCTTTCTAAAAACGTATTTATTTATATATAAAAAACACTCCATATAACAATATGACAGTGATAAAGCTATATTTTAAACTGCAGGGTGCAATTTTTGCAAGTCTTACAGTTGTTATATTTATATAGTTACATAACATTCATAATACTCACTACTTAGGAGTACTTTTCAAAGAGCTACTTTTTTACTCATACTTTTGGCCTTCCTGCAACGTGATGACCAGCCGATGTCTGGCCAACGACCTTATATATAAATTATTTTATATACGTTTATTTTTTAGATAAATCAAAAGTTTAAATGGCTTGGCTACTGAAATGAATGTATGTAATGTATATGTGTTGTGTTCATTATTGCTAAATCAATTATTTTTACAGTCTGAATTGCTAAAGTACATATAAAAGCAATACTATCATGTATTCTATATAATAACGTTTAAATATGTCATTTCCTGTTTTCTATTTTTTTCCTTATATTTATAGCTTACATGTTTGTTCTAAAACTATTATAAAAGTATTATGTTTACATACAAATGAAAAAGGTCTGTTTATATATTAATAACACTTTACATTGTGCGTGTGCTATATTTATATGTATTAAATATGTAAACATAATATACATGCTTGCAACAAACTGGAAGAAGACATAAGCAATAACAGAAAAGGGAAAAAAAAGAAAATAAAAAAAAAATATTATTACTTTTTCAGTATATATTTTTTTATTTTAAATAAATTATGAATGTTACGTGATAAAAACACTACAAGAAACACATATAGGCTGTTTACACTTGGCATTAACATGCGTTTTCATCGATCGGATCACAAGTGGACGACGTTAATGCCAGGTGTAAACGGTGTTCAAAAAGTTTTGAGCTCGTCCACTTTCGACCACTTTCAACCACATCCAGAGGTAGTCGAAACCCCTTTCGATCGGATCGCTTTTGTAGTTGCGGAATGCACATGTGGTTGAATGTGTTCGAAAAGCGACACGTGACCGCATTCTCTCCGCCCATTTATCTCATCTGAGGTACTGTTTTACGTCTTTTCTGACTTCTGGTGCGAACACACGGTGAAAAGCACTATTTTTAGCCTTTCATTGATAAAACTAAGTGGCTGATCTCCAGAGTTTCATTTTGCAAGCGTGTGAAAGTTGTGCGATCCTATTTCATCAATTACGCTGAAATTTCAGAGAAAGCTCTAACATATACACGTAGAAAACACTGTGCGGCATGTTTACTTGATAAACAAGCAGTGGACTCTGGCATAATATTAGTTCGCATCCATATAAACTCATAATTACTCCCGTTCGCGTTTGAATGACAGCGGAGAGACTCGCCCACCGTCTCGACAGACCACCCCCTGACAGTATTCAGGACAGAAGTGGTCAAAGTGGACAAAAGAGACGGATTTAAATACCAGGTGTAAACGTGATGTGTCTCTCTCTTCCACTTGTGATCAGATCTACTAAAACACATCCCAATACCAAGTGTAAACAGCCCCATAGAGGAAACAGACTTCGACAGAACAGCGGACATCTTCTCTAATTATTTTCTATTTTCTAATTATTAATAGATTTCCAGATGATTTCATCACTCCATTCTGTTCGTTTAAGTCTGTCCGGCTTATTGCAACCATAAACACCTACGTTTATCTTTAAATGGTGTTTAAAGATAAACACAGATTTGTCTGTGTTTTCTCCTGGTTTTATTAATGTAAAGCTGCTTTGAAACAATTAAACAATTGTGAAAGCGCTATATAAATAGAATTTAATTAAACTTTACAGACTACATTCTTTGGGAAGTAACAGTACTTGAGTACTCTTTCCAGTTTACCGTGCATTAAAAAGTATACATTTTGTAATTAGCATGTGTGTTTATGTAGGTTCGAACCCATGAGCTTTTGCCCAACTAACATATTGCTCAAAGTAGAGCATTACAGGCAAACAAACACCATATACCACAGATGGTTGACAGTAATATTCTTACTTTGTAACATCATATCTATTTGAAGAGGCCTTTAATTTAAACCTATCAGAATCTGTCAATCAACAAGCGAGTGAGATCAACCAACACCCAGAGAACTTGCTATTGTGAAAATCACACCATATTGCGTCAAGTCAACGAAAATCTCACAAACCGTGATGTGACACTGTATGTCAGAGAATGCCACGAAGTATTTGCAAAGCAATCAAAGCTTCCATCCCTTTTAAAAGCCAACATGCACTTTGTCTCTGGCTGCACTGACAGAAAGGCTTATGCCTCAGCCCCAAGCTGCAAGAGTTCAAAGAAACTCAATAAAACATTTAAAAGAAGCCGATGGAGCCCCCTTCTCACAGTATGACCTTGGGTTAAACGCAGTTAATTAGAGCACAAGATTCACAAGAACTCTACCTTCTCCCAGAATAACAAAACCACACAGACAAACCTTCCTCCTTATGCAGACGTTTGAATATCCTATATTCCTTTTAAAGCTTTGTTTCCGACTCTAAATAAAAGAGTGGGATTTAGGAAACGGCTGGCATACAAACACAAGACTTCAAATAGCCGCACAGCTTTACGCCACGCCAAATGGCACATCTGGGCCGCTGCTTCAAAGAAAACTCCACTCCCACCTTAAAGTGCCAAGGCAGGTGATGAGATACTTCTAAAAGCCGTCTGAATCCCGGTGTTTGGTAATAGGAGGCAAGTGCAAATCTAAAGCAAAGTGACTGCTCCATCTAGACGCCTTGAAAACCCCTTCACACATAAAAGGCTTTTCTGACGAAATGGACAAAAGCTCTATAGGCTGGATTTTGATATGTATTTTACTGTTTGCATGGATTTTATTTCGGCCTGAGGTCAAAGGCAGTAGAGTGGAATTTTACAGAAAAGAAACAATACGAAAATGCGATTTAACCAGAACTAGGAAATGCTGTTAAGCTTTAAACTGGAAAGATATAAAGTGCAAATTCCTTTGAGAATTGCTTCGGTGACATGCATACTTAGTAGTTGACAAATACACAGCAGACAGTGGCTGAACTATAGGCAAGGTTCAGTGCCAGCAAATTATTCCCCTCTTTATTCGAGCCTGCACTCTACAGCCCATTTTTAAGATTGTATGATGTTCAATGTGTCATGTGTCTAACCCCGTATCCAAAAGGGTCATCCTAGAGGAAGTACTCATGGGAGAGCTCCATCCACACAACAATAAAGCGTAGCTTCCCTGGTGCAGAGACATGAAAGAGCACGGTCGAGCTCCCATTTGTCACCCTGCCGCTCTCGTCGACACCTCCCGTGTTACGGTACGGTCACATAGCAAGCAGGGAGGACTCCGGGGAACCTTCAGGGAGGAAAAAACAGAGCTATTCGACGGATCCAACCCTGACCACATCAAAGGAGTTGACTCCCTCACCATATATGTGATTTCGGTGGTCTCACCTAGTGTGGTAAGCTATTTAAGTGACTACACTAGATTTGAAATGGAGCTTTATCTTGATACATGTCCCATTTATGGTGTTAAATGACCCATGGCTGTAATTACACAAAATGAATCATATCCGAGCGAGATGATTATTGTAAATTGGCTGTAACATTACAATCTACCTACGGTAAAGACGTAATTGAACTGGCATAAATTAACAGCGATCAAAAGTCGTCCATCCTAGAATAAAATGACAATACAGACTAGTCCGAATCCTCTCTGTTTACAAACAAAACTACCAGCGATGCATTCATTCCAGATTAAGGAAGAATAGGAAAACAAGATACAATGTCTCAAGTATGCCTTTTCTGTCTAAATGGCTTCTTGGTTTGTCAAGGTGGTAAGTAAAGCACAGAGCTTTGGAAACGAACAATGACTATAGTCAAACTTGCCATACAACATTGTTCAACAACGCCATGACTCGTTCCTCTCGGTTTAGACGGTAACGTTTCACTTAAAACAATGCGCTTGGCAGATCTCAGCACATATATAAAAAAGATGAAGAGGTTCTCAAAGGAAGTGAGTTATTATGGATTGTGATCTGCCACATGTGTTGTGATGATTTATAATACACCATGATCACATGTGCCTCAGCTGAATATTAATATTTGAGAGGGGAGCGGTTGTGCATTATTTTGAAGTGTATAAACGGTGATACATATTGAATCATAATAGTTCCCATTCAACAAAGTTTATATTTTCAACATGATCTCATTGGAAAAGTGTGCATTAGCAGCGCAAAAGGACTATTAAGACTCACAGACTAATAAAAATGTATACCTGGTAATGCACTGCAATTCGCTTTGGATAAAAGCAGCTGCCAAATGCATGAAGATAAACTGTAAATGTAACTATTTAACAAGGTGGAGATTTTTAATGTGAATTCTATGAAGACGCATTATTGCAAATAAAAATGTGAAAAGATTCACCCCTAAACATCATGGGCGAACGCAATTCGAAAATGTCCCAATGGCGATAAACGAATATAAACTAATTTATACAAATAAGTCACCATGTTGCTAAACTTAGGGTTCCCACACCTTAGTTAACTTCAAATTCAAGGACCTTTCAAGGACTTTCCAGGTCCTCAAATTCAAGGACTAAATGTGGGGACACATTTCAAGTGAGAGCAAGGTGTTACCTTTTAAGATACATTCTTACAGTTCTCTTTCGAGGGAACTCGTGCTGCGTCACTGCGGTGACACTTTGGGGGCGCATCCAGGGGTAAGTGCGTATGAATGTGTATATCAAATTCAACCAATGGTGAGGCTAAACGACAAAGACAGGGTGATGCGGACCAACAACAGTTCCCAGGCTTCTCAGGGAACAACAGTTACATACGTAACCAGCGACGTTTTCACACAACTATGCAAAAAAGCATTTTGGTATGAATCAACATTCGCATACAGAAGATATAAGCATTTAAAACAAACAGTTTAGCACGTGTGCTTAAAAAGTCTAGAATTTTTATGCTATTATCCTACACCACACAGTATGTTTACTGTGATTCAGACAGCGGTCATTCATTTAAAACAGTAGCTCAACACAAACATTAGAATTAATGTGCAAGAGGAGAAAATGCTAAACAGGGAGATGCTAATATGCTAATTAGCACGCTAAACTGTAAACAACCTTCAAGTTGCCATGTAATAAAGCATGCACTTTGTGCCTCCGAGAACACAAGTAAAACGTCAAAAGCATCCACGAAAAAACTCTGCAGATGCAATTAGAAATGCTCTTTAGCACAACATTAGTCAGGAGCGCTGATATAAATCTTCAACATACAGGTCATGATAATCTTTAACTCCTCACAAATGCCACGCCGCTTGTCGGCAGAGAAAGATTCGCCCAACCTTAGCTGACAGGCAGTGGAAATGGCAAGATTGTGACAGATAAACACAAACAGTCTTTCTAAATGTCACGCTGCGAGAGGAACAGGGTGCGCAATAGCTTTGTCCTGCTCGGTGGCCAGTAACGATACAATCGCTCGCGTTGATTGGGTAAGAAACAAAAAGCACCGCTGCGATTGGACGTAGACAAAGTTACGACCGCGGCAGGCAGAATGTCAGAAGATCTGACAGAGTTGGACTGAGCCTCTGTGGAGCGTGGATGCTTTAGAGGTCAGGCAATGTGCAATAGTGATATTTAATCAACCTGACAGCTCTCGGTCCAGAAGTCAGTTTCAGTGAAAGGCGGCCTTGTTCAAAAGATAGGCCTTTCTTTAAATGTGACTATTCTGAGGGAAAATCCTCAAATAAGACCGACTGCTGAGATTGAGGGACTTGATGGGGAGGTTGGTGGTCATGACAATGTGCTGATAAAACTGCAATCTTTTGGCACACAAGAGTGCTTGAAGTATAATAACATATGGTAGTATAAGGTTTTGCGGTATTAAAAAGTACAAGAGTACCAACAGTTTAAATTTACAGTAGTGTTGCGCGATATGCCTCATAGTGAGATCGTCCTATCATTAGCTTATCATCCGGGGGGCGTGGCAGTAGTTTACTCATTTATTTGTGTGTTTATTTTTTACTCATTTATAACTGGATAGGTGAAAAAATAGTCATGACCGCAACCTTCTTAAACATGATGCTATTAATCAAAGCGTGTCATTGACCATGTTTACATGCACAATTATAAATGGGATTTTGGCAATATTGCGATTATACTTTACCTCATACTTCCATAAAAATAATTTGAATAAGCTCATAATCGCAGTAAGTATAGTCGTATAAAAAGAGGTGGCGTACACCCATGTAAATGCTTTAATTGCATCTATACCACACTAAGTGAAGTGTGCGTTTTATTAACGCACCTTAAAGGCACACCATGGAACTTTTTGGCCACTACAGGGGTGCTGCTAGACATGTTTTTTTTTACGTCTAGCACCCCTAGAGGCCACAAGCGCCGCACCACTGTCGCAAAGGAAAAGACGACAACTTTCTTCCAGCATGTCATATGCAAATAATGTCATGGGTTTTATTTTATTTCAAATGCCAAAAGATCACGTAGCTCACGTTTTCAAGCCAGTTGTAACGGTGGTCGCTTGGTTAAAGTTTATATTAAAAAAATATTGCCTTAACGGGGAATCGAACCCAGATCGCCCGTGTCCTAGCTCCATGACGCCACCACTGCGCCACAATGTCACATGATGTAAGTTTTACTCTAAACTCTCCAAGTAGCCTTCAGTAAAATTCATGTAAAAAAAAAGTGTCCGGGCGCCAGACAGGACTTGTATATGCAAGCAATATAACGTTACTTACTTACTAGTAAGCATGAGGGCAAGTCAGCATCGGTCAGAAACCCCTCCTCCTCCTTTAGTTCACGCCAGCGAGCAAACGCTGATCCTTGTCCTCTTTTTATTTTGTCCAAAATATAACAAATATGTCCATGAGAACGTGTTTGTCATTTAATACAAGTCAATTAAAACAGTGGACAGGCCATGTGTGAATAATCATAAAAATAAAAATGTAAACAGGAGTGAAGAGGTTAGCTTCTGGTCCAACTTACGGCGATTAAGTCCTTACTCTGATAATTGAAAATAATCGCATTATTGGTGTACATGTAAACGTAGTCATTGCCAAGGCGCTCTGAAATCTCTTACGGGTCAGGCGCAACTCACTCACAGATTTAAACCCCTGCGCGCATAACAACCTCGCTAGTGCAAGGAAATACCAGAGAAGCATGCATTACAAGTTTATGTGGGAGAAAAACTTCTAGTTGGTGCGCGCATTACAAGCTCAGGTGCGAGGATGAGTCGGAGATATGTGCATTACATGGAGAAGCCCACAAGCTGTCTGATGTGAGGAAAAGCATGCAGTGTGCGTTGATGTCAAGTGCGGGTTATGCGAGAATGTTAACGTGTAACTACGATAATAATAATAAAAATAATAATAATAAATAGCATAACAATAATTTAAAATGATAATGGGCAAACATGCCAACTTTCGTCATGCCTATCGGCCATATAACTGACTACCGTCGTATCGTCTATTGGCACAAACCTAATTTACAGAAGAATGATAAACAAAGCCAGCGGAAAGTACAAAGTAACAAAGCACGACTTGTGTATGGCATGTGCTCACATCACTTAGAGAGAATGTAGGTGATAATGGGTTGATTCAAAATGTGTACAGGGAGAATTCACTCCTCCGGCGGTACACTGACGGGTTTGATGACTCGGAGAGATGCCTGGTTCAGATTTCTGCACATATACAGACAAGCCGCAAAACACAAAATCCTGCCTATTCATTACCACAGATTAAAACCTGGCCCATCAAGACTCAAAACTGTCACGTCAAGTTTTGTACCCCCAGGTGAATCCCAGATGCTCATTTTACATTCAAAACAATATCACCGATTGATATTTTTGTCAAAAGAGGTCTGTGCTGTATAAACATTAATCTTACGAGCACTGACAAGAACGGTCTTAACAAGCGCAAAGTATTAAATGATTTTAATATCGCGTAAATATTGCCCCAACGCAAAGCAACCACAACAGACATCACCTTAGTATCGCTAAGTTTCTATTACTGCCAATGCTAGCCCCACCCACTTTAAATCTCACCGGTCCAAATCCTGTTTTATTAATGCATAATAGAAATTAAATATGTTCTGATCTCATTCAGACTAAATTGCTCATGCATTCTCATGCATTCAGCAGACGCTTTTATCCAAACCAACTTATGGTACACTCAAGGTGTACACTTGTATTACTATGCGTGTTCCCTGGGAGCAAACCTATGATCTCTTGCGCTTCCAACACAATGCTCTACATGAACTACAATTACTCTAAATCTGAATATAAGCTTCATTAAAAGTAAAGACGTTTACAACGATCTTAGGATGCTAACAAGTCAGGGAAACAGCCAGGGTGATGTGTTCTCCTCTTTGCTTGAATGATGACTTCTAAAAGCTCATGGTAATGGCCTGTCTCCAACATCCCAGCCACCATAAATCTTCTAGAGAAAAAATGAGGGAGCATTCAGGTGGAGAAAGACTGCCAGAGCTCGTGTGAGACAACACGGCCTACGTCCGGGATTCGGCACACACCCACCACTTCATATGATTAAAGAGTTGAAGCAAGCAAAGCGAAAACATTCTTCTTGCATTTTAAACCAATCAAACATTACAGATATGAGCTTGGGAGAGATTTTTATTTACATTTGCACTTTTGGCAACAGTTGAAGGAGGAAAAGCTGAGCTAGGACCCGAGCGAAGCTCAGACGCAGACCTGCCACAACAAATCATGGCCCAGCAGGTCTGCAGGGAAGCTTTTGAGAGCAGCTGCGGAGATGCAGTCTTTCCTCTCCGCTATGCACTAAATTATGACTAATAAACAATAAGTACCTGCATGTGCAGGGCCAGGCCGGAGGCAATGAGCTAAAAAACATGGATGCAATTTTTCCTTCGTAACAATTTATTTCCTTTCATCTTTATCTCTTTTACTTGTTCTCCGAAAACAATAAATCCACAGCACAGACAGAAAGACATATAAGTTACATAAATCGGCAGGGTGTAGTCTAGCATCCTAGTCTGACTCATAATTAACTATACTAATTTTTTTAAATACATCTCTGCCTCAAACCAATTTACTTTGAGAATACATTTTTGACATCGAGTTTCATAATACATTAGACTCACTTTTAAAAAAAAGCAGGTGAGAAATATTACCGTACTGATGATGTCATTCCGAAACTTAACTTTGCACCTCGTCAGAGTTGATTTTAAAACCACATCCTTAATGTTTTTCAAATGCTGTTTTTAGACTGTTTGATCTGCTTGATCTGAACAAGCAGTTCTTGCACATCTGCTTTCACATCATAAAATTTGGTTTAAATTTGGAACTCCATCCTGTTTTCACTGAGAAAGCTGTGTACATGTATGCACATTTTAAATAAATAAATGAATGCATGTCTATGCATTTCAATGCATGCATATGCTATTTTAAACGTTAAAAGTTTTACAACAAAAATAAACATGCATACATCTGCAAGTTCGTATAGCGTTCTTAAATAATGCAAACTCTATTGAAACTGAACTGTACTCCAGAACGCTGCTTTATGCGCTCACTGGTCCACATCCAAACAGCTTTTACACCAGCCAAACTCTGACATACTTGGGGGTCTGCACAAACAACTACTGTGAATGCACCCTTAGGCAGCAGGACCATTCAGACTACAGGCATCAGCGGTCCAAACAGGCCATCATGGGATGAAGTTACAATGACAGTATGTTCTTAGTGTAATCGCGTGCCCAGTTTAGCCACTCTGGGAAACAATGACACAGCCGGCTCTGGACATTAAAGCCTGTGTGGAAGACTGAGACAGATAGACATTTATTTCAGCCGGACACAAAACAGGCTGTCTCATTCCATAAAGCAGCAGACACATCGGCAGAAAGGCATAAACATTGCTGTCTCTTGTTTTGCGCGTCTCTGGCTCGGAGTGAGAAAGATAGACAGAGAGGCAGAGGAAGAGCCACAAAAAAGTAAAGCAGAGAGTGAGGGAGGACCTCAGAAAGATCAAACCTTCACACTTTTTCACGCATACAGCTAAAGGCACGAACGATAATTAACCCACTTATTCGACAAGGTCAGCACTTCACGGCTTAAGAGAGATGATGAAATCAGTCGCGCACAACTTAAAGACTTCATGAAATCTGTTGATTTCAGTTACTGCATTGGCAGAATTCCCATATAACCAAAAATCTAAGTGGGACATATGTAAGGGCTATCCTCTAGATTAAAAAACAGCTAATAGGATTTATTTACATCTCTGCCATGAACCTACTTTACTAGATTGTTGCAGGTGCCATTATGGGGAGAGACCCACTCATCTTAGACCGCATTTGATTTTGGGGACATTTCGTGATGAGTCATCAAAAATTTCAGCCCATTTTCCCATTAAAGAAAACCATGCACAGACAAAAAGTTTTGGATTAATTATTTAAAATGATCTGCTTAAGAACCCACACAAGTGCCTTGAAATGCGAAGTTTTGTTTGATGCATGGACGTAAATTCCACTAAAACATGAAGTTAGGGCGGGACATTAGGGTTGTCTGGCATATCGGCAAAAGTGATAGCATTCATGACGATAGTTTACTTGTTTGCCCATTAATGTTTTAAATTGTTATTATGACATTACTTTTTTATCATAATGGTTTCACATTAACATTCATGGATTACCTGCACTTGCAACATCGACGCGCATTGCGTGCTTTTCCTCCGCAAAGGCATCAATGACTTGTTCGGATTAAAGTGCACCCATTTCATTGCTAAAACAATGTTATTTTGTGTATCTGGTATAATAAAATGTGTTTGAGTGGTTTATAGTTCAAAAAACACATTATTTTTCACTTATAACACGGGTCTGTTGAATGCTGTATTCTGATTGGCTGAGAAATGTTCCATGGGTATGCATTAATTTCTGATAACCGCACACCTAACTTGTCAAATGTCTTAAAAATAGGCACCAGAGCAATGTTTGTGGTAACCGTGGTATAAGCGGAATAATTGACTCCGGTCCTTTATTATTATTTGAAAATAATGCACACCCGCGTTGTGCCGCATTGAACCTTGGGTGTGCATTATTTCCTTATAATTCAAATGGCCCGTCGTCAATTATTCCTGACACCATACGTTTTTGTAGCTTCAAATTTCACTCTCTGCCTGAAACGCACTGATTTCGTACAAAACTCATAGATTTGAAAAGCGCAATGTCCCTGATTGACTTGAATACCGCTGACGTCAGCCGGAAACGTGACGTTCGTTACCATGTTTGACAGATTCGGTCACAATGCAATGCTAATAGAAGCTAATTTACACGCTGTGAGTCCAAGCGGGAGGAAGTATGATAATGTCGGTCTTGTCCACGTCAACAGACTGTTGCCTACAATCCGTGTGTTTGTTGTAGTCCAAGAAAAGAGATTTACGTTGGAGGCGAAAACTCGCGTCATCGTTTTCTTTGGGGTTTGTACCTTTTGAATATTGTTGAAGCAACACCAAAGAGTTTTTTTTACCTTAAAATAACATTTCCAAAAAAGTTTCAGTCGTCCATCCACTCGAAACAGGGTGAACGGCACTTTCACATTCGCTTTGCAAGCCTCTATCAGCCAAAACCGCACTAAAGAAGTTTCCAACCGTCGGGTCGCGGTCCCGTAGTTCGAGTGAAAACTACAAAAACTTGCTTTACAGCAGACCTACAATCCAATCAGAGCCAGCTTTGCTGCAGTATGCTAAATTATTTACGACAGCGGTAATGGACAATGCTCCCCCTACAGGTTGGAAGCGGAAAAGAGCAAAAACTCTTTAGTGTTGCTTTAACATGTAGTAACACAAACTTACACACCAAAGGAAATGTAAAATCGTGAATCAGACCATAGGTGCTCTTTAAAGTAAAGCAGCTTCTGTTTTTGTTGACCAATCCAGTGGCAAATTATTGTCATAGACAAACTAATAAATAAGGAAATTATTGCCCAGCCCTTGGATACTATCATGTATCAGTGATCTTACAGGCCGACTATAAGACAATCTCACTATGGAGAATATTGCACAACACTATGGGACATATTAAGCTTCTCCCTTTTAAAATAGCCAATAGCATTTACTTTTCCTCACATCCTGGAATCTGATGAGAAGTTAAAGTGCAGAATGATGTCATAAAAATTTGATCCATATTGGTTAAAGTTAGAGACTTTTAAATGCTTCAAATCTTCAATATGCGAATGTTTTGGGGCACATATTTTATAGATATCCTTAAGGTTAACATATTTATGCTATAAGGCAAAAAACATTTTGAATTCATGCAGACTATAACCTTAATTTCGAGAGCTTCAACCCTAACAGGCATGGACTAAAAGCCACAGTTTAGAATTTATGAGATCTTGTAATTGCCATATACATTTGCATGAGCCAAAAATATCCTCTTCTACATTGCATAAGCCTGAATCTTTCAACAGGATCCACACCAGCTTTCCAAAGAGATCAGTTTAACCTGCTACAAAATGAGCAGAAACAATAAAAAGCTTTAATAATAGCCTGCATTATTTATTAGGCCAGCTTTAAACATCCCAGGAAACGGTTTATCGGCGAACAGGGAGACCATTATGAAGTCACCCACACAGAGGCCGCATTACTCGAGACATATCTCACTCGCCCTTCTCACTCTCTCTCTCTCTTTTCATCTTAAGTACATCATCCCTTCATACTTGACCAATAGAAAGAAAAAAGTGGGCTCTATGTGCGGGGTGTGAATAGATGAGCCTTAAGAGGCATGACATTGTTTTGTGGCAGAAGTGGCCTGGTGGGTTTGTTTACATGCGTGTGGCGGTCACATTGATAGTCGAAGCATGATCCGGAGAGGCCGCGGGACTCTTCTCACGACCTCCTCCTCCTCCTCGGCCTCTTTAATTCACTCGACTAGCTCTAATGAACTGTGTACGTTTGCATCACAGAAAAGTGTGAATGAATGCTGCTGAATGCAAAAATGAAGGCGAATGAACAAGCAGGTGAATGAATAATGAACTTGCTTACCTTTTTTGATGAACCGCAATGAGCAGGACATGCAAGAGAGAGAGAGAAAGAGAACATTAGTGGAATGTTTAATATATATGTGCCCAATGGCAATCTGATTCACACATACTAAACACAGTAAAGGGTGGAGAGCTGTTAGAGTCAACATTAATAAAATTTGCAACTCATTTTTACTGTGAGTCAATATATTCAAAAGGGCTGAAAATCAACAGTGACCTGTTGTATATATATGCAGTGGTGGCCAAAATTATTAAAACACCCGAACGGTTCCAAAAATATTTTTTTCTTCCAAAACATGATTTCATTTCATAATGATGGTTGCTCGGAGCACAACAAATATATGAGTCCTACTGTTTTTATTCACTTTTAACTTTAATATTTGGTATGTCCACCTTTAGCAGCAATTACAGCAGCACATCTCTCTGGGATAATGCAAATATATTTCCTCAAAACTTCTTCAGTAATGTTATTCCATGCCTTCTGCAACTTAAGCCAATGGTTTTCATCTGAACGTACAAGTGCAGACGCCAGACAAACATTAGACAATTAGACCCGAACCAGTGGCTATTTTTTAACCGACAGGACCCGAATGTAAACGGCACCGACATGTGTGCAGTCTGCAGCCACATCATAGCCAAAACTTCATGTCAAAGCATTGCATTTAAGCAAAGTAGGCATGGTTACAAGTAGGCATGGGCCGGTTACCGGTTTCAAGGTAGACCGAGGTTTTAAAGAGTCAAGGTTTCAAAACCACAAAAATTTTCTGTGATACCGTTTTCAGGGTATGAACTGTGTCTTCACAAAATGAATTAAATCATGTAATAGAATTAATGTTTATATTTCAATTACATATTTTTGAAAGAATATTATCATCTAAAGGCTTTATTTTTACCTGGCATAAACGTTGTATGTTGCTTCAAAAAAATAACGTATTGTGTCCAGTTGAGAAGTTGATGTTTTTATATGCAGACATTTAAAAATAACACATTTTAGTGTTACAATGGCAATACCGCAACATACCACCAGAATCTCATACCGGCCTATGCGTAGTTACAAGCAATATGTTTTACAAGTATAAAGCCCGATTTATAGTCGTGCGCAAGTACCGTAGCTACGGCGTAGGACATCCATAGCCTGTGCGTAGCTCTGCGTAGCCTGACATGCACCTCGCAAAAATTTTAACAGCGCGTCAGTTCTATGTGGACCGCAAGCGCTGTGATTGGTCCACTAGACCCCCTCCCGTCAGGTAAAATAACTGCGTCATAGGTATTTCCGTTTGCGACGGTGAGAACAAAGATGAGCCAAGTTGAGGAGTGATTTAACTCAAACTGCAACAAAAGTCACTGTTTATTTACTTCCATCATTGCTGGTCTTCTCAAATCATACACAAGTTGCTGTTTCGGTCGCGCTGCTACTGTGGTTACATGCGTGGATACTTCCTACCAGGGGTTTGCACGCGTGTTTGCACGTCAATGCGGAGGACGACGCAAAAGTATAAATGAAAACCGACGCGGAAACTACGCTGCCGCGGCTACGCCGTACGACCTACGCACAACTATAACAAGCCCTTTAACCTTTACATTTTATCAGCTTTACAGGCTATATTTTACCAGCCATAGAAGCAATACATTTGACAAGATAAACAAGCTATATGCTTTACCAACTATAAAAGCTACACCAGCAATACAATTTACCAGCTATACATTATACCAGCTGTAAAACATACACTGTAAAAAAATTAAGTGCAACAAGAAATTCTAAGTTTAATTAACCTTAAAGCAAGACTAAAGAGTTTTTGCTCTTTGCTCCCCCTACAGGTTGGAAGCAGAATTGTCCATTACCACTGTCATAAATAATTTAGCCTACTGCAGCAAAGCTGGTTCTGATTGGATTGTAATTTGCGGTCAAGCAAGTTTTTGTAGTTTTCACTCAAACTGCAGGACCGCGACCCGACGGTTGGAAACGTCTTAAGTCTTTCACCACCATTGACGAGACATCTCGTTAATTAAGAGAAAATTTTCCGTCTTTCCGCAATACCACTATTATCTACGCAACTTTTTAAACCCGGAAGAATTGCCCTATGGCAAGCGCCTGCATGTCCGTGTCTGTTTTAAAGATCGCTCTGAATGGGATCTCTATGAAAAGTCCGTCACAAAAATGGAATTATCTCTGCTTTTTGCTCAAAATGTGATGTTTTTGCAGAAACCTACCCATATTCAAAAGCTGATTACAAAAGAACTACTGAAGGTAGGATGAAACGGTTTTTTTTTTTTGTTTAAAAAAGCAGAGCGTCTGTTCTTTCATTTGGTATATTGTATGTTTATATATTTAAAGAAGAACATTTTCTGGAAGGCATTAAACTTTTGTGAGAATCATGAAAAACGCTGGCGGGCAACTTTTTTTAAAAACGCTGGTGGTGAAAGAGTTAAGTGCGGTTTTGGCCGATAGAGGGCTGCAAAGCGAATGTGCCGTTCACCCTGTTTCGAGTGGATAAACGACTGAAACTTTTTTGGAAACGTTATCTTAAGGTAAAAAACTCTTTGGTGTTGCTCTAACAACTCATAATTTCAACTTTCTTGACTAGTGAGGAGCTACTATAAATTATAAAAATAAAGTTGAATTAGCTTAAAGCGATTCTCCAGCCAAATAATCACAATTACCCCGTGATTTACTCATGATTGGCATTCATCCTTCACAGAGGTAATCCACATGGGTCCAAGAGGTTAACAAAAGGTCTGAATAATGCAATTTTCTAAAAACAATCCATATTTCAAACTTCATAAACTGCGATTCACAAGACAGTTTTAGCAATGGTTGCCTTAGATATATTGCACAGTGACTCTTGTTAACTGCGTGAGTCCAAGATGGTGTCATTACCAGATGCTAGTTATTATAGTTTATAAAGTTTTAAAATATGGCAATTTTTCTTACAAAAATCACATCGATTATCCACAGAAGACCCCCATTAACACCTTGGAGCCATGCGAATTACCTCTGTGAAGGATGAATATACTTTTTTGGGATTTAAAGTCAGATGTTGTTCCCTTATCCTCGTTTTCTACCGTTAGAAGCTTGGAAAAGCAAGGACATTAACTAAAATAACTCAAATTGTGTTCGTCTGAAAGATGATAGTCATATTCATTTTGGATGGCTTGAGGGCGAGTAAATAATGGTGTAATTTTGATATTTGGCTGGCGCATCACAAAGTTATTTCAACTTTATTTTTGATAATATATTTGATAATTTATTTGTTATTTTAAATTGATTAAACTTAAACATTTAAGTCCAACAGGGACTTTTTACAGTGTACAAAGCAAACACATTTTTTCCAGCTATACAAGCTATATATTTGATCAGCTATATAGTAGCTATACATTTTTCTAGAATCAAAGCACATTCAAAACTGCACAATCCATTTTAAGCATATAAACTCAAATTAAATCTCTCTTAAAAGTAAAGCTTTTAGCACAAAGAAGACATGCATCATCTGAGCAACTGTTAAATGTATACATACTGTACACTACTCCACCAGTCATACCATTTAAATAACAAGGCTTACAAACGATCAATTTCAGCCGTACCCACAGTGGGATATACAGGGAAACATCCTCATTATAGAGGCAAACTAGTCACAGGGGTCTGGGGTTTACCGAGGTAAGACACCACCCCACTGACACATCCACTCCCCATAAGAAATCTCCTGGTGACAAGAGTAAAATATAGAGCCTGCAGCAATGACAGCATGAGGAAAGCGAAAGACAGAAATGGAAAAAGAAGAGTGTGGGTGTAAACCAGATTGAGCAGTTTTTGATGGAATGATTGCAAGGAACAAAGATAAGATGGAACAGGAAAGTACCGGTGGGGTTGATGGACAGTGAGAACAAGAACACGGTAAAATTAAAGTGAGTATGGAACCAAGGGAGACGAGTGAATGGAAAAGATACAGCGATGAGCTGAGGAGACAAGTGGTCTGTTTGGATGCCTCTCCTCATTGGATTGGAGAATAACTTTATCTGCATTAGCAGTCTACTAGCACCTGGTATAAGCTTATCTAAGTCACTAAGGAATAGGGCTGGGAATCGAGAACTGGTTCATATTCAGAACTGGTTTCATTTTTAAAAAAAATACTGGAACTGAATGATTTATGACGTTAAGTTCGCTGTAGCTCTGTCAGTCAATCTGAACGGAAAAGCATGCAAAATCGATTTCACCATATTTCCATTGTTAAGGGTAAAGAAAAGATGCTTTTGTTGCTTGGCATTTGAAAGGAATGAGATAACAGTGCAGAAATTATACAACTAATAGACAAAAACACCCATCCATATAGGAATGTGTGAGTGTTGATGTCATCTACTGTAGTGTGCATTTTATATGTGAGGGTCTCTTCTTACAGCAGCTTATCATATATTTATGCCTGTGGTCTGTACATTGTAAACCCAAAAGTATGAGCCCAAAGATTTAAGTCAAAGGGATCAATTTAAGCCTCTGGGGCAAAAACAGTAGGCTAACATGGTCTAATAAGACTGACAGCACATTCCAAACTCTACTGCAAATAGCCTGAAGTAAACCCAAGTTTAAACCTGCACTGCAAGACCATTCAATGGTTTGGTGCATGCACAAATAAAACCTGACACCTTTGATTTAAGAGCTCTCAGCTAAATGAAAAGGGTCCATAGAGTGACATTTTTAAATTGGCTATGTTTAAAATGGATTTACTGGCTTTCTGCTTGCTATGCAGTATACCCCATACTCATCACATTTTTTAAAACAGTACATAAATACGTATGTGTCAAAGTCCACACACCAGCAGCATGAGCTTAGATGTTTTGAATCTATAATTCAATTTTGGATAAAATGTCTTTAACTTTTGGAGTCTTGTCAAATGTGTCAAGCAGGAGATGTTACGTTTTTGCTCATGTGCACTGGAAATGAAAGGTAAAGTCAGTTGCATTGCATATTGCAAATATGCTATTTTCAGCATACAGAAAATGTGCACTGTTCAAAGTATACTACTACATACTACAGAAATAGTCCAAGTAATAAGGCAGTGTGTTATTCCAAACCTAGATAAAGGGTCCACCGAACCGTCCGCTAAGCTAACAGACTGGGCGAGCAATTAAACATGGGCCGAATCAGTTCAACGTGACAATCTGCCCAGCCATTTTGGTTTCCAAAGCTTTAAAGCTGTACTTGCATCAGCTGTTGTTTTTAATCCGAACAAAAAAAGCTCCAGAAAAGGGAAACGGGCGACTTGAGTGAATTTGTGCCTGTGGTTTTGACTGGGTTGTCAGCCAGTCCTCAGTTGCTGCCCATCAAAGTTCAGAATGGGATCTGCATGCAGGCTAAAAGCTTGAATAGCGCCTGCACTGGGCATAATGTTTCCACATTGAGGGAACGGCTTCAGGCTGAGATCCGATCTGCTGCCACCTCTATTAACTCACAAAAGAGCTGCAGTCACAATATCAGCCATCCGTCACGTTTTTCAAACACACGACAGCGTATTATACATGACAAATGTAAACTCGTATTCAAGATGGATGTACAGGCATATGGAGCTGCATATTCTATTTACAGCCATCGTATATATTTCCCCACTTATTAGACTGCTATTTAACAAATAAATCAATACATTTATTAATGTGACATTAGAGTTAAAAAAAACTAAAAGGACCTCACAGAGTGATACGAGTAGCACATGTACGTTAGGTTGAAATGATTAATCGTGATTAATGCTAATAATACCAGTCCGAATCAATTTTGAATCGCAAAGGCAATGTTATGCACAGCCCTTTTATGCATTATGGCTCTTTGATCAGTCCTCAGTCCCCCAAGTCCTTATTAATCTAAATCACTAAGTTTGAGTCATTTATTTGAAAATAGCAACACTTATCAAACATAATCGTTAAAAAGATCTTTCTTATGAAAATAAATACCTGAAAAGATTTGAGGAACAGGGATATAAATATGCTTTTAGGAATTTCTTGGAGCTGCATGTGTATGGTTCTTCTTCTGCGGCCCATATCGAGTTTCTGCACGAGAGCACCCTCTGACTTTTGGATGTAGCCACATTTCACCGTAATTCATGGGGTGTTTCTCAATTCCAAGAACAAAAAGAACGGACTCGCGTTCTCATGGAGATCGGTCTTGCCAGGTGACCTTGGAAGAACGAACTCGGACGGTCGCGAGAACACAGGACTCACTTGTGAGAATTGAGATGTGTGCGATCTTCCTGTTGGTCACCTGACCCCCGCCATTGTTTGACGCAATGACTTCTGGGGCATAAAGCGATCTGCACTCAATGCATCCTCTATATCAAGAACACATCGGGGTATTTTCATGCTTCCTCTGTACTTGCGTTCTTGAAAATTCAACGTTTAATGATAAAGTAGAGCGAGGACACAAGGATGCAAGATTGCTGAAGAACGCATATTGAGAAACAGCCATTGAGAAGCATAGGAAGTATCGTTCCAGCCCTAATATGTGTGACCCCGCCTGTGAAAACACAGCTAAAGGTAAAGTACATGATAGTACACAGACTGTTGGGTGATATGCCCTATTTTGAGATTGTCCTATCGTCAGCCCGTGAGATCACCAATACACGATAGTATCGGGGGGCGGGGCAGTAGTTTACTCATTTATTAAAACTACTGCCACACTACTTTACTTATGACAAGTCACTTGATTGGAGAACAAAAAAGAAGCAAGGGCAACACAGTCATGACCGCAACCTTCTTAAAACTGTTGCCATTAATCCATTCGTGTCATTCAGTCTAAAATTTCCTGCGTGCCAGGGAGTGGGAACAACAAACTCGCTGGTTATAACCCTCTGCTCGTCTAACAGCCTCTCTAGTGCAAAGAAATGTCAGAGCCGCGCATATTACAAGTTCAGGTGCTAGAATGAGTCCAAGACGCATGCATTCAGGTCCAAGCAAGAGTCCAAGACCCATGCTTTCAGGTCCGAGCAAGAGTCCAAGATGCGCACATTCAGGTCCGAGCAAGAGTCCAAGATGCGCACATTCAGGTATGAGCAAGAGTCCAAGACGCGCACATTCAGGTCCAAGCAAGAGTCCAAGACGCGCACATTCAGGTCCAAGCAAGAGTCCAAGACGTGCACATTCAGGTATGAGCAAGAGTCCAAGACGTGCACAGTCAGGTCCAAGCAAGAGTCCAAGACGCGCACATTCAGATCCAAACAAGAGTCCAAGACGCACACATTCAGGTCCAAGCAAGAGTCCAAGACGCGCAAATTCAGGTATGAGCAAGAGTCCAAGACGTGCACATTCAGGTCTGAGCAAGAGTCCAAGACACGCGCTTTGAGTCAAAGTGCATGTGAGAATAAATCTGCACGCATTGCTCTTTCGCACAAAGTAAAGCCCACAAACCCTCTCATGTGAGGAAAAGCATGCAATGCACATATTAATGTGAAACTATGATGATAATAATAATAACGATCGCCAACTATCGTCATGAAAGCCCGCTATTAGCGATTTGTCTGACGATCGTCGATACACGATACTGTCGGCTAACGACACAACCCTAATGCAAACAGTTGAAGGTACAACTGTAGTTTTTCCTACTATGAAAGTCAATGGGTACCATCAACTGTGTGGTTACCATCATTTATCAAAATTTGCTTTTGTGTTCAACAGAATAAAGAAACCATACAGTAATACAGGAATAACAGAAGGGTGAGTAAATCATGGCAGAATTTTCATTTTGGGGTGAACTATCCTTTAAAGCTATATAGATACACAAAAAAGTGAAGGGAGGACTATTGAAATGAAAGTTACCTGTGGATGAGAAATGCTAGGAGTGTTTAAATTCATCCCAGTGAACTATTCAAATCAATTTCTTAAAGCCAGAGGAATAGCTTTACCAAATAAGCTGGCCTCTCCTCAGCCCTGAGGCATTTAAAGACATTACGTGAATTCCTCAAGAGCTGAAATCCAGCTTTGAAATGCTAAACCATGCCCATGCAGACATCTCCTCACCTAAAAAGCCAGCAAGAGAAATCATTCAAGGTTTTAAACTTTTAACGCGCAACAACAGTAAGCAAAAACAACACATTGGCAAGATATCGCTGAGACTGAATATTTTCCTGTAGTAAGCAGATGCTTGTCTGTGTCGACCGGAGCTCATCTGTGTAAACTCAGCCTCAGCCACAGCCACAGTATACGCTGGGGAACAACACTGTAGCCACAGCAGAGAGAGGGGAACTTGTACTTTGCATGCCTGCTTCCTCCTTCACACACAAATTTTTCACCCGACCGCAGATTGCCAGTAATTGATAGAAGCTGACAGCTGGCCAATGTCATGCTTTGTGGGGAGCTGCTAAAATGCTCTTCTGCAGCTCCTATGGGGGTGTGGTGCTCTGCCGAAACAGTGTGCGATTGTGTTAACAGACCGAACGAGAGATAGGGAGCGTTTGAGCCATGATGGACGGGGCGCTGTCTTTCAGGTGACACTAGTGAGTAAAAACCCAAAGACAAAAAAATTCCCTCACCTTTCTTTAACCTGTAATTCAAAACTGCACAAACCACCCATCACTGTAAGAGTTCATTACTATTAAATTATAAACTTCCATGATGTGGTCAAATGCATACATGTAAATTATAAGAAATTTGTGTGTGCAGTGTAGCCCGTGTACGGAAACACATTGCTCCACAACCATCCTCCACATTGTATGTTGTTAAACATCAAACACATTCTGACTGATCAAAGAATTTGCTTTGGGATGTAGCTGATGTTCACTATAGTTTGTGGATGGCACTCCAGTATTATACATAGATTAAGCCAACATGGGAGCCGTTAACAAAGATATACTGAAATGCCCCTGTTCTGAATGTCCAAAACAATATTTAAACCATGGGCCAAAGACTGGTTCAATATTGGACACCATGACAGCTGTGTTTGGCCTGGTGACCATTATGGTCTAGGGATGGGCGATAATTTGCATGCGATTGTCATTGCGCATCTCGTCAGTAAAGCCGGTTCTTGATTAGAAGTAAATCGCCATCAGCTGCTTTCAGATGGAGCGGCATTAACTACAAAAAGCCGTAGTTCACTGACCATCGGGGCAATTTCGCATTAATTATCGCGGACGTATCGCCTGGGATATGGCCCAGCTTGTCAGTGAACTATGGCTTTGTGTAGTAAATGCCGCTCCATCTGAAAGCAGCTAATGGCGATTTACTTCTAATCAAGGAACCGACATTACTGACGTGATGCGCATGATATTACATGAAATTTATTGCCCATCCCTATTATGGTCCATTTCTAAATTGACCATTTGGCTAAGGAGCATTTCCAACTACATGCATATTGGGTTCATATTAGGGGACAGTAGGCTTAGATACCAATAATATTATTTAGACAGATGCCCAGTTTCTGCTTCTGTTAGTGCAAAATGAAAATGTGTACACTCTTAAATTACAATATACATGTCCAATTAGTGGTGCTTGCTAGGACAACATGAACCCAAAATATCTGAGCTTTTCAATTTTGGACAATTAAACACGCATAGCAACCAGCCACAACAGCCAAGCAACAGAACAGCAATACCGGGAATTTTCAAACTTTCCATGAGAATTAACAGGAATATATGGCAATTAACGGGAATATATTGGAATAAATTGGGAATAAAAAAAACTGCAGAGTTTTCTATAACAGGGAACTTAAATGTAGTTAAAAAAATCTTCCAGCATAATTTGGTTTAAAACAAGATGATTTAATGCAATTTCAGTTGAATTTCTACACTGCACATTTCGGTCACACTGCTTATGGCGCTTTTCCATTGCATAGTAGCCCACGATTTGGTTTGGGTCGGGTCAGCCCACCTCACTTTGGTTTGGTTAGCTTTTCCTGTGGGGTCATTCGACGCACTCCACTGAGCCTCATTTAAGTTGCATTTAAGCATATATGCGGACGTCCGCGTCACGAATGTGCCATCACAAATTAAAAAAAAAACTGGTATGGTGTTTATGATTTTCAACCTGTGGATGTTTTTCACTGCTAAAGGGAGTTTGGGAACTTATAGCAGAGCACAGATGACAACATGTTTGCTCGAGACGGCAGAAGCTAGCACAAAGGTAAAGCTAATCTTACATTATAGCGATGACGCTGGTAAGTAGCGATTCTCTCAGACCAATCAGTGATCTACAGTGTTTTCACGTCACGTTTTAGCATCAGCTCGGCTCGCTTGGAACCCCGACTGAGGTGGTACTAAAAAAAATTATTGGGTACTACGTCTTGCACCCAGTGGAAAAGACCGCAAAAGTAAGCTGACCCAACCCAAACCAAACTTTGGGGTACTATGCAATAGAAAAGTGCCTTTACTGAGGAGCCATTGAGGCCACACCCCCTGCATGTACTTGCATTCCATAACACAGATTATTTCTAGAATCCTGCACACAAAATAATGTAAACATGTCCATCTTTGCATGTATTCAGGTAAATTACATACATTTGCTTAGAACTTCCTTGTGCTAGTGTATAGCAACATTATACCACTGACTGAGAAAACATTTAGGTGAGATAATTAAAAAAAGTACCCAGAACCACAAAAAAAACCACCCAAAAGTTTGGACACATTCCTATTTTTAACTTTTGACCACACCAAATGTTTTATAATATATTATAGTTTATCCCTAAATTTCCAAATAATTCCCATAAAATTCCATAAATTCCCAATAAGTTTCCAATTTGGAATATTTCCTAAATTTTCCAGATTAAGTTCCTATGCAATGTATCGGAAACATTTCGCCCCTAGTCATGGGTGAGTAAACTATGCAAGAATTTTCACAATCGGGTGAACTATTCCTTTAAATGTATTCATGAATACTGGATTAGAAAAACATCTACAGACTTGAAATAAAGCTTTAAATCCTTAATCCATAATGTGCAAGCACATGTCCATATATGTGATAACAGTGCATCATTGAGATATTTAACACATAAGCCAGCATGTATATGTGTGTGTGTCTCATTAACATGAGATTCTTTAGCTGGTGGTAATGAAGCTTGTCAGTGCAGTGCTGTAGAAATGTACCACTCCCCTCTCATAAACATCTACCGTGATTAATTACCGACTGTGTGTTTCCCCCGCAGGGCTGCTGGCGGAAAAAACAGCCCAGCATCCTGAGAGACCCAGACGCTCGTGCATGTGCGCTGAAGAATACAAGCATGCATGAGGGGAACAGACAGTTATGCAAAATCGGTGCGTTTTCATATATTGTCACGAACAGTCAATGGACTCGAACAAAAGCTCAGTAGTGGCCGTTTTCTGGCCAAGTGCACCAAAACAGAATCGAGAGCGCTGACAGGCGATGGCTGACGCATGACTTCAATAATTTTTCTGACTTTGAGAAATATTTCTGCAAGTGTGTCAGTGTGTGTAAGGTGTTGGTAATTGTATCTTAGCAAACACAATTTCCTCGGTAACTATTGGCTGTGCCTGGCAAGACCAGCTTCATCTATCTTCATTTCTACCCGGAGCAAATTGGAGGAATGAGGCGGGAATGAGAGAGTGAAAGAAAATGAAAAAAAAGGAAAATGAACGAGAGAGAAAAAACAGAAAGACAATGGCAGAGCTCATTGTACAAGATTTGTTGCAGTTTTTACTTTTATTTTAAAACAATGGATTCTACACAAAATGGGATCAATGAGATTTACATTTATGCATAATGCAGAAACTCTTATCCAAGCCAATATACAGTGCATTCAATAAGTATGTTTCCCTAGGATTTCAACTCATTAACTTTTACACAACTAATGCAATTCTCTACCAATTTAGCTACAAGAACATATCAAACACACACAGTGTTGGGATTCAGTACACAAAGTGCTAGATATCCATATTGCCTCAATGACCCTGGAGCCCAAAAACTCCTGCATCAGCCCCTGTCATACACTGGGCTCGGTAGACTCCAAATAACAAAGTTGCCCTAACCCTTAACTCTGATGGATCTGGCAGACCCTTACACCCGGCGTGTACAGTCAGATCCGAATAGCTGTTTGTCTTTAAGTTATCCTCTCTTGTTTGACTGCCAAAAGTGGGCTTTACACAAAGTGCAAACTTTGACAAAGTGCACACCCTCTAGGAATTCGCCTGCGGTCATGTTTTCCAGGTTAAGGTATGACATTCATCTGAACTCCCCGATAATGCATTTTTCTTGAGGGTTACGGAGGTTGTATGTTTGGCAAAGCAGGTACGAGTTGTGCTTTAGTGCTCATTGGCCGAGCCAGACAGTTTTGTTGTAAAATATACCCTGACAAATCTAATTGACCAAATAATTATAACTATTCAATGTCTCATCAAATCCTGGTTGAATAAAAATCCTGCCTCAAATTGTTTTACATTATACCACGGGGCTAAAGAAATGTTCCACAGGGATAAATTATGTTTTCGATAACTTGTCAAATGTCTTAAAATAATAATCAGAGCAACGTCTTAGCAAAGCCTTTTGTAACCGTGGTATAAACAGAATAACTGACTCCATTGAACTCTGCTTTGTGTCGTGCTGAATTAACACCTTGGGTGTGCATTATTTTCTAATTATTTAACGGCCCGTCATTAATTATTCTTTATATACATTTTACAATTATGCATTTGGAATGCTTGGATGCTCCAATCGTTCTGCCGCAGATCGGTATTCGCAAAAATTGCCGATCTCACAAACCGATCTTTCGGTTTACTTTTGTCAACATAGGGCTCCTGAATGCGGCTGCAATTGGAGACCGTTTTTACGCACTGCGAGCATTTTTACAACCCGTTGCTCATGTGCGACCTGTAAATTAGATTTTTTTTACAGAGATATGTGTATTTTCTATGAGTATGCGCTACGGTCCTACATGCCGAACATTTATTAGTTTTAAAGTTCTGACAGTTTAAACTTTAATTTTACTCGCAGCTGCTCTTGACTACTCATGACCTTTGCGCTAACGAAATGCTTGACCAACTAAGCTACAAATTAAATAACAATCAAATTAATTGATTTTGTTAGTCCTAGAAATTTTAAATGAAAAGTGTAAATGCCAATTCATGTTTGTCAACATTTTCCATCACTACCCAAACAAACCTTCAGGCATGCCTGAAACAAAAAATCATTGGTTCCTCAACGTAGCAGGTCTGGGGTCAGTAACGCTGTAAAAATACAGCAGTGCGGCTCCACGCTCGGTGAGCCAGCCTGGCCTCTCATTGATCTTATATGGACTACAGAGGAACACAACTCCATTTCTAACTCCTTGACAGGCCGCTTTCCCCCAGAATGACTTCTGACCTGTGTTCTGCATGACCCTCAAAAGCTAGTGTGGGCAAACACCACCTGCTCTCTTCTGATCTCCAACACACTGCTGAATTGGACTAAAGTAAACACACAGATATGGTCCATGCACTACCCAAACAGCAAATATGCTCTACTCTCACCTACAGAAATACACACAATACACACTCAGCTCTAGAATACACCATATGACAGATGGGTCATGTCTGTACCCAAACATACGATCACATATACAGTCTCTCGCATACCATCTTAAAAGAGAAGCCGGTTCCAGCTGTCATCGCTTCAAAGCCCTCATCTGCTACTGAATCTATAAGTGGCATACACGTGATATGTGTGTTTTGCTTCATTTATAGCGATACATCACATGTGGCTCTCCGTAGTGGAATATATGCCGGCATTTAAAAATAACACGGCTTTAAAGCTTAAAACGTGCCGAGTGTCCCTCTAAACAAGTAGTACGTGTGTAAAAGAGAAGACTCTCAAACAATACATGGGAAGAGAAACTGATTACAGAAACATGCCAAATGGTACAAAATGCAGCAACAGACAAAGACGCAACTTTCGAATAAAAGCCTACAAATTGAGGGTAACCAAAATAACAGTAGTGTAACATTCTCCAAAACAATAAAACAATCCTTAAAGGACAAGTTAGGTATTTTACACAAAAAGCCCTGTTTTCAGATTGTTTATGATGAAATTTT
This sequence comes from Misgurnus anguillicaudatus, assembly GCF_027580225.2. NCBI lineage: Eukaryota > Metazoa > Chordata > Actinopteri > Cypriniformes > Cobitidae > Misgurnus > Misgurnus anguillicaudatus. The sequence goes on from NC_073356.2 coordinate 24,303,746, forward strand.
TTTGAAACGGTTTTGACTGAAATTTCGACATATGCGGCTGCCCCGAGAATTTTTGGGTGTTTGTGTTTCACCTCCCACCTCTACAATGGGTTGATAGGTACACTGGAACAATCCTTCCTAAAATGCATTAAACTTTCGTTTACAAAGACATGAAACTCACCGAGCTCTCAAAAGCTCGCCAAATAACCAGAATTCTACTCTGTCAAAAAAGCAAGAAAAATCCTGTTTTCCATAATAAGTCCCGTTTAAACCAACCCACTGTCGATAAACAAACCCTGAAAGGCTTCTCTGAAGCACATCCACTTGTTATGTACGTCTGCATCTCAAAAGCAGGTCCCAATGCACATCACATCCACACACAAACCGAACAAGCTCACCCACAGTCAATTCAGCTCAGTAACAAATCGCAGGACATCCACCAGCTATTCAACAGAGCCTCTGAAAAACGCAAGGCCATTCAAATGTCATTCGGTGTGAGGGGGCCTGGTCATTTACATATCTACAGCTCTATACATAAAGATGCCCATCAAGCAGGACTGCGAGTCCTGCTTTCCATCTCAGGTTCATCCAGCGTTGTCAAAAACATACTGGATTTCTTATAATGGCTACTACAAAATGAGATAGAGATAACTGCACAAGGTCAAGATAGAAAAATGTCAAACTTGTTTTATACAGCGCTGGTACAGCAGTGTGGGAGTCGCAATCCGAAGGACAAGAAAACAGATTTGAAGGAAAAGGAAGAGTGCAGGAGGTGACAGGACAGAAAATCCAGTCTCTTTATAGACAGTGAAAGTGAAAGAGATTGTAAACAGACCCAACAAGATAAAATTGCTTGCCTTAAAATAAAACGACTGTAGAGCGATTCTACTTTACGATATACTTCACATCCACCTTTCAGCTCGAGTCTTTATGACTTTCAATTTAAACAGTTGAATGCATTTACAAACAGAAAAAACAATGACGGTCTTACAGGTTTTAAGCTTAAAGAAATAGACTCTGGTAAGGAATAAACAGCTAAAATGGAGATGCTAAAGGAGAATATTGAATAATGCAAATTAAAAGGGTACCCCAGTGTTACGGATAGAAGAGTTTAACTACATCAGTGTTGTCCATCCTCACAAACACAGCCTTTGCTCTGTTTGTGCATTACTGTATTGAAAATATCCAACAGCACCAGGGACATTTCCAAAGGCAATGGGGTCACTGCTGTTGTCTTTGTGTCTGGGTCTCTCGTGGGACTCAGATCACAGCGGGGAGCTGGACCCCTAATGACACGGAGACAGCCGAATGTCTGGTAAGCAGGCAAAGGTCAACCATACAAAGACAACCACAGTGACACAAACCCAAAATACACCTGTTGAGACACCAGACTAGATCTGAACTCCACATTTATGTGTGTGGGCTAAAATAACTGACAATCCATTCAAAGCATTGCATCAGTAACTCCTGGGAAACTAAACCAGGAACTACCAACTGAGTATTTTGGTCATTTTGCATCGACAGGTGCATTTCCAGCCAAATAAGAAATAACAGAGGGTGGTGTAGACCAGACCCGACTCGTAGATCAAAACGGACAGTAAGGGAATCGGATGCCTGATTTGTGTGTTTGGTCTGGTCTGTGCCGGATCAGCTGGGAATTTCCCACAGAGCTAGCAAGCAATCCGATCACAGCATCCCAGAGAACTAAAACAATCTGTTTGGATTTCCTCCATTTTCGTAGGCAGGATGTGTGGGGAGGGAGAAAAGGAAAAAAGCCATTGTGCTTGCAGGGCTAATGAAAAGAAAGAGGCGCGGCTGGGCTGATTTTCTCCAATTTAAATCAGGCCTAAAAACTGAGAGAATCCTGCAGCTATCTAAAAGTATTTGTTGTACAGTATACAAAACTACAGTGACACGCACATGCATAGATACTGATCTTTCCCTGATCTCCTGGGACTTATCGGAAAACCTGCAGTGTGACAAACACACTTCATGCAACGTGACCCCCCCTCCTTCCCCTAATATTATCTCTGCAATGGCCTTTAATGAGGCACTGTGGGACTGAAATGTGCTTGTCGCACAGACCACAGTACCCCGATTGTACTCAACCACCTATCTGCCTGTTCACCAGATGGGCTACATAACACTTCATGTTTAAGTTGGGTGAAAAGTTAGCGTGTTAGTGGGCAGAACCACAAGACCATGTACTGAGCAAGCTGGAAGACAGCAGTCTAACCTGAGTAAATGCTTAAAGGGACATTCCACTTTTTTAAAAAATATGCTCATTTTCCAGCTCCCCTAGAGTTAAACGTTTGATTCATACCGTTTTGGAATCCATTCAGCTGATCTCCGGGCCCGGCGCCAGCACTTTTAGCATAGCTTAGCACAATCTATTGAATCTGATTAGACCATTAGCATTGTGCTAAAAATAACCAAAGAGTTTGGATATTTTCCTATTTAAAACGTGATGCTAATGGTATTTTTGACTGGAACAATGTAAACTTTTCTAGGCGGTTTCCTAAACTTAGATCAAGCACAATCCAGGACTAAATCTCAAATAATGATTTTAACATAAACATCTATCAATCCAATGCTTTATATGAAAAACCAGCTGTGTGTCATTTATAATGCTTTAAAGATGCACTAGTCTGAACGTTACATTGTTACATTTGGCAGATGCTTTTATCCAAAGTCACTTACAGTGCATTAATGTATGCATTTTTATTGGTGTGTTTCCTGGGTAACGAACCCACAACCTTTAAAATGCTAATGCAATGCTTTACCAACTGAGTTACAGGAACCACAGATGACAATTACATGTCACACATGTGCTACACAAGCCAAATGTGTGAAATACTGAAAGTATAGCACAAATGAAACCGTTCAGTCTGGAAAAGTCACTATTGATGACATCTAAAAGACTGTGGTGACCTTCAATTGACCATACAGCATTGATAAGACTGTTATCTCCTCTAGAGATAAAGTTTAATCAAATCTGTAAACCATTTCTTCCTTGAATTTTAGGTCTTCTAGTTTTATCATAAAAACACAAAACAGCCATATCATTCACAATCAGTAATTTTTACACTGTACGCAGATTTCACTTCCTAAAATGTATGATGATTAATCACATAAAGGGGAAGTCAAGGCAAAAAAAGGCCAAAACAATCTGGACAGGACTATATGAATGCATTTGGCAGATGCTTTCCAAAACATTCAATCTACTAATTATTTTATTAGTATGTGTGTTTTTTGGGAACACCCAACCTTTCATTGCAAACACAATGCACTTCCAACTAAGCTACAGGAACCCTAACACAATGACAAAGAAATCTATTGGAAAAAGAAAATTGCTTTAAATTACTTAAAGTGGACATTTCACAAGACTTTTTTTTAAATGTCAAACTCTTTGGTGTACCCAGAGTATGTATGTGAAGTTTTAGCTCAAAATACCCAACAGATAATTTATTATAAAGTGTTAAAATTTCCACTTTGTAGGTGTGATCAAAAATATGCTGCTTTTGGGTGTGTAGTTTTAAATGCAAATGAGTTGATCTCTGCACTAAGTGGCAGTACCGTGGTTAAATAGTGCAGATTAAGGGGCGATATTATCCCCTTCTGACATCACAAGGGGAGCCAAATTTTAATTACCCATTTTTTCACATGCATGCAGAGAATGGTTTACCGAAACCAAGTCACTGGGTTTATCTTTTACACATTTTTTTTAGGTTGATTGAAGCACTGGTGACACATTTATAGCATTAAACATGAAAAAAGTCAGATATTCATGATATGTCCCTTTAATGTATAAATTGCCACCGCTATGAATTTTGTGATCTCCTGGAACAGACTGAACAAGTGGTGGACATTAAAAACCCAGTCGTCCACCTGCAGAATGTGGTTTGGTTACAGAATGCAAAAGTATCTCCAATAACAAAAATAAAAAAACAGAACCGGATTAAGTGCTCAAAACAGTGACAACTGTATATACCTGCAGTGTGTAGGGAGCCTTTTTTTTGCAACCCATCAGACGAGGTCTTAAGGACAGAGATGAGAATCTGTGCACTTCACCGATCCTCGCACAGGTCATTTTCCTCTTCAACGTGCGTGCTGTGCTGCCTAGATTGGGGTTGAGACATGGCTTCCATTTCCAGCCCGAACAGATGGATTTTCCAACAGTGACAGACAGCCTGGCTTTGGGAATCACAGACGGTGGTATTGGCAGCGATTCGGAAAAGGTTGGATTAATCGGTATGTAGCGTGAGGGGGGAAACCTCTCTCCCATTCTCACATTTGCACCACCTCTTAGAATCCACAACTTGTCAAGAGCTCTTCACAACACAATGCAGCAAATAAAGTACAGAGGCTGAGGAAGGCCTGCTGAGGCTTTTTCTTTTCTTCTATCTGCAAGCACACAGCTTTTGTGCTTCGATCCGGGAGGAGGGCACAACGACGGTGCCTTGGCATTTGTTCCTGGGCATCGCCGTGCTGGAACGTTGCCGCACAGCAGCTCGATCTCTGTAGACTTCACACAATTGCCTCTACTCCCTGCAAGGCCGGGCCCTTTATTTCCTTTCATTAAAGTCCCCAGTCGAAAACGTTAATAAAGGCAATGTCTAATTACAGAAGCACATCTACACAGCTCCATAGAAAATCATCAGGCTAATGCCGGTTTCCCAATTCATTTTTTTGTTTCGAGACTAGGGATGGGCATTCGATTAAGTTTTCTATGTCGATCCTCGGGAGAATTAACGATCGACTATCGATTAATCATTAATGTTTTTATAATAAAATTTGTTATTTAACTTTTATACTTAAAAAATGCAATGAATACAAATATACAGCGTGTTTTTCCTCGATGAGACCTTTATTACAAGATCAACTTGTGGCAGACAGTTAAAATGTGTTTCAAACATATATGTGCGTGCATGTGCGGTGCTCTAAAGCAGCGGAACCTGCAGCTGCGAGCCAGCGTTCTTAAACAGAGACCTCATTAGTTCCAAAATAAATAAAAAAACAGATTCATGTTTAACATTAAATTAAACAAAAAACATAATACTTAGATCTGAAAGGTTTTGTCAAAATGTAACTCAAAATTATTCAAGCCAGAAGAAAGTGCAAGATATTAGCCTTCCTAACATTAGGCTATAACAAATTAGGCTACTTAAAGCCTCGTGAAAAATAACTAACTTTAGTAACTCGCATAAAACTTCTTCACCAGTCTACTGATTTAAAAAAAATATAAAAGCATGTTTTGGGGTCAGACGCGACCGCAACCCATGGTAACCGTCAGTCCAGCTGCCGCCGAAAACAGCCGCTCCGAGGAGACTGACCGGGATGCACAGGTACCTCAGCGCTAACTTATTCCGCATACAGAGTATGTGTGAAACAGCGTGCGTTTTGTGAGCCCCATTTACAATTGTATAATTATACTAACATAGTCTTTTAGTTTTTATTTGTTGTAAAACAACAGTAGACACAAATTTACTATGGTCTCCAACTCCACAATATACCATAACCATGGTATTTGTAGTAAAATTGCGGAAATACAAATCGTTTTAATCTGAAAAAAAAAAAATTCACAATGATAAAATCATGGCTTATTTTCCTAAGGTAGTAATTACAAAATTATATATGTTTGAAAGACGGAGATGCGCACCTGTCAATCTATTACATAACAGAGCGAGGCCAGAGACAAACGTGCTCATAAACGAGAGTAATATGGAATAATGTGTGCATCTTTGAATAACTGTAAGTATACATTTATTTCAAATATATTTTTGTCATATAAAGTTTTGAGACATGGCTTAATAATGCTTTTTTCACTTTTATTGCTCATCTAGGCTTATTGTGCGGGTAACAGCGTTTTTGACGCATTTACCTCAGAGATTATTTTAGCAATATTGCTTTTTTTCCGGTAATAATACAATTTATATTTCAATCCTGTTTCATTGTCTGTTTATTCATTTCATTATGCTGTTATGTTAATGTGATGATATTTATTTGCCATATGAAACGTGCCGTTATATAAATACTTTTGTATAATATTCAAATTATATGCGGAATAATGTGTGCATCTTTGAATAACTGTAGGAATACAGTTGCTTATTTTTGTCATAAAGTTTTGAGAAATAATAATATTGTGAGGATTTATTTCCATATGAGACGCTTTTTGTCGTTGAATACTCTCGTTTATTATTTGGAAATCATATTGTTTATGCGGAAAAGTGTTCACAGAAAGTGTCAATCACATGAACGTTTCATATGCAGAATAAGCGATCAGCAGCGCACTGCAAGGAGTGCTTGACGGATTCGCCGCACACATACGCAAACGCACTGCATACGGAGTATTTGTGAAACAGGAGTTAGATAAAAAAAAATGCATTTGATTAATTGATAACAAATTACGAAATCGACGAAATTCTTAACAATCAATTATCGATCGTCGATTAATTATGCCCATCCCTATTCGAGACCGATTGATTTTATTGGAGACGTGGATTGGTTTTGTTATCCGTTTCTCTTTTATTGTGAATGCAGGAACTCTGGAAGCTGACACATCAAGTCCTTACTGGCATATTATGAATCACTTGTATTTGGCAACTGCACTGATGGATGCTTGCCAAACTGTCTGTGACTGGGGAACTGAAACCAATTTGTACACCGATGACACTGTAGAGGTCCTCATGAAACACCCGTATCACATAAAGAATGTCTGCCTAGAAGGAGTTTGCTTTGCGTTTCTATGTTAAATCCCTCTTCTAATCCGTGGGCTTGGTAAATTGAGGCTACACCGCTCCACTTGCCCGCTAATGCCTGGTGCCTGTTTATTTTAAGTGAGGGTCCCGTTGTGACAAACTCTGCTGACTTGCTTTTTTTCCGCTGACAAGACTTGTCGGATAAATGGGGCCCTAACTGAGGTGCAGCCTAAAGCAGCTGCCCAACAGACGTTTACCAGCATGCGATCTGGACCGCACATCTTCGCAAGTATCTCTCAGGGTCACGCAAGCGATTGCACTCCAGATCCAGCCAATAGGACATTTACAACATCCCAAACACTACTCACTCGTGTACTAAATTATAGTCACAAATGATCTTACACCTTTGAGCTTGACAATTTCTTCCTGCCATTCAGCTTTTCACCAGACTCTCCCCAGCACGTAATTGCACTCAGCAAGCCAGAACTGCTGAAAAGGAGCAGTGAATTGGAAAAAAGTGCAAGGAGAACCCGTAAGAGAACAAGTGCTGTCTGACAACGTCATTAGAGGAAAGGGTGTTGAACTTCAGCTCTCGTGTCTGCAATAATAAAGTTCTCCAGGTTGCAATGTTCACTCCCCGAGCGTACAGGGTGCCATAATTAACGTTCGCTCCTCGATCCCCGAGACAGCAGAAGTTCAGGCTCTTCCCCAGGTGCACTGACACGGTGGAATGTGATAGGTGGGCGTGTTGGACGCCGATATTTTCGTTGAATAATTCCCTTTAGGGCCAAAACCAGACATGGCCCTTCAGTTCAAGGGGGACACTCGCACGATAGAAGAAATGTAGCCTGCTATCATTCACCGATAGGGTAAGAGCAGCCTCAGAGGCACTTGAGTCTGCAGAACGAGTTGACCTGAGTGCGATCTGATCCCCCCACTCACGGCTGTGTGCGATTTACGGCTGCGCCCAGGGCACAAGAGCTACAGAAGAAGCCGTAAAGACTGCCATCTGCAATCAGAGAATGACTTACATGCAAGTAATGGCAGAAATTACCATAATAGGATGACAAAATAAAAGTCACCTTGATTAAGTTGGGGCATTTGCTGATACCCAGCTGTTGGGTTATTCCATATGGCTCTCTACCTAATAATGTCCAACTGCACCATTAGCTTTCAAACAGTGATTTAAGCAACAACCAATGTTAATGCAAGAAAGAACATCTTGGCAACACATTTTTTGTTGCAACTGATTGTACACAAGCACCATGGTACTGACAACCACAACGAGCCAGATGATTGACACGCCACAAATCACTACCACAGTTATGATAAAGGCAAGTGGGGTCCTGTCAGTCATTGGCAGACAGCAGTCACAGGACTCAGGAGTCAGATGGCTGCAAACAACATGTTTACAGATGCTGTACCCTCACAGAGAGCACCAGTATACGACCAAAAACAATTTTTAACGCTTCTGAAAAGATAAAAATCATAGGAGGGGTCAATATCACGCTTTCAAAATGGCAGAAAAGATAATATTACAAATTCGAAATTAAAATCTTTCATTTCAGCTTTGCTTTCTTATCTTCAATGTGTTATCAAGAATTTCTTGAGATATTTCTGATTCACATCTGATGTTTCGGTCCAGAGGTTGTGATAACCCTAACTGATAAATAAAGCATATCGTTTTTTTCTAGTCCGGACTTTTTTCCAAGCTTGCACAAAATATTGCACATAACTTTACTGCTGCATCAGAGTGCTACACCAAGCAAAAAGACAGCAAACATGCCTAGATGTGTGCAGAAATGTGAGCTTTACATAAATGCACACAAGCCTTTGTGTGCAAAAACATTGCACATTTCTGTGTTATAGATTATCAGATTCTCCCCATGAAAGTATTGAATTCCAGGAAGATATCCTCTTACACTAAAAGGCAAACACTTGATGGTTGAACTTGACACTTAGGGGAAGTTCCTGTTGTGTAGGGCTGCGTACCAATTAATTGTGTCAAATCGTAAACAAAAAAACTTTAATCTGCAAACATTATATATGCGTGTGTATTGTGTATAGTAATTATGCATATATTAACACACACATGCATGCATACATTTAAGAAATACATGTGTATATACATTTTATATTTAATTTATATAAATACTTAATATATAAATAGATTTATTTCTTAAAAAATGTGTTTGTGTGTGTGTGTGTGTGTGTGTGTGTGTGTGTGTGTGTGTGTGTGTGTGTGTGTGTGTGTGTGTACATTTATTTATTTAAATATTTATATAAATAATATGTACCGCACATATGATTAAAACTTTTATTTTGCAAACATTAGTCACAATTGATTGTTTTGTAGCCCTACTGTCCTACTGTTGTACAATAAATTTTGTAACATCTTTGACTTTGGGTCTATTTCACCTAAACCGTTAACTGGCGCTGTCCCGTGAGCGGGACACCTAAGTTTACTTACTTTTTCATGTAAATGTTGTTAATCGATCACGACAAACTATATATTGTTGGAAAGGTCTAAGATTGTAGTTTTCATAATTCAAAACCTTTTAGCAATAATAATAATGCAGTAACTGTAATTTATTCATTCGTGACAAGAGTATGCAGCAAACCTCACAACAAACCAACACAAACAAACCTCAGTTTTTTGATAATTTTATGTATTAAAAATAATACTATAGACCGTTTCAGCAGTAACAACATAAACAAGCGGCTGTCGCGGTCCGCACGTAACTTCCGGTAAACTCCGCTAAGAATAAATAACAACAAAGTTCTTTAAATGTACTTTATTTATATAACAAGCAAAAAAACAGCACATAGATTACCTAGGAAACCAAAACATTTGTTATTTTCGATGAGGCATTTGTTCAAGAGATCAGTTTAGCAACTAGTCAGACCATTAAAGCAACACTATGTAGTTTCCATGTAAAAATGACTTACAGCTCCCCCATGCGGTTGAAAAGCGCAACAGTGCCTGGTATCATACACTCTTCTGCAGGCAGGGGGAGGGGCGGGGCTGTGTGCTCTACCCTCCACCACCACTTTCAGAGTGTGCTTGTAGCAGCTAGGAGGCTGCTCAGGTTGCAGCAACAGTACAATTTGTCCAGTTAAAAGTTGTTCTATCACTGAAATAATTTTAGAGACATTTTTTAAAGGTAAAAAACTAAATAGTGTTGCTTTAAAAAAACGAAACAGGAAGTAAGGTTCGGATCCAGACGTGTATCACGTCCGTCCGATGAAAAATATTTTCACCTCCAGACACTTCCGTAAAAAAAAAACTTAAAAGTGTCTTCTTTAAAACAAGACCAAAATTAGGCTTTTAGACAAAAAAAATGCCAGAGTTATATTAATTTGAAGGTTAACCTTTTCACCACCCCCCAACTCAGAAAGGGCTGCACCATTTAAATGGTTAAAATTAACAGATGACAGCAAAACAATGGACAAAAATTTATCAAACATAGGATACTTTCCTTTAGTTCAGTAAGCTTATCTTATCGCTAACCCTTATCTTACAACTGAGACTTTCAGCAACCTTTCCTTTGTTAAAAATGATTTGTGCAGATGTTTCATTAATACACGGATGAGGAAAAAGTGATCCAAGACTAATGATGAGTCTCAGACTCTTCCTGATCTCTTTATCTAACAGAATGAGAAAGAAAGGTCAACGTAGTGACGAAAGAAATTACTTCCATTTCCGAGCGAGACAGACCTGTTACATGACCTTTTCAGGAGGTTTTCTTTCAAGAATTAGTGTCATATCTAAAGACTGAATCCATCCTGTTTTTGCTGGATCCCTGCAACAAAAAGGTTAATCCAAGAGGCAATTATCTTTATTGGGCTTGGCCATCCATTAGTGTGCACGCAATCAATTAATCAATAGCCTGTTTTCAGCTCCATCAACAAGCTTCTAATAGGCTGAACTGTACGAGAGGATTACACTGAAAGGGTTTCAGTTTCCAGACCGGCTTCGGCTAATGACATTTACTTAAAAACCAAAGAGAGAGGCTGAAAAGCTCTTCTGCAGCAGACCGTTAATGTTTAAGGACCACAGCTAAACAACAAGAGAGCTGAACCTTGAGCTTTTAGGAAGTACGGCATGATGCTTTGCATTAGGTTAATACTCTAATCGACTTTCAAAGTACTACTCTAAAGTACAACAGCAATGCTTGATCATGAAAACACAATAATTGCTTGACTTAGCTTTCCTTTAAACAGGTTAAAGCACAGTCATCGCAAAAGGTTGCGGCGCCAGTTTGCAGATTACCTAGTAGCGCGATTCATCAGGACCCCGGTCCTCCATATATACTTTCCAGAGAGAAGACTTCAAGCCAGCAGATTGAATGCAAACAGATTTTATGAATTCAGAGTAGATCATTGTTTTGTGACACTGAAGGCAAAGTGTTATAAAGGCGAGGCCGCATGTCCGAATGAAAAGACAGTCTGGACATGCTAGACAAAATTGCAAAAAAAAAGAAATATGAATAAAACACAAGTGGTGAATAATTCATCATATATTGCTGCCTGGGTTCCACATGAATGCACACAGCAACTTACGCTCTCGTCCGAAAGCACCAAGGAACCGAGCTGCTGGAGTAGGTCCGAAACCGGAGGGGGAACATAGAGATGGAACACCAAAAAAACTGTGTTGGGCAACCATATAAACCACTTAAAGTAACAAACTCTCTCCAAGTCAGCCCACACACAAGCTAGCAAGCACTGACCACACAGACCTCAGCGTTTGTTTTCAATGAGGACAGAAAGGAATACATGAATGGGTAAAAGCTATGTAAACAATTACAGGATTCAGAGGTTATCCCAGTTCAATCTTTATAGTGGAAGAGATAGATTTGGGGCAAAGTCTAAAAGCATTCTTGAAGAAATGTGTCAAACTCTGAGCCTACCTCAAGAACATGAAAAATGCTACAGGGCTTATCATAAAAGATTCAAAACAATTTAGCATACAGGTGAACAAAGATCCGGGATCATCAAGCTAAATTGTACATAACAATGGCTGACTTTGAACACTCCCTTAATCTCCCTGCATCGGACAAACAAACAGATAATGCCGCCCCAAATGCACATCATTGATTGAGACAATATTTTTTGAATCTGGCCCAGTAAATTGCTTAAACCATGAAGGGCCTTATTTATAAAGTGTGCATTGATCGTAAAGTGTGCGTACGCAAATCCACAGCAAAGTCCATATTTCTAAAAACTTTCTTTGAGGTGGAAAAGTGCTTAGCGCCACGCCAGGGTCTGAGCAGACGTACGCACTTTTGCTTGTCCGATTGCGGCAGGTTTTTGAAAAAATAAGCCATTCTTGCTGCTTGAAAAGGAGCAAGCATTTTATAAATAAATGAGGCACCAAACTTTATACTTTATGTAGAGAATATTGCGAAATCTATGTACCTGCCAATTTCTTATTCTCACATGGATAAATGCGCATGGTGGACATGGTCCTTGCCACAAAAGCGGCTAATTTAAACGTGGGCTTGTCCTCGATATTCTGCAGGGGAATAGTCATAGCAAGTGCAAAAGGAAGGGTTTGAAGAACAGAGACGCAACATGTGACAGATCTTAAGGAACCCTTCAGTGAGAGCGTTTTCCTTTGAAGCGGTGAACAACGCTCACCTAGCAGATGTGGAGCAAAGACGGCACAGGTTAAAAATAAGTCATCACCAAAAAAAAAAACATGCATTCCCTCTACCACACCGCAGATGAAACGCAAATGAAGACCCCCATCACGCGGCTCACCTAGAGGTTATGTTAAACAGTTCTCTCTCTTCGAGGCAGCCGGCAACAAAGAAAGTCACAGATCGAATTCGAACCCAAAATGAGCCCTGGACTAAATGAGGTTACACATCAGGAGGGGAAAAACAGCAAGCAAGCAATGCCTGTGCACTCATAGAAACATTAACGAAGGCTGAACATTAACACTTGTTCACTTGACTGGAACAGGCACTGAAGAAACCAGGACAATTCTGATAAGACACACTCAAAATGTCGCACAGGCCAAAATAATATCATATATCAATAAATTAAAGGCCTTTTTACACCTGGTCATTTCATGTGTTTCCTTTAATCGGATAGCTATCTGATTTGTTAAAATTGTTCCATTTACATGTGGCCACATAAATGCGCCTTGGCAAAACGGATATCAATCTGATCTTAACTTAAGTTTAAAAAATTAAGACGACGCTTATGCAACAAAAAGCAGCACTTACTGTATGTTATACTATATGTTGGGCAGGGGATGCACATCTCCTTGGTCGGCATGTGCTGGAGCACTCAGTACAGAGCAGCAGGAGAGTGAGACAACGCAATGTCCATGATGGGGAAAAGCACTTTACAAAATGCTCATTCATAGTTTTATTTCTTCGTTTAATATAATAGTTTGTCATTGGGCTATTTATTGGTTCTAGAAACTTTTTTTACCCACTCTCGTCACTAAATAAAGAAATAAGCATGTCGTCCTTGTTTGTTTGCCTCTTTCAAAGTACTTGCGAGTGACGTGCTTACGTTTGGGAGGAGTAAGGAGCTGACATATGTGGTTTCATCAACCAGATGTATTTACACTTGTCTAGTTTCGTCTGAAATGGTCCCAGACCACCTCCTGGAGTGGTTTGAGCGATCAGATTTAAATCCGTTTCGAATGTCATTTACACCTGGTCCTTTTTGATCAGATAGCTATCGGATCAGATAGCTAGAAAAAACGCATGAAGTGACCAGGTGTAAGAAGCCCCTAAGATACCACTTTAAGATTATTTTCAGATTTTCTACTACTTACCATTTTACTATTTTTAGGTATGTGAATAAGTAGAAGAATAATTTTTTTGTTTCATTCTGCCAACCACGACAACATTTCTGCCAAGTTCCTAATAAAAAATATTGCTTTATTTGCATTTATTTACTAAAAATTGAAATGGGGAAAGCATGGTCCATATAACAAAAAGATACAGTGTTATTCGATCTTAAATACTGCAGAGAAAACAAGTTCAAAATTACTCTCTCAATAACAAAATGCTAATGTTTTACATTAGCATGCTAAGTGTATTTTAGGAACATTTCAGAAATATACATTTTATGGAATAACCCTAATTTTTAATCACATCTTTAATGTGCCTTTGTATCGTTGCTCCTTTATAGTCTTATCATAAACAAAAATGTACACAAGTGGTTTCTGGAGACAGAAATAATGGATAAATATAGCTGCAAGCAGCAATGACGGGCCCTCGCACGTTTTTAATAGCTATACGGTGCCTCCAAGAAAACGATGCATGGTGGCCAAGTGCATCAAGTGGGTAAATATCAGTGGACTATTGTTACTGACCCATTTGAAGACTGTAGATAAAAGAAACCCCACATTTTAAACGAATGAGGGCGCTAGTGAGCCACTTAAGAGACACACCTTTGTCTAACCTTTTTGTCCACACTTAACAGCCGACAACTCTGATGTATGTGACAAATTTTAAGTTAATTTAAGCAGGCTAAGATTTCACGACCTAAATACGCCTGAAATAAAAGTAAACATTGACACGATGCCATGGCAACAGCGTTTGAAATATAAAAAATCTGATCACAATTTAGAATCTCAAATGTCTCTGCATCTTCTTGGCCAAGTCGGGTCTCAAATCGCATGAATATCCTAGGAGGAGTATTCAAAAGTTTACCACATGCAACTGTCAAAAAATCCACCTTTGTGACTGATACACTTCCTAGTGCCTTTTGGTGGCGCTATGTCTGAGACTCACCATAGGCACATCGGTACGATGGGAATCCTTGGCCAAACATACACACAGCGTGTCATCACAATCAGACATTTTTTGCCTTAGATATTAGACACTTCCTGTTTCTCTGATTTCGCCAAACGGAAGCATGGAATACATGTTTACATGCAAGTCAAGCCTCATGTGAGATGTTACTAACAACCTAACAATTAAAACAGAGCTAGCAGGATAGCTTACGTCTGACCTGACGTCAACATTTCTGACAGAGCTTCGATTGCAAAGAAAGTGTGTTATCGGACCATACCGATATGCCCAGCCCTAATATATTCACATTTTAACTTTTGCTACTTTTGGCTTTGTATTATTTGCTGGCCATGAAAAATCTTTATCATTAATGGTTACAAGCACTGTCACAACAAGTGTTGATCTGACAGTGTTGTTTGTGTGAAAACCAATTTCACACTTCAAAACTCATTTTTGAACAGTGATGGTATTAACAGCGGACTGTAGTAACTGGGGAGATCAAAGTTTTACTATCAGAGATTCTCCATAAATATTAATACAAGTCTTATCTGAAGAGACAGTTTAACTACTACTGTAAAGGAATACAAATTGCATCATAAAATCTGTTAACTGTTACTGTAAAGAAAATGCGAGTGGAGTTTGCCATTAAAACTCATTGCCACAATGCTCATCAAAATTGCACCTCACACATGATATTTTCTCTCGATGCGAGTCTAACAGATTTGTAGCTCATTTAATTATCTGCCATGAAAAGATTACACATCTAATGGCTTAGAAAACCAGCAGCACACCTCTTCTTAATAAACTGCATTATTTAAATCTGTATCATAAACAGTAGGGGACCCGCCAAAATTTTATACCGTGGAATTGTTATAGTATTAGTGTTGCTTAGTAAATCTATTAAAAAGTCAATCCAAGTTGGAGTTCTCCAACATTTCACAAAATTCTCAGAAGCCGTCTACACAGCCCCCTCCCCAATTTTAACAACACAGTGACGGCTCAGCCAGTGAACCATGAAGTGTCAAGCAATCACACAAGAGTCGGCAACGTTTCTGTGTGCCCTTTGTTTGATGCCTTCCAAGTTTCAAAAGCTATGGCAGAAATCAGGCCTGTTGCACTGTTGTGAATCACAGTTCTGAGGGGAAAAACATTGGAAGTATAAAGGGGGGTAGGGGTAAGGAAGGGGGGTTGTGAGGTTCCTGTGGGGGATGAGAAGGGCCCGTGGTGTCAACAAGGCACAGGCTACGAAAGAATCTGAGCAAACTTTCGCACAAAGGAGCCCCTCAGCGCCCGAGGGCGAGAGAGCCATTTCACTGGAGAGGTAGTCAAATCAAGCCATAAAACGGCTTGGGCGCGAGCCATTAGATCAGCTAGCATTTAAACAAAACACTCTTTTTGTAGCAGGCCCCCCACTGTCCTATCCGTCTACCAGTAAACTCGCACGCATCACACAAATTCTTCGGAGATGTACTGCTTTTTTAAAGCAACCCCCTTTCAAATTCCTTTTTGACGGGTCTGACTATCAATGAAAAATGTTTGTTTTCTATTCTCAAAGTAATGAAGAGGGTGAATAGTAAGAGCTTTGTTTCAGCAAGTCAACAGGGCAGACGCTTGGTGTGTCCGAGACAGAGTTCATGATAAAGCTCTAATAAAATGCGGCAAGCCTTGTGAATTACACTGAAGCTGTAAAAAAACACCTACAGGGAGTGGACGGGGGTCACTGATGGCCCAGGGCAAAAGTGGGCCAATCTTGTCGTCTATAGCCTCTGCCACCAACCCAATTCATCAAGTACAAGTGATACTGGCTACACACGAAAACATTTGGTTTATGCACATCTTGCTCTGATTTACACTTATGCCCATGAAAGCACAACCGTCTCCAGGATAATAAGACTGAATCACAGGCTTCTTGCTCGTATCTAAAATTATCCTTTTACCAGACAAGTACTCTCACCAGAGAACGAACAAGCTTTATTTACACCACATCCTAAAGTGCATTAATATAATTTCTTGTATCGTCTCTTGTATGGTCCATTCAGGGCTAAAAGTCTGCAATAAAGGAAATTAAACAGCGTAAATGCATCTACAGGCAACTACTAAAACTGTTTTTTAATACCACAACCCTGGCGATACTGTATAATACAACTGGGTCATACTGTGTAATATATCTGGATCTTGATATATGGGTCATAAATATTATACAACTCTGATTTTTTAGTAAGAATGTATAACATTTGATTACCTATCCCATCCATATTGTTATTAACTTTACAGCACTACCATGTGTCACATTGCCACACAAATCTGGAAATATAGCTAACATTTGAAGTGGATCAAAAAGGTTTATCAAAGTTGTCCTAAGACAAAAATGGGTATTAGGGATTGGTTTTATATAAACTTTTATTCAAGGTTATGATCCACTTCGAATGTTGATTAGTGTATTTTCTTACAATCTGAGATGAGTGTGAAGCTGGATCTTGGGTTGCTTCTTTTAGCACTTAATTAGCATGCAAACTCGAGTGTTAGGTTGTGAGGTTTATGTTCAGACAGTGAAAACCACAGCACTAGCAGAAGACTTCCTCCTGGGAGCTGGATTACAAGTCCGTGGCTAATACTCATGGGCTAATGGTCACCAGAGAGCCCGGCACCCTCAGGGCCCATCTCCCACCACTAGGGTACATGCCACCCAAAGTTACAATTTCTGCTATAAAGCTACCAAAATGTTTCAAGTTTATAATCAATGGTCCTATGCAAGTGGAATGGCTGGCAAGCTTAATAATATGGGCATTGTGGCCTGGGGCCAAAGTGAGAGTTCAACCCAGTTGACAGAACTGTTACTTACGTTATTGGGCAAATTATATGTTGTCACTATATATTATGGTCATTGTTTATGCACATATGTTTCACTTACAGACTTAAAAAATTGAATATTCTACAAATTCATGCTATCTGGCTAACACAAATCACTACTTCAATATTGTTCATGACTTTATTACGGTCAGAAAGGTGTACAAATTTACTCATTTAATAAAAAACCCTTTAAAAACTGTTTCAGATGTAACAAGCCAATAAGCACAGGCATGGCAAGTTAAAATGTTGCTACTGGCCTGGCTATGTAGAGCTGCTTTTTGTACATTAATATTTGACCATCACTTTAATGCCTTACTCATAGCTTTACCTATAAAATACAGAGTCAGTCAGAAGTCTAGCATTCTTTCAGAGCACTTCTCATCCATTAAAAAAGTAAAACATAAATATGTACCTCAAAATGTCACCTATTCAGGAATTCCGCTCAAACGTGAACCAATCAAAGCACAGCTCTGGAAATTCCTTTTTAAGGACGTGATTGGCTACTTGCCACCCGCTGTGCTTTTGGCAGGGGGATGGCAGAGAAATGAAAGATGCTTTTCTTACTCTACATACCACTTATTAATTCATACACTTGCAGAACTCATTGACAGCCCTTGCGGGGGAAATTATGCCTTTTTGCATATTGTTTTCATATTTCCTGTATGTAAATGTTGGCTTCCTACTTGAGAAAGGTTTCAAAGTGAACATTTGATTTGATCATAATGCCTTGTCGTCTCTGTGTAAAAGACAAAAAAATGGAACAGGGTCCAGGGTCACTTGTAGAAATAAACCTACTTCATCATCTGTCAAAACAAAACTGCTTAATGCTTTCTCTATCTTAAATATTTTCACTTTGTGAAAGAATGCGTGTGCGCATGCATGCAGTGTTTATTTAGTTGTCTTTGCGTATGTGTGTAAGCAGCACTGATCTTTTTGAGTGTTGCGTGTTGTGCAGATAGACGATACTATCGGCAATAGTCAGACATATGGCCGATAGTTGGCTTTCATGACGATAGTTGGCAATAGATATTATTACAATCATCATCATAGTTTCTCATTAACATGCACATTGCATGCTTTTCCTAGCTTGAGAGGCTTTGAGAGCTTGTTATGTACACAGATTCTTTCATCTGGACTTGTGGGTCTTGGACTATAGCTTGGACCTGAACGTGCATGGCATGAACTCCTTCTAGCACCTGAACTTGTAATGTGCATGATTCTGACTCTTCCTTACACATGAGCTTGTAATATGTGCACCTTTGACATTTCAACGCACTAGAGAGGTTTAAAACCAGCGAGTGTGTTGTTCCCGCTCCCTGGTACGCAGGAAATTTCAGAGTGCCTTGGCTTTAATGATGCGCTCGGATGCATGGCAACAGTTTTAAGAAGTTTGCAGTCATGACAGTATTGCCCTTAAGAGTAAATCAGCTTTTTGTCCACCAATCAAGTGCCTTTGTCATAAATGAGTAAAAAATTAATTAATAAATAAATGAGTAAACTATTGCCCCGCCCCCCAATACGATCATGTATCTGCAATCTCACAAGCTGACGATAGAACGATCTCACAATGGGGCATATCGTCAAACACTATCATGAAATTTTTCATAAATGCAAAGAAAAAAACTTTCCTTCAATAGTTTAAGTTATTTAAGTACAGCTAAAACCCAGCACTTTGCAGTTCAGGCGGCCCGCCTAAGATGGGAAATCCTACCGCCTTAACTAGGTCTTCCAAAAAAAAAAAAATTTAAGATAATGTAATTAATAGTGGGAAATAATCAGTTTTTACCATTTTTGCGCTATCTATCATCGTTTGCCAGACATTCTACAACATCTGCTTTAGTTTGTGTTTATTAACCCTTTAGTTTCACTTCATCATGCAGCTATTCCTGTTAGAGGTATCTTTCAAAAAAATGTAATAAATTAATAATCTAGTACGTGTTCATTTTCTGTCATAGTTTCTTCAAAATGAAGTGTTTTAAATAAAAATATTTTAATTTTCATCATGATGCGTAAGCCCCCAAACCCCCTTTGACTGCCACGCCCCAGCCCCGCCCAACCCTACCACCTTAACTCACAAATTTTATGTGGGAAACCCTGAAACATTTAAAGAGCATCTACATAAAATTGAACATCATACACAAATTTCCTCCTCTTTTTTAACATGCTATTAAAAAGGTAAATGCTATGATCAGATAAAGGCAGCCCAAATACATTATGCACAGAAATATATAATCAACTAACAGTAATTAAGCAGAACTCTATTTGGGCTAATTACCCTCACATTAGCATTTGTCACACATGCACAGGCCACTACTTTATCTGAGTGAGGTGAGACCATGAAAAATTCATGATTTATTAATGTGATAACAGAAACACATAACAGAAACAGTGGGACAGATTAATCGCAGATGACAGGAGTGGCTCAAATTATACAAATTAAACTGGTGTTAACACCAATCCTTCCATGCAAACGTTACTTCAACTTTCACCCTACTTATCATCGAACGAGCCGTAATCACAACAGTGTTGATGTTTAGCACAACGACAAGACTTGTTACTTTTACAGAGCAGTTCTATAAACAATCAAGTTAATACGGAGTAACTTATGTCATGCACAATTTGGCCAGATGGTTTGTATATTATTCCTCCTTTCTCTTTTAATTAGTTTTCTATGTTCTGTGAATCATTAAAAAGTCTGTCAACATGAGAAAGAGATTAAAGTTAAATTCTGTCCATGTTGTGCCCTTGAACGGCCTAGTAAGCAGGAACCATGAGACGAAGTTAATAAAATCTGAAATATCTAGTTATCAAAAGCCTGAAAACTTAATACAGAACCTGTTGACTTTGCAAATATTACCCTTCTTTTTCTGTACAGTGACTCATTTTCCAGGAAACAAGATTTTAACAACTAATATGACCAACAGAATCCCAGAATTCCAAGACAATGACAGAGCAAAGGGATTTCCTACCCGACTGAATGTCTATTGAAATCATTCCCTTCATCTGTATGATATCAGTTCAATGTGACAACTTTCACAAATCACACTGAGCCAGATTGGATTTCCTCTGCTCTTCCAGCTGGGGCAGTGACCAGCACTGTGCTTTGTGACACGGTACTGAATGAATCTATTGTTTAATAATGCTTGGCACTGCCGAGTTATTCCAGCTTGGTAAATTCCAAACCTTGGCATAAAGGCATTTCATTCGTAGGGCCAAGTCTCAAACCTGGCAAGCTCTTCGTCGGACCACCGGTGACCTAAGGCATTCAGATGCAAGTGATTTTAAAATCTGTATAATCATCCAGTCTGAAAAGGTAAAACCATAAAAAGTTCAAATCCCTCTGGGTAATTGGAAGTGAATATAAAGACACAAACCTAGTAATTTGTGATTTCTCGCAATGTTTCTCCTAGAAAAACCTCTCATTTTGTGAAGCAGTGAATTCAACTTTCAATTATTTTGTCCAACCATACCCAAAAAAACACAAATTTAGCAGACCCCCATTAGCTGGAGCATTTTTGCATGACTCGGCTCGCTCATGTCCCGAACAGCTGTTCTGCCTCATACACACACAGACTTACTCCCCAATTAACAGCACAACATCTTGCTAAAAAGCACCTTTGTGGCATCATGGAAGGGAATAACACGGTGCCAAAAATATCTCCATACCAATGGACATTAGTGCCGTAACCAACCAGTGTTTTACAACCTCCTGTTGGCGTTAAGTCTGAAATGCCTATAATGAGCACTCAGGCTGCATTGAAGTGATACCCGCCAGGTAATTTCTCCCACAATGTAAATTACCCACAAATTCGAGCGGATCGTGATTCAGGGGTCATCTTTCAGGGGTCACTTTTATAAAGCATAACAGGTTAGGGGAAGTTAGATCTGGATTATTGAATAACTAACACACTGAGAAATCACAATGGCTGGATTGCAAACTATTGTGGGAGATCTACTTTAAAAAAAAATTGCAATTATAGTTTATTGACAGCGGGTTAGCTTTCTAATTACACGAGGTCATCGCCCTACTCTCTCTGCTCAGAAAGGTGCTATATTTCAACAGTATGAAACATGCCCGAACATACCAAG
Organism: Misgurnus anguillicaudatus; assembly: GCF_027580225.2. NCBI lineage: Eukaryota > Metazoa > Chordata > Actinopteri > Cypriniformes > Cobitidae > Misgurnus > Misgurnus anguillicaudatus. Next base: position 24,325,122 of record NC_073356.2, read on the forward strand.
ACTGGGTTGCTATATAATTTGAGACTTAGGCAAAATTCCCATCGTGAAATCTGATTAAGTTGTGAAAAAAGAGAAAAGATTACAGCCCACTACTGCACCCAGGACCTGGGCCTGTCATGTCAATAGCTCTTTAAAGCAATAAAGCATTTCAAAATCCTGTGTAAAAATATCCACCTGGGGCTCAATGATGCTCTCCACGACACATGAAGCACCAAAAATAAATAAAATATTCAACATGACACAACTCACTAAAACAGCTCATGTAAAAATGGCACACTGCTTCATAAACTGGATGGCCTGACAAAATTTGGAAAACATACTTCAAGTGGTTTGCACTGCAGTATAAAATGAATTAGATTAACAGCAATGTAATGAGTATTACAAGCGACTTCACAAAATAACATCACGTAGTGCAGTGGTTCTCAAACTGTTTTATGTCATTTTATAAAATACATGAATTTATTATGAATTCTGTGTAATTAAACCAAAAAAATATATATAAGGCTACTAACCAACAGCACTACTTTGAATAATTTTATATGTAAAATGTATTATGTATATTAAAATGTTACATTTTAGAACAAATTTATCATAAATTTTCTTTGGGGGGCCGCGAAGAAATGCACTGTACACAAGGGGGCCCGCACGCTGAAAAAGTTTGAGAACCACTGAAGTAGTGTATGCACTGCAGTATGAATTACTCTTATGAACCATAACATGGTTTAACTATGGTTAAAGTATGTTAACCACAGTTTATAAGCAAATATATAAAAATTTGTATTACAATAATTTTACTAATAATAACATCATCTATGGTTCTTGTAGTGAGACAATGGTAAATTTGGGTTTACTATGGCTTTACTACAAGTTTTAAGTGAAACAATGGCTAATTTTCAAAAAGGTAGACCTACACCACCACATGAAAAAAATACTGCAGCATTTACTACAGTAAACAAGTAAAATTTCTAGATGCAATAGTCGACCGTGAAGTAGTTACAATTTTTGAACCTTACTATAATAAACAGTATAGTGTACTATTCTATACTGTAGTATAATTACTATAACCTACTACTACAGTTTACTAGAGTAAATGTAGTATTTTATGTGGGCTGTAATATAAACAAAATATAAATGTCAGTGGTACTCAAATACAACTTTCCCATACAAACGATTACCCTGGTAACTATTTTACCAAACTACCAATTACTAAAGTAAACCTGTAATTAAATAAATGCTTTACACTTCAGAGTGTGTGGGAGGCTTTCTGAATCTTTTTAATCTTTAGTTGGAAGACAAGATTTAATGCTGTAGCAACAACAGCTACTGGTGTATGGAGGTTACTAATTATTAAACATGAAGTGTGCATTAAAACCAACAAAAGCAAACACTTTAGTCAAAACTTACTTGTCATACTCGGCGTTGTCCTTATCACATCGTGCGTCCTTGTGTTTCTGCCAGTCTTTGCCATGTTTGCAGGTGGTGAGAAGAACTACATCCTCCGCGTTATGAACATGATGTAAGGCATTCCTCGTGTCCGAACCGATACCGGTCAGATAGCGTTTCCCTTTAAAAACCAGCATATATTTTCTAAAAGGTGGAATGGTGTTGTATTTTAAGAAGCCCCTCTCCCCACCGGTCCTCGGGTGATCCTTGGAGAACAGCGGGATGGAGACATCAAAATTGGGTCTGAAGTTCTCCGTGCTGATGCTCGCTTTGGCCAGCATGGCTTGGCCGATGTCAAAGCCCAAGTCTTCCGTGTAGTCGGGCCATGTGCCTGAATACAAATTAAATATGAGGTGATTTCTACCATTGTTCCACAGGGGCAAGCTCTGCACCTTGGTTTTGAGATTGTGCACATATTGTGGAGACAACTGGTCTCGGTCAAGGGTGTCCAGGCTTAGGATAAACAGACACGCTTGACTAGGGTCCGATGTGTAAAACGTCGAGCCCTCGATTGTGGATAAAATGTTCTGATAACTTTCCGAGATCTTCTCGCCTTTCTGCTGTGGGTACACGTACACTTTGAACCCGTGTCTCTGACAGAGAGAGAAATCAAAACATGACTGCATGCGACACCTCTTGCCCTTGTAAACGCTCGAGTTGACGTCTCGCTTTTGACGGGGCGACACGTGAACGTTATATTCCTCCGTGTCGGAAAGATCGCCCGGGCTGAAGTGTTGTAAGGGATCCGAGAAGTGTGGCCACGGTTGATCGGGACGATTGTATCCATTGCGGCTGCGCTCATGCCGGCTCCTGGAGCCCGTGGCCGCCGGGACACCACCTCCTCCAAAGTAAAAGAGCAGAACTAGAAAGGCGCCGGTCAAGAGCGAGATAAGATATCGTTTTTTGGCCTGCATGTGTCCTGAAGGCCAGATCGCGGTGTTTGGAAATAAATCTCAAGCGGTGGGAAGTTTTTCTCTCACAAACACCTCCTCCAGCTATAGTGCTGCTCCGCCATCTTCCAGCCTGCGAGGATTTACAACTCACGTCTTTCCTCTTCTTCAGATTCCGATCACCGATCAGCAAGCGTCCGATCCAACGCATGTGGGCGATTTTACACCGGTTTCCTCGCTCTCCCTCGTCTGTCTACCTGCAACATTTTACGACCTGTTAAGATACAAGCTACATTGTAAACACAATCAGGTAAGCTTACTCACAGATTTACTAAAATCAGTAACTGTTACTCTCACTGATTTACTGAAACGGTACACACATTGGAGAAATGCGTCGTACGGTCCGACTCGCGCTGGAGAGTTGCGGCGACGCCGACTCATAGAGTTTGTCTTTGAAGAGCAGCGAGTCCCATTGGAAAAACGTAAAGTGGTATTTAATACAGCGATTGAGGTTTGTATCCGATAACTAGACGTCCATATTAAACCGATCCACAGCTTAACTCCATGTATCTCCGAAACGTTAACGTAAAGTGCAAGTGGACACAGGACAGTTCACGGTAACCTCACGAATCCCTGCATTTCTCTTATTCCCGTGCTCTCCGTGGACCTTCACACACGCGAGAAGTGGATTTCCTCTTCATCGGGACACCGGTGTGGGAAGCGAGGTTTCCTCTGAAGAAACACAAAGACAACGAGCGAGTTTCACGGGGTGTTTGCTTAACAAATAACATTAACGGAGTTTCTCGATCCGCGAGCCCGCTCACCTATTGCTCAGTTGTTCCGATTGTTACGCTGTTACATTCCAATCCCGACACGACGCCAGAGTGCGTGACGTCCCATCATGGTGCATCGCGCGTTTTCATTGGACAGAAGAACCGGATGGGGCGGAGCTTCCACAGCACCCATTCATTCCCGGGGCAGACTCAGAGCGTCGCGCTTCTACAGAATGTGGATGGACTTCTGACGGTTTTCACGTTAAACATTGACAAACTTTTTGATTTCAGTATATTTCTCTAAACTGCACTTTTAGTAAGTATTTTGCCATATACTATATTAATATTAAGATAATAATCCTTCCATATAAAGTAGCCTACGATACGATCTTTGAAAGCTGTGTATTTAAAAATAACTCTTTGGCATTAACATGCTTGTATTTGAAAAAGTAAGTTAACAAGATTCAAATGTTACATTGATATTTATTAATTTGGCAGACATTTTATTTCAAGGCAAGTTGCAGTGATTTCAATGACCTTTGCACTGTTAACAGGAACACATATTATTCACTAGACATGTGAGTGATGTGCAATGTTTACAACATTTCCAAAAAATAACAGGAAAATGAATAATGTCATCTCCCTCTTATGAAGCAAAACTTAGGTGTATGCTTCTCTTTTTCTTAGGCATCTAAAGGTTCATCCGGCATCTAAAGGTTCATCCGGCATCAGTCCATTATATAAGAAATCAATTTGATTGACCAACTCAATAGAACATGTTAAAGAGATCTAGATCGTGGTGTTCTTAACATTACCAATGGGATCATAACTGTTCCCCATACTATTACTGAAGTATTTATGCATTTGCTTATTCATTTAAACAGTAATTGAAAGAGGAGATGTGGACTACCAGAGGGATTTGCTTTTGTACGTAGCTGCAGATAAGAAGCCGGGCTCTATAGCACTTCCTCTTTCCAAAGCCTCACCCGGCTTGTGATAAAAAGTCCCAAATTTGGGCCGCTGTAAACAAATACCCGCGTCTGGATGGGGTAAGCCGCGAGTTCAGAGAGTTCTAAGCCCTGGGAAAGACAAAACACCCTTTGAGAGTCCTCTAGCCTCCACTGTTCCAGGATCTGATAAATCTGCCTGAGATGATGTAACACGTTGCATTCCCTGAGTATTCTGGGCAGGGCTGGGTCTAGTGATATCTAGACACTACACAGGTGAACTTTGAAAAAAATCACACACAAAACAGAGTTTAGAAATAATGTGGAATGCAATCCAAAATACATATCAAGGAAGACAACATTGACTTTACAAAAATATACTCATAATAATAACATGTGCTATTTAAAATGAAAATCTGAAACCCATTCAATATTTCAGATTGTGTTGGGAAATGGTCCAATATGTGGAAAACATATTTAAATAAATATTTTAGTTCGTAAAACATTAACATAATTGTTTTAAATGCAAAATAGCGACAGCATTTGTTTTAATTGTCTTATGGCTGTGTACTATTAATGTCTTTCAAATTGTTTATGCTTGTGCACTCTATTGTGTTTTTTATCTCGCCAAAACCAAACATGCACAGCTGTTTAGCTGAAATGCTGTGGCTTATGCTTTTAGGAGATGTTAATATGTAAGCGTTCTGTTCTCTCCCCACAGCAACAGCCGGAGTGCTGAGGATTCGGGAACATTGGAAATATCAAGAAGAGCTGCGTGACTAACACAAACGTAGCCATTGAGTAGGTGTGGAGTTTGAAGTCCTGCTTCTCTTGTTTAACTCTCACTGGTGCCCTCCAGGCAAATGAATCTTTGGAAAAAACACAAAATTGGCACACAGCTTCTTAAAGCATGTGTGCGAGTGTGGGATGGTTAGATACCTCCTTGTTTCTTTATTTATTTAAAATGACCTTTCCGTACTGGAACAGAGTTCGCTCTTGGCAATGTGAAGGTTTAAATGTTGGAAGATGTAGGAGGGGAGAGCAGCAGAAACTAAAGCCCAAGAGGGAAACGAGAGAGAGAGAGAGAGAGTTAAATCATAAGGAAAGAGAACTCAAGTGACTGCAGGGAGAGCAAGGCAAAGTAAATGAAGCAGAACAGGTTAGATGTGTTGATAGGGTTTTGTCCTCATTAAAAAAAGCCAAGTTCTGGTCTTCTGAACCTCTTCATTTGTATTCCGTGTCAATTTATTCCATACAGATTTGAACCGGAGAATTGGGTTACATCGGAGTGGTGAAATGAGAGTTTCTTTGCAAAAATGAACCTTCACATTTGGCTCCGTTTGCAGCCTACCCAGATGATTAAAAGAGAGAGAAATAAATTGAATGATGCCCAGAAGGACACTTTATAAAATAACCTATTGTTATTATTGTTTTTATTGTTAAAATTGAGAATTTATTTTTGTATATTTCAAAATCTGTTATTTCTCCTGGGCACATAAAGTGTCAATGATTTTAGTGCACACTGCCCCATACACACATACCCACACACACACACACAGTCTTTGATGACCTGCAGTGGGAATGTTAATGAACTACCTCCTCAGGCTGAGATCAGAGCAGGCTTTCCTCACCCCCTTTGAACTTCCTTTTGTTTGCTCTCCCAGTCATCGGGGCTCCCAGACGTTGAACAGGAAAAGTTATATGGATGGATGCCTTGTCAGCAAAAGATCTTCAGATCTTTCTGTGTCTCCCCGACTGAAAAACTCACACATTTCTTTGGCACATGCAGAAAGATATACATTTTCAATCAGACAAAATATATGCATGAGAACAGTTTATATTTGGGAATTTTTTAATTCCTTACAGTTCAGCACACGTGGCTCAAAATAGAAAAAGACAGGACTGGAATGTCTTGAAATGTTCCTTCTCAGAATGAGTCAGTGGGAGTGTTGGGATGGATACAGAGCCAAGAACTGAGCTTTAGCACAGCTTGAATTTGTTTGGCACAAATGCTATGATCAAAGGCAATCATTTAAATTTGCTAAATGTGTTAAACTTTTCCAGTAATGACAGTTTTTAATGTAGCCTTCATTTTAAAAAATCAACTTGCACAAGCTGAATAGACGAGTGTACTGTGATTGAGAAATAAACATGGACGCAAATTGTAAAAAAAGACATGTAGTGGGAGAAGTTGTGTAACATGACATGTTGGTTAATTATGTATGCTTCATCGTGTCACCTATTAACACAAACAGCAGGGACAGTGACGGAACAATCCAGACACCGAACCCTTCATCATGCCCCCTGTGTCACAATAACACAAAACCTCCAGACATAATACAGCCCTTCAGCCTGACCTCTGCATTAACCTTGCTTATTAACACAGTGCTTAACTTGAACAAAGCTATCCGAACACTCAAAATAATCTTGGTTATGTTATAAAGCAATGGTTTGAGAGAAAAATGTATGAGGAAATATGCAAAATCAAATTATTTGTTTTGGCCAGCAATTTTAGAAATTGAATTGTATAGATTTATATACACTCACCTAAAGGATTATTAGGAACACCCCCTTTCGCCTTCAGAACTGCCTTAATTCTACGTGGCATTGATTCAACAAGGTGCTGAAAGCATTCTTTAGAAATGTTGGCCCATATTGATAGGATAGCATCTTGCAGTTGATGGAGATTTGTGGGATGCACATCCAGGGCACGAAGCTCCCATTCCACCACATCCCAGAGATGCTCTATTGGGTTGAGATTTGGTGACTGTGGGGGCATTTTAGTACAGTGAACTCATTGTCATGTTCAAGAATCAATTTGAAATGATTAGAGCTTTGTGACATAGTGCATTATCCTGCTGGAAGCAGCCATCAGAGGATGGATACATGGTGGTCATAAAGGAATGGACATGGTCAGAAACAATGCTCAGGTAGGTCGTGGCATTTAAACGATGCCCAATTGGCACTAAGGGGCCTAATGTGTGCCAAGAAAACATCCCCCACACATTACACCACCAGCAGCCTGCACAGTGGTAACAAGGTATGATGGATCCATGTTCTCATTCTGTTTACGCCAAATTCTGACTCTACCATCTGAATGTCTCAACAGTAATCGAGACTCATCAGACCAGGCAACATTTTTCCCGTCTTCAATTGTCCAATTTTGGTGAGCTTGTGCAAATTGTAGCCTCTTTTTAATATTTGTAGTGGAGATGAGTGGTACCCGGTGGGGTCTTCTGCTGTTGTAGCCCATTCGCCTCAAGGTAGTGCGTGTTGTGGCTTCACAAATGCTTTGCTGCATACCTCGGTTGTAACAAGTGGTTATTTCAGTCAAAGTTCCTCTTCTATCAGCTTGAATCAGTCGGCCCATTCTCCTCTGACCTCTAGCATCAACAAGGCATTTTCGTCCACAGGACTGCCGCATAATGGATGTTTTTCCCTTTTTCACACCATTCTTTGTAAACTCTAGAAATGGTTGTGCGTGAAAATCCAAGTAACTGAGCAGATTGTGAAACACTCAGACCGGCCCGTCTTACAACAACAACCATGCCATGCTCAAAATTGCTTAAATCACTTTTCTTTCCCATTCTGACATTCAGTTTAGAGTTCAGGAGATTGTCTTGAAAGGACCACACCCATTAATGCATTGAAGCAACTGCCATGTGATTGGTTGATTAGAATTGCATTAATGAGAAATTGAACAGGGGTTCCTAATAATCCTTTAGGTGAGTGTATTTGAAACACTTGCCCCAGACTGAAACACAGGATTCTAACAGGAATTTATTTATAAGTTTATGAGGATGCTAATTTGTATGATTTTATTCAAGTGAATCGTGCAGAAATTAGAAAACGCAATAATGAAAAGTTAAAATTTAATTTGTTAAGTTTAAATAGCCTAAAAATATATGTTGATATGATATCAGTTCCCCTCTGATTACGAGCCAATGAACCACTTTTAGTGCTATTTTATGATAGCCCTGAAGTACGCACATAAAAATATATGTTGATTTGACAAAAATGCTGCATTTTTTTTTACAGTGTAATAATTCTAATTTATGACAGTTTTGAAGCAGGTGCTTGTAAAACCAACATACAAAGCACTGCTGGAAATGACACATTTATGTAATTGGATTTAAAATCTAGATAGATTTCTAGCCCTTGTGACAATTTCCCCATGTGACAACCAAAAAACATCATCTGTCAGTCAGAAGTAAAATAACATTCAAGTTTGCATGTGTTTTTCTTGACTTTGAAATGCACATTGGCTTAATTATTCAGATCACACCGCACCTACTGCTGTTATTTCATTTGAGCAGAGAGAAACTGTGACTGTGGCACCTGGTTTTAACAACCACCGTGCTCAAAGAGAGAGAAGGAGTTTGGAGATTGGTGCAGCTTGGGCCTGATTTTCCGAGCGAGTTTCTAAGCTGTAATTAGTCCATTGCCGGAAGTTTCACGTAGACAGTTGCTGACATAACAGCATGCAAACACTAAAAATGATAGCATCACAACATAAAAAAACCTAATCCAAATGACTTGTTGTGACAGCTTTTATGGAGCTAAATCACACAGCATACAATTTTGTGTTAGGGTGCTCAGTTATGTGTGAATATCATTTTAAACAAACCCCCAGGTCTAAATATTAAACTTTGGGATATAACTCATCCCTCGATGTTTATTCTACAGACAAGAATGACTGCTAAAATCACATAGATTGATGAGACGAGGTATGTTATGTAAGGGATAGTGTACATCCAGCTTGTTGTTGTTGCAAATAAATGACGCAAAATGAAGGGGACCTGAAGGGGTTTATTTTGTGATAATACCCATGTGGATGTACATTATCCCGCTTATTACATGGCTACTTGACAGATGAGGAAATATATTTACTAAATATAAGTATATAGTAAATATTTTATTAGCCATAGCTCAAATTCAAACCTGGCATGAGAAAATAGACAACAGAGTGATACATTAAACATACGAGCAGTACCAGTCAAGATGACTGTCATTTGGAAAGTACCCTAACACCTAAAGAGTTCATATTAGTACGTCAATTAGTACTTCGAGGGATGGTTTCCCGGACAGGGTTTACCCTAGTTCCAAACTAAAATATCTATTTGATCTGCCTTAATTTAAAAACACCTTGCACTGACATATCTTGACATTAATTAGTGACATTTTGTTTAGTCTTAAGATGCACACCAGTATTGTTTTTTGTAAGGTTTGTTTGTAAAAACTACTTAAATGTTCTAATACAATCCTGAATTAATGTAAACCCAGTTCGGGAAATCACACCAAAAAGTACATATTGGCACCAAATGTACACATATCTGTACATAAGTGGGACATACTGGGACAATTTTTCTGATAGTGTACCCAAATAAGCTGTGTGTTGTCAGGTTTAGTCGTTATAAGGCATGATTGACAATGTTGAATTATTCAAAAATAATGTACACCCAAGGTGGGTATGCAGCAGTTCAAAAATTTCTCAACCAATCAGAATAAAGCATTCAACAGCCCGTGGTATAACGTGGGCTAAAAGATCTTGGATGTTGCACCTGACCAATCAGAATCAAGTATTCGAGAAAGGCATGTAATACCGTAACTCTAAAAAAATTGTGCTAAATAGCACTAAAAGCTCGTAATCATAGGGCAACCATTTTAGTGCTATAGCACCACATATGGTTCTACATAGCACAATATGGTTCTACACAGGTGCTACACAGTTACTACATAGGTGCTATATAGCACCCAAAATGGTTCCCCTATGATTATGAGCCAAAGAACCACTTTTACATTGCAAAAATGATTTTAAACTAACAATTTTCTTAGTATTTTTGTCTTGTTTTTAGTTAAAATATCTAAAAAATTCTTAAATTAAGATGCTTTATCTTGATGAGCAAAATGACCAAAAAAATAAGTCTAGTTTTTGGGCCAAAAATGTCAAATTTAAGTGATTTTGTGCATAAAACAAGCAAAAAAAAATCTGCCAATGGGGTAAGCAAATTTTTCTTGAATTTAGTGTTTAAGAAAAATGTTCAAGAATTTTTAGTTTACCCCATTGGCAGATTTTTTTTGCTTGTTTTATGCACAAAATCACTTAAATTTGATAATTTTGGTCTAAAAACTAGACTTATTTTCTTGGGTCGTTTTGCTCATCAAGAATTGAATTGAATTGAATTGAATTGAATGCACAAAATCACTTAAATTTTATATTTTTGGTCTTAAAACTAGACTTATTTTCTTGGGTCGTTTTGCTCATTAAGAAAAAGCATCTTCATTTAAGAAGTTTTTGTTATTTTTACTAAAAACAAGACAAAAATACTAAGAATGTTTTTTCTTGAAAATCATTTTTTGCAGTGTAGTGCTATTTACCACTGTTTGTTTTTAGAGTGTTGGTGACAATTTTCCTATTAAAAAAAATCACCAAAGGACAAAACAGTTAAAAAATCAAGTCATAAACAGAAACCAGGATACACTTTATAAGAAAAAGGAAATTAAAAGGTTCCAAAGAACCATTTTACAGTCAAAGATTTTTTTATACCTTTTGAGATGTAAAGAACCCTTTTTCACTACAAAGAACCTCTTTTGAAAAAGAAAGGTTATTCGGACATTAAAGGTTCTTTATGGAACCATTCACACAAACACTTTTTTCACTTCTATGGTGAAGCAACTTTTTTTAAGAGTGTATCATAGAGATCTGAGGGTGGGATTTTTAAACTTATATAAGTAAGCATTGCAACCACTCAGAATGTATTACAACCATGGTGCAATGCCCTGGCAACCACCCGCAACACACTAATATTTGTTTGGTGACTCAACTCTTCAAACACACCTTTTGGACCCCATTATATTTTCTCTCGAATATGCGAAAATCTAAATGTGATGTATTATTTGTACTCATATTGTGAATGTAAGAAAATGTAATCATATGGGTAGTTAGTATTGTATTATGAGTAGGCCTACACATTTGTGTGTGTACATGATTGGCGATCCTTTGAAAGCAAATTTATCCTCGTTTGTGAGTTACTTCTGAGATCCGTATTTGTTAAACGATACACAAGGAAAATAACTCATTCAAAAGAAATAAACATAAAACATTTTCTAGTAGGGTTATGATGTGCTATTAATGTGTCTGTTTATTAAGAACACATTTCAAAGGGTTAAAAGCTTTCTTTTGATGAACTGCCTTTTAAGAAGCGACTTTCTCTTGTCGCTTTAAAATTTCAGTTTTGCGCTACGAGGCTGTCGCTCCAGCGTGCCTGAGGCGAACACGCCAATTACACTAACACTGACTATTCTGCCATAGAGCCTTTCATCACTGATGCATTACCAAAGCAAATTATAGATTTTACAACAAAGTTAACTCGAGAGCTGTCAACCAAATCAACCTCCTTTGCCACATTTAGTCATTTTTTCCATTGAGCGTCCATCAAATATCCACACTCAGTCTGTCCCTGGCACACCAATGGAAGGTTTTCTCCTTGAGAACAGATCGGGCTTTGGGCAGACTGACAGGACTATCTGCTCTTTACATTCATACGCTGCAATAAATACCTCTGCTAAAACCATTAAACTTACATAAGACCCTACGCATGTTTAAAGCACTTAGCAAAAACAAAGCATAAGGAAGATGAAGTGTTTGGGCATCTGGCGGTTATTTGTGGAAAGATACAAACTGGTAAACGGAATCTACAAGTTCCAGACTGTTCTACTGGTGTGTGAAATGATGAGACCTTATCCGGCACCCATCGTGTGAATATGACACCAACTGTAAAAATGAGAAGAGTGAAGAATATTCCAGATGGAGGTGAACAGTTTGTCTCTCTCTTTCTCTCGCTCTCTCGCTCATACACACTCAAGACAGCAGCTGAGGAGCATCCACACTTCTGGTCGCCTTGTCTCTGCAAAGCTGTGCCTCATAAATCTTGCATCTCAGGTATTCCTCATGCCTTGGAATACCAGGAATTTCTGACCCTTTAGCTTTGCTTTAGGCAAACGCTACAGACGGCACAAAGCAAAGTTAAAGGGTCACAGTGTGCTTCAACACACACACACATTTACAGATATGATGAAAACACAAGCTGGGCATAACCTCATATCCTCATCAAGGCTGGTTGGCATTGGAGAAACCGACAGCATGTAAACACAACATGCCATCCTAAAAGAATGAGAGTGAGAAAAACAACAGCTTCTTTAACCTCTGAGAAATGTGGTTGCTGTCTACGGACAGGATTACTTAGGATCACAGAAGAGATTCTTCAAAAACAGATGACAGCCCCAGACTGGGAGTCAGGTCAGCAAACGGTCGCTTGCATGATATATGGAGCTCAACTTTTTTAAATAAGCTGGAAAGAAAAGCATAGCTTGAGGTCTGGATTGTTTTTTCACAGTTTGAGGACTGTCGAATCTGACATTCAATTCCCTTTGTTATGAACCCAGACCCAGAGGGCTGATGGGAATAAAATGTGAAACATCGTTTGTTTCAGCCTCCGAGGGAGGAGGAAAAGAGCTCGAGAGCCATCAAATAAAAATTAGGACTATTCCCCAGTGTGACTGCGAATTTGCAAGTTTCTCCAAATCTTGCATGAGTGTCACAGATGAAACATGGAGATAATCTGAACAGAGATTGTAAATTACTGGGACAACATTGTAAGAGGAATACAGGAGTGTTTCTTTATGCTCGTTTATGGCCCAGAGGTTGAATTTGATCAAAACTGTCAGTTTATCGCTGCTTTTCAATTATGTTATGAAGATCACAGACTGTAAAAAAATCAGGTTGAGAAAATATCATTCATCAAAAAACAACAACTCTAAAACAGATTTACAACAGACTAAAATACAACTAACATAACACCAAAAACATAAATAAAGTTAGCAAACACTAAAACTAATCCCTTTTAATAATAATATTAAACACATAGGGCCCTATTTTAATGATCTAAGCGCATTGTCTAAAGTGCACAGCGAACGGTCTTAACAGGCGTGTCCGATGCCACTTTTGCTAATTTTATGACGGGAAAAATGGTTTGTGCGCCGAGCGCACAGTCGAAAAAGGGTTTTTCCTATTCTCATAATGAATAATGGGTGTGTTTTGGGCGTAACGTGCAATAAACCAATGAGAGTTTTATCTCTCATCCCCTTTTAAAGCCAGTTGCGCTGGCGCTATGTCTAATCCCTATTTAGATGACAGACTTTAAACTGAAAGACTAAGCGGAGGAAGAAGTCCCCCAATTTAAGATTAATGTAAAATAATTGTGTTGTATTGTATTGAAATTGTTATTTTTTATTAAAACCTTTAAAAGCCGTTTTCTTTTAGTCATGGAAGTAAAAATAACAGGCTTTTAATTGCTGTGAATGTATTGATATCCTACATAATCATTGTAATCTCATAAAATATTTTGCAAATATGCAAGAAAAGGTTTGTACTCTAAAAATACAAACAAAAGATAAAGAATTTACAAATGTACGGAGAGCTGTTTTAGCACTCGGACAGCGCCATGTTTTTTTTTAAAGCATTACTTTAAAAAGGTTCTCATCTCACCATTTCCACAAGTACAGTACAAAGTCATCATATACAATACATCCGTGGAAAAGCATTTAAAAAACATTTAAAAACATATGCAATAGTTTAAAGCAAAGCATTTATTTACTTACCAGGCTACAGGTGAAGCAGCTCTTTACGCCTTCTAACGTCTCATAATCGGTCCTCATTTATGTCCAAGAGACTCAATAATAATATTTTACATTTTAATCCTTTAATTTTTCATATTTAAAAGTGTCTTTGTGCTGCTGCGTGCGGATCCATGTGTGTGATAAGCAAACCCGCGTTGTTGTCCCGTTTATAGGCGCATATTTATAACACGCTCATTAAACAACAAAAACACTATTGCGCCATAGACTTTAGACTTTAGACCAGGTTTTAGTTGGTCAATGGTGTAGTCTATTTTAGTTGCCTCAAAATAGCAACGCGCCAACAATGCGCCTGAACACACCTCGTTTTAAGACCAGAACGCCCATGGGCGCAACATTGGGCACAAATGCATTTGCTATTTAAACAACGTGGCGCTAAACATGAAAATGATCATTGCGCCAGGTTGAAACTAGCAAAAGACACTTGCATCGCACATTGCGCTGCATTGCGCCGGGTGTACGATAGGGCCCATAATTTTACATTTCGCAATGCATGCTGGGAAATTTCCAACCGTGGTTTAATTTAAAATTGTTTGGAGAAACACTAGGCCGAGTCATCAAAATAATCTTTGTTTGCAATAAAGTCCCGCATGGATGACATATTAAGTTTAGGTATTTTAAGTTCAAGTTACTTTATTACCTTAATATTCGAACTGCATTGGAAACTTTAGAAAATCTTTCATTGATTTTTGCTATTTTTTTAATGTCTACTGTCAATACATTTTGTCATTTTGTCCTTTGCAGGTCCTTACCCTCAAATGCATCAAATAGTATGATATTTTTTATTTAGCTATAACATTTGTTATATATATATATATTTACACACATTACAAGTCTCCCTATTAAAGTTCGTTTTAAAAATCTAATTGGTAACTAATAAGACAACAGTGTCAATCAAGAGCACGCATAAGATGAATAATGAGACATGTACGAGACAAGACATCAAAATGTATAAAGACAAAAATGACAGCTCTAAATGTGCATCATTTCCAGTCAGGCTATAATTTACTCCATTGGTCTATCATTATTTAAGATGTGATGAAAATGACTTTTATACAAATGACATAATTCTCCTTATAGACATTGTTGAACACATTTAATAAACAAGTTAAGGGAGACTAGAGGCCAGACATTTAAGAAAATGTAAAAACTCTATGACCTTTAAAAACCTGTACTCTTTGATGATCCCTAACAAATCAAAAGGACATAGCGTTTCCTTCCATTCACTAAATAAGATGCACTTGTCTGTCGTATCTGACCTACGAGACCAGAAGGGAATAAGAGCAATCACTTCTGTGCACAATTCTTCATTGTAAGACTGACAAACTGCTACAATCTCAGGCACTTAGAAGCAGAGGCAGCAGTAATTATGACAAGGCAAGGCAATATAATAGCTGACAAAGCGTGCCTTCATTCCCATTAGAAAGGGAGTTGGGAGGGACCTAAAGTTCCCTTCTGAACATATCAGTAGCCTGATGAGAGATAAGGAGGTTGTATATGGCTTGTTTTTGGAGATTGAAAGCAGTAGAAGAGGAGACAAAGTAAGAAAGTGAACAAGTGAGACAAAAACACTAGACCTATGACTGACCTACAAAGAACGCTGGAGGAAAATGTGGGTGGAAATATTTGGAGTTATTATAACATCTCACACCGACTGTGTTACATTTTGGGAAATCAGATTTAAAAGTGAGACAGAATGAGCCGTCATAACACCTAAAGCTGCAATGTCTTCAGACCACCAGCGACAAGCAGTAGGGGAAAACCGGGACAAAAGTAATGCGGGACGAAAGTAACAAAGCAATTTTCTCCGAGCCCTGATAACATTTGCATCCCAAACTATGACATTAGCACGCAAACCCTTGACAGAGCTGACAAATATCGCATTATTTACTCACCATTTCCACGTGTAAATCCAGAAAGGTTCCAGAAAAGTAATTTTTTTCTTATAACGCGTAGTGTTTCTCGTTTCATGTGTTACAGTACTGATCAATCTACAGGTTATTTAGTGCTCTAACACATTCTGAAGTTTGACTTCTTAGAGTTTTTCAAAATAAAAGTAAATCGGGTTCAAATGTGAGGAAATCCTGTACGGACGAAAGTAACACTTGTTACTTTTGTCCCGCTGCTAATACTGTTGTATATGTTGAAAATTGATATTATTCTACTTTTAAACCCCATTCACACAGACCTTTGGTCCCAGAAAATACCCGTAAAATTGCCAGACAAGTGTCTGTGTGAACACAAACTTGTCCCGTAAATCTTCTGGGATCGTTGACGGAAAGAGGACCTAGTCAGATACACGGAAAACTCTCTGTGTGAACAAGAAGCCGAAACAATACCGTAATGGGCGTGTCGTAGTGAGGACAACAAAAGTTATGGTTTAAAACGAGAGATAACATGCAAATAAACATTCACCACGAGAAATGTTGCAAACTAGATTGAAGCAGTAATCAGGAAATGATAAATGAGACGCATAAACAATTATGCACGAGCCATAGTGAGGACACGCGTGTCATGGCAACATGAAGTTGGTTCAATTCTTTAAAATGAGGGATTTACAACATTCACGATGAGAAATGGCAGCAAACTGGACTGAAGCAGATATCAGGTAAGTTAGCTCGTCACTTACTTCGTTGAAACGGAGATCATTCAGCAGCATAAAAGAATATCGCGTCACGTGCTCATTTGAGCTTATAATAAACTAAAATTGCCGCGCGTCATCCCAACAAGATATATCGTTCAGCTCCTCAAAATGCGTGTTTTAAATGCATATAAACAAAATGTCTGAAAATTGGATTAAAGCAGAGATCAAGGAGCTCGTCAAATATCCACTCTGAAGCTGAGATCATTCACCAGCATTAGAACGGCGCGTCACGCGCTCCTTTATAGTCTTATCATAAACAAAAATGCACGCGAGTGGTTTCTGGAGAGAGAAATAATAAATAATATGCAAACTTCAGACGCTGCGTAGAAGAGAGGGCGGGACTTTCAACAGGTCACGTTTCTTTCTGGGACCATCAGATGCCGGCTAATCATGGCAGTGTGAATGAAAAAAAATCTAAGGATCCCGGAAAAATCCAGGATGCCTTTTCCGTGTATTTTCCGTAATGTCTTTGTGGAAAGGGCTTCTTTCTAATATTATTCGGAAGTCATTTTACATTTGTTCAAAATTCCACCTGGTATCGATAGAGCACACTTGTGAGTTATTGACCACAGCAAAAATATATCTTTGTTTAAAACATCATCTTTTAAAATTAAGTTTTTCTAAAAAATAGCACTTTTGGGAGCGACAACCAATGAGAGCGAAGCAGTGGAGTTCACATCATCCGTCTCTCGTTCAATTACTGAAGTGGACGGTAATCATTTGTTTATGACAACCAGATTGTAAAACAACCTCATAGAAAGGCGACACACAGCGAGAAAGTCGCAGGCGGTCTGAACGAGGCGTTACTCTTTGGCTCCAGTGGTAGGGAATATTTAAAGGTCATAACATCTCACTGTTTATTCACACTCAGGTCAAACCAGTATGATTTTCTCTTTCCCATCAAATACAAAAGAAGATGTTGTTTTCCATACAATAGCCCTATCCGGATGGGATTAGGATGGGATTAGTTTTCAGGACATGTGACTGTGCAGTGATTGTTACTGTGGACATCTGTAATGCTTATACACAGTTTCTCATGGGATAATTGTTGTCTGTAAAAATCATAGAGATGAGTCTGTCTGCTGTAATTTAGCTTTTAAGGCCTGGTTTCACAGCCAAGACTTAGCAAAAGCAAGGACTAGGCCTTAGTTAAATTAAGATGTTTAAGCATCTTTAAAGAGGATGTTCAATAGTATTTCATGCATTCTAAATTATTAACACAGTTATAGAGTTGTTTCCTCATGCTAAACGTAGACAAAGTGTCAAAAAAGCAGTTGTACGTGTTATTTCTTTGCCGAATGTACTTGGCCAAGGTTCGTACAAGTTTCTAAAAGTTTTATTCGATTACTGGTCCAGCTGACCTTTCAGGGGTTTCTATACGTATCACTTATTTATATGGACACTTCCCCCGGAAAACCCCGCCCACAAGTCAATCAGCTGGAGACGCTAGAACTTACAAACATAATTTCACGCGTTAGCTTTGTTTAATATCAAAACTCAACAATGACACAAAAGAAGGAAAGTGTTTTTGGATGTAAGGAGAAGAAAGCAGCCTTATGGAAACAATGGAAATAGTTTATTATCCAAGGTAGCAGCGGAGTTTTGCGTGTGTGTTTGTTGTGCAGGATTTCTCAACCAGGTCATGAGTTGCATGCAGTAAGTAAAACTTTTGTGGTATTTTGGAAATAGGCGCGTAAGTGCATATTATATAAATGAAACAAACATGTAGCGAATCATACGTTAAACAGTGCTAAATAGTGTTGCATCACTTGTACTCGCTCCTCCCGCGGTAGTAACTCCTTTTTTTTTATTTATTCGTACTTTATCAGAAAGATTCGGTAAAGCTAATCTTTCTTTTATAAATCTGATTAAACTAAAGACTCTTCGGAGATATAAAGGATGTAATACCACTCTATAGGTACTCCAGATTAACATCAGAAATGCAGAAACATCGTATGTTATGTGAGCTTTAATAAACATACCTTTAGAAAAAAAAGTACAGGTGTGCATCTTGAGACAAATCAATTGCTCATGTATATTTTAAGATCCTGCAGTGCACTGCAAAAAATGATTTTTCAAGAAAAAAATTATTTGTATTTTTGTCTTTTTTTTCAGTAAAAATATTTTTAAAAAAATCTTAAATTGAGATGCTTTTTCTTGATGAGCAAAACGACCCAAGAAAATAAGTCTAGTTTTTAGACCAAAAATATCAAATTTAAGTGATTTTGTGCATAAAACAAGCAAAGAATCTGCCAATACAAATCCATCTTTTCTTCTTTGTGTGATCTCCTTTTAACCGCAGCAGTAGCACAAAATAGACGGTTGGGGATCCTCTATCAATGTGATGTCACATTGATTACGTCCCAGCCATAACCGCTCACAGACTCCACCTTATGAAGCTTTCTTTTCACACAAAACAGCACGTTTTTCATTGATGTTCAACATCGTATAATGAAAGTTCTGTTGTGTATTTTGAGCTGAAACCATACAGACACATTCTGGGGATACCAGAGACCAGTGTTGGGGAAAGTTAGTTTTAAAAGTAATGCATTACAATATTAAGTTACTCGCCAAAAAAGTAACTAATTGGATTTCTTAGTTACGTTTCATGGAAAGTATTGCTTACGTTACTTTTAGTTACTTTTGCGTTACTTTTTCGTGGCTAAAGCTTGATCTCTTTCAGGCCTTGCAGGTGTTTTTATGACTGAAAAGTTCTGCATTCAGAAATTGTATATTTTATCACAAAAATGTTTAGCTCTGGCTTGCCATCCCAGTTTCTGACTCAAACTATTTCCTCACAGGCACAGAGAGTGCATACGTTAAGTTCAATTCAGTACATATTTTTTAATCAAATTAATTAAACTAAAAAAGTAACTTGAGTTACTTTTTTGAAAAAGTAACTCAAATATTAATGTGTACATTTAAAAAGTAATGCGTTACTTTACTCGTTACTTCAGAAAAGTAATATTATTACGTAACTCAAGTTACTTGTAATGCGTTACCCCCAACACTGCCAGAGACTATTTTTATATTGCTGAAAACACCAAGGTTAGAGGCTCTTTAAATCTCCTGATCTATGACAAAGCAACTTCTGAGCAAATCTCTAAACTGACTCAAAGTCTGAAGATATTCAGCACAGTAATACTGTGCCCAATGACACAACTGCAAATTATGTACTTTTGATGAGTTCCCTACTGCGTATAATGAGATTATGGAACATGACTGTGTAGCAGAGTGAATAGCAACTTGCAGGGTGGATTCTTTGAGTGGAGCAAAGCCTTTTATATACAATCTCATTATTTTCTTTCAGCTCTTAAAAAACTGTTGAGCACATAAACGCATTGGGAATAACTTAAGAATGCTACTCTTGCTGCAACCTATCAAACGACCCAATCAATATTGTTTTACTGCAGACACACTCGCTTCTTGCTAACATGATGTTGCAGCAGCAGGCAACAGCCCGTTCTGTCATTCTCAGCCCCAGCTGCCACAGAGCAGCACTGTGCCAAGCCTGATGCCCATGGGGCAACGCTGAGCCTGGGACTGACACTGCTTCCAGCTGGCCCCCTGGATTCTACGGGATCAACTCGCACCCTTTCCAAACTCTCTCACACACACACATAACTTAAACGGGCATGGTGTCTGGCCCACACATGTTCCAGCTGTCACAAAACGACAGGAGCATTAACAATGTGACATATCCTAACACGCAATCATCAGTCTCAAGGGTCTCACATACGCCGCTGAATGAGTTCTGTTCCAGACTCCCA
The DNA here is from genome assembly GCF_027580225.2 of Misgurnus anguillicaudatus. Classification (NCBI taxonomy): domain Eukaryota; kingdom Metazoa; phylum Chordata; class Actinopteri; order Cypriniformes; family Cobitidae; genus Misgurnus; species Misgurnus anguillicaudatus. The sequence continues at coordinate 24,345,285 of NC_073356.2, forward strand.
CTGGACCAATATGCATTTTTATGCAACCAAGCAAACACGTTTTTGGAGGTTTTTGGAAGGAGGGGAATACATGCATAGAACAATAAAAGGCTGTGAAAATGCACAACTACATGGGAAGTGTATGTGAAATAGTAAGGCCCACATGACCTATAGCGGCATGCACCCAGTGTACCTTTAATTCAGGGCTCATATTAACAGAAGTGCTGCCAGCATAAGCAGTGCGGTACTGTGCATTCACTCACTATTTTCAACCCATGGTTAAAGGATTAGTCAATTTTCTTTAAAAAATCCAAATAATTTACTCACCACAATGTCATCCAAAATGTTGATGTGTTTCTTTGTTTAGTCGAGAAGAAATTATGTTTTTTGAGGAAACATTCCAGGATTTATCTCATTTTAATGGACCCCAGCACGTAACAGTTAATGCAGTTTAAAATTGCAGTCTAAAAGGACTCCCAAACGAGACATAAGGGTCTTATCTAACGTATCGGTTGTCATTTTTGAAAAGAAAAAAAAAAATGCACTTTTAAACCACAACTTCTTGTCTATCTTTGATCCTGTGGCGCGACCTCACGCAATATGTCATCACGTCAAGAGATCACGGATGACGTATCGAAACTACGCCCCAGTGTTTACAAATGTGGAGAAAGAGGAACGTTCTGACGTTGTTGTATGTAAAATGATACTAATTAATGTCTTTGTGTCAGTTTATTGTTGAAAAATGGTCTGCAAATGTGCGTTTGATATATGTAACACGTGACCTTTCCACGTCATTACGCAATTGCGTATGGTCGCGCTGGCTCGTCACACAGCGGAGGAAGAAGAGAAGTGGTGGTTTGAAAGTGCAGATTATTTATTTTTCTTGTCAATAATGACAATTGTAATGCTAGATAAGACCCGTATGCCTCGTTTGGGATCGTTTAGAGTCCTTTGAAACTACAATTTTAAACTGCATTAAAACTGTTAAGTGTTGGTGTCCATCAAAGTCCATTAAAATGAGAAAAATCCTGGAATGTCTTCCTCAAAAAACATAACTTCCTCTCGACTGAACAAAGAAAGATCATCAACATTTTGGATGACATGGTGGTGAGTAAATTATCTGGATTTTTTTTACAAAAATGGACTAATCATATTTACAGCATAGAGCCACAGCTGTGCTACACAGTAATACACTTTCATTTTTTAATTGTATCACCAACACTAGTCAAGTCATCATGAGAAGAAACATCCATTTTATGCGAATGTCTATTCAAAACATTTTATTTAATGACAATCTGTTACACAAATATGCAATGAACATCAGATATTTAACATTTACTGTATGAAAGATTTATTTCACCAAAGTGTCACTGTTGTGATGTGATTTACGATCGTACAAGTTTTTAGTTAAAAGGTTTTGCTTTCTCATTTGTTATTTCGCACCCAACAGGCTTATATATTTATGGGCTCCTGTATTGAAAACTTTTATTCCAGACACATGCTTAAACATTTTCATTTTTCATCAGATAATTAAGTCTCTTAATTCATCCATTGAGAACACAAAGACTTTAAAGATGAGAAGGCACTTTCTACATGCTGTTGTAAACAAGTGTGGGAAAAATGTGCCCTTTCTTTTGGTTATGATTGGCATCACACCAGAAAGGTCACAACTGCTCAGACTTGTCTAAAGAAAGGGGGAAAAAAGGCAGGGTGTGCCAGTGATGACACGTCAGATCTTTGCTCAAGAACACCTGTTCCTCACGCACACGCACGCACACACAATTCCCAGCAGCAATTCAGAGCAAAAACCTATGAATCACACATTTCCTCATAAAGGAATCCCAGATCATTCTTGATTACATAACAGGAACATGTTGTGAAACATGACAATGATGAAGTGTTGATTAGGAACTGCACCACGTGAAGCACAACTGTGAGTTGAGAAAGTGCTTACACTCTCAGAAAAAAAGTACATAAAGGTACAAAAGTTGTCACAGGTGCGGTACATTTTTTAAAAGTTCACTTTTTAAAAGAGGTACCGTAGAGGTACATACTGGTACCTTGAGGGTACATACCTAAATGGTACACCCAGGTGAAAAAGTAGTACACTTCCATAGTGTTCTTAAAGTGTTTTATTTTCGCACACTAATTTTGTACTTAATATACTAAAAATTCATCTTTAGTACTTCTTAAAATGTTCTTAAGATTATCTAAGTGTACTTTACTGTGCTATTTTGAGACCATGGCATGAATATCAACTAAAATGCACTTTTAACATACTATCTCTGTATTAAAATGTATTTAGTTAACACTTGAATTAAACTTGAACTTAACTTTTATACAAAGATGGGTTCAAGTTTACTACAAGTGCTACATATATTTTTTAAATAGATTTTTAGCACATTTTACTTCATATTTATGGTGTCTCAAAATAGCACAGTGAAGTACACTTCAATCTTAAGATTATCTCAAGAAGTACTAAAGATGAATTTTTAGTATATTAAGTACAAAATTAGTGGGCAAAAATAAAGCACTTTAAGTACACTATGGAAGTGTACTACTTTTTCACCTGGGCATATTCGGACCTTTTAAAATATACTGTCCCGGTGACAAAAAGGTACACTTTACTTTTTTTCCGAAAGTTTGGAAAGCAAGACGAAAAGGTATAAAATTATAATAAACATATATTATTCATTATGTAAAACATGAATATTTTGTTTATATTGTTTTTCTTAGTCAGAATCAAAATCATGATGATCATGCAAGCACCATTACCTAATATTTCAGAGCGGATGCACTAATAATGACCAAAAACATTTTGAAAGCTGTGTTGAAAATCAAACTCATATCTGTAATAAAGTAAAGTAATTCACTTATTTACACTACATTTATTCCAAAGTAACTTCAATCTATACAGTGTCAAAAAAAAGGTGGAAAATCTGACTTGTTCTATGTTTAAGTGTTATAATTGGGACCCTATTGCTTCTATCAACCTAGAAAATGTGAAAAAGATCAACCCAGTAACTTAGTTTTGGTAAACCATTCTCTGCAAGCATGTGGGAAAAATAGGTCATTGAAATTTGCCTCCCCTTGTGATGTCAGAAAGGGATAACCCCCCCCCCCTTAATCTGCACTATCCAATCACGATGCTCCCAGTTAGGTCAGAGATCAGCTTATTTGCATCTAAAAGGACACACCCAAAACTGAAAATTTTTGCTCACACCTACAAAGTGGCAATTTGACAACCTGATCTCATGAATTTCTGTTATATTTACAGAATATTTAGCTCATTTATCCGTGATCTGACTTTCTTTTCCATGTCAGTTTCACATATTGGTTACTTAATTGTTTTTCTTATTTTTTTTTTTTACCATTTTTGCGTTTGGTGCCACCCTAACGTCAGGCGACAATTGTTTAAAAATCTGTAAAAAAATTGTATAAACCAATAGTTAAAGTAACTCCAAACCCACACGAAAATGGTTTAAAAATAGGAAAAACAATGAAACTGACACGGAAAAGAAAGTCCATGATATGGACACGATAAATGCGGAGGTCCGTGACAATGACACAGATAAATTAGCAAAATATTCTTTGACTATACCACGAAACTTTGTCAGATCATGTTGCAATTTTAACTTATTAATGATCTTTATGATATTTTGAGCTAATACTTTACATATGTACTTATTTACATAGGGACAAAAACGTCTTTTAAAAGCTTTGAACCTAAAGAGTGTTTTTTAGTATCTCAAATATACATATTGGTACCAAATGTATGGACCATTTCGGAAGATGTGAACAACACTGGTCTAGAAACACTTCCTGTTTCAGTTTGTGACTGTTTTTTTATTTCCCACATATATCATTATCTTTAAGATGTTTGTTTAACTTTTTGACTCAGTTCTAATGTTCTGTTGGTTGTATTTTATCCCAACATTTATCTAGTGTTAAAAAACTGAAACAGGAAGTGCTTCTGGACCGGTGTTGTTTGCATCTTTTGAAATGGTCTAAACACATCTGTACCTAATGGCACACATTAGGACTTTTTTTAAAGGGCACTGCCCCAGCAGCTGGGGTAAATATTTTGCCCATGCACTTTTTCTAAAAGTGTAAATTTCATTTATTAGCATGTGGGATCAAACCCATGATCACTACTGACTAATTGCACTAGAATATACAAAAGCAAAACTGAAAATAAACTGGTCAAATCAAAAGGTGCTGGCACTACAATTAAAAGTGGAAAAACAAGTTATGGCGAGGTTTCCCACAAACTAATGTCATTGTATATCTGCTTTCTTTTCATATATATTTCAATACATACCTCTATTTGTGTGTGTATAATTCACACAGTAGCAATATGAATTGTAGTTGTTACAAAGTGGTCAAGGGAGAGAGTAAGAGACACTAAAGAGAGCGAGAAAGGATATGAATATGAAATTGTGAACGGTGCTGTGTAGCATGGTAAGGACTGAAGGACATCAGGACATTAGTGTCCAGTGCAGTGCTTTAATGAGCAGGCTTACAGTAGCTTTCCATTCACACGGTTGCCTGAAGGCTCAAAAAAGCGGTCGGGATGCCCACTGTGCTGTTCTGACAACGGTTAGACATTCCATTGAATGGGGACTACCTGTGGAGCTCATGGGCACACAGACACAGACTCGCACGCCCACCTGTACAGTCTGCGAAAGAGCATGCAGACTACAAAATGTGCATTTATGCAGTGATCACACAAGGATCTTTTTGCCTTGAGGCAGAATGTTACAGATAGACCACACTCTCTATATTCTCAGTTTCAAGCTTTTCTTTTTTGAGCTGTGTGTCACATTGCTTTGCTAGAACACACTATATTTTGTGAGTGCAAGGCATTGTGGGATGCGGTTCTGCCTGTGCTCTATGTGACCCTGGCTGTGAAAACCCAGGTAAAGTCATTTTTTTGTGATTTACTGCTTACGTAAAGAACATTCTGTGAAAATATAACCTTGATATATTTAATACTGACTGAATAAGACCATGTCAAAGATTGAAATCAGTGTGAAATTAATGATTGAAATCAAATTTTGATGCTCCTTATCTCATAATTAGATTATAAGACTTATAAGTCAGAATTTTAAATACGGGTCACATTATGCTTCCTTAGTGTGTGACGTTGAGGTAATATTGCTGTGCATTCTGGGATGTTCTGGCATAAACATGTTAAAGAAAAACACCACCGTTTTTCAATATTTTACTATGTTCTTACCTCAACTTAGATGCATTAATACATGCCTATCTTTTTTCAATGCGTGCACTTTTAATTTTTGTACAGCGCTTCTTGAACGTGTTAGCATTTAGCCTAGCCCATTCATTCCTATGGCTCCTATGGTAATCAGAGTTTAGGGTTAAAGTATTAGTCCATTTTCTTAAAACAAATCCAAATGATTTACTCACCACCATGTCATCCAAAATGTTGATGTCTTTCTTTGTTCAGTCGAGAAGAAATTATGTTTTTTTGAGGAAAACACTCCCAGATTTTTCTCATTTTAATGGACTTTAATGGATACCAACACGTAACAGTTTTAATGCAGTTTAAAACTGCAGTTTCAAAGGACGCTAAACGATCCCAAATGAGGCATAAGGGTCTTATCTAGCAAAACGATTGTGTGGAAAAAGAGCACCGTTTCGACGTTGTTGTATGTCAAATGATAATAATTAATGTCTTTGTGTCAGTTTATTGTTTAAAATGGTTCGCAAATGTCCGTTTCGTATACTGTATGTAACACGTGACCTTTCTACGGCATTACGCAATTACGTGAGGTCACGCTGGCGCGTCCCAGGACCATTAAAATGAGAAAAATCCTGATTCTTGACTGAACAAAGAAAGACATCAACATTTTGGATGACATGTTGGTGTGTAAATTTTCTGGATTTTTTATTTAAGAAAATGGACTAATCCTTTAAGTGCAAGTATTTTGTGAACATGAACGCTTTTATCATAAACTCTTTTGACGTGTTTGCGGCACGTATTTTGACATGATGCAACAAACACATATTTTGACGACAAGCGACACACGTCACTCTGAACACATATTTTAAATTTGCACTTCTCGGAAAATAAATCACCGGCCGTCACTGATGTATTTATATTTACATAATTATTGCACACAGTACACACACATATTTGATGTAAATAAAAACTTTTATTCTGCAAATGATGAGTTGCAATTAGTTGTTATGCAGCCCGACATGCGTGTGTTGTTGCCCGATAGGGAATGGTGACATTTAGCCATCCAGTAGACTTAATGTATAGACACACACACACACACACACACACACACACACACACACACACACACACACACATAGTATATGTCCTGCGATATTGTGGAAAGTGAGAACTGACACCTTATATTTAAGTATATATTAATAGACACTGCTGAATTTAAATAATCACGACACATGAAGTCAAATTAAGGAAAGATATGCAGGAATGGGGGAGCAGAGAGAAGAGTTTTTATATAGATACAGAAGCTGCTCAGAGACAGAAATAAGAAGACAGAGCAAGTGCAAAAACGAGGGATAGAGGAATGAGAGAAGGGAGAAGAGGAATAAGCTGTAAAATGCTGAGAACATCTCTGACGGAGTCGCTGGAGACTACAGAGGGTTTGAGGTGGAGTGATGTTTGTCATATTCCACCATCTGCTCATCTTTCACTCTCTCTAACCAGATACCCTGAATCTTCACCGTCAGCAGGAGAACAAAGTGTATTTGTGTGTGTGTGTGTGTGTGTGTGTGTGCGAAAATGCTTTTACTGCTGCCTTGTGTATATGTGTGTGTTTGTAAGACATACCCCAGTCAATATCAATCTGGATTAAACTGGTGGTGAAACCAGCCAGTGTGAGGAGCACAACAGAGCGCTGACATACATTTGATTGGTTGCACTACTGTCTGAAACCATCTAAACAGTTGTTTGTTTTATGTACCGGCACACCCCATCAGTAACGCTAGAGTAGCCTTTCACTGATGTCAGACTAAATGTGTTCTTTGTAACTTACATTATGAAAATATATGTTGAATAAATATATTTAATTAATGATTAATTCTTGTTAATTCTGATTATCAAAGCACCTGAAAATAACTGATTTTGGTAACACTTTACAATAAGCTCAACTGCAAATGTCGCTTAATGTCTCCTTCATCAAAAATTAAATGATGATATTGACCGAATTCCTTTGGCACGTATTATTTTTTCATCAATTACTTTTGCTTCAAATCACCTTAATCCTGACCTCAGGCCATTTAGAAATATCGCTATGTTGGCAGAATTGAATAAACGGCATAATGAATCAGTTTAACGAATATATTAAGATATTGATTGCATTTTTAAGGCTTTTACCTTGATTCAGAAATGACAGTGAAAGGCGACTGGAGACTTTTATTAGAAGTGGAGATTTTTGCATGCACTTAGAGGGTTTGAAGCGAAAGACAATCAAATTTGTTAAATACCAATGAAATGACTAAAGTGACATTTGTGAAAATAAGGCATTTCAGTTACTGACTAATAACATTTACATAAGAGCCTGATAAAAAAATGCTCATTTACATGCGCACTTAGAAGCACTTAAATGGTTTTGCATCTGAGCTTTTCATTTGTTAACATTAGTAAATGCATAACTAACATGAACTAACAATAAACAATATTGTTTCTCAACATTCATTAATCTAAGTTTTTGTTATAGCTAATGCCAATACAATTGTTCATGTTGGGCTGGTGTGCTAATGAAAGCAGTCACAATTACTAACAGCTAAAATTAACATGGCCTAACATTTGCAAATAAGCTAATGCATTAAAGGGGACATATCATGAAAATCAGACTTTTTTCATGTTCAAGTGCTATAATTTAGCCCAGTCCTTCTATCAAACTAGATGCAGTTCTATGCAAGCATGTGAAAAAATTGGTCATTGAAATTTGGCTCCCCCTGTGATGTCAGAAGGGGATAATACCGCCCCTTAATCTGCACTATCCACGACATTGCCATTTAGTGCAGAGATCAGCTCATTTGCATTTTAAATGACACACCCAAAACGGCACATTTTTGCTCACACCTAAAGTGGCAATTTTAATAATATAAATCAGTGGTTCTCAAACTGGGGGCCGGGGCCCCTAGGGGGGGCGCGAGATGGTGCCAGGGGGGCCCCAGTTTTATGACATTTTATCAAATAAATTAATTTATCATGAATTCTGTGCAATTAAACCTATAGAAATTAGGCTACTTACCAACAGCACTACTTTCTATCATTTAATATGTTTTGTTTAATTAAAAGTTGAGTTTTAGAACAGTTTTTTGTCATAAATTTTCTTTGGGGGGCCCACGAAGGTATGCGCCGTACACAAGGGGGGCCGCACGCTAAAAAAAGTTTGAGAACCACTGATATAAATGATCTACTATATATGGTATTTTGAGCTAAAACTACTCTGGGGAAGATCTATTTTACATCTAAACTCTTTCCCCGCCATTGACGAGTTATGAATCTGATCTCTAACAAAATTCTTTCACAAAAATGCAATTATTTAAGCTTTTTGCTAAAAATTTGTATTTTTAAAGAAAAACACACATATTTAAAAGTTTATAAGCAGAGAAAAAAATATAGAAAGGATGAAAAGCAGAGGGTCTGTTCTTTCATTTAATATAGTTGTATGTTTTTATATATTTTTAGAAGAAAATTTTCCTGGAAGGCAGTTTGTGAAACTTTTTTGAAAATCACAACAATTGCTGGGAGGCAACTTTTCAAAAAATGGCTGGCGGGAAATGAGTTAATTTTTTTTGTGAAATGTCCCCTTTAACTTACTGTAATGTGTTCTGATTTAAATCAACTACATAAACACCCGGTAAAAAGGGGTCTGGTAGCTTTGCTATGCATGCCTGCTGCAAAGAAAACATAGAATGCTATAAAAAATCTGAATTTAAAATCAACAATAAAAACACATGCACACATTGTCAAAAATCTACATTTTTAATTGTGTATTTTGGGTGTGAAGTTATATTAATAAACATTATTTCGATGAATGCATACAGTTTTATGCATTTATACAAGTTCGTTTTGGTCTGTATATGAATGCACGTATAACATATGTGTGTTAAGCAGTGAAATAAAAACCCTCGTTTGTGTGAATCCGTACATGAATAATGAATATTGTACATTGATTTGAAGTAAATTTATAAGTACTTTCTTTAGCGAGGCTAAACTTTTACTTGGTGATGTCCAAAATTAAGTTTTCTCATACAAAGCTGACTGAAAAACAAAATAAAACACAAAATCTGTTAATAATTCATACACTTAGTATCAGCTTCACAGTCAAATGTACAACTTTCTAGGGTAAGAAGAATACTGATAAAACACAAGGTTTTACATATAGTCCAATCAAAGTACATTAGCAGAAGGGTGCTTAAGTATTCATACTCCCTTTTCTCAAAAACTTTTGAAGCCTACTTGAATTTCAAGGCGAATCTCACAGACAGAAGAATAAGGAGTGAAAAAAAAAACTCAAGCAGAGTATATCTCATGTTGTTCACATTAATTATCATTATACATTTCTGCATAAGGCTAATGCATTTATGCATTTGTCTGTTTTTATTTCAAGGGCTTTTGAAAGATCAAAAACGAGTCAACAGGGATTTTAAGTGAACTAATACAAAGGTTTCTTTCATTTGTTGTTGTTTTAGGGCATTTGAAGTTTAATTTGAAGACTCGTAGGACTTTCCATGAAAAAACATCATATATTTTTTATACATACCAACATTTATATTGCACAAGTTTAGTACAGTATACTGTAAAATAAGCTATAACATTTTATTGTTAAAAATAAATAATTCCATATCATCTATGTATTTTTCTTAGAAAACAATCCAAAAATGCCCGAAGGCGAATTGAGAGTGTGAATCGGCAACATGTTGCTACTTAATATTATGCTGTACATTTGGTATTGACTTAAAGGATTAGTCCATTTTCTTAAAAGAAAAATCCAGACAATCCACTCACCACCATGTCATCCAAAATGCCGATGTCCCTCCCTGCTCAGTCGAGAAGAAACCATGCCCTCCGAGGAAAACATTGCAGGATTCCCCCAATTCCAATGGACTTTAATAGAGCCCAACATCCAATACTCAACACTCAACAGTTTTTTTCAACAGAGTCCCAAAGGACCACAAACAATCCCAAACGAGGCATAAGGGTCCCATCCAGCAAAACGACTGTCACTTTTGACAACAAAAAGAACAAATATACACTTTTACAGCACAACTTCTCGTCATGTAGCTGACCCCACGCAATACGTCATGATGTCAAGAGGTCACAGAGGACCAACGCGAAACTCCGCCCCAGTGTTTACAAGTGTCTTGAAAGAGGACCGTTCCTACGTTGTTGTATGTCAACTGATACTAATTCATGTCTTTGTGTCAGTTTATTGTTTACAATGGTCCGCAAATGTGCGTTTTATATATGTAACACGTGACCTCCCTACGTCACTACGCATTTACGCTAGGTCGCGCTGGACCGGATCTAGACGAGAAGTTGTGCTTTAAAAGTGTATATCTGTCATCCTCCTTGTCAAAAATGACAATCGTTTTGCTAGATAAGACACTTATGCCTCGTTTGGGATTGTTTATAGTCCTTTGAAACTCCGCTGAAAAAAACTGTCAAGTGTTGAGTTATACATTAAATGTTGGGCTCTATTAAAGTCCATCAAAACCAGAAAAATCCTGCAATTCTTCCCAAACAACACAATTTCTTCTCGACTGAACAAAGAAAGACATCAACATCCTGGATGACATGGTGGTGAGCAAACCGTCTGGATCCTTCCCCCAAGAAAATGGACTAATCCTTTAAACTTAAATCCTGGACAGGGATTAGACTAGTCCTAGACTAAAATAAATGTAAGAGCTGTCCAAACTGAAAACAACTTGCACTGACATAAAATACATCAGTACCCTTTGTTTTGTTAAAACTAGTTATATTTCATAATTAAACTAATACCTGTCCAGGAAACCACCCCTTAATCTACCGTGTGACGGTCTCAAAGTTTGAATCTTTCTAGAGTCCTAGCATCAATGTCCAATAACCGAATGCATAAAATTCTGTTAATTTCGAGTATCTTATTTTGTTTCAGCAGTCCCAACTATAACTCATCTGAATGATCAATATAACAATAAACCCTGAATCATGGTTACGGCAACACTGCGATTTAATTTTTAAGCCACTATCTAAAGAACCAAATTCTCAATATAGTAAGATCTATACTAGTTTAGCAGCTAATAAATCAACGACTGTTTTTCGTTTCACCCCCTCAGCCCTTTAAGTGTTCCTTCAGCAACAGAAGCTGCATTAAGCCCACCAGGTGATTAAAAACCCCCACAAAGGCATGAAATGGTAGCTAGTAGTTTTTAATTGGAACATGCTTTTCCCCGGATTCTCTCTATTGACTTCATCCTGCTAGCCAGGCGCAGTGATCTAATCGACGAGGTCTAATCGATCACACTCAATTTTTGGATCTGATTCCAATCTAAAGCATCTTGTAAGGCAAACCTTCCATCAAACAGCCGCATGCAATCTATTACTGTAGCCCTCAAAACAACTGGAGCCGACCCAGTTAATCAATGGTCGGTCTGCACCGTCATGGACCTCCCTGTTGGTGGCCAGGTTGGCGCCTTTGCGGTAGATGTGTGATATTGCGGTGTCATGCTACAATTGTGGCGAGAACCCAAATCGACGCCCAAGGCCTGTGTAGCTAATGGAGGTTTGATACAAAGGTAGCAATGATCAAAGGGTAAAAAACACAGTTCGGTTCATTCGGTTTCCATGTGCTTCCGAGTTAAAAAGGTAACAGTGAATGGCCATGCCATATTAACAGTGATGGCTTTGTGAGGATCTCTGTACAGTGAATGGGAAGATCAAGACTCCTACAGGTACACACATTTAATCTCTTTTACAATCTCCTTTGAAGGGACAATACACCCAAATGTAATCAAGTTCACGTTTTAAAATTGTATGACACTCATTTTTTGGAACAGAAATAGAAAGTTAAAAAAAAATTATTTCTATCAAATTAAAGCAAATGGCAACTTATGAAAGCCCATAGATATATACACTAGTTGTCGCCTTGGGGGTTTAAGTATGCGTCAAAACCGCCACCATCTTGGAACAGGGGTCTTGTCGAAGTAGCTAAGCTGCTATCTCCGCCTGTACATGGAAGATGCCAGGACTTTTGTGCTGCGTATGGATGTTAGGCCTACTAGCACTATGCATTATAGTTAGAAAAAGTAGATTTTCATAATATCAAAACTTTCATTTTTCCTGGACTAAATGCTAAATACATGTCTGACTGTTGAATGAAAGAAAAGAAAACCAAGAAAATCGCATTTATGATGATTTATGGTGATTTTATTTCCATTACACCATTGCCTACAATGACCCTGATACGGGGATCCCCTGTTTCAAGATGGCGGCTCTGGGTGATTCTCACGAAAACTTGGTTTGAAAAATGTCAAGCATGAAAATGTAAAAATTGCTTAAATTTACATTTTTTCCCACCAGACATTGAAAAACAAAGTCTGGAGTAAATGGGAACATTAATTTAAAAACTTTTACTTATCATTTAACACTTTTTGTAACATAATTTAAAAAATTTGTCCTAAAAAATCTCATTACCGCAACAGTCAGAAAACATCAACACTGACATATTTTCAAAATGACATGACAAACCTGAAAGAACATAATTTGGAGATTCTGCACATGCATTTAAAATCAAAGTATTATGCTTCTATTAATTAAATTAACATTTAATAAGCATCTGTTGCGGTAATGATAATCAAAATGTCGTGTAAGCATTCTGACAAGACAATATTTCAAATTAACTGTAAAAAAAAAAGATCTTATCTGGTAGCCATCTTGAAGTAACTGGTCCATGTGCTTGGTCACTCAAAATCAAACTTTATTAAAATTCTGTATGTGTGCTTAAACTGTTCTCAAAAAGTGTTGCGGAGGATGAGAACATCAGGCATGGACACATCATTTTCCTAATTTTTCTTCATTATTATTATACATGTATATTCAGTAGATATTTTTTCTGTCATCTAAAGTAGTAGTAAACATCCATTTATTTTTTTTCCTAATATTTTTGTGTTAATTTGATTAAATTACAACATAACGCATGTTCAAACACAGCCGGACACATTGCGGTAATGAGAATTTCAGCAGAAAATGAGATAAAATTTCCAATTATAAATTCTTATGTTGAAATCACACATTGTGCAAGGTAGAACACAGTATTGTGTTAATTCTGATGCTTTTTAATGTTACTATATTACACATTTTAAAGCTAAAATCATTAGTGCCGTGGTGTTTCAATGGTTTCGTGAGAATCACCCCTCTAGTTGACGCATTCGGTCCAATGAACTGCCGTAGCCAAGGCAGCATCTAGTGTACATATCTATGATGAAAGCCTTAGTCACCATTTACTTTTATTGTACAGAAAAAGAGCAGCTTGTACATTACTTCATTTGTGTCCCAAATAAGTCTCATTTAAATGAGGATGAAAATAAATGGTAGCTAAACTGTGTCTTTAGCAATGCCATTTCAGTTCGCACAATACATCTTTCTTTGTTTTCCTCAACAGAAAGATGAAAAGGAACAGACACAGTGATCTTCAGAGAGGCGTATCATCTGCTTTTCCCAGTCTTTTCTCCTTTCTTCTTTTACGAAACGTAAAAATTTCCTATTTTTGATGCTTCACAGTTATACGGTTGCTTCATCCTATTCAATTTAATTCCACCATGAATCAAAAACTCCAACACTGACTCTGTATCATCATGAGATGAGGGTGAATACATTTGGTCCAGTAATCGGGCTGACTGTACCTTCCTATGGAAGAGTGGGATTGTCACAGTCACAGTGCAGTTCAGGTAAGGGATATATGTAATAATGAGCTCTGCTTTTGAAAAATGATGAGGGAATTTAAGCTTGGGGACATATAAAGACAAAGAGACAACTCACCAAACAAGCCAACCAGACACTTTACATTATACTAGATGGCAAGACAGAGAGAGAGAGAGGAAGAGACAAGTAATATTCAGACGTGCAAAGGGTGAATGCTGCTCTTCCACGATAGATAGATAGATAGATAGATAGATAGATAGATAGATAGATAGATAGATAGATAGATAGATAGATAGATAGATAGATAGATAGATAGATAGATAGATAGATAGATAGATAGATAGATAGATGTTCACTACCCCATCTGTAGTGTTACTGGAAGTTCAGGGGTGTGTGTTATAGAGCATCATGCTTGTCTGCACGTATTTGCTAACAGGCCGTGTGTTGAACACTGGCAGGAAGAAAGAGTTTAAAGTGCTACACTTCAGGAGATTACAGAAAACAAACAAGCTGATTCAGCAGCAAGTCTTTCATTGTCCAGAACAGAAGTAGTCCAGGTGATACTCCAAGGATTTCTTTGATAGACTGTAGGGGGTGAGTTAGATCTATTATAGGACTGTTTGTTCGGGTGTGGTCCAGACCTGAAGATGTTTAGTTCGGGAGATTGTAGAGAAGTGGGGCTGGCGTGTGCTGTGGCTGTTGGAGAGGACGGGTGAGTCTCCAAGAATACTCGGGTTATGGTGAACTCTCCAAGGAGGCTGTAGGAAAACCGAAAAGAGAGAACAACTGTAACAATTTGTAAAAATATGAATATATTGAAGAAGCAGGTGAACAGGACTGAAAAAATGTACAACTTACAAAAATATAAAGATTTATCGCAAATAAGATATCTTAAAGGGACGTTCCACTTTTTTTTGAAAATATGCTCATTTTCCAGCTCCCCTAGAGTTAAACATTTGATTTTTACCGTTTTGGAATGCATTCAGCTGATCTCCGGGTCTGGCGCTAGCATTTTTGGCATAGCTAAGCACAATCCATTGAATCGGATTAGACCATTAGCATCGCGCTAAAAAATAACAGTTTGGATATTTTTCCTATTTAAAACTTGACTTTTCTGTAGTTACAATGTAATATCATTGAGCCTCCGGCAGCCATGTTACAGCAGCAAAGTCCTTGATTATTACACCAGAATGAGAGAAAATCGCAACTTTTAATTTTCTGTCTGTCTTAGTACACGATGTAACTACAGAAGAGTCAAGTTTTAAATATGTAAAATATTGAAACTCTTCATTAGCAAGATGCTAATGGTCCAATCAGATTCAATGGATTGTGCTAAGCTATGCTAAAAGTAGTAGCACCAGACCCTGAGATCAGCTGAATGGGTTCCAAAACGGTATAAAACATATGTTTAACTCTAGGGGAGCTGGAAAGTGAGCATATTTTCAAAAAAAGTGCAACGTCCCTTTAAGATATCTGCAATAAATCTTTATATTTTTTGTTATTTGTACATTTTTGCAGCCCTGTTCACTTGCTTCTTCAATATATTTAAACAAATATTGTTTAAATAAAAAAAATGGAGGGGGGGGGGGTCATGAAATTAAGCATCCAACAAAATGCATAAATGGCCTAAACATTTTAATTAAAACTTGATTTAAATGTTAAAATTAAAAATACCACATTAAAATCTATTCAGTAAATTAATAATGTTTTGTATTATGATAAAAGTATATATATATATATATTATTTGAATATCTTTGTAATTTAAAAATCATAACAAAGTACGTAAATCCAGACTTAATTGGGTCCTCGCTCCTTCTTTCTACCCAAGAGGTCCTTGGCCTAAAAAAGGTTGAAGACCTTCGCTCTAAGCTTTGCTTCGATCCCAACAACTTCAACAATCCTCTTATTTGTGTCCATTGTTTTTGTAAAGGAGTATTAGAGGAAGCATTCAAGACAAAGTTGATATTTAATTGAAACAAAAGAGAACCCCAGTAAAGTTTCCTGTTATTTCAGAGCAATAACATTTTACTCAGGGGAGAGAAGGAAATTAAATGAGAAGCACAAACTCACTGCGAGGAAACAAACGGTAGAAGAAAACAAAGTGTATGTCTGCAAACCAACTAAAGGACAAACTAAAACGAGGGAAAAGTTGTTCTGAAGGATGAGAGAAAAAGAACACAAAATGGTGGATACGGTGGTGAATCAACAGCAGAAATCTATCCCAGAATTCAACCGCTCTATGAATATCTCACGGATACACAAAGCTTCCTAAATCATCTGACCTTTAGGGACAAAAGAAAAGACAGAGAGAAAGAGAGAGAGAGACAGACAAAAGCAAAGTATGACAGGTCACGTTTTTTGATATGTGCCAACTGTGACATACAGCAGCCTAATAAATCTGGTCAGATGGTCATATACGAATATGAATTCACAAGTAAAACCATTAGAAGGTATGAATCACAACTCACGATACAGCTCGTATTAAACATCTACACACGCCATTGCTTCAAGACAGGACCCTCCTAGAGCACAAATAGCGCAAGAACATACGCTGGCTCCTGGCTACACAAAGCACATCTAGCATTTGAAATTCATTATCATGGGGTAGCCTGACAAGCTGTCAAAGTGAGATACGCAAGCTCTCCATCCCAAACAGGCACATGCACCGCAGTTGTTGAGGAGGTGGGGGGAAGGTGGCTCTGGAGGTTCGGCTGAACGATAAAACCACCCGTTTTTGTTTTCGCTCGTTCCGAATCAAGGTCAGGAATTTTTCTACAATTTGCCAAGGTCTGTTGACGCGCAACACGGAGACGGGCTCATATTTAGACTTGCAACAAAACACACACAGGCATCTTGGCATCTATCTAACCAACGGGTGCAGCTAGTCCACAGAACCAGATAATAAAAATAATAATACAAGCTGTGTACACAAAGCCATTTACTATGTAAATACTAAAGTAATTGAATTTGGAATCATTTAATAGTTTCATATTATTGTTGTGCAGCCACTTTGAATTGTGTTATGTTATTGTGACGAGCAGGGCGGGCGAGATCCGTGGGAGCGGTGCGAGACCGGTGATGCGATTGTTAATGAGCATCACCTGTGAGGCACACCGTATCCCACGGAGGAGTCCGGAAGTATAAATGTAGGAATGATGACGGTGGAGGACGAGAGAGGACCAAGCCTTTTGATGTTTTGTTTGTCGTCCGTGAGGGGCTGCCGGCTTTTACTTGCGTTTTGTTATTGTGTTTATGTAGATAGTAAAATGTTAAATGTGTTCCGGTTTCCGCCTTCTTCCTCTCCACATACATATTTTGTTACAGTTATGCTGTAAATTTAGATGTAGTTTTATTCTATCAAACGCAGTTTGTTATTATAAATAATGGCACTTGATATTCAAGACTGGACCATTAACATTACATTTACATTAGAGGTGCCAAAGAATGCATTGAAAACATATGTTTAATTGTTCTCTGATATCTACATAGAAGGTATGTGACTTTATTAAGTGCAAAAATTATCCAGAGATGGTTTTACATGGATTTGCCTTTAGAGTGAAATAGTCTATTACTACATTATTTGAAAGGATCATGAATAATAATGTTGAGCTCTGCTCTGATTGGCTGTTTCTCAGAGCCTTATGTTTGAGCCTGTATCAGATAAAGATACAGAATTTGAGGAATAATTAATTGTTTGGAGATTGTTAATGGGCGTTTCTGAGTGGTAAGTTTGTGTTTTTTTCAGTACGGACCTACAAAACGTAACTGTAACATCAGTAGTAGAACTTCAGCCTAAACATTAGCATATAGCATTAAATAGCATATAGTACTAATTCTTGTTTTTAGCATTGTAACAACATTGTACTTAACTTAAAGGGACACTGCATTTTTTTTGAAAATATGCTCATTTTCTTTGATTTTTACCATTTTGGAATCCATTCAGCTGATCTCCAGGTTTAGCCGAAAGTATACTAGGGACGTCCGCGTATGCGCGCCGTCCACATGACGTCATTTTCGTCATCAGGAGGGTCTGTGGTCGTCCGCACGGACCATCCACTTGCAGCCCAAAATTTGAGACCGCGCAGACAGTCCGTGTACAGTCCACGTACAACAGCGCATGCGCGTGAAAATATTTAGACAGGACACTCCACTACAAACAATTAAACAAAGGAAATAGACAGCATTTGCACACACACAATATCGTTTTTCTTCTTTCATTTTTACTTCTTCCAAGAACAGAAAGCTGTGGAGCATGTTTGTTACCATAATGTTTGATTCCTGTTCTTTGTTGTCTTGTTGTTTGTTCTAAACTGTGTTTGCAATGGTGGAAACTTTTCTTCACCTATCCTAATGTTTTTTATGTACTGTTAATGTCACCAAATCAGTGCTGCCCTGACGGCCTGGTAGAGTAATAATTTGAATAAGAGTTGTATTGCGTATAGTGTCAAACGCGGCCATCCGCGTTTAGCCACGGGGAGTATACTTGGAAAGCTGCGCGGAAGCGTGCGCGCTGAAAAAAGGTATACCCCGACTATTTGGCGGTACCACTTTAGCATAGCTTAGCATAATCCATTAAATTGGATTAGACCATTAGCATTGCGCTAAAGAATAACCAGAGTTCCGATATTTTTCCTATTTAAAACTTGACTCTTCTGTAGTTACATCGAATACTAACAACAGCGGAAAATTAAAAGTTGCGATTTTCTAGGCCCATATTTCTAGGAACTATACTCTCATTCTGTCGTAATAATCAAGGACTTTGCTGCTGTAACATGGCTGCAGCAGGCATAGTGATCGCAATATAGAAAATCGCAACTTTTAATTTTCTATCAGTCTTAGTTCACGATGTAACTACAGAAGAGTCAAGTTTTAAATTGAAAAAATATCGAAACTCTTTGGTTATTTTTAGCGTGATGCTAATGGTCTAATCAGATTCAATGGATTATGCTAAGCTAAGCACAAATGGTAGCGCCAGCCCCTGAGACGACTGAATGGATTCCAAAACAGTAATAATCAAATCTTTAACTCTAGGGGAGCTGGAAAATGAGCATATTTTCAAAAAAAAGTGGAGTGTCCCTTTAAAGTGTAATTTAAAAGACAACTTAGGTATTTTACACTTAAAGCCCTGTTTTCAGATTGTTTATGATGAAATAGAACCGTTTTGACTGAAATTTTCGACATATGCGGCTGCCCCAAGAATTTTCAGGTGTTTGTTGTTTCACCTCCCACCTCTACAATGGGTGTATAGGTGCACAGGAACAATCCTTCCTAAAATGCATTAAACTTTTGTTTACAAAGATATAAAACTCACAGAGTGGTCAGGGGTGTTCACTGATATGCTCACACAAAAACCGCTGCAAAAGATGCTTTCCAACAGGTGTTTTAGCATTCGTTGTAAACTTGTGGACCTATTTTTTTCAAACGTCTCACACCCGTATATTCTTCCGCTGTGAGCTTGAATAATAGACCCTCCAGCCCAGTTGGTGGCGATAATCCGCCTTTGCCAATTTCAAGAATACAAACAAAGTTCCCGGTGCAGAGTAATACCGTACCTCACAGCACATCTAATACTAATAATAATTAGTCAATGGAAAACGTCTCGGTTACTATCGTAACCTCGGTTCCCTGAGAGAACGTGAACGAGACATTGCGTCAGTTAGCTGACGCTATGGGATTGATCCTTCAATCACGATTACCCTGAAGCCTTATTGCACAACGCCAGTGCAGTTGAAACTCGCGCTGGCCAATGACGCTCAAGACGGCAAAGGAGGCGTGGCCTTCTTACTATAATAGCAGCCGTCTTGAGCGAATATCTTCAGTAAAAACGACTGAACGAGCGTACAGCCTACGAAGCTGTGAGCACGGCAGCTAACGCAATGTCTCGTTCACGTTCTCTCAGGGAACCGAGGTTACGATAGTAACCGAGACGTTCCCTGTCGAGAACGTTCTCTCGACATTGCGTCAGTTAGCTGACGCTATGGGAGATTGTATAGAACCGCGCCGTGCATACGGCAAGATAGGCCAAGCATAACGAAGCAAACAGCATGCAACAATCTCAAATGACCAGCCGATAGCGGCATATCGTACTAAGCACCAGCCAAAAACCATAACAGAGCCAGTCAGCGTACTAGCGTAACACCACATTAAGCGGGTAAGAAGTAAACGCTAAAGAATTAAACAACATACCTAGCGAGCGGACGGCGTCCGGCGCACAAGTTGTAGAAGAGTTTAGATCATTGGACTGGCGGCAGTGAACACAGCACTCTTGCAGTCATATGTTGACTTGTCCAACGGGCGGACGAGATCCGGCGTTGAAGTTTGTAAAATATAATCCACATGCAGTATTCATATGACTCAGCATCCAGGGAGCGGGTGATTCCCGGCGTCAGAAATGCAAGTGATAATCCACAAAAACCAATACATGGTGGAATTCTCGTAGTGAATAAATCGAATACTCAGCGGGCGAGCAGCGCCCGGCACTAAGGTATTCTCAAGTCGGCGTCGCCGTAGCGCCGCCCCTCACACACGACCTGATAGAAACCATCAGGTATGTCAGACACTGGAGGTAGAGGGCGTGTTTACCGAGAGCACTCGGGAAGCCAATGAGGAGACATCCAGATTGTAAAACCTAGCAAAGGTGTTCTGAGACGACCAGCCAGCTGCCAAGCATAAATCCTGAATAGATGCGCCTTTATACCAAGCCCATGACGATGCAATAGCTCTCGTAGAATGGGCTTTAATATCCAAAGGGCAACGCACTCCTTGGCTAGAGTATGCCAGTGAAATAGCATCAACCACCCAGTGCGAAAGTCTTTGCTTGGAAACTGGGCGTCCTTTGGCGCTGCCTCCAAAACAAACAAACAGCTGTTCCGCTGTCCGGAACGGCGCCGAGCGATCAATATAAGCTTTTAGCGCTCTTACCGGGCAAAGCTCACTCTGTACGATCGCGTTAGTAGTCGCCGCGTCATCCGAGGAGAAGACGGGGATAGAAATAACCTGCGCTCTAAATGGCGTGGATAGCGATTTAGGCACATAACCCGCTTTGGGTTTTGACGTGACATTACAGTCCCCTGGTCCAAATTGTAAGCATTCAGCATTCACAGAGAGTGCATGCAGATCTCCTATGCGCTTAGCTGAAGCCAAAGCCAGCAGAAGCACAGTTTTTAGAGAAAGCTCCTTCAAACCTACTGTTAGAATAGGCTCAAACGGAGGAAGAGTTAGTGCTTTCAGGACCAAGGCCAGGTCCCAAGACGGTACGGTGGGTGGGCGAGAAGGTCTGAGGCGCCGTGCACCCTGTAAAAACTTCGTTATGAGCTCGTGTTTGCCCACCGAGCCCCCCCAATCTCAGTATGAAAAGCTGCGATGGCAGCAACATATACTTTAAGGGTGGAGGGCATGCTTCCCGTATCCATTCTGTGCTGTAGAAAGGATAGAATAGCTGACACGGAGCAGTTCACCGGGTCAAACTCTTTTTCTTTACACCACACCGCGAATACCGACCACTTAAGGGCATATAACCGTCTTGTAGCGGGGGCACGCGATTGCATCAGCGTATCGACCACACTCTGCGGCAGCGCCGCGTCTGTTAGCGGTTCCCACACACCTTCCACGCGTGAAGTTTCCACTTCTCGGGGCTGGGGTGCCAGATTGATCCGTTCGCCTGAGAGAGTAGGTCTCGTCTCAATGGAATCGGCCACGGGGGAGCCGTTGACAGTTCCAACAGCTCGGGAAACCACGGCTGGTTCGGCCAGTACGGGGCGATTAGTGTCACTGATGCTCTTTCCTCTCTGATCTTGTGTAAAACTGACGGCAGCAGTTTTATGGGGGAAACGCATATTTGCTGGCTCTCGGCCACGGCAACGACAGCGATTCTCCGCCCAGAGGAGAGCTCGTCAACGAGAAGAACAGCGGGCAGTGTGTGTTTTCCTCGGACGCAAACAGATCCACTTCTGCTTTCCCGAACTGACTCCAGATCAGCTCGATAGATAGGGGGTTCAATCTCCATTCCCCTTGGGGAATGCCGTTCCTCGACAGCATATCCGCTCCGCAGTTCATGCTGCCCGGTACATGCGTCGCTTTTATTGAAAGGAGATGACGATCCGCCCACAACAGTATCGTTTCTGCCTGTCTGAACAGCGGCCTGGAGCGCACTCCTCCCTGGCGATTTATGTATGAAACCACCGTAGTGTTGTCCGTCCGGACGAGAACGTGATGGCCCCCGATCAGCGTCGCAAAGCTCTGCAGTGCTAAAAGGACGGCTTTGAGCTCTAGACGGTGTATATGCCATAACCGCTCCGTCTCCGACCAGGAGCCAGAAGCCGGGACGCCATCGCACAGGGCTCCCCAGCACGTTAACGACGCGTCCGTCGTGACTAATTTCAGTCTCGTAACCAGCCCGAGTGGAGCACCCCCGCTGAACAGGTTGGGATTGAACCAGGGTCTCAGCGCTCGCATACATCCGTTCGTAACTGTAATGCGCGCTCGTCCCGATATCCACGCCCTGTTGGGCACTCTGGATCGTAACCACAGCTGTAACGGGCGCATATACAGCAGACCTAGCGGGCAAACCGGGGAGGCTGCCGCCATCAAGCCTAAAAGTCTCTGAAATCGTTTCAGTGGCACAGTGCATCCGTGGCTGAATACATTCAGAGCAGACGTCAGATCTCGTTTGCGCTCCTCTGATAAGAAAGCCTTCATTGAGACCGAGTCGAGACGTACGCCTAGAAACGCGATCTCCTGCGTTGGAGATAGAGCGCTCTTCTGCAAATTCACACGTAGACCGAGGCTGTCTAAATGCGAAAGTACTGCGTCTCTGTGGCTGATGAGCACCTCTCTGGATTGTGCTAAGATCAGCCAATCGTCCAGATAATTCAGGATGCGAATGCCGCTCGCTCTCAGCGGGGACAGCGCCGTGTCTATACATTTCGTGAATGTGCGCGGGGCGAGCGCTAGACCGAACGGGAGGACCGTGAACTGGTATGCAGCATCCTTGAATGCAAATCTCAGAAAGCGCCTGTGGTGCGGGGCGATCTGAATGTGAAAATAAGCATCCTTTAGGTCCACTGAAATAAACCAGTCCCCGGGCCGAATGTGGGCGAGGATCTGTTTCAGTGTAGTCATTTTGAAAGCACGTTTGTGTAATGCTTTGTTGATTAGTCTCAAATCCAAGATCGGTCTGAGACCGCCGTCTTTTTTCGGGACGACAAAGTACCGGCTGTAAAAACCGCTCTCTCTCTCTTGCATCGGAACTGACTCTATTGCTCGTTTGGCGAGGAGATTGCAGTTTTCCTGATACAATATCGACTCGTCTTGAGCCCGGACCGTTGACGCTATCACGCCGTTGAAACGGGGAGGTCTGCGTCGAAACTGTAGAGAATATCCTTTCTGAATAATGTTCAGCATCCATTCCGATATGTTGGGAATGGCACGCCATGCATCTAAGCGCAGTGATAGCGGTTGAATGACAGAATGATCGGACCGCTCGGTGCCGCCGAGCGTCTCGTGCGTGACGGGTAGCTCGGTTCTCGGGGGCTGCGCGTTGCTCGTCGGATCGCTGCTCGGGGGCGAGGGACCCAGCGGGACTAATGGAGACCTCTCCGCTCTGTGCAGCGTTTGTGTTACGGGCACAAGAGAGGATGGCCGGGGGGCGGCTGACACCGCGATAGACAACGGGCTTCTGTGCGGCTCGTTGAGACCGTGCATTAACCCTTCCCGTCCCCGCTTTCTCTGCGACCCCCGCGTCGCGGGGGGGTTCGAAAGCGGGGAGGGTGCGCTGTGCGCGTTTATATGAGGGTGGGAGCTGCCCTGGGGCGAGCGACCCGAAACCGAAACCAGATGAGGAGGAAAACGCTCTTTTTGTGAAAAAGTAACATTTTTTATTGCATTTAACACAAAAACATTTAAAGAAGCAGTCTCTGCGTCGCCCGCAACAGCCAGGGGGACGCTCGACGAGACTTTCGTTCTCTTGGCGGCGGGCTCGCCGCTCGGCGTTCTCTCTCTCACACCACTCACGTCAGGAACGCGGCTTTGCCCCGGACTGCGGTCCCCCTGGACCCGGTTTCTTGCGACGCTTCCTGGTGGATTCGTGCCAGGGGCTCTTATGACGCACCACCGGTTCAGGTCTCACCGTCGGGGGCGGTGCTGCGGGGGGTTGCGCTGCCGGCCGGCGTGGCGCAGACTCGGAGCGGTGTCTCGGCGGCGGCGGTCCCGCCGGCGCATGAGACATAGGGCGGCGAGGAAGAAAGTGACTCATGGCTTTGGAACTCTTCACCGCCTCCGAGAATCGCTCCGTGATGGTGCCCACGGCGTCACCGAACAAGCCAGATGGGGAAACGGGAGCGTTAAGCAGCGTCTTCCTGTCGGCTTCCTTGAGATCCGTGAGATTTAACCACAGCTGGCGCTGCATCACCACCATGAAGCCCATGCTGCGTCCGATGGCTTGCGCCGACTTTTTGGTGGCTTTCAGCGCGAAATCCGTTGCCGCCCTCAGATCCCTGAAGGTATTCAGGTCCGTGCTGCCCTCGTCCAGCGCCTTTAGAGCCCTCGCCTGGAAAATCTGGAGGACTGCCATGGTGTGCAGTGAAGACAGAGCCTCTCCTGACGCGGCGTAGGCTTTATAAGCCAGGTGCGCCGTCGTGCGGCATGCCTTAGAGGGTAGTGAAGCCTCACCACCCAAGGAGGAGGACGACGGGCAGAGATGGGCCGCCACGGCTTCCTCGACGGGGGGGATGTGCAGGTATCCACGGGCTTCCGCCCCGTCCACTTTAGAAAATAGCTCAGACCCGGCGGCGCGAGCGCGGTCGCCCTGGGGGGTCGCCCACGCTTTGGTGACCTCATCGTGCAGGTCCGGGAGGAAAGGGGCACTTTTCCTCGGAGCGGCGGCGCGGCGGCCCGAGTCAAAGTACCATGAATCGAGTTTGCTCCTTTGGGGTTCTTGTGGGGAACTCCACTCGATCTCTAGATCCTGCACGGCCTTAGAGAGAATGCGCACCAGCTCTTCGTGAAAGGAGGGGGGGTGGGCGTCAGCCTCCGACGCGGCAGGCGGAGATTGGTCCCAATCTCCGTCAGACGCCGTCAGCGACATCTCATCCTCCTCTGCGGGGACCCCAAAGGAGACAGACTCGGCAGCTCCGGGTTCAGGACGCAGGCTCTCGGCGACGAACTGAACCGGAGAGCAACGGGGAGGGGAAGCGCGGCGCTCCGGCACGCGCTCGGTCTCCGTCGGTGGCTGAGCCCCCACCAGCGGCACCTTGGCGGCAGTGGGAGGCTGCAGCGAGGAGCTTTCGAGAGCGATGTTGAGCCGAGTCCTGAGCACCCTCATTGGAAGATCATCACAATGAGGGCACTCAGACCCAACCAACGCCGTCTCTGCGTGGAGAAGCCCCAGACATATAATACACACTTTGTGCGAATCGGGCGGGTCGATAGGACCTCCGCACCGAGAGCACATTCGCGACATCTGGATCGCTAAGAGGGACGTCCGTCTTATCCGCGTACTCAACAGATATCTTCGTTGCAGGGTAAAACTTGCTCGTGAAGGAGAAAATACTGAAGATATTCGCTCAAGACGGCTGCTATTATAGTAAGAAGGCCACGCCTCCTTTGCCGTCTTGAGCGTCATTGGCCAGCGCGAGTTTCAACTGCACTGGCGTTGTGCAATAAGGCTTCAGGGTAATCGTGATTGAAGGATCAATCCCATAGCGTCAGCTAACTGACGCAATGTCGAGAGAACGTTCTCGACAGGGAACTACGAAAAAACCTGTTGGAATGCGTCTTTTGCAGCAATTTTTGTGTGAGCATATCAGTGAACACTGTGAGTTTCACGTCTTTTTTAAATGAAAGTTTAATGCATTTTAGGAAGGATTGTTCCTGTGCCCCTATACAGCCATTATAGAGGTGGGAGGTGATACAAGAAACACCCGAAAATTCTCGGGCCAGCATCATATGTCCAAATTTCAGTCAAAACCGTTCTATTTCTTCATTAACAATCTGAAAACAGGGCTTTAAGTGTAAAATACTGAACTTGTCCTTTAATGTTGGGACGTACATTACAACTGTAACATCACAGTTGGTGTTATGTTTCAATTGGTCTGTTTTCCAGTTATCTTTTGCATGCATGAGGTTTACATAAGAATGAGAAAACAATCGTGTTTGAGGCTCACGATATGTCATTACCATGTACAGAACTCGTATTATTCATCGATGCCTAGGTAAATACAGTTTTACATTCAACGACACCTTTAATGCGTTTGGCAGATGCTTTTATCCAATATGACTACAATGTAAAAAGTTCCCTGGGAATCAAACCCATGACCTTTTTGCACTGCTAATGCAATGCTTTACCAATTAAGCTACATGAAGACTATGGTTACGGTAGTATTGAACCAGCATAGACCCACTTCAACAGAACGATGCAAGTTAGCCAGAACTAGAAGTGGAGAAAAATGCATTTTACAAAAGGCTGCAAATGAGTCACTCTCTTTTTCGGTTCCTTTCATTCTATTCTCTGATTAATTATCACAGGCTGAAGTGTGACAGCTCTGAAGAGCCACTCCATTCTCCATCTATCCGTGCGAGGCAACTCTGAAACAATGTGATTTGCTCACGCCGCGGGGCTCTGGATGTAGAAACCAATCTGTCTGCTTCATATGTAGGACTGCTTTCATAAAATACTTGTAGCTCAAACAACAGGGTGCTGTCGGTGCAACCTTCCCAAGTTAGAAGACGGCAACATCAGATTTTTCACTGCCCATGTTTCAGCATTCGATGACATGACAGATCATATTCTCGTACAGTACATCAAGGACCAATGACCTTGAGAATGTCATGACGAAAGACAGAAACTGAACTAAAGGAGGAACCGAAAAATCCAGGAAAGCTCGAGAAACCGAAGCTGGAGGCTACCTATGCATTTATAATGACTTCTTACCACCGTTATTGAATCAGAGCACAACCCTCGACAACATTAGCTCCTTCTTACCAAACACAGCCCTGAGCCCTTACAGCTCCACCTTACACTGACAGCTCTTTTCTTTGTAGTATAGCAGAGGTATGTTCTGATTGGACGACCGGAGAGGTTTTACGGTGGCTCTGCCACGCACCGCTTCTGTTTCAGCAAATGACTCGAGGCGATGTTGAGAAACTCTGAAGTGAGATTACTGCAGTTTTTTTCCATTTGAATAGATTTGATATTGTTTCAGAGGTTAGCGTGCTTTGTGCGTGGCAGGTCGGAACATTAAGCTGCAGGTTTTATTTGGGTAATAAGGTGCTGTTCAATATTGCAAACCCCTTCAGTCGTGACTATGCTCACAATATTCCACTGCCCCAAGGGCTTCATTGCTCTTATAAAACAGGTATCATGAAAATAAATGTAAAGGAGAGCAATGTTCAATGAATTTGTTAAATGCCATCAATTTGCATAGTACATCTAAATAGTATTCAAAATTGCAATTAGCATGTCCCAAATCGTAGTATGTTGAAATTACTATCCTTAAAATATGCGGATGGCCCGCTATTTACACTTACGGATTTGAGAGACGTTTTTATCCAAAGCGACGTATTGCAGTGTAAGAAATTTTTTGAAACAACAACGACAAAAACGTCTGGATCAACATAAAAAACCCAGAATTAACATCGGTAACTTTGCCGTTTTACCACGAGACGCAAACAGCTGCATTATGAAACGGGTCTGAAAGGGTTGTTGCTATTGGTAAGGTAGGTACGCGATATGATTGTATTTTGTATATGGATTCAGATATTCTACTTTGATGAAACATTGTGTTACTTATGAAGTTTGTGTTCCTTTACGAATTAGAGTAACGATATAGTTACTACGTCTGCACAACCGAAAGTGTGCTTTAAAGGAATATTCCATTTTCTTAAAAGAAAAATCCAGATAATTTACTCACCACCATGTCATCCAAAATGTTGATGTCTCTCTTTGTTCAGTCGAGAAGAAACTATGCTCCTTGATGAAAACATTGCAGGATTTCTCTCATTTTAATGGACTTTAATAGACACCAACAATTAAAACTTAACTCAACGTAACAGTTTTTTTCAACGGAGTTTCAAAGGACTATAAACAATCCCAAACGAGGCATAAGGGTCTTATTTAGCAAAACGATTGTCATTTTTTGACAAGAAAAATAACAAATATACACTTTTAAAGCACAAACGATTGTGATAGTGATAGTGCAAGACGAGAAGTTGTGCTTTAAAAGTACATATTTATTATTTTTCTTGCCGAAAATGACAATCGCTTTGCAAGATAAGACCCTTATGTCTCGTTTGGGATCGTTTTGAGCCATTTGAAGCTGCGTTGAAACTGCAATTTTAAACTGCATTTAAACTGTTCAGTGTTGGGGTCCAATAAAGTCTATTAAATTGAGAAATTTAGAATTCTTTTACATTAGAGTGTTTTCCTCAAAAAACTTAATTTCTTTTTGACTCAACAAAAAAAGATCAACATTTTGGACGACATGTGGGTAAGTAAATTATCTAGATTTTTCTTTTAAGAAAGTGGAGTAATCCTTTAACAACACTAGCTCAGTGAGGAGGCCTAATGGTTAGAGAGTCAGGATTGTAACCCAAAGGTCGCCAGTTTGATTCTCACAGCTGGCAGGTTGGGACCATAGACTGTAAAAAAAAATATGGACAGTGTCCGTGGCGTCCGTAGGTTTGTGAAGAGCATTTTTTAAGCCAATAGTTGGCAGACCTACCATCTTGGCAGCGCGTTACCACGCATCACATGGGGATCACCAAAAATGGACAAAGAGGCGGGACATGGGTGGAGCTAAGGTGCCTGGTTGCTGAAACCATGCACTCCTAGCTCGACGGTAGCAAAAGCAGTGGCAGTTCACCAGTCACTCAAGTGGCCACGCCCTTAATTATGCAGAACTTTAAGGCTTAATATAATTTAGAAGGAGTTACAAAAATTATTTGCCCCCCTGACAGTTGTCATGAAGGGCAAAATTAGCTACATAGAACAAAAACACTTTTTGTACCAGACTGTAAACATATTTATTTCTGCTGTAAAGTTGGCCATATCGAACTTGGGGGTGTTATGGGATAGACTCCCTTTTGGAGCCAGTCACCACTTGCTCCCTAGGCAATGCAGTGATAGCTGCCAACAGCTCTGGGTGGGTGTGTGTTCACTACTCACAGGCATGGGTTAAATGCAGAGGTTTTAAATTTCAAGTATGGGGTATGTTTAGGTCATATCTCAAACCATCGTGTTTCAGGAATTTGAACCTTAACTGACTACAAAAAGCTGTTTAATTTGGCACGGGTAAACGTGTAGGCCATCGATGCTGTGCAACTTGGTTAGTAAGTAGGCTACATGACTTCATTTTACTTCATTGTCAAAATGTTCGCCTGATGTTCATTTTCAACAGACACAAATCTGATGAATTTATATCTACGTGACATGCCCTGATGGGGCATCTGTTTACGCACACATATATTTTTTAGTCCACAGGGCCCATATGTCACAATGTACCCTGCATAGCTCTGCAATTTCTTCCTGCAAGGGAAAAACATTTACCATTTTTACAGTAAGCACACGATGCATTCTTGCTTTTCCACAGCAAAGGCATAAATAGGTCGTCCTGTTCTGCTGCGGCTTATAACTTTCTTCATCTCTCTGTCCTGATTTCCAACAACAAACAAAAGATCGGCGTATCCGTACGAGGTGGAATAAATGGGTCTATTTATGTAGTCGTTTGCTGTGTTGTGTCTCACATCAAATGTCTGAGCATCTCCCATTCCTTCACTACTGGGTTCTCCAGGCCATGAGGCAGATGTAGGAGAGAATGATGAAGAGAGGGTGAATCGAAGTGATTGTTACAGTATGGTACTGCTTCTTTACTTTTTTGCTGACCTTTTTCAGCAAGTATCTTTTTATGTAAGCCTCTTCTTAAAGCAACAGTTACCCAAAAATGAAAACCCTCATGTAAGTCCGTCACGTAATATTGCCGTAGTGAAATCATTATTTTCAAAACTGAAGCATCAATCACATTCTTTACACAGAAAATAATGTCTTTTTTTAGAATCAATAAGTTTATATGGTCCTGAATTGGATTAAGGATGAGTTAATAGTGCTCTACTAGTTAAGCTACAGAACCACTGAGTTAGCAACATAAAGGTCATTGGTTGGTTCCCGAAACACAGTTACTGATAATGTATAGATTGAATGCATTGTAAGTTGTTTAGATAGAAGCATCTGCCAAATGCATGTAAAAATAGATATAAGAGTAAATGTAAAAATATTTTTAAGAATCCCAATCCTGTTTATCATCTTCCCATTTCCCATTTTCTGTCCATCTATATAAAAAAATGCTCCATCAAAACAAAACTTCCTTTTGTTCAACAACAAATATGCAAGAAAAACAGTAACTTTTTGTTTTGATGATCCTCTCTGACATCCTGCTCACCAGAAACGGATAAACGCACGGGCCTATAGAGGTTATGCATTGACGTTACTTTTCCGTGTGACCACGCTGGAGCCCGCCCTGTTGAGTGGCAAAACATTCAACAAAATGGCTGGCTGTTTTAGCAGCGGCTGCGAAAATGTCAGTATAACTGACAATTATCAGCAAAAATTACATTTAGTTGTACTTGATAGTGACCCTAGCAACTTGTCAACCCACTTGTCGTCAGTGGACGTTGGCATGAACTAGGGATGGGCATTCGATTAAGTTTTCTTTGTCGATCGTCGGGAGAATTAACGATCGACTATCGATTAATCATTAATATTTTTATAATAAAATTTGTTATTTAACTTTTATACTTAAAAAATGCAATGAATACAAATATACAGCGAGTTTTTCCTCGATGAGACCTTTATTACAAGATCAACTTGTGGCAGACAGTTAAAATATGTTTCAAACATATATGTGCGTGCATGTGCGGTGCTCTAAAGCAGCGGAACCTGCAGCTGCGAGCCAGCGTTCTTAAACAGAGACCTCATTAGTTCCAAAATAAATAAATAAACAGTTTCATGTTTAACATTAAATTAAACAAAAAACATAATACTTAGATCTGAAAGGTTTTGTCAAAATGTAACTCAAAATTATTCAAGCCAGAAGAAAGTGCAAGATATTAGCCTTCCTAACATTAGGCTATAACAAATTAGGCTACTTAAAGCCTCGTGAAAAATAACTAACATTAGTAACTCGCATAAAACTTCTGCACCAGTCTACTGATTAAAAAAAAAAAATAAAAGCATGTTTTGGGGTCAGACGCGATCGCAACCCATGGTGACGGTCAGTCCAGCCGCCGCCGAAAACAGCCGCTCCGAGGAGACTGACCGGGATGCACAGGTACCTCAGCGCTAACTTATTCCGCATACAGAGTATGTGTGAAACAGCGTGCGTTTTGTGAGCCCCATTTACCATTGTATAATTATACTAACATAGTCTTTTAGTTTTTATTTGTTGTAAAACAACAGTAGACACAAATTTACTATGGTCTCCAACTCCACAATATACCATAACCATGGTATTTGTAGTAAAATTGCGGAAATACAAATCGTTTTTAATCTGCAAAAAAAAACATTTTCACAATGATAAAATCATGGCTTATTTTCCTAAGGTAGTAATTACAAAATTATATATGTTTGAAAGACGGAGATGCGCACCTGTCAATCTATTACATAACAGAGCGAGGCCAGAGACAAACGTGCTCATAAACGGGAGTAATATGGAATAATGTGTGAATCTTTGAATAACTGTAAGTATACATTTATTTAAAATATATTTTTGTCATATAAAGTTTTGAGACATGGCCTAATAATGCTTTTTTTCACATTTATTGCTCATCTAGGCTTATTGTGCGGGTAACAGCGTTTTTGACGCATTTACCTCAGAGATTATTTTAGCAATATTGCTTTTTTCCGGTAATAATACAATTTATATTTCAATCCTGTTTCATTGTCTGTTTATTCATTTCATTATGCTGTTATGTTAATGTGATGATATTTATTTGCCATATGAAACGTGCCGTTATATAAATACTTTTGTATAATATTCAAATTATATGCGGAATAATGTGTGCATCTTTGAATAACTGTAGGAATACAGTTGCTTATTTTTGTCATAAAGTTTTGAGAAATAATAATATTGTGAGGATTTATTTCCATACGAGACGCTTTTTGTCGTTGAATACTCTCGTTTATTATTTGGAAATCATATACATACATAGTAGGAAATATATAATGTGGAAGGGTAGACTTGCAAAGTTACTCTGCTTATTTTTATTTATGTGGAGATAAATAAACCATTGCAAAACTGCTGATTTGATCCATTCAGATCCTGACCACCAGGCTAGAGATTTTTAACATCCTTAATCCACACTTACTGGTCTGTCAAATAATATCTAAAATATATTGTTTTGTAAAAAAAAAATGATGCTTTGTTCTATTGTTTATGCGGAAAAGTGTTCACAGAAAGTGTCAATCACATGAAGGTTTCATATGCAGAATAAGCGGTCAGCAGCGCACTGCAACGAGTGCTTGACGGATTCGCCGCACACACACGCAAACGCACTGCATACGGAGTATTTGTGAAACAGGAGTTAGATAAAAAAAAATGCATTTGATTAATTGATAACAAATTACGAAATCGACGAAATTCTTAACAATCAATTATCGATCGTCGATTAATTATGCCCATCCCTAGCATGAACGATCTATTTACTTCTCCTTTCGGTGTTTTTTGGCAGTCTATAAAACTGAATTCTTGTTAAATCTGTTAGTACAATCTCGCACAACAGCTTTTTACCATTTAGAAGCGTTTTCCCTGTGTT
The DNA here is from genome assembly GCF_027580225.2 of Misgurnus anguillicaudatus. NCBI lineage: Eukaryota > Metazoa > Chordata > Actinopteri > Cypriniformes > Cobitidae > Misgurnus > Misgurnus anguillicaudatus. The sequence continues at coordinate 24,377,975 of NC_073356.2, forward strand.
TTTGCTGATTTCACACTGAACACAAATTCTGCCGCTATGTCTTTTGCCACTCATTGGCTGTGAGCGCAGTCACTTTCGCCAAAGGTGACGTCACGTGCATACCCTCTATAGGGCACATGCCCACGGCACTGAAACAGCAAGAGGCACAGGCAAATTTAGGCTACTGTTTGTAAATGTTTCATATAATTTTTTTATTTAATTTAATAAAATTGCACTAAATACTATAAATAAAGTATTTTAATAAACAAAATAACAAATACATGTTTAACAAATAAATTATGCTAATGAATTCCATCACTGCTGAGAGCGAGTAAAAATCAATGTTACATGTAAAATAGGTTAGAATACTAAAGTGCAACTATCCTCCGATTCACGATTTAACATGTTAACGATATGCAAAAAGTAAAAACCCCAAGGTAAACGATGACGCGAGATATCGTCTCCAACATGAATCTCTTTTCTTGGACTACAACAAACACACGGATTGTAGGCAACAGTTTACTTCCACATTATCAAAATTCCTCCTGCTTGGACTCACAGCCTGTAAGTTAACTCCTGTTAGCATTGCATTGTGAGTGAATCTTTCAAACATGGTAAACAGTGTCACATTTCTGGCTGACGTCAGAGGTATTCAGGCCAATCACAAAGTACAGAGTAGCTGGACAATCAAGGACACAGAGCTTTTCAGATCGATGAGCTTTGTACAAAATCTGAACGTTTGAATGTATCTGGAGCTACTAAAATTTTGGTATGTGGAAAATAATGTGTTTTTTAACCACAAACCATGTGAACACATTGTATTATACCAAATACACCAAATAACGTGTTTTTTAGCAATGAAATAGGTGCACTCTAACTGGCTTTCTATGACATTGTGTAAGAGTTTTCCCAAAGGAAATCACGAAAGACCAGCTAAGGTAAAACCAACGTTTTTTATACTATTCCTGTCAGAACTTGGCACCTTAAAAACGTGCTGTTATTGCCGTCAGACGAGATTCTGTGAAACTATACCCTAATATGTCATTTTTAAATGCTGTTTTACTTCTAACAACTTCTAACAATTAAAAAGTTGTGAAAATTACACGGGTCTCATTTCAAAGAAACAACCAGTCCTGTCAGACACCATTCTCTGTTCTGTGGTGTGCATTTAATTTTGACTTATCTAAGGGACCGATTTCTGACATTGAGTCAAAAAAAATTTCTAACAACACTGTAAAAAAATTCAGTAGAAATTGTAGCTGGGTTGCCGGTAATTTACCATAGATTTAAATGTATGTTTTTTACTGGCAAAATTTTGTTCAAAGTTAAATGAACATTAAACATGTACAAGTCTTTGTCTTTACAGAGTAAAACTAACAAAACAGCATCAAGCAAAACATTCTGGGAAACAAAATCTGAAGCAAAAAACAGAAAAAGGTTGATGATGATTTCTGGTTCCCAGAATGCTTTGCATAAGCTTGTTATTGTATAGTTTTATTCTGTAAAGATAAAGACTTGTTAATATTTAAAATTTATTTAACTTTGAACAATCTCTTGCCAGTAAATAACATAAATGTTAATCTACGGTAAATTACCAGCAACCCAGCTGCAATACCATTGTAATTTACGGAATTTTTTTACAGTGAACATTTGTCAGTAAGTTATGAAACTACGATACAAAAAAGCCATTTTCTGCGTAAAAAGTCAATATTGTGTGCATTTTATGGGCTTTTTAGCACAGTTGTAAATCCTAATACTACTGCTTTAATGAGAGTTGCAATATCACTTATAGTCAAGTAAACGTGAAACTGGGCGCATCACAATAAAGTGTAAATGAATACGGTAAAATATAGATTTATAAAAATATATGGGGACCTTTCTTAAAAGTTCTGAATCCACAAAGGGTTCTTAAAGGCGGGGCGCACGATCTCTGAAACTCAATGTTGATATTGAAATCAGCTAAACAAACACGCCCCTACCCCAATAGAATCCTTCTTTTGATAGACCCGCCCTCCACATACGCAACCCAGGCAACGATGTTGGTTAGTAGAAATGCCCCTTACTGCTGATTGGCTACAAGTGTGTTTGGTACTCAGCCCGACTCCATTCCCAAAGCGTTTTTTAAAAATCATGCACCCCGCCTTTAAGACCTTCATAACTTTTGCACTAAAAGAAGCTGTAGCAGTTATGGCACCTGCTTCAATGAACCGTAGCGCTCACCCTCACCTGACATTGATAAATTCCCAAGGACCTGAGTCCACATGAGAACACTCTCTCTTTCTCTCTCTCTGCCATCATTAACCTTGTAAAACTCAAGCTGCAGTCTGTGATTAACAGCGCACCATTATACACCATTAGATTTCATTATTAAAGCCTGCATTTAACACAAAAACACAACTAAGTCTAGTGAAAGGACCACCGGCAGCATCAGCACTCTGTGATGGATAACCGAACAAAGTGAAGTAGAGAAAACTGCCTCGGGTTATAATAGTGGCATCACAATGGCATTTTAATATTTAATACATTAACTTTCATTGTTCTTTTGCGATTGTGCGCTGCTGATGGCATTAAAATTTAGTGTGTACACAAGAGAGTAAAACAACATCTCTAATTTAAAACAAGGATGAAAAGATGACACAAAAATAGCGAGGGGGAAGATTGTGCATAGATGAGGGAGCTCTTCTCAGTTGCTGCTCAGAGGATTACTGCATTTACACTACGGCTTAAAAATAGCCCTGTGATAATTTATTTAGCCTGAGTGTGCCTGTCTCCATTGTGTTCCTTAAGAAGAACTTCCTGTGCTTAAGACCAATATCCTTCCACAAACCTCATATACTGTATATACACACAGAATCTCACACGGCTGTGACCTTTAAAAGCTAACCAAGATTCAACTTGCATGCATTTCCTCAGAGGAGGCAAGGAAGGAATAATGATGCCGCCAACTCAACTGGTAGAGCACTGTGCTCGCAACGACAAGGTCATACATTCGATTCCCACAAATCAGACATATTGATAAAATGTATTTTTGAGTTAGGCTCATTTGAATTTAAAGTCAAATGCAAATGAAAAGTGCATTTTTTTAAAATAAGGATGGGTAAATAAGTGACGCTACCAAACAACAACTTGCTTCTGATGTAAAGGCACATTTAAGTCCAAAATTTTCAGATGCATTTTTAAATATTCGTCACCCACGCAAAGAAGCCTGGCACACAGAGTACAATGCATATTAATTAATCAGTTGTGAAATCAGTTGTGAAAAAAAAAGAAAAACAATGGAGTCTTCATAATTTTAACACTATTTTTTGAAAATATGCTCATTTTCCAGCTCCCCTATAGACCATTTCATCGGGCGCACGTGCGGTGATGTGATAACGTCTTGTCTGGACTTTACTTCCGGTCTCTGTTTGTTTAATGGTCTGACTAGTTGCTGTAACTGAACTCTTAAACAAATACCTCGTCAAAAATAACAAATGTTTTGGGTTCCTATGTAATCTGCATGATGTTTATTTTGCTTGTTATATAAACAAACTACTTTAAAAGAACTTTGTTGTTATTTATTTTTCGCAGAGTTTACCGGAAGTTACGTGATGACCACGAAAGCCGCGTGTTTATGTTGTTACTGCTAAAACCGTCTATAGTTAAACATTTGATTTTTATAGTTTTGGAATCCATTCATCTGATATTCGGGTCTGGCTGTACCACTTTTAGCATAGCTTAGCATAATCCATTAAATGTGATTAGACCATTAGCAACGCGCTAAAAAATAACCAAAGAGTTTGGATATGTTTCCCATTGAAAACTTGACTCTCTGTAGTTACATCGTGTACTAAGACAGACGGAAAATTTAAAGTTCAATTTTCTCGGCGATACGGCTATGAACTATACTCTCATTCTGGCATAATAATCAAGGACTCTGCTGCTGTAACAAGTTTTAAACAGGAAAAATATCAAAATTCTTATTTTTAAAAAATAAAAAGTATATTTTCTGCGCAATGCTAATGGTCTAATCAGATTCAATGGATTATGCTAAGCTATGCTAAAAGTGGTACCGGCAGACCCGGAGATCAGCTGAATGGATTTCAAAACTGTAAAAATCAAATTAAAAAGAAAAATATATCACTCAGGGGCGCATCTGATACTCACAAACATAAATGGGTGCTCCAGATGGGGAACAATATTTAAAAAATGATAAGTGGATACTGATAAAAAATCCCCATATCCATGCACTTTACTAAGTAAAAAGCCTTCGCGTTGGTGATTTTACTTAGCCCTGTCTTTACAATAAAGGCTTTTAACTTTCATACTTGCGAATGCCTGGATTTGGATTTTTTCTATCAGTATCCACGCATCATTTTTGTAAAAAATCAAATGTTTAAATCTAGGGGAGCTGGAAAATTAGCATATTTTCAAAAAAATATGTTAATCTGTTGAACCCCAAGGTCGCCGGTTCAAATCTCAAGGCAGAGATATTATAATAATTACTATTCCCAATTGCTCCCCGGGTGCTGCAGTGATAGCTGTCCACCACTCCAGGTGTGCGTGTTTACTACTCACGGAGATGCAGAGGTCACATTTCGGGTACGGGCTACCGTACTTGACAATCACAGCAGGTTCAATATGTCTCTTTGGATAGCACACTTTGTGTTGCGAGATATTATACCAGACATGTCTTTCTTATTTCTCAGAGAGTATTTAAATTCAGAAGTGTAACATACATAGAGATATTAGTACATATATGTGCATTTTCATGACCTTGATGGTGCTTTCCAGCTGTCCGAGAGGAACATGTAAACAGTGTAAACATTATAATTTCCCCAAACCAGGTGCGTTCCCCTTTTCATTTCAGTGATCCACCACATTCCCCCTCCAAAAAATTCCCTAAAGAATCATGTACTATATAATTCTTCTACTAGCTATTTGATATGTAGAAAAAACAATGATCATACTTTCACACATATAAGCTTATGTATTTCTAAATCCAGAGGTGTAATAACATTAGACACTGATCAGGGTGTAAGTGATTAGGACTATCCCTTCTTCAGCTAGTGGGACTGCTCATTGTGTAATAATCCTGGCAAGGTGCAGGACCTCATTACCCATTTGTGATATGGATGAAACTCTCAAAAGAGCCCTTGAATCTGGTGACTCGGCACTTTAATGAGCCGTGAACCACAGAGGCCGGAAAATTAGTCCTAACTTTAAAATCAGTGATTTATCTCCATAACCTTGGGCTTCATTGCTGAGTGATGACCCTTCTCAGTCAGTAGATGTCTTTCATATGGGAAAAAGATATTGTATTTTTCTCATTCTCTGGCACTTCCACTTACTCGATATGATTTTTATCTAGCAAAACTATTATTGGAGATATTATTCAAATCATCAAGTTCAAGTTGAAGGTTGTCACCACAAAGCTATCTCATTTCATCTACCATTCAAAACAAACCATAAGTCAACTCCGTCATATGGCAATCACATAACTCACTTAAACTGTTTAACCTGCAATTTGCCGACATTTAGTTTCCATCCAAGTTTTCATCATCCATCAGAAATGTTTCATTTATAACCCAAGCTTGATACAATGAATTCGTACAGCAAGGTAATTGTTAAACTGACTGCAGTCAATTTGAATGATAGACCTTCTCCCCCATTCACAATATTACACGGCCCGGTGCTTTATGTAACACATTCCACACTGTAATTATATTAAAAATCAATTTGTTTCGGACAAGAGAGGAAATGGTGTCTTGCATGTGGGTGTAGGAACATGGACCACTTCATTACAAACAATTACAGTATTTTCTTCTGGCTTATTATTTGGGGGGCATAAGGTCCATGAGGCTGTGAGCCAATTTACACAGATTCTTTGTTCAGATTGTTCCTGTAGCTCAATTGGTGAAGCATTGCATTAGTGCCAAAAATGGGTTCGATCCCACGGACCACACATGTATAGCTTGAATGCTGTCACTTTGGGTAAAAGCATTAAAAATATATCGCAACAGAAAGACCCCCAACATCAGTCTTCAATCCAGGGCACCTTTTACCCCTTAAAATTTAAAGGGACAGTTCACCCAAAAATGAAAATAATGTCATTAATGACTCACTCTCATGTCGTTCCAAACTCGTAAGACCTCCGTTCATCTTCGGAACACAGTTTAAGATGTTTAAGATTTAGTCTGAGATGACCCTTCATTGAAAATCTACATACGGTATACAGCCCATGTCCAGAAAGGTAATAAAAACATCATCAAAGTAGTCCATGTGACATCAGTGGGTCAGTTAGAATGTGTTGAAGCATCGAAAATAAATTTTGGTCCAAAAATAACAAAAATTACAACTTTATTCAGCATTGTCTTCTCTGACGCGTCTGTTGTGAAGCGCATGCACGAGACTAAAGTCACGTGACTGCAGTGACACGGATTACATACAGTGGAGAAAATAAGTATTTGACACATTAGCATTTTTATCAGTAAGGGGATTTCTAAGTGGGCTATTGACAAAAAATTTCCACCAGATCAAGCCAAATATTGAATTCATACAAAGAAATCAGAACATTTAAGTATACAAGTTGAGTCATAATAAATAAAGTGAAATGACACAGGGAATAAGTATTGAACACACTTTAAGCTCTTGGACTACATATAAAACATCTTAAACTGTGTTCTGAAAAAGAACGGAGGTCTTACGAGTTTGGAACGACATGAGGGTGAGTCATTAATGACATTATTTTATTTTTTGATAAACTATCCCTTTAAAAATATCAAGCTTAAACGAAGTCTTATCTATGTTGTATTATATCAGCTGGACATATTGATGCCATATAAGTGGAGATGTTCGAACTGCACTGTAAAAATGAAGCTTTAGGTGGGTAAATTTATTATAGAGGGAATGTTAAAAATAGTAAGAGACAACTGAACCACATAATGCACATACCAGATTGCATGTCCATTCGGATTCACATTAGCATCTGTCGACGCTGTAGCCTGGGTCAGATCAGGGCATATGCCAAACAACTCAAAGATAAATATTAATATGACAGCACGGTGCCTCCAGGGAACACATGCCAACATAATGACACAGCTGTGAATATAATAACTTCTGCCTCATCCATCAATAATAAAAGCAAAAGAGCTTCTAGCCACAGCATTATAACAAACATTACTGTACAATGGGGTCGGAGGTTGTTGCTAAAAAAAATCCCACACTGTCATCACATACAGGTATGCACACAACTCATACTATTAAAATGTACCTCAAATGTATGCTTTTGCACTTTATACATCCTGCACAAATGTACAGTGAATGTCCTTTATTTGCATAATTTTATGTTTCCTTTATTTATTGTACTATACTTGTTCGTGTCTATGTTTAAGCACCAGTAAATAAAGACAAATTCCTTGTACTATATACATGTAAACCCACCTTACTTGATTCTGGTGCTACATTATTCAACATGGTGACTCCTTCCAGGTAAAATTCACCCTGCTACGAGTAAAACTCATAAAATGTAAAGCAAACAGTAGTGGTTTGAGTGTCGAGCTTGTAACCCGAGAGTTGCCAGTTCGAGTCTTACGGTTGGCGGCTTGTGACTGTGGTGCCCTTGAGTGGTGCCACCTTACACTAATTGCTCCCTGGGCGCTGGGATAGCTGCCCACTGTTCCGTGTGTGCGTGTGTGTGTGTGTGTTTACGATTCGCAGTGCGTGTGTTTACTACTCACTGGGATGGGTTAAATGCAGAGGTCACATTTCGAGTATGCGTTGCATATACTTGTCAAACTTTCAATTCACAGAGACTAATTTTCAAAGAATGAAATCTGCTTTTCCTCTTTTTCCTCTACTTCCTTTTTCTCAAGTAGGTGTGTTTGAAGAAGTGTTAGATTGAGTCACAATTCCTACATACGTGACAGCAAGACTGTGAGAGATTTACTTAAGAGAGATACTGTAGGACCAGATTTACTAAACAGGACAGATTAGTGTGAGAGCGCAATTTCAATAAAGCACCAATAGTGAAAATGTACTTCCGTGGGTGATTTACTGACAAATCTCAAGTTAAATAACATAGGCGCAGAAATCTAATTTTCATAATGACCAATGCAATCTACCAAGAGGGTTTAAGACATGCTTAGGCGTTACATAATGGCGCAAATACTGTACTAGTAAATTGACGAGTGCAAACCTTAGTAAATTTCGCTTCGTTCATTTAAATACTCTCCTACCATAAATGTAACATCTGTAAGGGAAACTCCTACACATGCATGTGCAGAAAGGTCAGTTGCAAAAACAAACGCTAATAAATTATCTATATGGTATTTTGAGATAGAACTTCACATACAGGGGACTCTTATTTGGGGATTTATTTGACATCTTAAAAATTCCTTGTGAAATGTCCCCTTTAAGTACTCTCCTCCCATAAATGTAACATCTGTAAGGGAAACTCCTACAAATGCATAAGCAAAAAGGTCAGTCGCAAAAACAATTGAGTCTATGCTATTTTTTCTGCTGCGTGTCTTTGTTAAAAAACTACTGTCAGGATTTACTAGAGACAGAGAAAAGGAGAGACAGACAGTGACAAAAAAAACATCCCAGAAGTCCCTGCTGTCCTCCAGAGCATCAAAGGCCAATTACATTTTTAATTGTTTGTTAAACCCTCACAGACCCAATGTGGTAAACATGCAACTTATTAATTATTCATTATTATTGTTATAGTTATTCATTATTTTCACTACACAAGTAGTAACAGTTCACATAGCAAATTTATCAAAAAACATTTCGCATGGTTCTGTTATGATTTCGGTCTTATTGGCTGCTTTGTCTTTGTTTCACTATGTGTTGTGTTTTTGTTTTGACAGCTCCACACGTGCGCGTCTTCCACCGGGTGATATCATTACCTCTGACTTCTCTCACCTGCGACCCGCACCTGATTCTCATTATTGTCCAATCCGGTTTGATTTAAATTCCCCTCGTTTCATTTGTTCTTTGCTTGTTCGTATTTGTGTGTTCCTGACCGCTAGCTCTGTCTAGTTCTTTTCGAGTCTAGTTGTGTTTGTGTCTTAGTTCTTTCTATTTTCTTTTCACCGTGCTCTCTGATGCCTTTGCCTCGTTAGTTTTCCTGCCCAGCTGTCAGTCTTCCCGATTGGTGTGGCATTTGTCAAGTCGGATGCTCCCGGTCAGAGGACACTCTTAGTGATTATCTACTCCGTTCGCTGTCCAGCCGCAGTGCGCTCAATAGCGCGTAATTCTGCTGAAGACGCTGACAGCCGCAGTGCGCTCTTGCGCGTAATTCTGCTCGGCTCCCTGACTACCGCCGTGCGCTGTCCAGCGCTCGCTCTGCTGAAGATTCTGACCTCTCTCTCTCTCCCCTCAGGATTCCCTCTCTGTGCCCTGAGAGGAATTCAGCAAGTTATTGTCAAGTGGATGTCCTACAGTGTTTCCCACTTTGAGACTTTTGCACTTACACATACACATACACACTATACATGAAGACATTGACTGTTATTGATTATACATACCCACTGATTGTTCTTCATTAAAAACCCTCTGCTCTGGGATTCCCGTGTTGTGTAGTTCCTAACAGGACGAACTTGCCACAATGGATCCCGCGGAGGTTGAGGACTTATCTGCCCGTTTGTCGGATCTTTCCTCACGTTTGGACCAGCTCAGTGCCGATGCCACCCAACTCAGCCTGCCATCACAGACGGAGCCTTATGTTTCAGCCCCACCTCCATACGATGGTAATCCTACCTCCTGTCGGGCTTTTCTCACTCAATGTTCTTTGGTTTTTGCCCTCCAGCCCCGCCGCTATTTCTCAGAGATCACCCGGGTGGCGTTTGTGATCACCCTTCTGATTGGCAAGGCGCGCGAGTGGGCTACGGCCGTGTGGGATGCCCGCGATCCTTGCTGTCGGTCGTTTCATGAGTTTCGTGAAGAGATGGAGAAGCTCTTCGACCGTTCGGTGCGTGGGGACGCCGCTGCGGCTCGGTTGGCACATCTGGTTCAGGGAAGACACACTATCACCGAATACGCCATTGAGTTTAAGACCCTAGCGGCTACCTGCCAATGGAATGAAGCGGCTCTCCGAGCGCAGTTTGTCGAGGGGTTGTCAGATGAGCTCCAGGACGAGATCGCTGTCCATGATCTTCCTCCCTCACTTGATGCCATCATTGACCTCGCTCTTCGGATCGAAGCCCGGAGATTGTTTCGCGATCAGCGACGCTCCATTCGCCAGCGAGCGTTTTCGGACAAGACCACCTCTTCCCCCTCTTCATCATCTTTACCCTCTGCCGTGCCTGAGTCCATGCAGCTGGGGCGCATGCGCCTGCCACAGAGAGAGAGAGAGAGACGCTTGCAGAAGGCCCTGTGTTTGTATTGCGGGAGATCCGGACATTTTGCTAAGACCTGCCCGTTAAAGGGCCGCTGCCCATCTGTGAATACGGGAGTCCTGGTGGGCGCCACTTCCTCTAAGCTCTCCTCTGTTTCCAGTACCCAACTCCCCGTCGTGTTGTCCTTCGCTGGGCGTGATCATCCGTCCACCGCCCTTCTCGACTCTGGCGCGGAGGGCAACTTCATTGATGAAGCGCTGGCTCGCGCCTGGAATGTCCCGGTTGTCCCTCTCCAATCCCCTTTGGATGTTTGGTCCCTTAAGGGGCAGCAGATGGCGCGGATTACACACTGCACTTCTCCTGTGAGTCTCTCTGTGTCTGGTAATCATCGTGAGGAGATTGTGTTGCATATCCTTCATGCTTCTCTATCTCCTATTATTTTGGGGCATGGATGGTTAGCGCAACACAACCCTCACGTTGATTGGCAGAATAGTATTATCTTGTCTTGGTCTCAGTCTTGTCATGTGTCATGTCTTGGTTCTGCTGTTTCTGGTTCTGTTCTTTCTCTTCCTCAGGTTCCGGCGGTCGATTTGACCGGGGTCCCGGCGGAGTATGCGGATATCGCTCAGGAGTTTAGTAAAGCCCGGGCCACCTCCCTTCCTCCTCACCGGCCATATGATTGCGCTATTGATCTCCTCCCCGGCACTTCTCCGCCTAAAGGTAGACGTGATTCTATGTCGAGTCCTGAGAGAGAGGCTATGGACCAGTATATTAATGATGCTCTGCGTGCCGGTCTCATCCGTCCCTCCACCTCGCCCGCAGGGGGGGGGTTTTTCTTTGTTGAAAAGAAGGACGGCTCCCTGCGTCCTTGTATTGACTATAGGGGATTAAATGACATTACTGTTAAGAATAGGTACCCCCTTCCTTTAATGTCTACTGCGTTTGAGCTTTTGCAGGGAGCGCAGGTCTTTACTAAACTAGATCTACGCAATGCCTATCATCTGGTGCGTATAAGAGAGGGAGATGAGTGGAAGACAGCATTTAATACCCCTACTGGACACTTTGAGTACTGCGTTCTGCCTTTCGGGCTTTGTAACGCTCCCTCAGTCTTCCAAACTCTGGTGAATGATGTGCTGAGAGACATGATTAACAAGTTTGTCTTTGTGTACATAGATGATATTCTCATCTTTTCCCCCTCTATGCAGGAACACACTCAGCATGTCCGCCGAGTCTTACGCCGGTTGTTAGAGAATAAGTTGTTTGTTAAGGCGGAGAAGTGCGAATTCCATCGTAAGTCAGTTTCGTTCTTGGGTTTTGTTGTTGCCCCAGGTGAGATCCGTCCCGACCCAGCCAAGATCAAAGCGGTTGCCGAATGGACAGTCCCCGAGTCCCGTAAGGATTTATTAAGATTTCTGGGCTTCGCCAATTTTTACCGGCGATTTATCAGAAATTATGGTCAGGTTGCTCAGCCTCTTACTGCTCTCACTTCCACTAAGGAGAGGTTTGTCTGGAATTCTAGTGCTCAGGAGGCCTTTGATAATTTAAAGTCCCGGTTTATCTCTGCTCCTGTTCTCTCTATTCCAGATCCGGCTGCTCAATTTATTGTGGAGGTGGATGCTTCGGATGTCGGGGTAGGCGCCGTTTTGTCTCAGCGGTCTGCTAAGGATGGCAAGGTGCATCCCTGTGCCTTTTTCTCCCATCGGTTAAACCCAGCAGAGCGAAATTATGACATAGGTAATCGGGAGCTGCTGGCGGTCAGACTGGCTTTGGGTGAGTGGCGTCACTGGTTGGAGGGGACCTCGGAGCCCTTCCTGGTCTGGACGGATCATAAGAATCTCGAATACATCCGTTCAGCCAGGAGGTTATCTTCTCGTCAGGCTCGTTGGGCGCTCTTCTTTGACAGATTTAACTTCACCCTCTCGTACCGGCCCGGTTCAAAGAATACCAAACCCGACGCTCTCTCTCGTTTGTTCGAAAGTCCCGGTTCTGATAGGGACGAAACCATCCTCCCTGAGGGGCGGGTGGTGGGTGCCCTGCGCTGGGGAATAGAACAACGGGTGAGACGGGCCGGCCGGGAGGGGGAAGTGCCAGAGGGGTGCCCAGCGGGTCGATTGTGGGTGCCGAATGCGCTTCGCTCCGAGGTCATCCGGTGGGGTCACGAGTCCAAGTTTGTTTGCCATCCGGGGGTTCGGAGAACGTTGGCTACCGTACGTCAGCGTTTCTGGTGGCCCTCTATGGGTCCCGATGTCAGACAGTTTGTGTTAGCCTGTCAGGTTTGTGCCCGCAATAAGGCCTCTCATCAAGCCCCTATTGGTCTGCTTAAACCGTTACCCATCCCCTCTCGTCCTTGGTCACATATCGCCATCGATTTTGTAACCAATTTGCCTAGTTCTAAGGGAAACACTGTTGTTTTGACCATTGTGGACCGCTTCTCCAAGGCGGTTCATTTTGTCCCTTTGCCCAAATTACCCACTGCCAAGGAAACTGCCCAGGTAATGATCGAACACGTCTTTCGCTTACATGGTCTGCCCACAGACGTTGTTTCAGATAGGGGTCCTCAGTTTATTTCTCGTTTCTGGCAGGAATTTTGTAGACAAATAGGCTCCACAGCTAGCTTGTCTTCAGGGTATCATCCTCAGACCAACGGGCAATGTGAACGGGCTAACCAAGATTTAGGTAGAGCTCTCCGCTGTCTGACATCGCAATATCCGAGCTCCTGGTGCCAACAGTTACCCTGGGTTGAATACGCCCATAATTCTCTCCCTGTTTCTTCCCTTAACATGTCCCCTTTTGAGGCGTCCATGGGGTTTCAGCCCCCTTTATTCCCGTCACAAGAACCTGATGCGGTGGTTCCGTCTGCTCTTGCTTTTGTCCGTCGTTGCAAACGCACCTGGAGAAAAGCTAGATTTACATTACGTCAGGTTTCCAGACGAACCAAAGCCGCGGCCGATCGTCACCGTCGAACCGCGCCCCGCTTTATCTGTGGGCAGAAGGTATGGCTTTCGACCAAGGATTTACCTCTCCGTGAGCCTTCTCGCAAGCTGGCTCCACGATTCCTTGGGCCATACAGCATTGTTAAGGTCATTAATCCCGTGACGGTCAGGCTCAGATTGCCTCCAGCACTCGGTCGGGTTCACCCAGTTTTTCATGTGTCTAAACTGAAGCCTGTGTATTTTTCCCACCTTAATCCTGTTCCCTCTGCCCCCACCCCTCCCACCCCTCAGCTTAGAGATGGTGCCCCTGTGTATTCAGTGAAGTCTTTACTGGATGTGCGTCGCCGGGGTAGGGGATTTCAATATCTCGTAGACTGGGAAGGATATGGTCCGGAGGAGAGGTGTTGGGTACCGGCCCGGGACATTCTGGACCCTGGGCTGATAGAGGATCTCCGTCGGCGACGGGGTGAGCCTCCTCATGGACCGCCCGGTGGCGGTCGTGGGGGGGGAGTCCTGTTATGATTTCGGTCTTATTGGCTGCTTTGTCTTTGTTTCACTATGTGTTGTGTTTTTGTTTTGACAGCTCCACACGTGCGCGTCTTCCACCGGGTGATATCATTACCTCTGACTTCTCTCACCTGCGACCCGCACCTGATTCTCATTATTGTCCAATCCGGTTTGATTTAAATTCCCCTCGTTTCCTTTGTTCTTTGCAAGTTCGTCTTTGTGTGTTCCTGCCCGCTAGCTCTGTCTAGTTCTTGTCGAGTCTAGTTCTGATTGTGTCTTAGTTCTTTCAAGTTTATTTTCACCGTGCTCTCTGCTGCCTTTGCCTCGTTAGATTTCCTGCCCAGCTGTCAGTCTTCCCGATTGGTGTGGCATTTGTCAAGTCGGATGCTCCCGGTCAGAGGACACTCTTAGTGATTATCTACTCCGTTCGCTGTCCAGCCGCAGTGCGCTCAATAGCGCGTAATTCTGCTGAAGACGCTGACAGCCGCAGTGCGCTCTTGCGCGTAATTCTGCTCGGCTCCCTGACTACCGCCGTGCGCTGTCCAGCGCTCGCTCTGCTGAAGATTCTGACCTCTCTCTCTCTCCCCTCAGGATTCCCTCTCTGTGCCCTGAGAGGAATTCAGCAAGTTATTGTCAAGTGGATGTCCTACAGTGTTTCCCACTTTGAGACTTTTGCACTTACACATACACATACACACTATACATGAAGACATTGACTGTTATTGATTATACATACCCACTGATTGTTCTTCATTAAAAAACCTCTGCTCTGGGATTCCCGTGTTGTGTAGTTCCTAACAGGTTCTTACTGAAACCATTGTTACCTGTTAAAGTGCACCTTTTATTTGCTAAAATTTTTTTATTTTGTGTATTTGGTATAATAATAAATTTATATAATACATTTTTTTTATAATAAATTTTTCAGGCGATAAAAAAACGCTACGTTTTATTTTGTGCCACCAAACTTGCTCGTATAACTACTTGTCCTAAATAGGAAAAACGTTGATGTGTTTGGTCACTTCTAAGTTTATCTCTGTTTGGTACCATTGAATGAATGGGGCTAAGCTAAATGCTATTAAAGTGTCGCCGCGCGCCACAGCGCTTACGTGCACGCACTAAGATGATAGAGATATGTATCAACTCTTCTTAGTTAAAGCAACACTATGTAGTTTCCATGTAAAAATGACTTACAGCTCCCCCATCTGGTTGAAAAGCGCAAAAGTACCTGGTATCAGAAACTCTTCTGCAGGCAGGGAGAGGGGCGGGGCTGTGTGCTCTACCCTCCACCGCCACTTTCAGAGTGTGCTTGTAGCAGCTAGGAGGCTGCTCAGGTTGCAGCAACAATACAATTTGTCTAGTTAAAAGTTGTTCTATCACTGAAATAATTTTAGAGACATTATTTAAAGGTAAAAAACTACATAGTGTTGCTTTAAGGAAATAACATAGTTTAATATGGAAAAAGGATAGACTATCCCTTTAAGGATCAACAATTTTTTACGTCATCCGCTCTGCCAACGCAGTAAATTATAAATAAACTACTTCAAATGATTTCCACTATTCCAATAAAAGCTTTATAGGGGTTTAAAGGGCTGCTCTGATTTTATAGAGGTCAATGCAATTCCATACTGCCTCTAATATGGACTTTGAGGTATTTTACATCGAAGAGGTTTAGGTGTAGGGTCCTGAAACTTTAGAGACTGGCAGATGAATGTTCTGGGATAAACTTACACAAAGTTCTTAGCTTGTTCAAAAGACTTCTGAAAGAAAGACAATGCACATGTCTTTGCATATTTAGTTATGAAAGATAGTTTTTCAAGACACTATCCTAAAAGTCTTATCATGATCTCTATAACCACTGCTTATTTGAAAAACAGATCAGGGCCTGGTTCTCTGAGGGTTAAGCCTTTGGAGAAGTTACTGATGTGGAAATGATTTCAAATCCATTTTCTCTTCAGGGCCTAATGATAATCACCCTTTCAACGGAAATGGACCGATATTATTCTTTCCTACCCAATTGTATTAAGAGACAAACACACACGTACGCACACGCACACACACAAAGATAAACTGTACCAGAGATGTCTAATTACTATTTAAATTCATGAAACTCCGGCCAACTCATTTCCAGTTCAACAACACACAGCACAGCAGATCCAATGAATGCTGGTGGGCTAATGTTTCCTTTGAGACATGCTCATGTCAACCCTTTGCGCAGTATGAAACGTTTAAACCAGTTGTTCTCAGGTGGGTCATGACCCTAAAATGGGTTGCAGGGCTTTTACGGTACTGTAGGGCCCAGAAAAATGAGAAAACAAGGCTAAAGGCAAAAATAAACAAATTATGTACAGACTGAACAGCAAGACAAAAAGGCTTTTCAGAGGAGACTTTTGGACACTTTCCAAATCTTTTGTTGTTGCGATCAAAACTGTTTCAATAATTTAAACTCTAACATGAGCAGATTCAGAAATGTTTTATTTTATGTAGTCTTTGATGTTAATATCTTTCATTCACATTATAAGTGACTTTGTCGCTGTGTGTCGCTCGTCTCTTTCAAAAGAGGTGTTTCTATATCTGGTTGTCATAAACAAATGAGTACCGTCCACTTCAGTAACTGACGAGAGACGGATGACGTGAACTCTTCTGCTTCATTCTCATTGGAAAGTCGCTCATAATTTGCATAAAGTTAAAAAAAATTCCACTTTGACGTGCGACTGACACGCCCTATCCAGTCGCCAAAGGTGACTGGCGCTCTTGTCGCCAGAAGTCGCGTCGCTCTGCTACTGCTAGTCGCTGCTAGTCTGAATGCAGTTTTATGCAGTTAATGGTTTATCAATACATTTAGAATTTTAACTCATTCCCCACCATTGACAAGTTAACAATTAAGAATAAACGCTTCCCTGCCAATGACAAGTTATTCCGGCAAACCGTATTTCCGTTATTATCCAATGGGTGGCACTCTTACCAAACTTATAAAACCCGGAAGTAGCCCCTTAGGGCAAACAACGTGAAAACGTGTATGTTTTGAACATTGTTCTGAATCGGATCTCTATCAAACGACCTTCACAAAAACTCAAAATTTAGCTTTGTCTAATTCAAATATACAGTAATGTCTGTATTTGGTGATTGGTCACATTCACTACGCTGGAGATGTCAGATGGTTTTAGAAAGGCTTGGTATGAACTTGGCACACAGAAGCAGCCATGGATTTCCCAGATACAGGATTTCATTCTTCATTAAAGTAGAGGAAAATGAGTTTTGTTCTCATCAGTTGGTTGCACATTTACACTCAACATTGGATGCTAAAACTAAATGTGGTGTTGATTATGTGGGGAAAAAAGTTAGATGTTAGTCGAGTCTAAACATTTTAACTATAGATTATAAAATTATATGTGGACAAAAAGTTCTGCGAGCAGCGTCTGTGACATATGCTGTTGATTACCACAGAAAATAATATGTTTGAAAAAACATGAAATTACGGTAAATTACTATACCGTAACAATTACCATAACGTAATATAATTTATGGGGCAATCTGTTTCATTGGGATAAACATCAAATTACACTGATTATACACTTTCAGGAGTACAACCACATGATTTAAATACATAATATGAGATTATGGTAATTAAATTGCTCGCTAATTTTGTTTATGCAAAGAAATACATAAAAGTAAGAACCTATACACTGTAAAAACCCCCTAAAATATTTTTTGACAAACTTTCAACTCTATTAACGAATAAATCCCTGTATACGTGCTCATACACTACAAAGATAAATCTGCATCTGTCTACTTTTAACCAGAAACAACAAGCGAGCAAGACTATCAATGGGTTATTTTAAAGGATTAGTCCATTTTCTTAAAAGAAAAATCAAGATAATTTACTCACCACCATGTCATCCAAAATGTTGATGTCTTTCTTTGTTCAGTCGAGAAGAAATTATGTTTTTTGAGGAAAACATTGCAGGATTTTTCTAATTTTAATGGACTTTAATAGAGCCCAACATTTAATACTTAACTCAACACATAACAGGTTTTTTCAACGGAGTTTCGAAGGACAATAAACAATCCCAAGCGAGGCATGGGGGTCTTATCTAGCAAAACGATTGTCATTTTTGACAATAAAAATAACAAATACACACTTTTAAAGCACAACTTCTCGTCATGTGGATCCGGTCGTGATGCGCCAGCTGACCCCACGCAATACGTCATGACGTCAAGAGGTCACATAGGACGAACGCGAAACTCCGCCCCAGTGTTTACAAGCGTCTTGAAAGAGCACCGCTCCTATGTTGTTGTATGTCAACTGATACTAATTAATGTCTTTGTGGCTGTTTATTGTTTAAAATGGTCCGCAAATGTGCGTTTTATATATGTTACACGTGACCTCCCTACGTCACTACGCATTTACGTTAGGTCGCACTGGACCGGACCTAGACGAAAAGTTGTGGTTTAAAAGTACATATTTTATTTTTCTTGTCAAAAATGACAACTGTTTCGCTAGATAAGACCCTTATGCCTCGTTTGAGATTGTTTATAGTCCTTTGAAACTCTGTTGAAAAAAACTGTTAAGTGTTGAGTTAAGTATTAAATGTTGGGCTCTATTAAAGTCCATTAAAATTAGAAAAATCCTGCAATGTTTTCCTCAAAAAACATAATTTCTTCTTGACTGAACAAAGAAAGACATCAACATTTTGGATGACATGGTGGTGAGTAAATTATCTTGATTTTTCTTTTAAGAAAATGGACTAATCCTTTAAGATACCTATGGTGCACGGGTTGCATTCTTCAAACATTCAATGTTTCAATAAAAAAAAGGAACAATGACAGCACATGTTTTTTAAATGATACCTACACTCTCAGAAAAAAGTACAAGAAGGTACAAAAGTTGTCACTGGGGGGGCATCTTTTCAAAAAGTACATAAAAGGTGCCTATTAGTACCTCAAAAGGTACATCTCTTCCTATATGGTACATGTTACATTCCTTCCAGAAAAATGAAGAGTTTTTTGATTGAAGAGTGATCGTTGCAGCCAAAAATCCTTGATCTTGCGGCATGTTTTCTTAAAAAATGTGATGGAATATGCGGGATATTTATGCAATTTTATGCAATGAAAACTTCGGAAACTTGCAAAAACTGTTTGCATCTTTTGCAGCTTTTCAAAGATGTTCACGTTGCGTAATTACGTCACTTCATAACGTTCCCATGCCAACAGGGGACATGGCTGCGCTTGTGTTAAGTAAAAGCAACATTTTTCAACTTTCTGTCACGATAGATGTGATTTTTGCTACAAAAATGCGGGGAAGTTGCTCCCCACGTGTAAATATGCGGACTTTGGCTGATTATGCGTAGAATCATGCAATCGCATAATAGCGTTTTTCTGGAGGGACTGATATTGGGACCATTTTAAAAGATACTGTGCCTGTTTGGACCTTTTTTCTGAAGTGGATCACACACGCGCCGCGTCAAGGGCAACTCGGAGGTATCGTAAACCGGAAGTGCACATTAAATAGCGTGAGCTTCGTCAGATAGCGTCTACTTCAAAATGCAAAACATACGTTAGCAGCCAATGTTAATCGTTCATGATTTGGGACAAATATGATGTTATTTAATGTTAAACTATGTTAGTGGCGCGACAGCGATTTGAGCAACTTCCTGAGTCAACGCTGAGCTGCGCGGCCGGTGTGCGACCCCCTTGAGAGTGTATAGCTGACTAGGTAGAGCATTACGTTAACAGCATAAAGAATCCCCACATATGCATTCATTAAATCTATAGATAAAAGTATCTGCCAAGTCTATACATGTTAATATAAATAAGTGTATGCAAAGAAGATTGTTTGCGTTTAACTGTAACTTTTATTTTGTAATCCACAACAATTTCGATGTTTCAGAGTAAAAATCTATTTATAGATAAACCACACACACTGTTTCAATTCAACTTCCACTGTTTAATTACTGGATATTAAAGGGAAGCCTCAGAACTGTGTTTAAGAAAGCACCCAATTCCCTCATACATTAGAGGCAAACACAAGCACCACCTCCGTGGTGAAATCAGTGACTGCAATTAAATTTTAAAATGACATCTGCAACAACACAATAGGAAAACACATAAAGCTATTGTATCGTTTGATCTATGTGAAACTGATAGTGGCTTGTTTGGAGTCCACTGACAGATTTCCCATGGCCGGCGAGGGCTCTGCCATCAGCAGTGGTCTATAATTGCTGCCACCAAAGGTCTTAACGAAACTGTGGGTGGGCCGGAGGAGAACATCTTGACAAGTGTTTAAGAGATACGACTGCTATTTAGCCCACCGCTGCATTACAGCCACCCGTCTCTCACAGCAAGCCCACAATTAGAGGTTTATTTGAGGATCATCCGGTACCTGGATCAAAATCAGATAGTTTAAAACTTCCCACAGGTGAAAACACAAAGCAGGGTTTTCAGGAAAGGGTAAATTGATTTTCGAGTCGGTTTACGTAGGCTGGAAATGAGGGTTTCAGTTTGCAGGTGAGCAATTATGAACCGTAAACACTTGTGATTAATGGGATGCCCTCACAAATTAAGAATTGCAGACGAAACCAAAGCACCTGAAGTTTGAGATGCTGATACTAATAGATGCAAAAGGATTTTCCTCATCACTTAACCCAATAAAGGTTTTAGTGGCCTACTGTTTTATGATATCTACGAGTGTTATTGCTGGGATCATCCAAGCCCTCGGCTTATGAGACTGGTAGTAACCACAAAGGGAAGATTCATGTCTTTATAATGTCCTTACATGGTTTCAAGTTTAGCATAATCAAAAGGACATTTGGAATCCATTTTTACCCTCAATCTGCATATTTTCCAGTGCTGTAATCACTTTTGTGGCAGAAAATTATTCATCATAAAATATTCACAAACACACACAAATACATACACTTCACTAGACAGACAGTTCCAGCTTTTTTGCAAAAAAAACTTTACTTGGTCCTACTACCTCCTTATGAAATCACAAAGTCTGTAATCTTTCCAAATTCTTCTATTTCATATTTTACCCTTGATAATTCAAGCACCCAGAATATCTATGAGAATATTGAGTCTCAGAAGACTGCTTGGTCTTTGATGGACCCTCCAGGAACCGGGCAACAAGCTACCCCTATAAAAATGGGTCCACCAAACGCAGTCTCAGTGATCCCGCAAATTACAGCACAGAGGAATCACAGCGCAAAATAATCACCCCTTCTTTTGTTATCCATCTCCCATTTTGTGTTTGCTCCATGCGGGAAGGACGACGGGAATAGGAACCCGGGGGTCTACAGAAATCTACTGTGATAGAGCGATGACACTTTCTAGAGGGGAGGAAAGTACAAGAAGCGATTATCACCAACTGCCCTCCTTTTTCAAATAGATGGGCTGACTGGGGTCTTTAGCTTGGAGACCACCGCTCAGACTTTTCAGCGGTAGCTTTGTGAAGACATTAAAAGCTCTCAAAAGCTCCTGCCGAGGCATTTTCAATCCGCCTTTTCAAAAATGCCATTTTGCTCTCACGTTGAAGGATTTCTCTCTTAAAGGTCATGTGCTGATGCATTTCCTCCCTTATTCATATTTTAGAAGGATAATTCCTAAAAATGATCCCGCAGGTATAAACACTACCGTTTGACTTGTGGAAAGAGAGAAATGTAGACCTGCAAATCATGTCTATAAAAAAGAAAAATTGGTGCTAGTGCACAAGAGACCTCTTGTGCTTTCTCTTTCTTACAGTTAAGATTTATATAGAGCTATAGAAATATATATATATCTTGAAGGTCATTAAATCTAATTTTAAATCAACAAAGCTGCTGGTTGCTTAATACTTTTACATAGTACTGTATTTGTACACTCTCAAAAAAAAGGTCCACGCAGCTGTCACTGGGCCAATACCCTTCAAAAAGGTCCCAATATGTGCCATTTAGCTACAGATATAGAGTACAGTATAGTATACCTTTGGTACTAGTATAAATATGTGCCTTTGAGGAACCAGGATGAACTTCATATGGACACCTTGGTACCCATATGTACCTCTGAGTAGGCCTGTCACGATAATGACTATATTGACTATACCGACGCCATGTTCACTATAGTCTAAAGCAATTAACCCTGTTAAGCTGGGCACTGATACTGAACAATGACTATTATTGTCCATTCACACCAGCCATGATAGAGGTGGCATTCGCGCGTTGTTGGACGCTTGAACATTTTGACTTTACTCGCTTCATTCGCACGTGAAAGCCGCGCGGGCAATTCTAGTCATTTGAGACATGCAAGCGGAAATTCGTTTCATGGGAGGGGCTTCTACGACTCCGCTCGCTTCCTGTAATCATGTCACTATGGAGCAACTCATGATTGGTTAACGCGGTGCGAATATCCGCCAAAGTTCAGATTTTTCAACTTGCGCGTTTCATCATCTGTTTTCATCAACTACATCATCTGTAGTTTAGTAGACTATGCAGCAGCCTAATATTTGTATGAAATTGTGAAACATTACCTGGTCATTATTTTCGAAAGTGTACAGAGTGGGGGTAGCCTGACGTTGTCATACTCAATTCTAGTCAGAATTTGAGTCTGATACCGGTCCATTGACCTATAATTATGAGGCGTGTCTCAACCGAAAAATGCCTCTGCACTCAATTGGATAGACCTACGACCAATCAGAGCAACGGAGTGTGTAACGTATGTTGAAATGTCGTCTTTTGTAGCCTGACCGAACTGCTAGTTATTTCGCTACAATGACACAAACATTGTGATTATACTAAGTCTGAGTTAGCAACGTACATCAACACCTACTATGTTTACAACATCTCATTTATATCACAACATTAAGTATTTACTAAGTCATACAGTAAGACTATCTCTTACCATTTGTACGTTAGGTGAACTTCATCCACGACGATACCCATTAACGTTACGTTGGCTTGAAAAATATCGGAGCCTAGCATGTCCCTCCACTTATTCAGCAGTCACGATTCCGGGGTTCCGAAAAGAAGCTGGCAACGGCCGCTAATTATATCCAACTCGTTGTGCACGCCGAGTTGCATCGCCGTGAAACTCATTTCAGTTGCTTCTTTAACTTTGTCCTCCATAAGTGCGACCAACTTTTGCCGAATTCCGTAGGGAGGACGGCAAAAACATAAACAAATGCCTTGCTCGCGTTTCTCTGTTCCTTTTTTAAAATCAATGCTCTGTCGATATCTTTTAGAACAGACTCAATGTCAGAATCCACACATCTGAATTCTCCAGCGGCAGCCATTTCGTTGTAAACAGATTCAACACACGCGCTCTTTGGTGACGCGGTTGATTACGTTACTGTTAAACATCTGTCCATCATCGTATAAGGCCCGCCCTCACAATTTGATTGGTTCGACCAGCTTTGGGACTCGCATAGTAGCTCCTCAACGGAAAAAACCCAGACCGATCTTCCCCTCTTCAAAATGTGGTGGGTGGGGCTAAGATTGGCTGGCACCCAGGCTAGAGTGGGGGTGGGAAATTATGACAATTGCAAGTATTCCCCAGTGACTCTAGGGGGTCGTCCATTCTCACGTACCGCGCCGCAGGATGCCTATTCGCGTCTTTGCATTGACTTAACATGTAAATCACTTGCACTTGTCGCCTCTTCCGCGTCTGGTGTGAATGCCACATTAGCTGTTTAAAATTGAAATGCATATTTTTTACATTTTCTTTATATTTTAAATATTTAAAATATATTTTTTTCCTTACATTCCAATTTCATAATATTTTATATTTTTATCTTAATATTCTTAAAAATCAAAGTTGTGTTCTTAAGGATCTTCTAAGACACATGCTATCTAATCAGTGATATAAAATGGTCTTAAAAAGACTTTTGACCATCGCCATTATTTCTGGGGCATTTAACCGACCTATGAAAAGTAGCTACCGTGACAGGCCTACCTCTGAGGTATTCTTTTTGTCCGAATGTGTACTTTTTAAAGGGTACTCCCCAGTGACAGCATTGCATGTGCTGTTTTACTGTGTAGGCCAACAACATCCAACTGGTCCAAAATCCTGCATACAGTAGCTCCACATTAAACATCAAACGTGTTCAAATGGCTTTGATTGCGTCCCATCACTCTGCATTCTCACTTTCAGTCTGGACACGCAAATCACTTGTCAGTTTTGGTTAGGATAAAGAGAGCTCACTGGGTTACAAAAAAAGAGCTTCTATCTCTCGCACATTCTTCAGCTGCTTTGGCGATTTAAGGTGGGATTGAGAAAGCAAATATTAGCTTTGTCTGTAGCAGCTGTGGTATCCCTTTTAATGCTCAAAAGTACACCCTTCCTTCACACACATACATCATATTGACAAAAACACAAATCAATGTCTACATCTCCAATACCTATCCTTTACATGAAACCTATAGCTCCGTACTCAAACATTCCTCAGCTGCCATAATTACAACACCGGCCCTTTGTTTGTCTTGCTCTGGCCCTGCTGATCGAGCAGATACATTAACAGCTCCTGTGTCTAGGTTTCCGAAAAAGGATGTTTCCCAAACTTCAAGCTTTCAAAACCTGAGATCCCACCGATAAGAAAGATAAGGCGCACATCTCATCCTGCTCCCTGTCTGGTGATCGAATCAGCACCCCGGGCCTCTGAAATTGGAACGCGAGCATGTCGCTTTGACGCGATTCTGAGTGATTTATTACCTTTTATGACTTTCGTGTGAGACTTCGGGAAAATCTCAGCCGTCTTACATTTTTTATTGTCCTGACAGCATTTATCTGTGGAGCAGAGGCAGATCTAAGGGTTTGAAGGCGAGAGATCGATCGAGCCTGCATTTCATCCTTGTAACCTTAGTTACTGCACACAGACATGAGGGCGTGCGGATGCAGACGCACATACGCATACATCAGCAGTCGCAAACATTTCCCATACTGTATATCAAGGGATGTACAACACCCATGCAAACACACAGACACACACATACATCCATTGGTGAAAGGGGCAGCATAAGCTGGTTTTAGCTGATCTCACTTTCTGGATTTAGCTGATTAAGCTGGTGTGACAGGCTGGTTTTAGAGGGGTTTCTGGGATTTTATTAGCTGGTCAAGATGGAAGTAGCTGGTTTAAAGGGATAGTTCACTTTAAAATTAAAGTTCTGTCATCATTTACTTATCCTCATGTTGTTCTAAACCTGAATGAATTTCTTTTTTCTGATATACACAAAAGAAGATATTCTGAGAAATGATGGTAAACACACAGCAGTAAGTGACCATAGACTTCCATAGTAGGAATAAAAAACTATGATGGAATTTAATGGGTACCGTCAACTGTGTGCTTACCATTATTTATCAAAATATTTTCTTCATCATTTATCACAATACTTCAAAAATATTTTTTTCCTACTATGGAAGTCGATGGTCACTTACTGCTGTGTGTTTATCATCATTTCTCAAAATATCTTCTTTTGTATTTATCAGAAAAGGGAAATTCATACAGGTTTGGAACAACATGAGGATGAGTAAATGATGACAAAATTTAAATTTTAAGGTGAACTATCCTTTTAAGCTGGTCGAAGTAGCTGGTTTAAGCTGGTCCTCCCAGCCTGGTCAAGCTGGTGTGTTAGAAGGTCTCTCAGCCTCACCAGCTAAAAAAAGTGTCAAAAACACCTCTAAAACCAGCATGCAACACCATCTTAACTCAGGGTGGCAGACCAGCTAAAACCAGCCTAAGCTGGTTGGCTGGTTTTAGCTGGTCTTTCAGTAGGGTTGATATCAACATGACATTTTTCTTGCAGCAATGCACCAAACCAGACTTTCTATTTTTTAAAACCAAAGCATAATTAAGTCGCACTCCTCAAACACAATTTTATGATTTTATTTTTCTGCACAGGCTAGAACATTTTTCAAAGCCATCCTCCCATATTTGAAAAACACTGCTGATGCTCACCATAACCAAATATGCTTATAATATATTTAGTTGGTTTTGCATCCCAAAGGTGGACAATCACATATAGTACTCCCCCCCTGGCAACATAAAAACAGGAGATGATAAACTACTCCCAAAGTATTGTTTTTCATTTGGGTTGTTTCTGAGCAGGTGGTATAAGAGAACCTTCAACTCACCTTGCTGAAACTCACTAAATTTAATCTCGAATCTCTGGTACGACAATGTACATACTGAGCTGCCCGGACACCTTAAAATTACCCATTACCCATCTGCGCCACTCCACCAGCGTCTCCAGGGACCCCCGAGAGCAGATGCAGTATAAAACTCCATTGTAACTGTGAAAAGAAAGTCAAAGGGAAGAGAGATTTTGCCTGCAGCCTGCATTTCTAAATCAGGCACTAGACTGAGGGGAGTCGGACTCCAGATCAGCAGTTTTGCTTCAAAACTCATTCAAAATAGCGGACTGTATCGGTGAACTTTAGCCTCCATTTGGTGCATACAAAGACGAGTAGCTCTTGTTAGGGAATGATATGGCCTTTGCTGTCGACCTGCCCATGAATCAGCCAGCCAGAACAAACCAGAACATTTCAAAACTCTTTCATTTACTTTTCTGAAGGTGGCACACCTGTATATTTTGTTTTTATATTTAACTACCCACATGAAAAGAAATTGGAGTATACTTTAGTATTTACTGTAGTAAAACACCTAGTTAGCTAGTTAGTTTTAATTTGACATGTTTTTTTATACTATACACTGTAAGAACATTTTGGGATATTTAAACCCATAGTTATTTTGGTAACACTTTACTTGAAGGGGTGTTCATAAGACTGACATGACACCTTCATAATGAAGGAGATTTTATGACAACTGTCATTAAGAGTCTTTTGTTTAATTATGTCATTTTTAATACAAAGATGACATTGTTTGAGATGTCTTTGTTATGACAATTTGACATAAACCAATACATCATAACTTGTCATAAATATGTCATAAACATTACATAGTAGAATAATTATCAAACTTAAAAAAATGCCTACCTTTATGGGTTAACATTACATTAAATTGTCATTTAAATGTCATTAAGTGTTAATACTCTCCCAGTCTCACAAAACTATGTATCTATAGTCACGTAATTTTTTTATTGTTTTTCGTGATACTGTCACAAATTTCCACAGTTTTTCGTGATCATATCACGAATTTCTGTTTATGTGTCACTGTCACGTATTTGTTACTGAACTGCTTTGTCCTATTTTTAAACCATTTCCGCTTCGGTTTAGGGTAAGATTTGGAGTTCGCGTTAGGATGTCACTTTAAGTATTGGTTTACACAATTTTTTCTAATTTATTTTTTATATTTTCTAAATTTTAAAACATTGTCCCCTGGCGCTAGGGTTATAGTTGGGTTTGGGTAAGGACGTCATTTTATGTAAATCTAAGCCTAAACCGAAGCGACAAAGGTAATAGGACAAAACAGTTGAGTAACCAATACGTGACAATGACACATAAACACAAATTCGTGATACGATATCACACAAAAAAAAGAGTAAAAAAACTACGTGACTATAGGTACGTAATTTCGTGTGACTGGGCTGTAATACTAATGTCAAATAATTTTAAATACCTTAACAAAATACAACAGACACATAAAAATATTATCCTTAACTCTATACATGTGCACAATGCATAAAAAAACTGACAACTAACAGAACTTGTTCTTTCTCACACAGAGGGTTCTGAAATGTTCTGACATAGAAGAAAAAATATTTAATTAATTTAATTAATTAATTTAAAGTAATTATTGGTTTTCAGCAATATTGACCCAACGCTGCGTGGCTTAAACCAACATTGAAATGTTTTCATTTAATTTTAGGTCTCGAATAAAAATGCAATAAAATAGATTTTTTTATTTAAATGTATTATTATTATTATTATTGTTATTATTGCATGATTGATTTATTTGTTAAACACCTGGAGGAAACTTAAAAAAAACATTATAAACTGAAGAATATTCATGACGCTGTTATAAAACTATTTGACAGAGTATTAACACTTAATGACAATTTAATGCAAAAATTATATTTGTACCACTGTAGTCGAGGTCAAGAAAAATATTCATGACGTTGTTATAAAACTTTATGACAGAGTATTAACACCTAATGTTGTCTTGGTAATTTCAAGTTGTCATAACAAAGAAATGTCAAACAATGTCGTCTTTGCATTAAAAATGACATAACTGAACAAATGACACTTAAAGACAGTTGTCATAAACGTGCATAAAATCTCCGTCATGTTCATAACACATGTCATGTCATAATTATGAAGATGTCTTGCCAGTCTTATGAACACCCCTATAAGTAAAGTGTTATTTGCTCACATTTGATATACCTGAAACAACCCAGACGGATGTTTTTAGAGTGTATTTCGAACATTACCATAGTAATAATTAAAGTATACTGGAGAACTGACTGACTGGGTAATACAAATCTTAATCAATCTGACAAAGTCAGAGAAACAACAACATTTTCACATAATAAAATCATGGCTAATTTTCCTAAGGGAGTAACTATACAAAATGATACCCGTTTAAAAGATAGGGATGCGCACCTGTCAATCAGCTGTTACATAAAAAGCGAGGCCAGAGACGAATGTGCTCTTAAACAGGGAATAATGTGTGTATCTTTGAATAACTGTAAGAATACATTTCCTTTAATTATAATTTTAGTCATATTAAGGTTTAAGAGATAATAATGTTTTTTCCATTTTTATTGCTTATTTAGACTGTGGTTAACAGCGTGTTTGGCGCATTTACCTCAGAGTTTATTTCAGTAATATTGCTGTTTTTCCGGTAATAATAATACAATTTACATGTCAATAATGCTTCCTTGTCCGACCACCCCTCGCGTCCTCAAAACTCTACCGGCCCACCGGGAAAAGTCCCGACTCTCCCGATTGCCACTTCGCCACTGAATGCAGTAAACAAGGACAGATATTTAAATTTGCGCATTTGGCAGACGATTTTTTTCAAAGCGTCTTGCAGTGCATTTAAGCTAGGCATTTTATATGTGTGTTCACAGGGATCGAATCCACATCCTTTCAGTCAGCTGAGCTACATGAACTATTATCCATGTAACAAATAAGAAATAGAACAAAAATAAATTCTGTGAAGACTTCCATAACTTTAAATAAAAAACAGGAGCGGGACGTATAGTACTCTTCAACTTCCATCTGTCTCCACTGTATTTCAGAAATAACTTTGTAACCATGCTCTTCATCTTTACTGACTGACAGCCTCAGCACATCTCATCTGCACTATTTTCACTTCCTCCACATGCTCTATTGTTAGTCCATGAGTTCTCCGCCTACCATTCGTTTTCAATAAGGCAGTGCTAATGCAATTTTTTGGGGGGTCACTTTTATGTGGAGTCTTGCCAATGACAGGTGGGCCTATCAGTTGAAATGGCAGGGGATCTGGACCCAATATCATTGTCAGATGCATTGTAATTGTGAGGGGCAGGGTGGATGAACCGGCTGGTCGGGATATTGCTTTGTATTTCCCCAGAGCCCCTGCCGCCTCTAGTCTGCCACTTTCCCTGCATCCCTTTCTGTATATGCTGTGGTCAAGAATGAGGGAGTGAGATTTTCTTGGCGAAATCTATTAAGCAACACATCGATTATTCATCGATAAGTCCTCTTAGTGCGAATTGTTGGTTTTTTTAACCTATAGTTGGGTCAAAGATGAACTTTCAAGCCAAACGCATGAGGACAGCTGTATTGAGGTTGGTCTATATTTGACCCAACTTTGGATTCAAACAACCAAGCATTTTTTAGAGTGCACACACACAATATTTATAAATATTTATGAACCTTGTTGCTGAATATGACACATTTCCTCCACAGTCACAAATCCACACGTTTCCAGTTTAATCCAAATTCTAATTCCTAGAACAACAGTATTCACAGATAAGAGGAGAATGTTGCCTGGTTGGAGGCATGCAGGATAATCTTGCTCTGGGTGGAGTGGCTGTGCTGTAACTAGTTTAAATCCCTTATCCTCTAATTTTCTTTTCTCTCTTTTCCCTTTTATTTCTTTCTTTTCCTCTCTCCAGTTCCACTCAGAAGAGCCATGCTCCCCATTAACTCTCTTCAACAGAAGCTCTGGAGTAGAGTACACCATTAAACACAGGCCCATTTTAGGCAATGGGATTAAATAGGGAAAGATTTTAACATAGTGCGTCAGGGGGAATGGTTTAGAACGTGTCGGAATAAAGTAAACACTCTAAAGAGAGACTAAGTGCAAAAAGGCATATACAGAGAGAGCTTTAATAAAATACTTAAATTTCAAGCAAACTGCAAAAATAATTATTGATTTCAAAAAAGGTTTTCCTGTCTTTAATTGGTCAGATGAACAAGTAGTCCCTCCCAAAACTAAGACCATGGGTGGTGCTACAAAAGGTCCAGTGATGCAACAGAAAAATCCGGTTTTGGTTTGTTGAAAAAATTTCAGTTCCCTTTCACATCAAGTCGTGACCGACGAATTGGGAACTCGCATAGAGTGACCAATAAGCTTTGACTTTCTTGAAAGTGTCAGTGAATGTTGGCATGCAGTATTTGCATCTGCTGGCTCTACCCTGCCAGGTGGGTACAAATGCCAGCAGGTGAACTGCATTCATTAGCTTTTTGCTTTGGAGCACTGCTTTGTGTCAGAAGCAGAGATCTGTGTGTGAGAGAAGAAGGTGTTCTGCGTTGCACCAGCTTCCACTGCCTCTTTATCTTTCGAGTGTGTGTGGTCATCTACCCCTCCGTGCTTCATTATCCACCTGCACAAAAGAGCTTTTTCCTCACAAAAGAGCTGCACATTTATCTGCATCTTTTTAAAGACAACATTTCTCTGTGCTTCACAGGTGGCTTTGTGTCTTTTTAAAGATATTGTTCTGGCCCCTTGGATAGGCACACTTGATGCCTCTCGTGTCTGGGCATTTCACAAGCTTAGAAGGCGGTTGTGGATGGTTCATGTTACTATTGTGGGAAGATGACCATCGTGGATCTGAGGACCAGGCTCTGCTACCTGCAGAGTAGGGTGCCCCCTGTCCCACTGCCTCGATCTGTAACGTCAAGTGGCAGGGTTCCATGGATGCCAGGGGAGAGTTTCTCTTTAAAGGCGCTCTAAGCAAATCTGTGTGACGTCACTACTTGTTGACGTTCGAAGTGTTGTCAAACAAAACAGAGCGTAGTTAACTCCTCCCCTCCCTCTCACTTCCGTGCTTTCTGAAAGAGTTATGAATGCGCCCAACCCCAACCCCCACTCCCAAATCCTTTTTGTCGTTTATTGGCTGGAACACTTTGTTTTGTTTCGTGGTGGTAGGTTTGACCACTTTGTTTTTGTTGCAGTTTTTGGAGCCTAGGCTGTCTACAGAGACAGCGTTTTTTACAGTGTGTTCAGGGGACAGGCAGCTAGCAGATAGTGAGGAGATGTTTACTTTATGAAACAAAAATTGTTTAATGGCCTTAAACGCGTGAATTCGTTTAGAGCACCTTTAACTCAACTTTGACTTTGTACATTTATCCAGAAATAAAGTGGGAACTTGGCGAGAGATGCTGTGCGCTGCATTGCCAAGTCCTCTGGTTTTTTGCGGACTTCAGGTTTGGGGTACTTTTAAAGCAACACTAAAGAGTTTTTTTTACCTTAAAATAATGTTTCCAAAAAAGTTTCAGTCGTTCATCCACTCGAAACAGGGTGAACGGCACTTTCACATTGGCTTTGCAGCCTTCTATCGGCCAAAACCGCACTCAAGAAGTTTCCAACCGTCGGGTCGCGGTCCTGTAGTTCGAGTGAAAACTACAAAACTTGCTTTACGGCAAACCTACAATCCAATCAGAGCCAGCTTTGCTGCAGTAGGCTAAATTATTTACAACAGTGGTAATGGACAATTCCAATTCCAACCTGTAGCGGGAGCAAAGAGCAAAAACTCTTTAGTGTTGCTTTAAAGTGTTAACATAGAGTTTTTTTCTGCGGGTTAAAGATGAAAGGTTTTCGTTTATTAATTATTGGTATTTGGGCTGTGAATAGTCATTGGGATGCTTTTGGGCTAGTTTTGAATGTCCAATGGGTTGGTTTTGATACGCAAATCTGGCAACCCTGGCTGTATGCTTCCGCAAACATTTGGTTCAGATTATATTAGACTGTACATGTAACTGAACATTATAATCAGATTGCAAGTTGTAACCTGAGCAAAGATTAAATTCGGATTGACAAAATTTTGTGCATGTAAACATAGCCATTGGAATTTAACAAATTAGTCATTCGCTGCCAAACCATGCTTATGTGTTTTACAGAAGAAAGTCCTATGGGTTAAAAACGACGATGAATTTTCATTTTTGGGCAAACTGTTAGCCTTTAACAAAAAGGAGAATGTATGTTAACACAAAAAAATGCCTGTAGAGTAAGACTGATGAGGAGACAGCGTGGCTGGAAACAAAGCACTAAACATCTCTAGTTGGTTTTGGATCCGTTCCCACAGTTCCATCCAACAGTCTAAAAAGTTTTTAACACCAGGGCCCTATGAAATGCTTTTGCATCTCCTGCTGCCAAAAACACCTGACCAAAAAAAAAACCCAGACAGCACAAGTGCCTAACCAACATCTGTGGAGATGAAGACAAATAACAACATATCCCCGCGCTGTTCCTGATAAGACGCTGAAGATGACAAATGGCTCTACATTTAGCGTCAAGGAGGTAAGCAGCTCTGTTCCAGTCGAGGACGGATGTGTTGTTGAATTCTCCACTCTGAATACTCATGCTTAAATGCAGAAAAATAGGGCATGGCGTGTAAAAATGCATTGGGTTAATTAAGACGAAGTGCGGCGCAAATCTATCTGACGTTTTGCTGGCAACAGAGGGGCCGTCTGTCGGCGTGGTAACAATTTGTGATTGGATGTCAGGGGGATGATAAACCTTCTGATAGGATATTTGTCATCTGCACTAACTTTGTTAGCACTGGTATTTATCAATAACATTACTGGAATGAAATCAAATGAAAAGGTTTAAACAATGTGGGCGTGTCTCAATCCACACCTTAGATTAATGATAAATGTATAGCTATCCAGCTGCTATTTTAGGCCTGTCTTCAAAATCATTTCAGTACACTAAAAAGTTAAGACATCGCTCGTGGCACAACAATGTTTTTGAAGAGTACCAGAGATGTTTTAATACAGAAACTCGCAATATCCAAAGTATCAGTATCCCAAAGCATAGTGCCCTTACAGATTCATATCATAGGAAACTAGGGATTGAGACATTATAAAAGGCTCACAATGATACAACTTATTCTTATTCGTCTCCGCTGAATATTTGATGGAAGTGTGAATAATACGAGCAATATGAATATGCAATTTTAATAAGCCTCACATTGTTCAAAGGAACATAGTGGTTATTTAATTCACGTGTTTACTTCTTTGTAGCAGCACACACACACACACACACACACACACACACACACACACACACACACACACACACACACACACACACACACACTAAGCGCAATGCGGCATGAGGTGTTTTGTGCTTTCCTGGCAGACACAAAAGCAAAAGTAAAGTGGAAGATTGAAAGAGAGAGAGAGAGAGTGAGAGAGAGAGGGATCGGTGATGGTCATGCAGGGATCTGATTAAGGATTGTGACAGCACTGATGAGACACACACTTAAGTTAAAGAACCCTTATCAGTGCACAGCAGTGAAGAGTACTGGACTTTTAAAATGAGGTGACAAAGTCTCGTCTCTGAGTTTGGCTTGCTTTAAGTCCCATATAAATTCATGTCCCATTTGAGTTACACACAGCAGTTCCTGGGTTCTACTGCTTGTACTGATACGTATTTGCTTTAAAGCTGCTTTGCAACAATGTAAGATTGTAAAAAAGCAATGTAGAGATAAAAGTGAATTAAAGTCTTATTCAAGTTTATGTATTTTTAAAACACAACATTACTACAATAAAAAAGCCATCAGGAAGCACTAAATCTTTGAAGGTACTAAACGTTTTGAAGTACTAAATCAAAAATTAAACTAATGATTATGGTAAAAAAAATTATGGAAATTTACATTATTTTTAAATTAAATATCGCTTGGATAAAACATCTGCTAAATGCCTAAATGTGTCGATTACGAATTAAATACAAATAACTGTATATGATTAGAATATAACTAAAAGGTAGCACTTTACAATATGCTTGTATTAGTAGTTAATTAGTTAGCATGATCTAACAATGAGCAATACAACTTGGTTATGCAAGTCAATAAAACCTACTGTTTTAAGTTTTGACTTGTCATAAGTTGACATAAAAAACAATTAAAAATTGTTTAGCTTATTTTTTTAAAACACTTTAAATCTTAAAATTAATAACATTTCTGTAACCATTTAACCATTTTGTAATATTTTGTTTGTTTGCCATGACACAAAAAGTGTTTCTCCTATGCAGTCTTTTTCAATGCAACAACAAATACACCAGAAATTCACAAAAGATGTTAATTTTATTCATTTTGCTGTAATACACGTCTTTAAAATTCATACGATTGCGAGGAACAGATCCAAATTCAGTCCTTTATCCAGGAATTTTAATTTTAGTTCTCATCAGCGACCGTAAACGTCAAATCTCGAGTTTTAATTCAAATATTGCGCCTCAAGAAGCTTTACGACACATTATTTTTACGGCAGTGATATCACTGGCGCAAAAGTACTGGCTCTTGCTTGCTAGTGGGATTGTGGGATTGATAACTTTAATAGTTCTCGGTGAGTCATATACTCCAGAGAGGACAGTGACTACAGCACATCATCATTTTAACTACTTTTGGTACTGCTTTTGAAATTTTGCAATTAATAAATTATTATGATTACACTTGTCTGTCTATTATGCTTTTTATTTATAAGAGTGTATGATTTTAATAAACTGTTTTGGGTAGGTTTAGGGGTAAGACTGTATTAAATACAACGAGATGCCCAGCCGATGCCTGACCAGTGACCACAAGCGGAACCAGTTTAATTTGCTTACTCATTCACATACCCCGATAGTATATATATATATATATATATATATATATATATATATATATATATATATATATATATATATATATATATATATATATATATATATATATATATATATATATGTGTGTGTGTATCTCACTGTCAAGGGTTTTTTCCCTCCTAGGAGTTTTCCCCCTGGACTAGCCAGCAGGGTTTTTTTACCTAGGTTTTTTTTCATCCCCTGGAGTGTCCGCCCCCTTTGGCTTAACTTACTACTTTATTGTATACGTTACATAATTACCACGCTCGCTTTTCTATGCTTTTCCTACATCTATTAATGTAAAGCTGCTTTGAAACAATTAACAATTGTGAAAAGTGCTATAAAATTGAATTGAATTAAATGCTTAAAATATATTTTTTTAATGCTATATTGTTAGTGTTTGTTACGTTGCATAATATATAAAGAATACACTACGTATTTAAAAAAAAAAATTTATAGGCTTTGGGTTTAGGGTAAGGTTTTGGATAGGGTGGTAACATTATCGATAAAATGGTTAAAGGCAAGCAATATTTATGGTATGAAGGATTTGTTAATGTTTTACGTTTTGTAGCTGTAAAAAGATAATAATGCTACAATTAAATGTTGCAAATACTTCTACATTGTATGCTTCAATATCTATATAAAGATACAAAAAAGAATGTTCTGTGTTTTTGAAAGTTATGTCTTAATACTATGTATTAACTCTTTCCCCGCCATTGACAAGTTATCTCATCAATTAAGAGAAAACATTTGCTAAAAAACATGTTCCTGATGAGTTTTTATGGTTATATGTAATACCGCGATTATTCACTTATCTTGATGATTAATTAAAGGGATCATAGCGTGAAAATTAGACTTTTTTCATGTTTAAGTGCTATAATTGGGTCCCCAGTGCTACTATAAACCTAGAAAAAGTGATAAAGATCAACGCAGTAACTTCATTTGAGTAAGCCATTTTCTGCAAGCATGTGAAAAATTAGGTCATTCAGATTTCGCCTGTTTTGTGAGGTAGGTAGCAAGGCGAATTTCAATAACACAGCCCCCTTTATCTGCACTATCCAACCACAGCACTGCCATTTAGTTCAGAGAGAAAGAGTGAGAAAAGAAGGACTTGACAGCACAATTGAGTTTCAATTACAACAAATCACCATCATTGTGATCAGTGTTTGCATTTCATCCGCTCATTTGCATTTTAAATGACACACCCAAAAACGGCACACTTTTGCTCAAGCCTACAAATTTGCGATTTTAACATGCATTATCTATATGGTATTTTGAGCTAAAACTTCACATACACACTCTGGGGACAGCAAAGATTTATTTTACATCTTAAAAATATATCATAATATGACCCCTTTAAAAGCAAAAAATTATTTATTAATTTTACAGTCTGTGTATGTTTTGATAATCATCCTGAATCTGATCTCAAACAAAATTCCTTCACAAAAATGCAATTATTTTAGCTTTTTGCTAAAAATAGTTTTGAATAAAAATACCCATATTTAAGAGTTTATAAGCAGAGGAAAAAATATGGACAGGATGATTTTTCCCCCTGTTTGTTTGTTTGAAAGCAGAGGGTCTGCTCTTTCATTTGATATTTGTATATTTTTAGAAGAAATTTTTCCTGGAAGGCATTTTGTGAATTTTTTGTGAAAATCACAAAAAATGCTGGCGGGCAACTTAAAAAAAAAAAATGCTGGCGGGGAATGAGTTTACATTGAGACCAGGCTGCATTATCATAGGTCATGTTAGCTTATGCATTTACTAATGTTAAAAAATACAACATACTTATTGTAAAGTGCTACCAACTATCTAAATATAACACTTAATCCCTTAAAACATAGACAAAACATAAGTGTCAAATCACAGACACATAAATTCTCAACAGAGTTTCTTTAGTGACAGAAAGCTGAGTCTTTGTGAAGTGTGAATTGCTCAGAAGTCTCAGAAGAATATTGTACATTTTCTTTAAATCCAGACAGCTTTGTTATGAATCACTGCCCCGAGTGTGACAAATGACTATGAAAGGAGCCACAATAAACCAGCAAGTGAGACGCACTCCAAACTGAAGTGTGCGGCACACTCACGCTCGCCTGCATTCACACGCAACAATGTAATTATGCGAACGCCGGGTGTAAATAAACCAGGCTGGGCTTTTATCACTGTTCTCTGTAATTGATTTGGTAGAGCTGCTTTGTTCTTAATGGCCACAGGATACATCTTTGACCTGTACTGAAAAGAAGCGGGGAGGGCAGCTAGGCACGACGGGGGTGGTTTGATTTGATTTGTCGGGGCGCCGAAATGCCTGGCGCGACTCTACTTAATCACACGGCTTAATTAAAAACCGCCAGCGTGCGGGGTTGGACAGATGACTCCCTCGCCATGTGCAAATACTGCATCGCCACCTGTCCGAACCACATCATTAAATAAGAAAAAAAAAACACTCAGCAGTCATAATTAAGCGAAAAATTGGGCTAATAACGAACGCGTCACGGGTGAACGTGCAATCGGAAATTATAATATTGCAGACCGTGGCAAATCAGGAAGGCAGTGGAAATGAAGTGGTCAGGGGTGGCATTAAAACATGACACTTGCAGTTCATTTTCAGAATTTAAGGTATAAAAAGAATTTTGTATATAATATTTGATAGCTTTAATTGAGAATCATGCAAATTCAGCTACGCAAAACAAAACAAAACAAAACATGATTTATCTTAATAGATTCACTTCTTGTGTTGTTATTCCGGTGCTGCTAGGTTTGGTTTGGTTATAGCAGGCTCTTGCCATTAAAACCAACATTTACTTAGCATGCACATAGAGTAATCACAAGATGTTGTAACATTGCCTGCAGTAACATATATCATAAATATATATTCATTTTAATGCAGCACATACAATGTGCGGATAGACAACACTGCCTGTTTATATGCATCCAATATGCATAAAAAAACACAACCCGCCTTGACACCAAACTGCAAATAACACACCATTACTTCTGTTATGACAGCTAAGCAATGCTTTTTTAAACACAATATTTTTCAACATGCTACAGCGTGTTATATTTTAAGCAGTAAAAAATTACTATTTTAAACCATAAAATCAACCTTCTTATACTGTTTAACTTCAAAACAGCACATCTGGGGACAGCTGTTTTATTACGACTAATGCCTACGGACCACCCACAGTCACTGACTGATACAAATAGCAGACAAAGCTAACACGCTTCCAAAATCTGGCAACCTCTAATCCCACTGGATGCTTTTACACAACTTTCTGAAATAAGAGAGGGAAAAGCATGTTATTCAATCAAATGTCAAAGAAACAAAATTGTGTTAAAAAGGTAGCAGGTGGATAAAGTGAAATTTATATAACAATGAAATCCACTACTTTTGCTTATATGGAGAGCGCAACACTCATTGTGTGTGCACACCGCCAATGACTAGTCTCTGGCAATGAGGCTGTTAGGAGGCATTCCTAATTCTGATTATCTTAGTAACAAATAATGGATAACGTGAACCCTACTACTTCAGTCTTATTGGTAGTCGCTCCCAAAAGTCACTTGTCATTTACATAAAGTTGAATGTTCTTAACTTTTTCGCATAGCCGGACACTCCCACTGCCTGTCACCAATGGTCACTATTGATCATGTTGCCGAAAGGTGCCAATCTTCCATTAAAAAGAATGAGAATGCGTCTTCGCCATTGCTAGTATGTTGCCGGTGTCCAATGTTTTCTACGGCAAGCTATTATTGTGGTTTTCAGATAAACCCGACCCTAAAAAAACATTTTAAATGATTGCATGCTTTACATGACACTCCGGCATTATTGATCTGTCAGATCTTGGCCAGAATGAACTAATTTGGACCAGGCCTTGTGCTATTTATTCAAAGGTTTTGTACATGAGACTTGAGTAACCGTTAATATAGTCCTGCAGAAACATGACTACTTTATCAAAATCAGATTAACTACACTGGCAGAAGAAATGGTCAAAAAAGTCCCAAGTTATAACTGGGGCGGTACACTTTGAAAAGGCCATTTAGGTACATATATGTATACATTTGGTACCAATATGTACCTCTGATGTACTAATATGGTATGTACTAACTTGCAATCTTTGGTACCAGTTGGCACTTTTCCATTGCATAGTACCCCACGGTTTGGGTCGGGTCAGCGTACTTTTGGGGGCTGTTGGGGTTCCAAGCAAGCCGAGCTGATACCAAAACGTGACGCGAAAACACTGCAGATCACTGATTGGTCTGAGAGAATCGTCACTACCAACGTCATCGCTATAATGTAAAAGATTAGCTTTACCTTCGTGCTAGCTTGCGCTGTCTAGAGTAAACCTGTTGTCATCTGTGCTTGCTGCAAGTTCCCAAACTCCCTTTAGCGATGAAAACCATTCACAGGTTAAGAATCAG
This sequence comes from Misgurnus anguillicaudatus, assembly GCF_027580225.2. Taxonomy (NCBI): domain Eukaryota; kingdom Metazoa; phylum Chordata; class Actinopteri; order Cypriniformes; family Cobitidae; genus Misgurnus; species Misgurnus anguillicaudatus. The sequence continues at coordinate 24,417,106 of NC_073356.2, forward strand.
GAACGCCAGTTTTTTCCAGACTTGCAGTTTGTGGCGGCACATTCGCGATGCGCACGTCTGCATATATGCTCAAATGCAGGGACGGACTGGGGCTATAAAACAGCCCTGGACTTTTTCCCAAATAGGCCCATAATCCGGGGACCAATCACGGCTAGGGCCCTGTCCCAAATGGCACACTCCGGACTTGTGGTCCTCCTCAGAGTCCACATTCCATCATAGAGTGCAGACTTTAGGGACCCTTAATGCGAGTCCAGGTGGGTGCACCGGAGTCGTATTTTGGAACAGACTCGAGCGTCACGCCGGAAATAGGAAAAGAAGTTGCCCGTCAGTGTGAACTTCTCCCTTCCGTCGTCTGATTGGTCTGTTTGCTCTTTCGCAAGGACTTCTGGGTTGGTAAAGTGCGCGAAGCCTGCAGTAGGCAGCGCAAATATAACGACATGCCTATAATCCCTCCCACTCCGAAGTGTTACTAAACTCGATAGAAAAGCTAACCAAGCCAATGTGAAGTGAGCTGACCCGACCTAAACCGTGTAGAACTATGCAATGGAAAAGCACCAAATATGTACCCCTGATGTATTGTTACGAACTGTTTAGGTGGGCTTTTTGAAAGGGTTTTTTGACAGCAATGGAGCATTAATTGACCATTTGTTCTTGGCCACTGAAGTTGTGTATTGAATAAAACTCCAGCACAACAAATCATAGCAGGGGCAGACATTTTAAAAAACAGACCTTGCAACAGAGGCAAGCCTACTGACCGCGACTGGAAGCGGGCTCGTGATCAATCCATCACAAATTTATTGGCACACCATTGGCTGAAACAAGGCACCATCTGCGTTTCTCCGTCTGGCCTCTGTCAGAACAGGTGATGGCTGCATCGCTCCTTCTGGTTCTCATTGAGTCCAATTCAGCCGAAATATAACATCTCAACACTAATAAGGTCCGTAAAATATGAGCATCTCTTGCCATGTTTAGCCCACGCTCAGTTTGGACAGATCACTCGATGAGGAAACATCTGAGGTGGAAAGAGGATGCAGAAAACTTGTTTTCTTCCACGCACGGGTGGTTTTGACTGATTTTTCATTATCAGGAAAGCCATCAAGAGGGAGGTGAGCGATTAAAGCGGATAATTACATTAGATTGAGATGATGAAATGACAAGTGATGCTGTTGAATTTCATTTAATGTCTGATGGGTGAATTTACTACTTGATGTGTACTACTTGCTCGCTAAAGTCAATGTTTATCATCCTTACAGTAAGTGCTGCTGTGTTGGTTACTTTATTCACTGTGGATTTTCAAGTCGGAAGTCCATCTTATGAACAGAAGATGTGCATATAAATTGGAAACACAAAAGACTTTATGTATCAAAGGCCTGCAGAAGACCAACCAAACTGAATAACAAAGGACCCTTTCAAATAAGTGACTTTAATTTTCTCACAATGTTACCATCAAACTGAAAGTAAGTGTCATAAAGGGGCCCAGGGGCTTAATAACTACCCCTGTGAAGAGCGTAAATCTTTAATAGGGGGCAATCTAAGCCTGCAGCTACTCTGAAACGTATACTCAACAAAAAAAAAATCATAGAGGTATAGGTACAGGGCACAAACAATTTGACATTTACACACACACAAAAGGTACCAATCAGTTACTTACAAATAAGTCTCATCAGTACCCATCCTTCAGGCAATCCTAGTCTGTAAATATTTATATACGGATTCCTAGGCCAGACTGGTTTAAACCAATCCACAATGTGTGGTTCTGTGAGGCTCTGACACACTGCGGCTGATGTAAGCCAGAGCTCATAATAATTTGATAACAGCTGGGACTTAATGCACATTCACACAGAGGCTGTTTTGGGAAAAAGCAAAGAGGGAAAAACACGGATTTGATTTTTCAGCAACATGACAATAAAAAATAATAAATGCATCAAAATAAAATATTAACCACACTTGCTAATAGAACAAAAGCATCTAAAAGAATTTGCAATCCATTTGCAGATTGAAGTAAAAAAGGGTATTTAATGCTGAATTTTTTTTGCAGAAAAAAAATCTAATTTTATTAATTGGGAAGTGATTAGATTAGAAAAGCCCATTACAGGCTATGTAGTTGGAGGGGAGAGGAAGAAAAATGAGATGGCTCAGTGATATCAGATAACGGAAACTAAAATAACCTAACCTAACCAAATCTTCTTTTTTTAAGTTGGCTTTTTTGTGCTTTTATTTAGACAGAATAGTGGTTGCGTTTTCAAAATATGTGTTTGTCATGTGAACCATGTGCATCACGTGTTTTGTCAAAATAAGTGCCTGCTGCACACGCGTCAAAACCGTTTATGATAAAGGCAGGGTTTCTCGCAGCACTTTGCAGTTTGGGTGGCCCGCCTAAGCTGGGAAACCCTACCACCTTAACTAGGTCGTCCAAAAATAAATAAATAAATAATTAAAATCGCTGCACAAAAGACCGTCAAGTGCATTTTGGAGAATAGCGCGGAAGTGCTTCACACCGCAAGCGGGCACACGCGCCACACGGCCAAATGAGAAAAAGACGTGGTCCGTCACTGTCTGGAAGATAACTAGTAGCCAGTTGATAAAACATCTCGGAGAATAGCGCGGACGCACTTCACCCCGTGAGCGTGCACGCACTCCACACGGCCGAAATGGTCCATCAACAGTCTGGAGGATAGCCAGTTGATAAAACGCGTTTCCATGAGAACTGTAAGTGGACTTATGTTTTGGGGTTATTTAAGCCTGTTATTGTATTAGTCTATAGTTCTTGCAAATTTAAAGTTAGTTAGCTGGTGATTTTTATTGTTTGAGCAACCTGCTAGCTAGGTTGTACGTGCCTGTTGATTTGTTATAATTGTTGAGCGCTCTTGCTCACTTTATTTATGTGCATTATTTACATGCTACAGGAGATACACTTCTTTAAGATAATGTAATTAATAGTGGGAAATAATCAGTTTTTACAATCTTCGCGCTATCTATCATCGTTCTACAAATCTGCTTCAGTTTGTATGTATTAACCCTTTAGTTTCACTTCATCACGCAGCTATTTTCGTTAGAGGTATCTGTTAAAAACATTTAATTCATTAATTATCTAGTATGTGTTCATTTTCTGTCATAGTTTCTTCAAAATTAAGTTTTATTTGAGTGTTTTAAATAAAAATATTTTCATTTTCATCATGACGTGTACGACCAGCCCCTTTGATTGCCACTCCCCCGGCCACCCCCACCCACCTAACCCTACTACCTTAACTAACAAATTTTCTGCAGGAAACCCCGAAAAGAGACACTCACGTTAAAAAAAAAAACACGTAAGACACTCCCTTAACAGTAAAATCTGATTACGCATGAGATAATGCGAGGATCGGGCAAACGCGAGCGTCTCTTTTATCATAAACCCTTTAGACGCGTCTGCAGCAGGCACTTATTTTGACAAGACACATGATGCACACAAAATCTCTTTTTTGAAAAAAGGAACCACACACTTGATGGGCTACATACATGTTGTGACGAACTTCGCATCAAGTACCTTCGAAAAAAAGAAGTCACCGGCCGCCACTGGGAGAGAAGACAGGAAAGTGTTGGATGGAGATAGCGGAGCGAGATTGGAAAAGGACCACAAAGACAGGAATCTGACTCGGGTCACCATGAGCACATTGGTGCTTTACTTTATGTCAGCTCACTAACCACGGGGCACCGACAACCTAACTGAATCTTCTAATGACAAACCTAACCCAAGCAAACATGTATTAACTCTTCCCAGACCTTTCTATAGAAATGGTCATAACAAGGATGGCCTTACAAAACTTTTAAAAAATTTAGTGCGTGCCTGGATGGCATCTAATGTACAAGCAAACCAAAACTAATATTTAATGGAAGAACAGTGCATACAGTACAGTATCTCAATTAGTTTACTTCATACAATCTGTCCATTTTCCCCAACTGAAGACTGTAGACAATAATCACTTCTCATCATGCTCAACAAGAGAGCTGGAAAGAGACATTTTGGCAGGCAATTAAATGTGTAACAGCACTAATTAGGGCCTAATGATAGATTGTTGATCAGACCTGGAGAATGTAGCCGCAATTCTTCACAGCAAAGAGAACGTATGGATCAGAAAAAAGTGTGTGTGTGTTTTGGCACAGCAGGGAGAAAACGTTCAATAGTCCAGTGAAAAGCAACAATCAGGCACATTGAAAAATTAGAGGTGGAACCCCTGGGTCAACCGAGAGGGAAAAATTAGGTGTATTTGTCAAAAACTCCACAGAACCTTGCAGTGAAAATGTCTCATAATTAAGACCATTTATCCATGGAAGTCAAACAGCTGTTTATATGGTTTGGAGAGGTCACTGCTCATGCAGAGACGAGCTCTTGTGGCGTATCGTGCGTTTTCCCTTTCATGCACCTGCCTACTGAATCAAACTCCAGTCCTTGTAATTTAAGACTGGATTTTTAAAGTTTGATAATGGGGCTTATTGTAGCCTGTCACGGCTAATAAAAGCTTCTATTGTTATGACGCTAAACCTTAAAGAAAAGCTAGTTTTATGAATTTAGCTTTTATAAAGAGCGGTGACATGCCATTTTAAAGGTGCTTGGGACATTTTTATGATATTACAGTACATTCATCAATATGGTATTTCTGCTGTGCAGTGTTGGGAAGTAACTAATTACTAATAATGATAATTTTACTGTACTAATATTATGTTCCCTGGTAACTAGTAGTGAAACTTATTACAATTTTTTTGTAAAGATATTACGGATACCATGTAAAGAATGTCTAGTTACTTTGTCACAAAGTCACCAACGCAGGAAGCTTTTTTGTTCTGCCAACATGGTGGTTGGTTCCACCTGCTAGAGCCATGTTGCCGATTTTAGTATATATGAAGAGTTTGGTTTCAAACCACGATAAACGCCATTAAAAAAATAGTTACTGCCAAAATTAACATTGTATCAGGTCTTGTATTCATTTTACGCAAAATCCGATATTCGCCATGTTATTATGTCATCTTTTCTCCCTTTTTTCCAAATCGCGACAAATGCCAGTCCTTGTTCTCTGCAGAATGCAATAAATCCGCTTAACCAATCACAGCGCACCATTCCACGCATTGTAAACAACAATGGTAACGCTTTGAATACACACAGAATCGTTGTTCTCCTCATCTACTTTGTATTTCTTGATCAACAAACAAATTAATTTTGATGGCATTGATAAACCTGTGGTGGTTTTCTGTGGTGGGGAAGCAACATAAGCCATCAAAATCGAATAATTTACGTGAGATGCACTCGGGCGCAGTAAAAATGCCGGCTGTTGCTTGTTCTCACACGACAGCCTCAAGCTTCTGTCATGCTAACACATTGACCTCAGGGGATCTTATGAAAAACTTTCCATTATTTTACTCAAAGTCAACAAAAATCGAGCAGGACCAAAACATTTTACAGCTGATCCCTGTCAAAAAAGTTCAGTGACGACGCCCCAAGTATAGCAGCAGCAATGACAATGTTCTTAATATGACAAAGTAAGTGTTTTGATTAATGCCATTAATGTTTATTTTTGTATCAGTGTATACCACTAGTCAACTAAATGAATACAACAGGCAAAGATGAATGCACATTTATATATTGATTCAATAGATTTATCACATTTAAAAAAAAACTTGTCATAATTGTTTTTTATAATAAATCTTTGAAAATCAAGTTATGGATTTACATTTTTTATGTTTTTATAACCTAAAGATGCTATGTGAACGTTTGTAACAGAAAATAGTGTTTTTTATCTTGTCACTTTCTTGGTATAGAAAACACGTTTTTACCGAAATTTGTCAAAATGGATTTATTGCGTTTTCGGAACCAAACTCTTCATATACAGCTTTATTAAATTACAGAAGTTGTTTAAAAAAATAGTTTGAGCTAGTTATTTAATTATTCAAATTATGCAATTACAAATAATATTACTTTGAACTGAGTAACTAGTAATAAGTTATATATTACATTAGAGTAATTAGCCCAACACTGCTGCAGTGGCGGAGCTAGACTTTTAAAACAGGGGGGGCAAAGGGGTGGCAAGGTATTATTTTGGGGGGTCAATATACAAAGTGTTCGACTTCATGCGGCGCCGGATTACATCAAAGTACCGTGAGAGTGATTCGCGAAATCATACGGAGGAGTTTGCTTTTAAATTCTTGTCGCGAAACTTTGACGTCATTTGGCTGTCGGTTCTTGCGGCGCCGCAGAAGTCGAACAAGCCTAATGAAAAGTGTAGCAGCAACAGCACGCTGCACGCTTGTGCGTGCTAAGTAAGATGCAGTCAAATCCGCTGGGAGATTCGAGAAATGTTCGTAAAAATCAAACAGTGTAATGTTTTTAGCGGGGTGGCAACAGGGGTGGCAAGGACTTCGTCTTGGGTGGCAATTGCCACCCCAACTAGCCCTCTGGCTCCGCCACTGCACTGCTGCTGTGTCACTCTGGGTAGCCCCACCCACTCTCAATCTCATTGGTCTAAATCAAAAACATTTTGAGATTCACATTCTGTGCAGACAGACCTATTGTGTGGCATTACTGCTTCAATACCTCACTCGCTGTATAATAATGTTATTTTATCTACTGTAACTGAAATAATGGCAGTTCATGTAAATCATGTTGGTTTAACTCTTCTCCTAGGAGAAAGATCAAACAGCTCTGGCCTTCAGGTCACTCAGAACCGAAGGGCACCATCAAAAGAGCAACATCAAGGTGCACTGGCAACTCCGACCTGGCCCGAACGCTAAAAAGCAATGAAAAAAACTATAAATATCTCATTAACAGCCCTCAGTAGTGCATGGAACAGCCTTCTCTCCTTTAATGCCCACAATATTGATCTTACTGGTGAGGTCCACAGCCTATTGCTGGGAAACCAACTGCATGGCAATGGCCAGTGTGTATCTGCGCGCTGCAGTGCATGTTTGTGCACACGCAAGTGTGAGTGTAGCTCTGAGAGCATCTTGGCGTCTGCCGGACGGAGAGCTCAGTGGTTTTGCTCTGCCGATGGGCGGGTGCAGACAGCGCGGAACCGGGCCAATGTCTTTTTAATGGCAACGCTGTTCTCTGGAAAGCGATGCATGAGACGCCGCGCTGTGAAACTCAAACTTCCAGCCATTTTAATTTTTGATTTCTAATCCTGCCAACGCTACAATGCTTATCTTTATTGGCTACACCTGCCAGATCTCCAGGGGAAACATGTCCATATTAGTTTAGTGTGGAGATGATCGATATTACAATGCTTTCAAGTATTATTGGCATACATTTTAAAAAGATTCATGTATATAAATCTCTGATGTGAGAGTTGTTGACAGGCTATTTTAATATGAAAGAGCTGTCTTTTCAATACTGTGTGAAAGAAAGTTTGGGCCATGCTGCAGTCTATACACTATAGGTGAGTATCACTACGTCCAATGTACATGTGTGATTGCAAACTGATACACTGCAATATATTTAACATTGTTGATGATCTTTCTTAATACTGTATGACACTGTATGCCATAATTTTCTAGCCAAAAACATTAAATATAATGTATTTTTACTGTCACTTAAAAAGAATGTTCCTAAAATACCTATTAAAAATATTTGTGGTTGAGCCAGTGAAAATATTGGAAGTGCAAGTGAAAATCTGAACTACTGACCTTTACAAACACTGAGCATTTCATGTCTACACTATGTACTGTATGTGTGTGCCCGTGTGCGTTTTTCCCATCTTCAGAGGTCTCAACCCCTGTTTTATTAGTTGCATGTACAACATGCGTCATCGGGTCTGCTTCTGCTGTCCTTGAAAACACACACACGCACACACCTTTGTCTTTTCTTTAGGTATTTGGTGCAGCAACAGGCCTCTCTTTGACCTCCACATTTACAGCCCACGGTGTGCAGCGCTGCAAGATGCTATATGAAGAGCAAAGTAAAATGGCAGAACTAAGATTAGAGCTGCAGTTCTGTTACAGAACACAGAAACTGAAGCAGAAATATAAGTAGGGAGTTCATGGGTATTTTAATCTGAGGTGGGTGGTAGTTGGAGAAAACTGGTAAAAATGATGAGATCAACATGGTATAAAAACAAGGGATGTTCAGCTTTAATAAAAACAAGCTGGGTTTCCAGCGTGAGGCGAATCATTTCTAAATTCGCAAAAAAGAAAAACAAACAAATGCGAATTAGGTGCGTTTGAATCAAGTTCGAGCGAATGACTGTGGTATTGGTAATCTAGTAACCAACAGTAAACAAATCACGGCTTAGAAAATAGAGACAGGATTGCATTAAAGATACAATTTGTAAAATGCGCCGAAAGATGGCGCCAGATCAAACAAAAACAATGATGTTGTTTACTGACGCTCTGAAGCAGCGTGGAATTATGGGATTTGTAGTCTTTAACTTTTGCCATATCAGACGAGAACGAGAAATCACGTTGATGGATAAGGTAATCAAGTCTTATAAATGTTGCGTTTGATGACATCGTTTATTTCATTATGTAAGTTTATATGTGATGTTCAAAACGAAATTGTTAGTCATATTGATATTACAGTATTAGTCCAAATTCGATGGTAAACACAGCTCAGAATTAAGTTTTCAACTTACAATCTACAATGATTTTTCACATCATGTATTGACAGTACAAATCTTATTGTGAAGTGTCTTAAAATGACCATTTATATTGCTGTACAATACCTTTTGATGTGCATATCCTCCGCGGGAAGACGCGCTTATTACACTAATGTTGTGATCAATATAATAGCATACGTTTTTTGAAGGGTTACGAATCAAAACAACTCACCCATCGCGTAAAACACAAGCAGGATCAGAATCTCGGTCTATGTTGTCGTGAAGCTCTCTCTATCCAGATAATGCAACACCAAATTGATCCTCCCTCGTTTTGTTCCAAACTCTTCTTGGGTCGTTTGGTTGGCCCGTACGCTTACAGGAGCTGACACAACCAGCGGCAGACGGTACAGAGATATCCATAAGTCCATAAGCAAGCGCGTAGTTCCGCATTTGTCCACGACACTGGCTGCGTCCGAAAACTCAAGGCTGTGAGGACTGTGAGGACTTGTGGCCTTGGTGCCTCATGAGGACATGACTTCGGCCTCGGAGGCCTGAAGGCCGCTCAGAGAAAGGCTTTCCGACGCACTTCAAAGGCAGCGTGTTTGAAATAAAAACAGAGAGCGCCTTTGTGATAACTAATCACATATTTGAAAACTACAATACTAATTTCTCGCTAGAAATGAAATTAAAATGCTTAAAAAGTGAAAATATACGTTTATTTTCACTAAATTTGTGCTCCAGCCGCTTCCTTGGCCGCCATTTTATTTTTTCGAGCTCGACCATGTGTTCTCATGTGGGTTACGTCAGTAAAGGCGGTGACAAAGGGTCACATGGATATTAACGTCATTGACAGGAGACTGCACTGCCCCGTGTCAATGTTTTGAATGGAAATTTTCTCACGATTTACAAGTAGTTGAAAACATTACAGATATTGATAGTAATCAGCTGGACAAAATATATAACACTGGCCTAGTGGTTTTTGGAGATTTTACTGCAAATATCTTACAAATTGCACCTTTAAGTTACGATTTGGCAAGTAATAAATTTATTAGCAGTGCAGTTTGTAATTGCCAAACTGAATGCTGCGCACAGATAATAAAATGCTGAATTTTGATGCAGGCACTAGCAGCACGGGCATTGCGATGATGTCGACCCCGATATATAGGAAAGGCAACGTCAGCTGAAACAGCTAGACGATCAGTCACGTGGGTTTATATCACAACAAAAGTTATGGTTCAGCTCCTTAAAACAAGAGATTTACATGAATATCAACATTTACAACGAGAAATTGAAGATTGAAGCAGTTATCAGGAGCTGAGACGCATAAACAATGATGCGCGTGCTGTAGTGAGGATGCACGTGTCATGGCATGAAGTTGGTTCAACTCTTTAAAATTAGGGATTTAACGTTACATGGAGATCAACATTCACAACGAGAAATGTCACCAAACTGGACTGAAGCAGATATCAGGTAAGTTTTCTCGTCACTTACCGCGCTGAAGCGGAAATCATTCAGCAGCATAAAAGAATATCGCGTCACATGCTCATTTGAGCTTATAATAAATAAAAATGCCCGTGCGTCATCCCAACAAGATATCTCGTTCAGCTCCTCAAAACGGGGGTTTTAAATGCATATTAACAATCACGATGAGAAATGTCTGAAAACTGGATTAAAGTAGAGATCAGGGAGCTGGTCAAATATCCACTCAGAAGCTGAGATCATTCACCAGCATAGAACGGCACGTCACGCGCTCCTTTATAGTCTTAACATAAACAAAAATGCACGCGAGTGGTTTCTGGAGAGAGAAATAATAAATAATATGCAAACTTCAGATGCTGCGTAGAAGATAGAGCAGGACTTTTAACAGGTTACGTGTATTTCCGTGAACTTGCAGATGCCGGTAAATCATTGGCAGTGTGAATGAACCAAAAAAATCAAACGATCCCGGAAAAATCCAGGATGCATTTTCCGTGTATTTTCCGGAATATGTCTGTGTGAAAAGAGCTTATGAAACACCTGATTCCACTCTTCATGCTCCTTCCAAAATGTTTAAAATGTTACCTTAATCAACACACTAACAAGCTGATGAACTGAATCATGTGTTTGTTTCGTTGCAAAACGAGATAAATCCGTTTTTAACATTTTTGTCAAAACATGTTTATTATTATGTTATCATGTTATTATTTTGTTTTATGGTGCTACTTAGCTGTATTTTTTAAGTTATGCAGGTTTAAATCAAAACAAATCAACTGCATTTCAATTGATATTAATTGGAATGCACAACCAAAGAACGAGATTTCTGAAAAATTTAAATTAAAAATTTTTGCAACGAAACTCTTCATATGGAGACATATAAAATGTTCTTGGAGGGGGGCACGAGGACTGGATTTGGGAACCACTGGTCTAGGGTGGCCTGGTAGCTGGTTTGTTAGTGGTGTAGGGTTGTCGGCGTGCTGCCCTTCTTGTGTACAGTGCATCCCTTCGTGGCCCCCTCAAAGAAAATTTATGACATAAAACATTGTAAAAAATGTAAACAATTTTAATTAAACACAACTTAATATTAAATTAAGCAATGTAGTGCTGTTGGTTAGTAGCCTTTTTTCTGAAAACTAGTGGCTAAAACTGGTACTGCAATCATACAAATGGTGGCCAATACACAAAATGACAACATAAACATCAGTTGAGGGCTGCAACTCCACTTTTTAAATGACAATATCCTGGCGGACCACTGTTGTCAGTGATATAAGTATTTGAAATGAAAATGATTTCTTAATGTCTAGTGACATATCAGGGACATTTTATGATTAATTGATATAAATTTCTTACATACTGTTCCTTTAATTACACAGAATTTATGATTTGTATTTTATAAAATGTCATAAAACTAGGCCCCCTGGCACCATCTCGGCCCCTTGTACAGGCCTGAAAATAGCTACAGTGAACTTCCTTGATCCTGCGTATGTATTGGCTTGATTGATTAAAAAAACATCCAATCAGCTTTTTGGGTTGCTTACAGAATCAAAACTAACATTCCAGGGTGACTCTTAATGCCTAATTTACAAATAAGACCAAATTTTTGGAATCTAGATGTCTTTCACCACATCTTAGTCGCCAATAAATGTCCATTTGTTGTTTCTGAATACTTAACCTTGTATCGACATAGTTTGCATTGATTATCTTCAAGGTTAAAAAGCAAACAACTCTCATATTGACTTCCACCTGACAGTAAATGCTTTTACAGTATGGGCGTTAAAGTAAAACAATTCTCTACAATCCAACAGACAAACCTCCTACCTTAAAAGTAAAGGATTTTGATGAGACCTATCATTTTTTCAATCCAGCACACACACCTTTCCCATAGGAAAAAACTGACAGTTCTTATAAATTGACACCAATTCAAAAGCCTGTTCATGCCACATGTCCTCATTCGGGTCTCTCTGTATGACTTTAATAACAAATTCTGTCATCTCCCTTTCTAATGATGCCAAACCCTTTGCATTCCAGTAAAAATGAGCCGCTAATGTGCAAACTCAAAGTCGTCCTGATTGCGGCCTGATTAAATACGCTTCTCAAGCAGAACTAAGGACTCCATTAAACGGCGGGAATTTTTGTAGGAATGATATCAGAATATATATTGCTTCCTAGCTTGCACCCACTTTTTCAGCAAGACTTAATCACATCTTCCCAAACATGGCTCAGAAAGCATATCTTCAGGGATCGTCTGGGAAGGAAATTAAAAAAATGAAATTAATCTGACCTTATGGAGGAGAGGAAGGATTCCTAGAAGTGCTGTAAGATAATGATACCAATCTGCACCTCTTCCTACCAAGACCCCATGAGAGAAGACCACTGAGCCTCTTCCCAGAGCGCTCACACACACACACACACACACAAAGTCAACTTTATAAAACAGATCTCTCCGCCGCTGTCTTTGAGATTTATTAGCACATCTGGCATTATGAACAGCCAAAAACTCATGCTTAAACACTGACACAAACTCACACCACACATGTTCAGACATTATTTTTGGTTGTGCATTTATATATGACAGTTATTGCTTTTGCCTTTAATACAATGTAATACTTTGTAAAACTCCTATTGATATTCCAGTATTACACATATAGTAACATAATCCTCTGTATCCTTATAGTTACTATGCTGAAGATATTACACTTTCATGATCCAGACTTTACAGTGCACTGAAACAGAGATTTTTTAAACTGTGGGTCGGGACAACTCGTGGGTTGCACAGTGGGATCAAGTGGATCGATCGAGTTACTTAGCTGTTGCAGTGATTGACACACACAAAAACAGTTTAGTTAAATTTATGACCAGCGATGAAAACTGGGTCGCTTAAAGTCACCTGACTGTTGTGAATGACAAAAACTGAATGACAATAGTTTTACTATAAGGTAATTAAATTCAACAAAACTAATACTACCAACTACTGATGAGTAAAGGCATGTACTAATCACAAACTAATAAAGAGTCAGATACTGAAAAGATCAGATGTGCTTGCAGATGTGCATGACCATCTCACTTTGCTATCTCGAGCAATAAAGTAATTATTGTTTGGCACCTTTGTCTTATATTCTTGTAGAATTGAGTCGAGACTTTCCACAACAGTAAAGTAAACTATAGACAAAACTTCCTTTTACAGTCCAACCCTTCATGATATTCAAAGACATTCATAGCACTCCTGTAACTTTTAAGTGGACAAATCACTTAAAATTGGTCTTTTCGTCTCTGTAGTTTGATAAATGAGCTTTACTGGGCTGCTATTAAGCTTGCTACATGTTTGGTTTATAGACAGTATCCAATTTTAAACCTCCATGACAACCTTAAAAAATGACCCCGCCAAGACAAAAATATGTCATTGTGCAGGACTGTACCCCGAATACTAAAAGTCAGTTCGCACGATGGACTGTGGTGGAAGGCACTGTAAAGTGTGGCTGCATTTTGCAAAATCAGAAAAAGACAAAGATAAGTGTAATTTTTGTGACAAACTATTATGTTGCAAGATGGGTGTCACCAGCAATATGGCAAAGCATCTGCGTTTGGTTCATCGTATCCAATTAAATGAATGCACCCTGCACTTTATTAGTCGTCGCTGACAGTAGCGGCACATGTGAGACCCCCTTTTCTCTCGCTTCGAAAGGAAGGCTTACATAGGAAAAAAACTGTCTGACAATTGTTAAATAAACAAATAAAAAACAGATCAATCACAACACTGAATGCGTTTACATGCACAAAATAATCGGATAACTATCAAAAATATATAAGAAACCAGTTTTTATGCATTTACATGCAAATCAATAAACTGGCTGTGCAGAAAACTGCGTTTACATGGGATTTGGAGATTTGTCAGGTTTCTTGCAGGAAGTGACGTCACTGCCTATAGTACATATAGTCGTTCAAAAAGCCAACTGGCATGAGCGGAGACTTTTATGCATTACTTTGTGCTCACTTCCTGGTGTGACGTTTATCTTTCACACACGTAGACATGCGCACATGAACAAAACTGCGAGAAAGCCAGTTAAAGTGTTTACATGCCACGCAAAATCGGGGTAATGAGCAAAAAACTACCTGTGCCAATCGGTTTTTGCTTACGCCGTTTATGGGCTTTCCCTGATAAAAGGAAACCGTTATACGCGTTTACATGACCCCACACATTATCAGTTTATTAAGCATAATCAGTGTAAGACTGCATGTAAATGCACTCATTTATAGTGAAAGGGCTGCATGCATTTTCTGTTGTTGAGTCGCCATCATTTAGGTAGTTGTTATGTTACGAGGGAAAATTGTTTTAAAAAAATTTTGAGCTAGCCTAGCTATGTTTGTTTAAAAGTTTTGCAGCTCCTAAACATGTTCTTATGTAGCCTCCTTTTTTGTGTTCAATATAAGGATGGAATTTTATTGCATTTAACCCCTTTGGAATCAAAACCAAAAATTGTAATGCTTTGTTTACACCAACCGTGTTTGAGGTATCAAAATCGCGTCTGCAGCGACTAGTTTGCCGCTTGAACAGTTTGAATGCATTCGCGCGTCTAGAGCGAAGTAGCATTTGACGCGCGTCAGAGGCAAAATCCGCTTCTTGTGGGAGGGGCAAGTGTATGCGGTTGTTTTTTTGTAAGATGGCTAATGTTGATGCACATGTTGTGCATTTATCGAGAATTACCGGTTTGTATTTGGTCATCTTACTATAGGGGGAAAATAAACGGCGATAAACGTCACGTGACTCAAAAGTGAAATTGTATTGTGTACTTACCAGGTGTATTTACAACTTACCAGGTTGCCCAATGTCCTCAATGACACTCTTCCAAGCGAGGTCCTTTTTATTCCTGTCTCTATAGAAATAAGATCTTGCGTCGTATAGCTCCGGGTGGCTGCTCACAGACAATATCAAGCGTTCCTTTATGTTGAATGAGTGACTCTGGGCGGGGCTGCGTACCGCACACGACGGTCAATTCGCGGCATTCACGCAAACTAGATGCGCGGATGAGGCGGAAACGCGTCTAACGCCGCCGCGCTAAATGCCTTATCTGCGCCGTGAGACCTCCAGACGCGTGTCAACGCGTCTTCACATTGACTTTACATTGAAGTTACTCACGCTTGCCTTCTCTTCCGCGTCTGGTGTAAACGCAGCATTAGGAATCAGAATCGATAAGCAGAATCGAATTTGGAATCGGAATCAATCAATTTGAAACGATGCCCAACCACATCCCTAACTCCTGTGAATTAATATAAATGTATTGAACATTTCAAGTACTTAAACAAAATGGAAACAAACTTGTTAAAGTTGTTGTCTGCAGTACAGTTTCCGTTTCAAGCACCCAGTCTATTAACTACCTAAATCTTCAGAACATCTATTTTTATCAAACTGTGTGGATGGTTTTTATCTCCCTTGAAGTGAAACATCTGAGGTAGTCATAGATACAGGTCTAAAAGCAGTATGTAAACACTAATGAGAAGCAATTATGACTGAATGATTATTTCTCATTAGTCTCAATGCCCACGAACAATTGTAGAGCTGCTTTGCGGCCATCTGTTCTGCATGTTTGGTATCTATGAGTGGGCTTCATTTTGTATAGATGATTTCATTTTAATTTTGGTTTTTGTATTGTCAAAATCACTTCAAGTCTGAAAACATAGATACATGGATAGACAGGCATACAGGTTTTTAATTATTTCTGCCTTCGTATTCCACAGAAATAACACCATGGCTTTAAAACTACATTAGGATTAGTAAATAATTACAGTGTTTATGTTTTTAAGTATTTAACTTTTCCTTTAAAGTCACATACTGTATCTTGTATTCACTGAACTAAATGATAGAAACCATGTGCTGTGTCAGGCCCGGTCCTTAATAGTATGAAGAGGCCAAATCGGTGATTCCCACCATGTGGACAGCTACATGGGGTATGAACAATGAGTGACTGTTACTGGCTGCTTTACTGTTACTGATAAAGTCTCATGCTACAGTCTTTCCCACCGGCATTCACAGTGGCCAGAATCTAATTATTTTCCCTGCATGGTCCAGCGTGCCCTAAAGGTTAATTATTGTCTGTCTACATGATACCCTAATGCCAGAAGACAGTAAAACTGTTAGTCCCTGCAGACAGCAGCTAATGTCTGCCTGCGTGTATCCAAGTGGCCTTTCCAGATGCACTTACGGAGAGTTTTGAATCTTCACCTAGATTTAATGGGTGATACCAGCCTGCGTCTGCTTGTACACCGTCTACAAACCATGACTGCTTGCACAGAACTAAAGCTGAAAGTGCTGACAGTCAATGAACATACAGTACAGTGACATAACCTTTCCTATATTTGAAATGAGTTACATTAGATTTGAAGGATAAACAATCCTTCAGCAAAGTTCCCTCTCTTTGGGGCAGTTTCGGCTCTTATTCAAGGGAACTCAAGCATTGTTACAGTATTTCCATGCTCAACCATTTGAGCTACAAAACATATGTTAACCCTTTAACTACCTCTCAACCAAATGGTTGAGCACATTTGTCACAACATTTCTTCTTAGATGGATGTCAGAGACAAAGAAATAACTCCTGCCATGTAAACAGTTTTTTGGTGAAATTTTGCAAGGAAAGCAAATTTTTTTTGACATTTTTGACATATTACACTGTAATGCTGCGTTCAGAGCAGCCGCGGTAGAGGCGTCAAGCGCAAGTGATTTCAATGTTAATTCAATGTAAAGACGCATTGACGCGCATCTGGAGGTCACGTGGCGCGAATGAGGCGTTTAGCGCGGCACGTTAAACGCGATTCCGCCTCATTTGAGCGTCTGGTTCATGCGAATGGTGCGAATTGAGCGTTGCCGCTGGAAACGCGCGAGTTGAAAAATTTGAACTTTGTCGAAAAAACCTGCCGCGTTATCCAATCAGGAACTTGCTCTAGTAGTGACGTGATTACAGGAAGCGAGCGGAGTCTCAGAAGCCTATGAAAGGCCCTCCCATGACACGAATTTCCGAATGAAGCGAGTAAACTCAAAATGTTCAAGCGGCAAACTAGACGTTGTCGACGCAATTTTGACGCATTAAACGCGGGTGGTGTGAACCCACGGTAAGGGTGCGCTCAGAACAGCCACTGTAGAGGCATCAAGCGTGAGTGATTTCAATGTTAAGTCAATGCGAAGATGCGTTAATGCGCATCTGAAGGTCTCGTGGCACGAATGAGGCGTTTACGCGGTAGACGCGATTCTTATTCGCGCACCTAGTTCACTCGAATGCCGCTAATTGAGCGTTGCTGCGGGAAACGCACGAGTTGAAAAATTTGAACTTTGGCGGAAAAACGTGCCGCATTAACCAATCGGGAGCTTGCTCTAGTAGTGACGTGATTACAGAAAGCGAGCGGAGTCTCAGAAGCCTATGAAAGGCCCTCCCATGACACGAATTTCCGAATGAAGCGAGTAAACTCAAAATGTTCAAGCGGCAAACTAGACGTTGTCGACGCAATTTTGACGCATTAAACGCGGGTGGTGTGAACCCACGGTAAGGGTGCGCTCAGAACAGCCACTGTAGAGGCATCAAGCGTGAGTGATTTCAATGTTAAGTCAATGCGAAGATGCGTTGACGCGCATTTGGAGGTCTCGCGGCGCGAATGAGGCGTTTACGCGGTAGAGGCGATTCCGCCTCATTCGCGCACCTAGTTCACTCGAATGCCGCTAATTGAGCTGTGCTGCGGGAAACGCACGAGTTGAAAAATTTGAACTGTGGCGGAAAAACGTGCCGCATTAACCAATCGGGAGCTTGCTCTAGTAGTGATGTGATTACAGAAAGCGAATGGAGTCGCAGAAGCCCCTCCCATGACGCAAATTTCCACGTGAATGTCTCAATGATTAGAATTTCACACGCGTATGAAGCGAGTAAACTCAAAATGTTCAAGCGGCAAACTAGGCGGCAAATTTGATGGCTCAAACGCGGCTGGTGTGAACCCACGGTAAGAGCACTAACTTTTACAAAATTATGTAACTTGTTGCCATGAAAAACTTTAAAACTTTGTCAATTTATGGTAAAAGTAAAAAAGCTAAGGTAATGTTTTTAGATCATCCTTTTCTGTAGCCAGAATATATTTGCTGGAAAATACACATTTCTGATCATTCACAGCTATGAATATGAAACCCAGGCAGTTAAAGGATTAAAATTCATTTTTATCAATATGGTGGATTAAACCCATAACCTGTGTGTTGCAAACTGCACCATTTTATGTAAGTGTTACTGTAATATGATAACAGGATGCTTTGCTGAGCACTGCACAGATCCAGCTATCAGTATAAGACATTTTTTGGATGGTTTTCTGACCGCTAAACCTTGATCTGTATTAAACCTGGAACATTCCTATAATCCATCAAGTCATTTTCCATGTTCTTCTGGAATTAGAGCTGAATGCAACCGCCAGCTTAACCGCTGGTACACAGCGTTCTTTCATGTGGACGTAGGCTGAAACCTACAACTCTGACATTCATAATTTCTTTCAAAAGTAATGTCCATCACGGTTCCGACTGCAAGTGCTGTAGGATTAAACCTCCTGTCTGCATCAACGTGCTGTCCATTCTTATGCATGTCAGCACTGGGGCGATCCCTTCATTTAGTCTCTACATATTGCATACAGAGATGAAGAGAATCCTCCATGGCAGTCGCTGCCTTTACCAACAAAACTCCTTATAGTATTGTTTACTGACCTTAAACAATACTATAAAGGTCAGTAATGATGTTTACAAGTATACTAGTATAGGTTTGGGTGTGTGTGGTTGTACCTTGTGTGAGCAGCTGCAGGGTGCGTACTTCTTCTCTGACGCGAAGCTGAAGCACCTGCTGTAGGATGAACTGCCTCTGACTCTCCTGCATGATGCCCATCCGCTCCAACTTTCTGTCAGTGAGCCTCATCAGAGCTCGACCTGCACAAAGACACGCCCATAAAACCAGATCAGTCATTAAAAGGAAAAACATTACAAATTAGACAGTTACTAAAACTACATAGGCTTATAAATCATAACTGATCTTTTCATTTTTAAGAGGCTATTATCAAACCCCCCGTGTAATAAGTTTTGTAATATCCTACAATACAAGAACTTAATGAGAATATATTGTAATTAGCAAAATGAAATAGACTGGAAACTAGATAAAATATGGTCAAGGTCAGATGAAGCTCACCGTCATTTTTAATCATCTCCCCTTATAGTCAAGTACTGTCCATCAATGCACCAGTTAATAACTGCCATTTGCGCACCCCGAGCTAAAGCCATTGTCCCATATCACACTGTGCCATAGGGTACTGATGCAGAAATGCCACGAACGCATTTACACCAGGATGAAAATGAATAATTGGTTGTTTTTTCGTGACTGAGCGTCATTATCTGTAGAGAAGAGGACATTTTTCAGATGCAGCTAAGCACAATTCAAGGTGATTATGTCGCATTACGAGCATGAATGTTCATCTCCCGTCACTCGCTCATGTGCTTCCTTAATGGTCAAGTTTTTAAAGCTCAGCGTGTCTCCTGCGGGGAGGAAAGCCGCACGTGGCTAAAAAAACACTAAAAGCCAGACAAACCAACTATTTATCTGACCCGAAACCACTTAAGATTTTATGTGGTTATGCAAAAAAATATTAAATGAAATTAAAAGGCGAGAACAAACAGGAAAAATTAAATGCTACTGTTTATTAGAAAACTGCAGGGAAGGCTGTTTAAAGCAAGTAAACATATAATAATTGCAAGACAAAGAAGGCAATGTTGCAAACACACACACACACACACACACAAAATACAGACGTCTATGGCGCTAGAAAATTATTATTAATTTGATTAAATGTGTTATTTTATTATTTTATTTAAATAATCAAAATCACATAATAATAAATTATTACTCTGTAATCATTAAGTCCTACACATTTGGAACAACATAAGGTAATGATGCCAAAATGTTTTTTTGTGACATTATCCCTTTAGGACGCAAACCATAGTACAACCTTGAAAAATTTTAGCCTTACAGTTAATGCAGTGCGACTGTGGAATAACTGGGAGATGAAATGATGTCCAAATATCAACCTGTTTAAATATAAATACAAACAAACAATTTTTGAAAAGTATAAAGAAGAAGCTGTTATACCTTAGCTCAGTGCTTCTCAATTATTTTCTGTCACGCCCCCCCTAGGAAGAAGTAAACATTTCGCACCCCCCCAACTCTCCGCCACGACTGTAAATAGTATAATTTGTCTATAAAATTACACATCTGCTAACATTGTATCCTTGTTAACATTAAAGAAAACACAAAAAAAGAAATATCGATCAACTTACAACAAAGAATAACTTTATTAACATTGTTTTTTAGTCTGTAACAGAAAAGACTTAAAATGCATCAATTTGCCTGAAATAAAAAAAATCAATCCTGACCATTTGATACTGAAAAATTTAATTAAATATAATCAATAAATAATAATAAAAAACTCAAGCGGCTTATCAGCGTGATTGGGGTGTAATGTATTTAAAGTACTATTCGGACGGGATTAGTTTTACATAGGGATGTGGGGTAAAGCAAGTTTTTATCAGAGCTTCTCAGTGATTTTAGTCCAGTCCGAATGCTCCATGTCGGTAATCATTACGGACAATGTCAGTAAAGATTACGGCGACTTTTACCTTCTGTTAAAAGGTCCGGAGAAATTACCTCAGGTAATACTAATCCAGTGCGAATAGACCAGCTGTAAATATACACGTAAATCGCGTCATTTCCTTTTAATTGCGGGTTTCTTTTAAATATAAAAGCGCTTAAAGAAGCATTTACTTGCGTTCTAGACGGAGAAACAAGTCAGTTACAAGTCAGTTTCTGAATAAAACACGACACAAACTTTAAAAAAAAAGTCAAATTTACTTCTCAGAGGCACGGAACTGTTTATGAAACTGACGTTCACCCCAAACTGAAATTAATCACAGTGTTTCGCGTTTTCCTCGTCTGTTTCATGTTGTTTGCACATTTGATATCAAGAAGCAAGGTAACGTGCACGTGAAGACGAGAGGTGACGCGCTGCGCAAACGAATTACCCCTCCCACTTCTGAATGTTTTAAAGAGATTTCTAATCCCGTCCGAATTGATCATTAATATTACCGACGTCCTGTGGTAAAATTACATTACGCCATCTACCCCTGTTAAACTAATCCCATCCGAGTGACGGTGCAAAAAAATCACTTCCTGAAAAAGTATTTTCCCTGGGGTCTCTTGCGCCCCCCCCCCCCCTGGTGTCGCTTCGAGCCCCCCCTGGGGGTCCCGCCCCACTATTTGAGAAGCACTGCCTTAGCTGAACCTTAGCTGTTATAAAATGCAGTGTAACACCACTGCTTCGCGGTGCTTATTGCTTTATAAAACGGTAACTTCATATACATAGCAAGATTTCATGAAATAAAACACAAATAAGTTGTAATTATATCAGTACAAATATTACCCTTCCGCCAAACAAAGTAGTTCCTCAGAATCAAGTGTGGCTGCTACAGAGCGAGATGCTCAAGTAACACAGACGCAGCAAAGACACCAGTGGCGGCTGGTGACTTCTTTTTTTAAAGCACACGATGCGAAGTTCGTCACAATATGTATGTAGCTTGTCATGTGTGTGGTTCGTAATTTCAAAATATGTTTTTTGCGCTTTGAGAGATCGTGTGTGCATCACGTGTCATACCAAAATAAGTGCCTGCTGCAGACGTGTCTAAAGGGTTTATGATAAAAGAGATACTCCAGATACTCGCATAATCTCATGCGTAATCAAAGTTTAGTGTTAAGGAAGTGTCTAGCGTGTATTTTGGGAACGTGAGCGTCTCTTTTATCATAAACGGTTTTGACGCGCGTGCAGCAGGCACTTATTTTGACAAAACACGTGACGCACACAGGATCTCTCGACACGCAGGACACACATTCTGGAAAAGGGAACCACACACACGTGACAATCTGAACACTTATTTTGAATTAGCGCATCCTCTGATGAGCAGTCACGAGCCGCCACTGAAAGACACAATGAAAATATGATTAAGGACTGTAGTGTGTATTTTCATAAATCAACCTTTTTTATACAGTGATGATCAAATATGCTTGAAAGCATGCTTAACTCTTTGTTTTTTGTATTGTTTTTTTGTACTATTGTGAAATTAGACATTTTTATTAATTTTGGGGTAGGGCGCTTATAAGCTCTTTTGCTTCGGCCCACTCCTTTTGTGCAGAATGGTTACTGCTCAAATAAAAAAAGAAGAAAAGAAAGCTGAACTAGAAAAGAAGGCTCCACTGTCAGAAAAAAGGTACAAAAGCTTTACAAAAGGTCCTAATATGTATCATTTAGATACAATGGTGTACTTTTTGAAATGGTATCACCCCAGTGACAGCTTTTGTATTTTTATTTCCGAGAGTCCAAAAAATAAGATATTTGTAAGGCATGAAAGAAATTTAGAACAAAACCACAGGCACGGACGAAAACCCCCTTTTCATGTCTGATCAACTCAGACTCTCACATTTGCTGCTATCTGTACTGTTTGTTTTAAATGGTGTATCTAGTTGCCATGAGCACAGATGGAGCCTCTTTAGTCACGCAACATTAGAGGCAGAAAATCGCAATATGTATGAGGCGTGTAGGTTGAGGTGATGGGGTTAAGGTATTTTAGTATGTTGGTAAATGTCCAAACCATCCCTTCATTTGGCAGCCTTTGGCTAAAACGCCTCAATGAGGAACAGAAACTCAGCGTGCATTCATCCTGAATCACTGCCACGAGTATCTCGCTGAGAACATGAGTCAACGTCTGAAATATAAACACTGAGAAGAGAGGATGGAGAGAAGCGGATAGAAACAAGATGGGAAAAAATAATGAGAAGAAAGTTACAAATTGGAGGAAATGGGAAAGACGCCATTCTAAACAAGTAACTGTCCAATAAAAACATTTTAGAAGTTGTTTAGCGGGAACAGCGGGTCATTGGGTGACAGCTGTCTCAGCAAGATAAGGATTCGCAAAATGTAGCCGGTTCTCACAGGTCACACAGCAAAATCTTACTTTTGCCTGCGTTAAATGGCAAAGAACAAAACAACCCAAGGATGTTATGGACCGCAGCTATGGTCGATTGGGTTTATTATTAAACTGAAAAATAAGCTGTGAGGGATAGACGTGCAGTCCAATATAAGGTCATGCCTATGTCTGCAAAAAACAGTAAATACATTAAAGGAGTGAGTTAGGGCACGCTCATATTATACCCAACTCAACCGAACCATGCCCGAGAGGAGTCCCCCCTCCTTACTCCCCCAGAAACACGCATTCACACTGTATTTTGACCGATCCAATCCCAGGCATGTTTTCATCATTAGGATGCGGTTGTTTAAAAAAAAACTGGAAGTAAAGCGCTGGAAAGTTTCTTAACACTGGAAACCAACGTGATATTGCTTGGTTGATCTGTCGCATGTGCAGCTCAGACATTCACGTTACCCTGCTGCATGCTTCAGAAAGTTTTTATGAAAGCAGATGAAGGTAAGTGGTTGCGCAATTGACGTCTCTTCTTTTGAACCGCGCAATTTGCAATCACACATTCCACTCCTGAGCCCAAGTGAACTGCGCCCGAGCACACCTCTGCAAGCCGGCAAGGGCGCGATTAACTCATAGACTGTAAAAATATGGATTTAGTGTTTGTGACGTCACCCATAGGTCTGTAAAGAGCTTTTTTTAAAGGCGCTCTTAGCGAATTGACGCGTTTTAGACCATAACATTTTTTTTGTTACATACAGCAAACATCTCCTCACTATCTGCTTGCTGCCTGTCCGCTGATCAAACTGTAAAAAAACGCGATCTCTGTAGACAGCTCAGGCTCTACAAACGGCAATATCAACATAGTGGCCAAACCTAGCACAACAAAACATAACAAAGTGTTCCAACCAATAAACGACAAGAAGGATTTGGGAGTGGGGGTTGGGCGCGTTCATGAAAGCACGGACGGGAGAGGGAGGGGGAGGCGTTAGCTAAGCTCCGTTTGTTTGAAAACAGTTCAAACATCAACAGGAAGTGACGTCAGACATTATTCGCTTAGAGAGCCTTTAAGCTTAAAGTTGGCGGTGCCTGCCGTCGCCACCTTGGCCAAGCTTCGCCACGCATCATTCGTGGAAAACCGAAAATGGGTAAAGAGGCGGGACATGGATGAAGCTAAGATTGCTGAAACCACGCCCGCCTAGCTCAACTCTAGTGACAACAGTGTCCGTTCACCCGTCACTCAAGTGGCCACGCCCTTAATTATGCAGAACTTTAAGGCTTAATATAATTTAAACGGATGAGTTACAAAAAAAACACCCCCCTACAGTTGTCAAAAAGGGCAAAATTAGCTATAAAGACCAAAAACACATATTTCCTGCTGTAAAGTTGGCCATTTTAACATTCAGGTCTATGAGAATTGACTCCCTTTTGGAGTCAGCCTCCAGTGGCCAGTCGATGAATTGCACTTTAAGTCACTTCCGAATTGGCTTCATCAGAAAGATGGGAAGGTTGTCCCTCGGATTAACCAAACTGCCCCTGGGCAGGGTTCAGAGCAATCACATTAGTCAATCGAACCAGGCTTTATGGGGTCAAACACACTTTGGGCACGGTTTGGTTGCGATAATGTGCGAAAATGTGAGTGCGCCCTTAAATACAAAGATGGCATTGCAGCAAGTCATATGATGTCAATATGACAGGCACCATGAGGGGATGACCCACATCAGTTATGAATAAAACAGGTTTATCTAGGCCACTCACATGACCGGTGTCTTCATTTTATGCGAGTGGCACCTAAACAAATACAAAGATTTTCAATAATGATGATGCACAAATAATGATGAATTAATGGATGTACATGTGTGTGCCTTTTGAAGCCTCACCATGTTGATCTTTATATATGGGTTATTTTCAAACAAGTGATGGGTTAAAAACGGGACATGCAATCCACTGGGTTGCAATTTAACCTTTGCTGGGTTGTTTTAAGCAAAAATGCAACATTGTTTTGGGTCAACATTCATTTTCTGGATTAATTTAACTCAGTGGTTGGATTTTACCCAATTTTCGACCCAATGCTGGGTGTAGATCTGGGATGGGATGAGGGTAAGCAAATTATGATATTTCGGGTAACTTCTCCTTTAACATTTGAATAGCTAAAATAAAATAAAAAAATGACACATGGTATTCATATAATATAGCCTGTGCATCATGTGCATTTGCCCTTTCAGCCGTTTTGTTTTTTAAGACTGTTAAAATCTCATTCCTGTGAAATATCTAAGCCAGGTGTCTGTACAAATAACAAAGTTCATGGCCTGGATCCACTTATTCTTGTGCAAATTGTTTTAAAAATGTAACAGCGTATTGGACTGCAGCATTATGATTAGACTGAAATCACACTTCACACTTGGCTTCTCTTATATCCTGTTGTGACTGTTATCCATTAAACAATGCAGATACAATAATCATCAAACTATGGCTGGAGGCTCAAACAAAAGCCGAATTGGCTTTAAGATATGGAGGTAGATAAATCTCATCGTCTTTGGTCACAGGACTAGCGTGCAAGTCTTCATTCCTGATGAATGGACTCAGTTTCAAGCTCTCTCTCTCTCTCTCTCCACCTGGCACTGTCACACTTGGGATCTGTCCCTTTTACATGTGAACCAAAAGCCCGGCTAATTACTGCTTCAGCAACAGGGGGAATGACAGGAGGGGTGAGAGAGGGACGAGACAGGTAAGATGAGAGACAGCGAGGCTCTAGGGCCTTTAAAGATGGAAATTAACCTCACTTTCTCTGACAAAACTCTCACAGTGAACGAGCATAACTTCACTCGGTGAAGGAAACTCCTCAGGTAATACTGTCGCATACTTCACATAGTTTAACTGCAGCTGCGTTTATGAGTCCTGAGGGGACCTTTTATTCTCTCTCACATACACACACACACACATCTGGCAAATACACTACTAGCCCCTCAAACCATCACGGAGCCTGACAGCGTCTGCCAAGAACTTCCCTACATAGCTTTATATACTGTAGAGTTTCATCTAACAAGCCAGGAAATGCTGCAAAATTATCTCATTTGCATTGATGAAGAATGCTTGTGGGACACTTGAAATGCGACTTTGGTGCCAAACAGTTAATTAAGTAAAACAGGTGCTTTGGTGCAAGTGAAAATGAAAAATGGCAGTCATGTTCATACACAATTCACAGAAATAAACAAGTTTAACGCATAGGGATCCAAAACTCTCAGTTCTTAAACTTTAGATTTTTCATTGACTTTCCATAACAAAAAATTATATAATTGGCAAACTCTTAAATGATGGTTCACTAAAAGCATGAAATATGAAAAAACGGGTACAGACAGATGTCAAGTCGCTATATGGATTAGTAGTCTTGAAATAGTGCAGAATTTTAAAAGATCCCATTTTATTTGATAATGAGTCTTTGCTGTAAGATCTTTAAAATGCTAAATCTTTCATGTGATCCCATTATGTTTTTACACAATGCTCTACATACTGAGCTAAGATCCAATCTACTATAACATATTATAGACAGCAGTAACAACATAAACATGCGACTTTCGTGGTCAACACGTAACTTCCGGTAAACTCCGCTAAGAATAAATAACAACAAAGTACTTTAAACTTAGTCTATTTTTATAACAAGCAAAATAAACAACATGTAGATTACCTAAGAAAGCAAAACATTTGTTATTATCGACAAGGTATTTGTTCAAGAGTTTAACAACTAGTCAGACCTTAAAAAAAACTGAAACCGGAAGTAATCACGTCACCGCACGTGCGTCTGATGAAACGGTCTATATGGGTTTACGCGTAGATTGCCAACAAAACACAGACATTTGGTGCAGTTTTACTTACCGCCTGCGACTCATGACCCGGTTGGGGCCACCACATTTCAACTAAATTCAGCGTTTAACAAACACGCGCACAACGCCTCTCCTACCCGGGATAAACAAACTATATCCATTGTTTCCATAATGGTGGGTTCTCTGCTGAACAAGCTTACATTTCCCTCTGCTCTGATTGGTCAACTGACACAGTCTCTGCACAGACCATAGATCAGTGGCACAGACCAACAATAGTGCAACACAGCCAAACGTCTAAGTAAATCTCTCCATGAAAAAGTAATTTTAACCACTGATTCTTCACGGCCAAACGTTTAGTATATAACTCATTGAAAAAGTAATTTTAACCACTGATTCTTTCATATTCTATTCATATATCTTCATCCTTTGGTAGTGAAAACAACACAAACTGAAAACACAGCGTAATATGATGTTTACACACTAACTAGCTGTGGGCAGGTCATGGTTTTCGTTTCTCCCGCGGGCAAGGCTGTATGGGGAGATTATTATGCAAAGTTTGGTATTACGTGGATAAAGCCAGGCATGAGATTCAATCCATATGACAGACCTTTTTCAGCGATTCAGAGTCGACTCCCTACTTTAGAAGCCATTAACTTTATTAATCGTGCACTTTTTGGTTCAACTACTTTGCACATTGTTTACATTGATGGACAGCTACATGACACCCTGCAATACAGGTCGTTTTCGATTTTGGATCTCTGTGGCTCTTTAAAATTGCCACTTTGTAAGTGCAAGCAAAAATGTGCTGTTTTTGGGTGTATCCTTTAAAATTCAAATGAGCTGAGCTCTGCACTAAATGACAGTCCCGTGGCTGGATAGTGCAGATTAAGGGGCGGTATTATCCCCATCTGACATCACAAGGGGAGCCAAATTTCAATGACCTATTTTTTCACATGCTTGCAGAGAATGGTTTACCAAAATTAATTTACCGTGTCAATCTTTTTCACATTTTTTAGGTTGATAGAAGCACTGGGGACCCAATTATAGCACTTAAATATGGAAAAAGTCAGATTTTCAGAATGCATGAAATAGCTTTACACCTCCCCTTTAAACATTTTCAACTTCAATCTTTAGTCGATGCACAGTAAACTAACTTGAACGGAGTTTAATAAATGCTGTAAAAACATTTGGCTCATTGTAACTGTCGCTTTCACATATGGTGCTCATTGTAACCCATTTTCACTGAAACACCGAACACTGTTGTGAGTTTGTGATGTTTGTGCCTTATGTTTTCACTTTGGAGGCCACATTCGGGGGTTAAGAAGAAGAGAGAAAGCAAAGTTAATCTTAGTATAGCAATACCATCACAGGTAAAAGTTATCATGTTCATAAGGCGCTGCACAGTTCGATTGCAATTGTGTTATCAATACGTGTTTCGTAAGCAATGTCCTATACTCATTCTCACGATACTTTGATGTCATTAGCCTGCGTGAAGTCGTGCATCAGAGGACAAGCCCTGTTGCAGCTTTTGTTCTGCGTTTTTACAAGTTCATAGGACATCCCTAGGACAACTTAATAGGTCTAAATCACTTTAGGGAGATTGAACTGTTATCATTATTTAGACAGTCCGGTTGCTGAGGCTGTATTGATCACTGGAGAAGAGAATAATGGCATTTGGCATTTAATCAAAAGAGGGCAGATAGTGAGAGTTTTACAGATGAATAGAACAGAGACGGATGATTAGGGACGTTCGCTTGTGTTGGCGATAACCCTGCATTCAATCGTGAACAAAACTTCTGACTGGCTTTAAGGATAAAATCCAGCTTATTAACTATTAAATCTGTAATGTGCTTTTATGTAAAAATACTTTCCCCATCCCTACTTAATATGTAAAGTCAACAGTAAGCCATTAAGGGGTTGAATTATCTGAAGTGTCTAATGAAACATTGCTCGGGTTCTCCAAGCAGCTCTGCCAGCCCAACAAAACAATCCAGCCAATAAATTGTGATGGGCGTGAGTTAGGGGCATGGCCTTCTATTTGCTCGACCTATGGCATATGGGGGGGTGTTTGGGACACATCAGTTTATGTAAGACGCTAAAAAAAATAAAGCACTTCTCAACCTAATAGTATGTTTTTTTATGGGTGAAATATAATGAAAAAATTGTCCCATCACAGAAAGGTTCCAGTGGATACCACTTTTCCCTAAATGTAAATAATGCCATTATATAGCTGCTCATTGTACTCTATCTAGAAAAACGTCAGTTGTGTGTCATAAGCTATACGCTTCATGCCAATTACCCACCTCCGAATCCATCAGAACAAAATTCCCTTTTTTATTGCTGATAACAGCTGCAAAATGATCGTAGGGTAGCATACGGTCTAATTATCAATTGTTAATGTGGCCATCAAAGGCCGACGCTGTAGCATAAGCCACCCGCTTCCCCTGAAACCCGTCAAAACTGTAAAATTGCAGCAGTTTTATTCAAGACACATCATGTTCCAATCCTTCAACATCATCCCAATTCAATCCGATCTTTCCTCTCCATCCTCTTCCCCAGAATACTGAAAAATTGATCTGATGGCTCTGAATTGCATCCCTGCGGTACACTGCAATTTCAGACGCTCATACCTCATCATTCCGCTCTCAGAAATCACCGCTGAGCTACCGAGAGCTGAAGCCACTTTCAGATGAATCTCAAATATACACGACTGCAAGCCCTTATAATTCCGCTGTCTGGAGTTGTGCATTTTGGATATGGATTGGACTGATCTGATTATTCAGGGATGGGATGCTTTGTTGACCTCTTGTTATTTTATGTTATGCTTTATTCTGATTGGTTGAGAAATGCTCCACGGGTATGCACTATTTTCGGTAACCGCACATCTAATCTGTTAAATGTCTTAAAATAACCACCAGAGCAATGTCTGTGGTAACCGTGGTATAAGCGGAATAATTGATTCTGGTCCTTTGAATTATGTGAAAATAATGCACATCTGCTTCGCGTCATTACCACCTTGTGTGTGCATTATTTTTGAATAATTCAACGGCCCGTCGTCAATTATTCCTTACATATGTCTAATATATATTATGAGTCGACTCTCTCTCACATGAGATCATAAGCACAGAATTTATATTCAGCAACTTATGTTTTTGTAGTTCAACTCGTACTCGTATAAGATGTACTGTATAGAGTGCATCGGTCTAATGCATTAATGTAAATGATAATGTAGTCTAATGCTGCGTTCACACCAACCGCGTTTCAGGCACCTAGTTTGCCACTTGAACAGTTTGAATGCATTTGCGCGTCTAGAGAGAAGTAGACGCACAGAAAAAGCAAGCATTTGACGCGCTTCGAAAGCAAAACCCGCTTCTTGTGGGAGGGGCAAGTGCTATGCGGTTGTCTGTTTGCAAGATGACTGATGTTGATTGTGCATTTATAAAGAGATTTACCGGTTTGTATTTGGAACCTTACTATAGGGAAAAAATAAACGGCGCGGGTCGAAATTCCGCCAAAGTTAAAATTTTTCAACTCGGGCGTCAGCCGCAAATTCGTGTCATACGCAAAATGCGCAAAAAGTACCATTCGCGCGTACCGCGCCGGGCACTCAATTCGGGCGAACTAGACGCGCGAATGAGGCAGAAATGCGTCTTCAGCACCGCGCCAAACGCCTCATCGCGCCACGAGACCTCCAGACGCGTGCCAACGCGTCTTCAGCACCGCGCCAAATGCCTCATTCGCACTGCAAGACCTCCAGACACGCGTCAACGCATCTTCACATTGACTTAACATTGAAATCACTCGCGCTTCACGCCTCTACAGTGGCTGGTGTAAACGCAGCATAACAGTAGTTTCAATACCAAATCACCCCACATGAGACCTTTCAGAAACAACAAAGGTGCCCTCATAAGGCATTTAGTTTTTTAGTATATGATTCAGTAGAGTAGAAATTGTGACCAGACCTTTAAAAGTTATAATGATCAGCACCTGGTGGAAAGTCATTGGGTTGAAACAATAACTCATCTACAGAACATGCATTGAAAGTGTGCAGCAGCTCGATACTAAAAGTGTGTGGCTATCCCTCAAAACATCATTAAAGGAAAACACCACCCTTTTTCAATGTTTTACTATGTTCTTACCTCAACTTAGACAAATTAATACATGTCTATCTTTTTTTCAGTGCGTGCACTTGATCTTTGTGCAGCGTGTCGTGAATATGTTAGCATTTAGCCTAGCCCCATTAATTCCTTAGGATCCAAACAGGGATGAATTTAGAAGCCACCAACACTTCCATGTTTTCCCTATTTAAAGACTGTTACATGTACATGAGTAGTTACACGAGTAAGTATGGGCGCATAAAATAAAATGCGGCATTTTTAGTTTGCAGCACTTCGATGTTACTGTGGAAACTAAGTGCTCTTCTGCCATACAATATAGTTCTCATTTTTTATCTGCTTAAAAAATTGCCAGTTTTATTTTGTGCCACCATACTTACTCGTGTAACTACTTTAAATAGTCTTTAAATAGGGAAAACATGGACGTGTTTTGTGGCTTCCATTCATCCCTGTTTGGATCCTAAGGAATGAATGGGGCTAGGTTAAATGCTAACGCATTCATGATTCGCTGTACAAAGATTAAGTGCACGCATTGAAAAAAGATAGGTACTAATTTGAGGTAAGAACATAGTAAAATATTGAAAAACGGTGGCGTTCTCCTTTAAATCCTGCCTCTGACAGCCACTAGTATACAGACAAACTAGGGAACAAACAAAATAAATAATCATGCTTACACATTGGAGTTACATGCATCTTAAAAAATATCAAATCATAAAAGATGTAGCACCTGAATGTTTAAGATCTTTCAAGATTTAAATATCTTATTAATAGCACCATATCAGAAACGACCATGATGATAGTTGCTAACACATGTAACATAAGTACATTCTGTGCATTTATACAGTAAACAGTATACAGTATAGTCGGGGTTGCATGGAAAACAACAGACAGTCTATAAAACACTACACTACACCAAGACCACCAGTATACTGCCCAATGGGAGTCTCCTTTACATGAATTTTCTAATATTCTGGACTACTAGAATCTAATAAATAAACCCAATGTCTAACCGCACCCCAGTATTCTCTGGAATTATTTTACCAGTAGTGAGCCAGATCCCTTTTGCCGTCCAGTACATGATGTGGAAACAGAAGAAGAGCCAGCTATCTAGTAACATCCCAGCTGGATTCATTTATCCTGTCTACACAGGATCTGTCAGTCTTTCCTTTTCTTTTCTGGCCAGCAGATACAGACCTAATGATCACGAAACAGGAAGATTTAGACCTACACTCGATGCCGTCACCCTTCTGGAACCAACTGCAAGCTCCTTCACCTGAATAGCAGTGTTGTTCATAATTCTTGTGAAATTCTTGTGAAACCAGAGGGATCTGATTAGTGATTGGTAGACTGGGCCAGTTAACTCATGCTGGTAGATGCCATAATTAAATCATTCAGCTGCCCATCAATGGCCATTCAGAAGCAGCCATACATTAACACAAACAGTATAAGAATAATTAAAAATATATTTAAAAAAAACCATGCTCCTAAAAGCATTTAAACATTAAACATTCGTGACCCAGTCTCATAATCTAATATAAGTTTGATTCACTGATTTCACTTTAATAATCTTTGATATGACCTTATTCAGTCAATAAAGATATCAAAATCACATTATTTTCCACATACATTACATTTTTGTAGCTCCAGATTTCACTCTCTTTCTGAAACTCATTGATTTGAAAAGCTCTGTGTCCCTGATTGGCCAGCTAATTTGTACGTTGAGATTGGTCTGAATACCTCTGACGTCAGCCGGAAATATGACGCTCCTTACCATGTTTGAAAGATTCGCCCACAATGCAAAGCTAACAGGAGTTAACTTACAGGCCGTGAATCCAAGCGGGAGGAATTATAATAATGTCGGTCTTCTCTACATCACCAATCCCAGGTGGTAAACTGTTGCCTACAATCCGTGTGTTTGTTGTAGTCCAAGAAAAGAGATTTACGTTGGAGACAATGGGCTTTATCTTAGGTGTCTTTTGCCAGTTTCCACCCTGCATGATAATTTTCACGTTTAGCGCCACGTTGTTTAAATAGCAAATGCATTTGTGCCCCCTTTTGCGCTCATGGACGTTCTGGTCTGAAAACGAGATGTGTTCAGGCGCATTGTTGGCGCGTTGCTATTTTGAGGCAACTAAAATAGACTACGCCATTGACCAATAAAAACCTGCTCTAAAGTCTAAAGTCAATGGCGCAATATGTTTTTTGTTATTTAAAGGGCGCATTAGTAATATGCGCCTATAAACGGGACGACAACGCGGGTTTGCTGATCACATACATGAATGCGCAGCAGCACAAAATTGCTTTTAAATATGAAAGATTAAAAGGATTGAATGTAAAAGATTATTATTAAGTTTCTTGGACATAAATGAGAACTAATTATGAGACGGCACAAAGAAGGCACAAAGAGCTGCTTCACCTGTAGCCTGGTAAGTAAATAAATGCTTTGCTTTAAACAAATGCATCTATTTTTAAATGTTTTTTAAATGCTACCTCACAGATTTATTGTATATGATGACTCTGTACCTGTGGATATGGTGAGATGAGAAACATTTTTAAATAATGCTTTAAAAAAAAGACGCTGTCCAAGTGATGAAACGTGCGGAGAGCCCTTTGTAAATTCTTTATCTCCTGTTTGTTACAAATAAAGTATTTTTAGAGTACAAAACCTTTTCCTACATACTTGTAAATAATTTATTGATGATATTGGATAGCCATACATTTTTAAAGCAATTAAAAGCCTGCTTTTTTACTTCCATGACTAAAAGAAAATCGGGTTTTAAAGGTTTTAATAAAAAAATAACAATTTCAATTTCAAAAGTGAAAAACAACACAATTATTTAACATTAATCTTAAACTGGGGATCTTCTTCCTCCGCTTAGTTTTTCAGTTTACAAAGTCCATAATCTAAATAGGGATTAGACATAGCGCCAGCAACTGGCTTTTAAAGGGGATGAGAGCTGAGACTCTCATTAGTTTATTGCACGTTACGCCCAAAAATACTCCCATTACTCATAAAAAAAAGGACCAACCCTTTTCGATCGTTTTTCCCGTCGTTAAATTAGCAAAAGTGGATTCGGACACGCCCATTTAGATGTTGCGCTGTGCGCTTTAGACAATGCGCTTTGATCGTTAAAATAGGGCCCGATAATTCGCGTCATCGTTTACTTTGGGGTTTGTACCTTTTGCATATCATTAAAATGTACTAATACACACTAACACACCAAAAGAAATTTAAAAACGACAATCGGACAATAGGTGCTCTTTAAAAAAAAATTCTACATTTCAATATTAAGCTTTACATAACCCTGATAAACCACACACCATTACAAGGAAATGTAAACAAACCATGTAATACTTTTTACATGAATGCATATCTCATTTTGATGCCCAGGCAATTACCCAGTCCAACACTTGGTTACTAATCAGGCACTAATTGGTGGTGTAACCTCTTTCTTGACCTCTCTCTATACGTACTATGACCCAAGGGATTGATGTCTATACATGAATCCAACCTGAGTTTTGATACACTTGGTATAGACGCTCTGGATCAGGCATCTCCTTGGCTGTGCACTATGCTATATTAGACGAAGCGGGCGCACCTTCTTCCTCGAATACACCTACGCTATCAGAAATATGTGCTTAAGTCATTTACCAAACCATTCGCTGTCTCGCTCTTTGTAATTACTGCAGATTAGGGACTAATATCTAATTATGTCTTAATATGCTTTAATGCATTTTTAATGACGGCTCTGTGTTCTAGTCAAGCTCTTAGGGTGATTCAGAAGATGCCGTAGAAGCAGAAAAGGGGAATTTTGACTTGTCTTATGCTGGCATCAGAAAGGAAACGTTTATCCTATTGGCTGCGCCTGACTGGAAACAAACTGACAGTTAGTAGCAAGCAATTGATTAACATAATAGTAATTTTGTGCTCACTGAAAGAGATTTTTTAGATTGTTTGGGATGATGAAATATAATATAATGATAAATCAAAACCAATACTAAAGGGTTCAGAACTTCAGATATGCGCTTCACAAAATAATTCACAATTGCTAAAAAATTAGATATAGCACAAATTGCATTATGAACACATATTTCCTGTCAAGAAGTTAACATTCAAATAAAAACCCTCAAAATCATGTCTAAAACGAGCAAGATGCGTCAACAATTTTTAAACACTTGTTTTGTGATCTACCACTGATTCATCTTTGTTTTATCTAATGAAATGTGTTATGCATGGAATGGCCAGAGATGGATGCTAATTGCATTGTGTCTCTAATTGGAAAGCCCTGATGTTTATGAACTGATTCTTGTTAATTAATGTTGGATAGTCAAATCGAGCAGCTTGAGAATTTTCCGCATAAATTACGGATAATTGGACTCGGCGTATCCCCGATGCAAAGTATACTCACAATCCTCCTGGTCAAATGAGAACAATTTGGACGTAACAAAAGAGACTCAACATTGTTTCAGCCGAAGTACTCATGACAATCGAGATGATTTGGCGAAAAACATCACAGGAAGTCATGCACAAAGTTTTTTTTATCAAATGGACTTGGAAGCTAAACACACACAGAACGACTACTACGCTTGATTAAAAGACTTCAGATCCTTGGACTTGCATACATATGTTTATACAACGGCACTCTTTATTCCTATTTTCATCTCAATTAGGCAATTAAATCAATAATTGATCCTAATACACTACGGCGAGCTCAGATGCAAAAGCCTCTAAACGTCACAACCGTCAAAAATGGGATAATGATATTAAAGGCGGGGTACATGATCACTGAAAGCCAATGTTGACATTTGAGATCACATGAACAATCACACCTCTACCCTAATAGAATCTGAACCTTCTTTTGATAGACCCGCCCCACACATACGCAACCCAGGCAGCGATGTCGGTTTGTAGACTCGCCCCTTACTGCTGATTGACTACACTACAAGTGTGTTTTGTAACTTGGCCGACTCCCTTTTCCAAAGTGTTTTTTAAAAATAACGCACCCAGTCTTTAATCCCGCCCTCAGGCCATTCAAAAATACTAGTATGTCCGCAGAATACATTAAGTATTTTTTATCAGACTCTTAGTTTTGAGGCAAACATTCCAAGATTTTTCTCATTTTAATGGACTTTAATGGACCCCAACACTTAACAGTTTTAATGCAGTTTAAAATTGCAGTTTCAAAGGACTCTAAATGATCCCAAATGAGGCATAAGGGTCTTATCTGGCGCCAGCCTGACCTCACGTTATGCGCTATGACGTCAAAAGGTCACGGATGACGTATGCGAAACTACGCCCCAGTGTTTACAAGTGCGTAGAAAGAGGACCGTTCCGATGTTGTTGTATGGTACTAATTAATGTCTTTGTGTCAGTTTATTGTTTAAAATAGTCCGAAAATGTGCGTTTCATATAAGTAACACGTGAACTTTCAACGTCATTACGCAATTACTTGAGGTCCCGCTGGCTCATCACACAGTCGGAGAAAGAAGAGAAGTTGTGGTTTAAAAGTGCATATTTTTTATTATTCTTGCCAAAAATGACAAGCGTTTCGCTAGATAAGACCCTTCTGCCTCGTTTGGGATCACTTAGAGTCCTTTGAAACTGCAATTTTAAACTGCATTAAAACGGTTAAGTATTGGGGTCCATTTAAGTCCATTAAAATGAGAAAAATCCTGGAATTTTTTCCTCAAAAAACATAATTTCTTGTAGACTGAACAAAGTAAGACATCAACATTTTGGATGACATGGTGGTGAATAAATTATCTGGATTTTTTTTTAAGAAAATGGACTAATCCTTAAAGTGTTTTGCCAAAATATGATACATTTACATTTATGTAAGGGGCAGATGCTTCTATCCAAAAGTGACTTAGGGTGCATTTAAGCTATAATGTTTATCAGTATGTGTTACCTGAGAATCCTTCTTTGTTAACCTGAGAAAATTTCTGTGTCGGCATACTGCAATTAATCTCTATTAAGCTCTCTGATGCATAACAGCATTAAAACAATCTAACATGAAAAACAGTGCTCTTGTCATCCATCACTATGAGTCAAGTCACATGACATGAAAAATCATAACACACAACCTCATCCACAGTACAGAGGAACCCCTGATGTGCCAATAAACCCGAAAAACAATCACCTAAGCTGTGCCAGTTTAGAAATTAAAAATGTTAATGTCAATGCCTGTGCACATGAGTGAGCACACACTGGACTGTATGTATTTGACCTTGGACAACATCATTACAGAGTTACAGGCGGTGCCTTGTTTACCTGTGATGTCATGCTGTTTGAAGGAGTCACTGTAGACTTGGTGTTGATTGGGACAATGTTTCTTCAGCCACTTACACACGTCCTGCTGAGTCCACAGCGCCACCGGTTTGGACAGCTTCACAGTTCCCGGCTGGGCAAGAGGAAAAATTAATGGATAAATAAAAGCAGAGCATGTCAACTGGGAATAGCTTTCTCTTCTGTGGACATTTCTTGTTGTTTAAAGGCCGGTACAGCCATCATTTAACCACCCCCTGAACGGCACAAAGGATCACTTTAATGGCACTTGCATGTCTTTTTTGAAGCTTGAAAGCTCCAGTCCACATTCATTGTAAGTGCATGAAAATACAGGTACGACCAATCCTGCAAGTCCTCCAAAACCTTTCATGCTGTATTGCGGTGCACAAAGAAAACCAGACAGGTTTGCAACAAGATGGAAAGTAAATAAAGCCAATTATTTATTTGTTATTTTTTGGTAAACTATTCTGTCTCGTATGCCACAGCTTACAGACCCGAGGAGAATATACTTTAAAATAACACCCATTGTGACAGAGCTGAAGCGTGCACTACCTTTAAAAAGCGGCATAATTCAGCAGCAACACTGCCGAGCCAAACACACAGACGCTGAGTCAGTAGAAACTGCCTCCGGTGGGGCGAGAGTCACAACCCTACTAAAAACAGCACAGAGCTAATTAACCCAAGATACCTGCCGCCGAGGTGTGAAGGCAGGCCTGCCGAGTCGCGGTCACAAGCAGAGACTTACAGAGGATTGATGAGGTTTAATATATAAAGGTATATTAATGCATTGAAAGCGCAGTATGAGCGGAGACTCTGCAGTGAGCTCGATTTTACAAAAGATTGTAAGAAGTTAGAGGCACAGATCTATAGCTCCGGCAGGTGGGATACGAGAGGGATTGGCTTTGTAGCAGGATTTCTGTCCAATTAAAGTGAGGTGAGTGACAGATGAGTGGAGAACAGGTACAAAAGTTGGGGAGAGGAAAAGTGAGCTTTAAAATTATAACACACAAACACTTGTCGCAGTCATTCTGTCCTTGCTATAATTAGACAATTCAAGAATTTTTATGTTACTATAGCAACAAAGCATGATGACTTGAAGATGTGAATACATTACAGCACTAACTTGATCTTCATCTATGACAACAGAGGAGAATAATATCATTTTAGAGGCATTTTAAGAGATCGGTTTGAAGGTTTGTACAATAAATAATATTAATTATGGAGGATATAGGAGGAAAATACATTTTGTTAAATAAAAATGGGATTCAATATAATTCTATAAAGAATTTTCTCTATTTATAGGATGTTGGTGTATATTTTACAATACTTTATATCTTTTTTAAATATAATATTTGTATTATTTATACTAAAGGATTCACAGTAAATTTGACTGATTGTAGTGTAGTGTATGTGGCAAATGTACACTTGCTGCATTAGAGCGCCATCTAGTGATGAAAATGTTATATACATGCAAAATAATGCTTGTGAGTTTATGACAGGGGGAATAATTGTTAATAAGTCTATTAAACTAAATCTATGTATGTATGTATGTATGTATGTATGTATGTATCTATCTATCTATCTATCTATCTATCTTAATGTGTGACTTTCTAGGCAGATATGGCTAGGAACTATACTCTCATTCTGGCTTAATATTCAAGGACTTTGCTGCCGTAACATAGCTGCAGAAGGCGCAATGATATTATGCAGTGCCCGAAAATATTCCCCTGCTATCGAAAGTTAGTAAGGGGACTATTTTCGGTTGCGGCATATTATCATTGCGCCTCCTGCAGTCATGTTACAGCAACAAAGTCCTTGATTGTAGTAACTACATAAGAGTCAAGTTTTAAAAATGAAAAATATCGAAAACTCTCTGGGTATTTTTGAGCACGATGCTAATGGTCTAATCAGATTCAATGGATTGTGCTAAGCTATGCTAAAAGTGCTAGCGCCAGACACGGAGATCAGCTGAATGGATTTCAAAACTGTAAAAATCAAATATTTAACTTTAATGAGAATGTTTAAAAAAAGGAGTATCCCTTTAATTTTTGGTTTAATAATTTTGAGATGATAATTAATGGACACACTATAAATTAATATATAATATTTTAATTTAATTTACAAGTGCAAAACGTGATAAACTCACCCTGGTAAGTTCAGACTCAGACACTGAGCGCTGAGGAGGAGATCTTCGCTGGAAACCGGGACTCTGGTCCTGAAAGTCTTGGCTGTCATCGTCCAGTCCATCAACAGACGTTTCCACCAGGTGCGAGGTCACATCCTCTGTGCACACTTGATGGTCGATCCCATTCTGTGTCAGATTGCAGTGGACAGCTTGAAAATCATTAAAATTAGTTAGTAACCAATAATGACCATCAGGTGGCGCCATTGCGTGTGGATGTAAAACCCAAGTAAATGAACACAACTGTGCTCTTCACTCACAATTGACCTGAATTAAGTAATGATATTTCTTTGGACCTTGCTTTGTGCAAAGGAGTACTGTCATTTTGCTCAGAAAAGCACAGAATTTACTGTAATGATATTGGATGATGTAGGAAAATTAGGATTTGTTTTTACACTGGAAGTACTGGAAAACCCAAAACAATTAATTTGAAAGAGTTGTTTAAAAATGCATGCTGTTGAGTGAAAATGACTTCTAATGTTATCCTCTAGGTGGCATCAGATGATCAAATTATGACTATGGGCCCTGCCAGTACTTCTATAATGAAATCATATACGCATCAGAACATTATATCCACAAAGATGATGACCAGACTATTATGTATTACTGTCAATAATAAATAACAATGAAATGTATAGTTATGCCTTAGGTATTGCTTACATACATCGACGTGATGTGCATATTAAAAACAATATAGCCTAGCAAAGAAATCCTAATTCATACAGATTTCAAAAGAGTTAAAAGTTGATTCTAACCCATACAAAGATTTATTTGTCACTGAGCACTGAAAGAGTTAAACAGTGACACTTTACTTCAATTTCACTGTCATGTTATCTGAAGTGAACTGAGCTTACGCAGATGAAAGCCAGTCAAAGCGTGTTCTCTCAGGAATTACATGAAGCTAAAGAGTGAATTAAATGCCTAAAAATAAAACACTCTGTCATGCTTCCCCCAGCATGGAAACGGTATTGGTATATCAAACCAATGACCTATAAGACAAGGATGCATAGCATATTACTTGAAAATAACTGAAGCATTATGCAGGCTGATTAAGAAACAAAAATTCAAGAACTTCCATCTCATCCGTTTGCACACAAAAGCAGATAGTTTAAAATGGATAATTTAACACCTACAAGGAAATTACTGTATTGCATTAAATGCATAGTTCACCTAAATAATAATACCTGTAATAATAATAATAATAATAATAATAATAATAATTTGTAATGATTTACTTTATAACAGAATATTCAAGATGATTCATTTCATAGATATTTGGTCACAATGCATATCATGCAATATTTTTAAGAAAAGACTTTTGTAAGAATGTATTAACCATCTTAAATACTGTGCAATAATATACATCAAGTTCAAGTTATCAAGTACAAGTTGCACTGTCAAACAAAAAAAAGGTAAAAAGTCGCGAATTTTTTTTAAAATTTAAAACATGACTCTTCTCTAATTACATTGTGTACAAAAACCGACAGAAATAAAAAGTTGTGATTATCTAGGCAGATATGTCTATGAACTATACTCTCTTTCTGGCGTAATAATCAAGGACTTTGCTGCCGTCTAGTTTGCGCGAATGGCGCAAATTGAGCGTCTGCCGTGGTACGCGCGGTACACGCGAATGGTACTTTTTGTGCATTTTGTATTTGACGCGAATTTGCGGCTAACACCCGGGTTGAATCTTTGGCGGATTTTCATGCCGTGTTAACCAATCAGGAGCCTGCTTGCTGCACTGGCACTCATTCAACATGAAGGAACGTTTGATATTTTCCGTGAGCAGTCACCCGGAGCTATAAGACACAAATTCTTATTTCTATAGAGACAGGAATAAAAAGGACCTCACTTGGAAGAGTGTCAGTGAGGACATTGGGCAACCTGGTAAGTTGTAAATACACATTTCACTTTTGAGTCACGTGACGTATAACGACCCTAGCCGTTTATTCCCCCCCTATAGTAAGGTGACCAATATAAACCGGTAACTCTTGATAAATGCACAATCAACATCAGTCATCTTGCAAACAGACAACCGCATACACTTGCCCCTCGCACAAGAAGCGGATTTTGTCTCTGGCGCGCGTCAAATGCTTGCGTTCTCCGTGTCTATTTCGCACTAGACGCGCGAATGCATTCAAACTGTTCAAGCGGCAAACTAGGAGCGGTAGACGCAATTTTGACGCCTCAAACGTGGTTGGTGTAAACGCAGCATTGGCACTCAATGTAACTGCATTAGAATCAAGTTGTAAAGAGGAAAAATATCAAAACTCTTTGGTCATTTTTGAGCACGATGCTAATGGTCTAATGAGATTTAATGGATTATGCTAAGCTATGCTAAAACTGGTACCGCCAGACCCGGAGATCAGCTATATGGATTCCAAAAGGGTAAAAAATCAAATGTTTAACTCAGCTGGAAAATGAGCCTATTTTCAAAAAAGTGGAGTGTGCCTTTAAAAAGGTCCTAATATATACCATTTAGGTACAGATAAGTGTGCATTTGGTACCAATATGTTGAGTTTGAGGTACAAATATTCACTCTTTGGTACCAGTATGTGCTTCTGTGGTACTAACATGAACTCTTTAGGTGCAAAAAGTGAGCATTTTTTACCCTTTCTGACTTTGTGAAATACTTCAATCTGGTTCTGTAAGCGAATGATGAAATCATTAAATTTTTTTACGTAATAATCCATTTACGTTTACTAGCATTTATAATTGTGCATTTGTATTGTATCTATATCAGCCGGTAGCATTGCGTAACGGGCCATCTAGTGAATCTAAACCGTGATGACATCTGCTGAATACCATTAGTAAGAGAACGACTGATAACTTGAGCAGAACAAATTGCTTTGCCGTTGTTTACTGAGCCCCTGTTGCTGTGAATGCCGGAAATATCCATCCTGTCTTGTTGTGAAGAACCAGCACATCTACAGGCGAAGGCCAGGATGGAGGAAAAGCGACTTGGCATGCAAGGCACGGAGAGCTCGCCTCTCTCAAATCCCTCACTTTTTCCGGGCCCTCTCTCTCTCTGTCTTCTTTAGGTTCTTCAATACTCAGTCATGCTGTCTAATGGCCAGGCGCCCTACAGTAGATATAAATTATACATTTAACGCTGTATGGCAAACGGAACAGGAGGAGATATGAAAAAAGATAAAAAATGAAACGGAACGGGAGACGCAAAAAAATGCAATTTCAAAGCTTAGAGATGAACATCTCAAGACCAGCATACTTGATTTGTGTGAAAAGTGTTTTGAGGTGTTTGCTTTCACTGGGGGTGATGTTGAGCCTTGGGATGGAAAAGATGCATTTCTGTTCTAAATATAGATCAGAACGTTCTTTCCCTCTTCTGTATGACATGCGCATTGAGCGATGAAGTATCGAGACAGAAAGAAAGAGAGAAAGAGATGCAGCTCAGTCCTGTTCTCCCTATTTATGCAGCATCATGTCACTCCAAACCAGTATGCATTCCTAGGAGGGATTTAATGACTCTTAATGCAGTACTTTAATACAAAAACAGTGTATAGTGAGCACATATGTTAAGCTCCAAAAGGACACTAATCGATTCACCTCCATAACGTCAGATCATAGAGTCACATTACTGTTAGTCTCAGCAGAATAGTGGAGGAACTGCCGGCTCATCTGTCTGGCTCTAGTGTGCTTCACGATAGATCAGCATGTGCTTGTGATGGATTTGTTGTCTGAAGTGAGTCTGGATAGCAGTTTAGTTAAAAGTGTAGGGGTTTGTTTGTGGACTCTT
Source organism: Misgurnus anguillicaudatus (assembly GCF_027580225.2). NCBI lineage: Eukaryota > Metazoa > Chordata > Actinopteri > Cypriniformes > Cobitidae > Misgurnus > Misgurnus anguillicaudatus. The sequence continues at coordinate 24,460,322 of NC_073356.2, forward strand.
AAGTGTGACCCAGAAAGAGAAGTGGAGTTAGCATCATCCAATTCTGAATAGAGACGACAACGCTTCAGGCTAAAAAGAAATGCACATGGGTCTCCGAATGTCTTTTTTGTGAGGACGAGTGTCTGTATGAACATCACGGGTCAAAGTGGAAAGCTTAGGGTCTACTTGGAGGGCAATTCACGGTGAATGCTGACTACTTTTCTAACACATACACTAACAGAGGGGATGCATGCTGACCTACATGGGTGATTCTCACGAAACCATTGAAACACCACGGCACTAATGATTTTAGCTTTAAAATGTGTAATATAGTAACATTAAAAAGCATCAGAATTAACACAATACTGTGTTCTACCTTGCACAATGTGTAATTTCAACATAAGAATTTATAATTGTAAATTTTATCGCATTTTCTGCTGAAATTCTCATTACCGCAATGTGTCCGGCTGTGTTTGAACATGCGTTATGTTGTAATTTAATCAAATGAACACAAAAATATAAAGAAAAAAAAATAAATGGATGTTTTGCTAGACTACTTTAGATGACAGATTTTTTTTTTTTACTGAATATTCATGTATAATAATGAAGAAAAATTAGGAAAATGATGTGTCCATGCCTGATGTTCTCATCCTCCGCAACACTTTTTGAGAACAGTTTAAGCACACATACAGAATTTTAATAAAGTTTGATTTTGAGTGACCAAGCACATGGACCAGTTACTTCAAGATGGTTACCAGGTAAGATCATTTATTTACAGTTAATTTGAAATATTGTCTTGTCAGAATGCTTACACGACATTTATTATCATTACCGCAACAGATGCTTATTAAATGTTAATTTAATTAATAGAAGCATAATACTTTGATTTTAAATGCATGTGCAGAATCTCCAAATTATGTTCTTTCAGGTTTGTCATGTCATTTTGAAATTATGTCTGTGTTGATGTTTTCTGACTGTTGCGGTAATGAGATTTTTTAGGACAAATTTTTTAAATTATGTTACAAAAAGTGTTAAATGATAAGTAAAAGTTTTTAAATTAATGTTCCCATTTACTCCAGACTTTGTTTTTCAATGTCTGGTGGGAAAAAAAGTAAATGTAAGCAATTTTTACATTTTCATGCTTGACATTTTTAAAACCAAGTTTTCGTGAGAATCACCCACATAATCCACAAGGGAAAACCAACAAACGTTACTGATCTAAGAGCTTGTTCACACTGTCAATCCAAATCCGATTTTGATGTATATCTGATTGGAATCCAATCACATTTAGAACATGTGAACGGCACATGTAATCAGTTTTTTAAAATTGCATTTCCGGAAATGCAATTCAGTCTGACCGCTCTGATCGCATTTGTCTAGCTTTTTGGTTACGTCATCCTGTCACGTCACGTAAACACAACCCCAGGCAAACTTTAGAGCAGTCCATTTCTGATGAAATATAGGGGTGTTTGGGAAAGTAAGTGCATTGGGGAATATAATTTCTACAACATCAAACGTCGAGGCAGATTGTCGTGCCAGGGCGACGTCATTGCCATCAGTGATGCGCGGGTCACTGTATAAACAACCCGCAACCAACCAACGTTTTAAATTATAAATAGTGTACCCGCCCCGCTCCCTGGCACGCATTTTTTTAAAGTAGTAATTGTTTAAAATAGTTAACTGGCATCTTTATTTCAAACGACCCGCCCGACCGCGACCCGAATATCATTAAAAATATTTTTGGATGACTCGTAACCACGGGTAACCGTGGGTAACCACGAATGACCACAGGCACCCCCTCATTTCGGATCAACCCATTACCAGTGCATCACGGCTTGCCATAGAAACAGTGCAGATAATCCGGAACACGGCAGAACGCCACAGGACACACAGATCGGATCTGAACAGTTGTGATACACAATATGGACAGTGAGTCTGTCGAATCGGACAGTGACTATATGTCTAATTGAACTTGACTAAAGTCTTTTAAACTGCGACTATTTTATTTTTGTTTTTATTTCTTTTACATCAGTTCAAAGTTTTTTGATAAACAACACGTTTCGATAAAAAAATTTTAAACCCCCATTTACAAAGCTGTTTGAGAAAATACAATTTATAAATGTAAAGTATTGTCATTTCACTTTAACCTGCAATCAATTTAAACTTATTTTTGGTTAAAATATACAAAAATAATGTATTATTAGAAAAATCATTGTTTAAAACAATAAGCTTATAATAATACATTTTATTTGAGCTGTCAGAGATTCGATTTTGCAGAAAATGTAAGTTTGACTTCAAATCAGACATAAAAGAGTAACTTGGCGAGACACCTGCAATTTGTGTTTCAAACTAAGATGGCGACATAGAGACAAAAGTTACAAATTGTAGCTTTAAAGTCACAATGAAATGAAAGAAGCAATTGTCTTATTTTTCTTGTTGTGACGTGTATCCTTGTGAAACGGTTTCTGAAATGAGAAAGAAAGGTAGGGCGGGACTTGAATTCATACATTGACAATTGACTGGATCGTTGGAAGTTGGGTCATGTTGCTATTTGCTAATCACTGTGATTTTTTCCAGGCCCTGCCATAGATATGTATAAAGGCTAGATGTCTTGCCCGCGCTGCTGGCCAATTGAGTGGAACGTCCGCATTTGGCGGCCATCTTACCACAGGGTTTAATGGTGCAGGTATTTTTAAATGACCATAACTTGCTCAAATTATTACCGATTTTCAAACAGTTTGGTTTGTTATAAACGTCAAAGATGTACCTATGACACTGCATACTTAAATTTATGAAACGTGTTAAAGAATTATATCCAGAATTATAGCCACATTAATAACGTTTGTAAGAAACTAAACCGTTCGAAAATTGGTAGAAAATTCAATGCTACGAGTGAGCCCGCTCCCCGTGGTAAGATGACCACCAGGTGATGACGTTAGAGACTCCGCCGTAACACATCTAGCCTTTATACATATCTATGGGCCCTGCCCTCTCGTCATTCCTCGTGACAGGAAGTAAAGAGAGATTCAAAGAGGGGAGGAGATTAGCGTTTTTGATTAAAGATGAAGTTTAAAGCAATAATGAAGCAGATCTCGGGCACCACTGACTTCCATAGTATGAAAAAAAATTAAGTTTATGGTGCCCCAGATCTGTTTGGTTATTAACACTTTTCATAAAATCTTCATTTGTGTTCAGCAGAACAAAGAAATTTGAAGAACAAACATGTTTTTTTTAAATGAAGATTTTTTTTATGGTATCCCTGCTGCAGCATTTTTCATGATTTTCACAAAAGTTTAATGGCTTCCAGAAAACGTTCTTCTTTAAATAATACAATATATAATATTTTTATCACCTCTCAAGTATGGGTAGGTTTCTTCAAAAACACCCAATTTTGAGCAAAAAGCTAAGATAATTCCATTTTTGTGACGAAAATGTGTGTCAAAACAACTGGCTATAAATTGAGGGTTGGTATCTTTGCAAATGTTTACGTTATGCAAGGTCCATATCTCTTTAACTAAAAGAGTGCTACTGTAGTTCAGAAACACAGAACCACATTCAAACTTTTCAGTGGACTCGTGGATTACACGCTTACTAAAGACTTAATCGAGCTTTTTGAAGACAAAAAACGAAAGAAGAAAAGAGAGAGCTAATTGTCCCATATGTGAGCTAAGGAAAAGCTTCCCCTCCTGGCCCCCTTTCTCAGTTTTAACCATCATCCAAAATTAAAGGATCGCCTCTGTTCTATAAAGTAGGCCAACTTAATTCTGGAATTAGATACGGATATTGAACCCTGTCCTTACAGACAAAGCGTGAGCTAGTGAACTCATTTAGCCTCTAATCTAGATCCCAAGGTTAAGCTGGTCAGCTGGTTTGACCATTACAGCCAGTGCGAGCTTTGTCCCTCATTGCCACTTTAGTGATTTAATCAAAAGCTAAGAATGAATAGTGTCTTTCAGGCATTAAAGGGATAGTTCACCCAAAAATTAAAAATCTGTGATCATTTTCTCACTCTCATGTTGTTACAAACCTGTATAAATGTATTTGTTTTGATGAACACAAAGGAAGATATTTTGAGGAATGTTTGTAACTGAACTGATCATGAGCCCCATTCACTTCTATAGTAGGAAAAAATAATACTATGGAAGTGAATGGTGCTCATAAACATCAGATCAAAGAAATGTATACAGGTTTGTAACAACATGAGAGACAGAATTTTTATTTTTGGGTGAACTATCCCTTTAATGCTAATCATGCATACAAAGCTGATATGTAGTGTATTGCTTCAGATACATTGCGGCAAACTTAACCAAGTTGAAAAATAATGGTGCACTTTAAATAGACACAAGTGCACTAAAAATATCCTCAAAGTTGACTTACAGTAGCTAGCAGCAGCAACTTGCTTAGCAGACAAAACAGAAGCAAGATTTGAAAAAGGCAGGGTAAAAGTCTGGGGAGAAATTATAAATAGCAAGTATTGCAGTCTAATATGGACGCAGAGCACTAAGACAGCATATTTAAACAGGAGCCAGAATTCAACATTGCAAAATCCTATTTTAAGGATTTGCCACTTTTTATCACAGAAACAACAGTTGTTGACGTTCATCCTCTGAGACTATGCACTGTGTACTTAAAACAAAATCCACTCAATACCAACAAAGAGGGACCTGAAGTGTTATTTTTTGTACAGTACCTGAAAGCTTTTTGGCATTCAGTATCAGAGTATTGAGTTATAAATGTGATATGCAGAATTACTAACTGTAGCAGAGGAAAGTCATACAGTACCTGATATTCTTCCGCTAGTGAAGAAATTAGCATACTGTATAATACACATCTTAAAGGGATAGTTTACCCAAAAATGAAAATTCTGTCATCATTTGCTCACTCTCATGTTGTTACAATCCTGTATAAATTTCTTTGTTCTGAACACGAACACGAAGGAAGATATTTTGAGGAATATTTGTAACCAAACCGATCATAAGCCCCTTTCACTTGCAAAGTAGAAAAAAAAGAATACTATGGAAGTGAATGGGGCTCATGAACAGTTTGCTCAAAATATCTTCGTTCATGTTCATGAGATTAGGGCTGCATAACGATTAATCGCGACTAATCGTTTGCAGAATAATCGTTTTTGTTTACATTATATAAAGTGTATGTACTGTGTATAATAATTATGTATATATAAATACACACACATGCATGTATTTATTTAAGAATTATTTACATGTGTATTTACATTTTATATATATACAGGGCTTGACATTAACACCCGCCAAATGCGGGTAGATTTTGGCTGTGGCGGGTAAGACATCCAATTCCACTAGCCACTTTGGCAGGTTGAATATAATTTTTTAATTGTAGTTTTCTTAAAAGTTATACGAAATGATAAACAATGCGCAATGCGACACTGGGAAACTACAACTCCCATGAGCACTCTGTACCCAGCGCAATGCACAGAGACCGCTTGTTGAGACGCTCGCGCGATCAGAGGAGCATTGCGGACCAAAGCGCCACCCACCAGAGAGCGAGAGCTGATGGATTTGCGAATGCACAAGAGAACGCAGTATGAGCACATACACACTTCGGGAAAGATAAAACAATTACATGGAAGTGATTGAATAGATGCAAACTGCGTGCTCAGGACAAGAGCAGAGAGAAATTCAGCGCATACCTGAATGCACACGAAATCAAAGGAAACCCGCCAGATGAGAGATTCGCGCATCATTTTACTTTGGGCAACAATAATGCCCACTCGACATTTGTTATTAAAAGTCTTAAATAATTTTTAACAGAAACCATGATCAAGCTTATAAAATACAATCTGCATAAACAAGTTGAAAGTAAAATTCATGTACATTTCTTGACAGTATTTACTGCTGTTGTTAATAGATATTTAAAGTGTTTGTCGATGGGTTTTGTGTTTATCTTTTCAGTTAATCTTCTACACTCCTGCTCCACTTTTAATAAATTCATTCAAAGTTAATATATTTATGCCTTACTAGCATGTTTTTCATGCACCTAAATATATGATATGATTTATACTGATATACCTGGTATATACCAGCTAATAATTGTTGTCTTAATTTGGATGGTCAGACTGCATTTGAAATTTAATCTGCATCTAATTTAGCTAAAACAAGCAATTTTTCTCGAATTAAAGTCATTTTAGAATGCCAAAGTCAAGTTTAATCATATAAAATATATTTTACCAGCAACAAAATTGTGGCCAGTGAAAATGCTGAGTGGCTAGTAACTTTTGAAAACAATAGCCACTTTGGCTGGTGAGCAAAAAAGTTAATGTCAAGCCCTGTTTATATATAATTAATATTATATATAAATACCTTACATATAAATATATTTTTTCTTAAAGTTATACATAAATGTGTGTGTATTTATATATGCATGGTTGTTGTGCACGGTACACACACTGATGTGATGTAGACAGAGACTTTTATTCTGCGAGCGATTGTTCGCGATTAATCGTTATGCAGCCCTACATGAGATCAAAGAAATTAATAAAGGTTTGTAACAAGATGAGAGTTAGTAAATGATAACAGCATTTTTCCATTTTTGGGTGAACTGTCCCTTTAAAGCTTCAGAAAAGGTTTGGTAAATAAATGGCACTTAGTTAAATGGCGAACAGTATACATTCTGTTAAGTCCAAACCAACATCTTAAAAATTTATTTATGTAGTTTGTTCAGTGCTACAACTATTTATCAGAAATCTGACTGAAGACTTGTGGCATGTAATGACAGCAGATGAGTTATTAAAGGAAAGCACCACTGTTTTTTTCAATATTTTACTATGTTCTTACCTCAACAAATGAATACATACCTATCTTTTTTCAATGTGTATACTCTTATTCTTTGTACAGCGCCTTGGGAATGTGTTAGCATTTAGTCTAGCACCATTCATTCCTATAGCTCCAAACAAGGATGAATTTAGAAGCCACCAAACACTTCCATGTTTTCCCTATTTAAAGACTGTTACGTGAGTAGATACACGAGGTAGTATGGTGGCACAAAACAAAACTTTTGTTTGGATCCATAGGAATGAATGGGGCTGGGCTAAATGAAAATACATTCAAGAAGCGCTGTACAAAGATTAAAAATGCAAGCATTAAAAAAGATAGATATGTATTAATTCATCTAAGTTGAGGTAAGAACATAGTGAAATATTGAAAAACGGTGGTGTTTTCCTTTAACGCTTACAGTGTTTGGAGTGATGTTGCTTAGCAGTAGCACACAACATACACATAAGCTTTACACTTCCTTGTAGGAAATTCAATTTCTGATGAGAAACTAAAACAATAAAAATAGTTAGTGCACAAGTTGTCTGTGGACATTTTAGTATTTAAGGTTTGAATTCATATTAATGTAAAAGATAAAGTATCTTAGATCACAGTAACTTCTACAATAAATTGTTTTAGATGGAGCATGATACAGGACATGTTAACTTACCAAATACAGTAGTATTTGACCCATCCACAAAAAACAGGCCTAGATCAACCAGCAACAGTTTGAGTTTAAAGGTGCAGTGTGTAAATTTTAGCGGCATCTAGTGGTGAGGTTGCGAATTGCAACCAATTGCTCAGTCCACTGCTCACTAGTGATGCGCGGGTCAGCGTTTTTTCCAACCCGCGGGTCCCGCTTTTATGAAATATTTGGCCCGCCCCAACCCGCACCGCAACACTGTATCTATTTTTACAACCCGCACCGCCCCGCGCCCGCGACCATTAAAATAGACATATTAGGCATTTGTAATGTAAATAAAAAGAGGCTTTATTTCAGCCTAAGAGTGCTTGGAAACAGCCATTAGATTACATCGCCCTGTAAACTGGCAACAACATACACCAATGAGCCATAGAAACCAGCATGGTCATATTAATATAGAGATAGGATAATGATAAACCAGGGGTGTCCAATACATCGATCGCAAAGGCAATGCCGGTAGATCGCACATAATAAGCTAACTGTGTATTCTCATGCTGCTCCATGCCTCCACGGGAAAATTGGCATTATGAGTAATTGTGAAACACTTAAGTCTTTTTGAGTTGCTGTGCCTTTCTTCTCATATGTGTTTTTATAAATCTTATGCCTGCCGCTGCAGCTCAGTCGCGTAAACTTCCGAAATTTACAAGCATGTAATTGCATCGCATTCTTCTTGCTTTCATGCACGAGCTGAAGCACGCGAGAGCGAGCGAACGAGGGAGAGAGAGAGAGAGAGAGAGAGAGAGACAGCGTTGTGCTGATATATGCTTCTGATACTATTGTAATTTTCTTCCTAGTTTGTTTCATTAAATCTCCGCTATTTTAAACAGTACTCGACATGTGCTCCAGGATTTTTTTAACTCCTCAGAAAATAGAGTAATGGTGACATCCCTAAATCCAATGTAGAGATATATGCAGTATAGTCCACGCATTTAAAGTGTTTTTAGCATGTAGAACTTGTCGGCTTTATCATTTTAAAAGTAGATCACCACACAAAAAAGCAGCATTTGTATTATCTATTTACAAATTCCCTACCTTAATTTCTCCTGCAGATCGTCTTTCATCTTTTAATTCTCCGTTTGTTTTGTTGTTGTGGCTGGCAGCCAGCGGAGCTACTTGGCGCTTCCGTGACGTCAAAGGTTTGGGGATATCAAGTTACGTTGCGCAAGTTACGTTGCGGAAGTTACGTTGCCACATAGGCCTACGTAATTTAACCTTATCAAAGAACGTAATTAAATGTAAAAATATATATTCCCAAATATTTAATATATATGCTACAGGGAATTAGACGCAACATATCAGTTGTTTAATTTTGTTTATAATGACCCGCCCCAACCCGCCCCGCATTAAAGTTACAATTTCTTTACCCGCCCCAACCCGACCCGCGGGACCCGCGGGTTACGAGACGACCCGCGCATCACTACTGCTCACCTCTTGCTTTTGAAACACATGGAGAAGCTTTGGTACCCGCCACTGGAAAAACATGTAATTGTTGGAGACAACTTAGTAAAAAAGTTTGTCCGTTAAGGGCTTCTGTAGAAACATGGCAGCACAAAATGGCGACTTCCATGTAAGGGGACCCTCTGTGTATGTAGATAAAACTTCTCATTCTAAGGCAATAAACACATTATGAAGGTCTTTACCACTGATAATATAGTTTTGTATATTATTTTGCATTTCTGTCAAGAGATCCTTCTAAAAATTACACACTGCACCTTTAAGATGTATTGTAAGTCAGACTTTTATTTGTACTTGACTGTCCTCTTTTAGTCAGTAAAGGTGAATAAGTTGACTACATCCATCGAAGCATATCAAAGTAAACAAAAGCCTTAAAAAAGCATAATAACTCATTCAACTATTCCACAACCTAATGTTTCAATGCTGCGAACAGCATAATAGCACCCAGCTCCTCTAGCTTCAATTCAAATGAATATTAATCAGAGCCTAAATTAGACTGACTATCTTCAGCTTTTCCCTTCTGCATCAACTCTCTGAAGTAAAAATAGCAATGAGGAGTGAATAAATATATGTGCAGAGCGATCCAAATTGATCCTACTAGGGCATGAGACGCCACAGAGCCTATGGGTGTGAGACAGCAATATCAGGTCCTGGGAATTAGGATAAATGGTCAGAAATCTGTGTCTCTGTATGTGGGCTCTTCATGACAAAGACATTTTACATACTGTAAAGCAACAGTGAACAAAAAGTTGTTATTAATCATACTAATTTTGCTAAATTGTCCACAAAAGGCACAATATTAGTGCTTAAAGATAAAGGGATAGTTCATCCAAATTTTTATTTTATGTCTTAATTTACATCACGCTGTTACAAACCTGTATAAATTTCTTTGTTCTTAACACGAATGAAGATGTTTTGAGAAATGTTTGTAACCAAACTGATCAGAAGCCCCATCGACTTCCATAGTAGGAAAATGAATACTATAGAAGTGGGCTTCAGATTGGTTTGATTACAAACATTCCTCAAAATATCTTTCCTCGTGTTCATCAGAACAAAGACATTTATACAGGTTTGTAACAACATGAAAGTGAGCAAATGACTGGCTGACCTATCCCTTTAATGGGTTGGGTTCCTTTTATTGCACCTTTTTTCCATACATTGAATGTGAATGGTGACTGAGGCTTGTCTAATGTCTCCTGTTGTGTTCCACAAAAATAAGGTCATGGGTTTGGGTAGGTAAATCATGACAGATTTATTTTGGCTGAACTATTTCTTTAACACGTGGCATTTTCACGCTTAAATGCACATGATGTGCCAAGAAAAGCAAGATTTTGCTACACACCTCAGTGCACACTACATCCTAGTAATCAATTTTTGACATCTATAGAATGAATTCAACACATTTTTCACATTGCACACGATGTTTCTGAGACGTCGTGTCTCATTTCCACACTGCATATTTCAAACATCAAGTTTAAAAACCACCCATATAAAAAGTTAGGCCTTGACCATAATAGTTAAAGCCATTAATGGGAAACTTTACAGAAGATTAAAGATAATATACACGTGATGACGATTGCACCAAACTGCACCATATCCACATTTCAATCAAATGACTGAAAACATGTTGAATATGTGTGACATTAGTTTAAATACTTTGTAGCAGACCTTGGGAAAAATTTATCTCGGTTCATCTAACTGCAGCAAACTTGTATAGCCTACAATGTTTGACAAAAAGGCTTCCCAAGCATCTTTTCAAACTTCTAGATACAGCATCTCACATTAAGCCTTTGTAGTCACTTCTTACATTCTTTAAACTTCTCTTTTTTCAATGACAAAGCAGACATCTTGGAAAATCAGTATGCGCTTGCTGTCAGCACAGCTTGTCTTTGTCCTTAGTGGCTGGAAACGCAATGTCATGATGTCCTGATCTCAAAAACCTCACCAGTATATAAGGCAGTGGTGGGCTGTCAGAACCATAAACACTATCTGAATCACTGATTTATATTTTAAAATATTTTTCCATGAATGTGTATTAAAGTGGACATATCACAAAAATCAGACTTTTTCCATGTTTAAGTGCTATAATTGGGTCCCCAGTGCTTCTATCAACCTAGAAAATTTATAAAAGGTCAACCCAGTAACTTAGTTTTGGTGAACCATTCTCTGCAAGCATGTGAAAAAATAGGTCATATAAATTTGGCTCCCCTTGTGATGTCAGAAGGGGATAAACAACCCTTAATCTGCACGATCCAACCACGACACTGCCATTTAGTGCAGAGATCAGCTCGTTGCATTTTAAAGGACACACCCAAAAGTGGCACATTTTTGCTCACACCTACAAAGTATTATTATATAATCTATATGGTGTATGTAAGCAATAAGGTACGAGAGGCTGTGCTGTATCGTGAATAAGTAACGGCTGAAGGGCGTTGTTAGGCACGACGCGAAGCGGAGTGCCTGCAACCCCTTCAGCCATTACTTATTCACGATACAGCACTTGCCTCGAGTACCTTATTGCTTTTATAAAACGGTTACCACACAATATTAAAGTAAAAAAAAATTGTGCAACTTTCATGAAGTTAAATCAATAAAAGCATTCCTTCCGCCATAAAAAATAGTCCCTGACTGCGAACAACAACATGAAAGCTCAAATAAAAACAACAAACTGTTCTCAGACTTTGTCTCATTATATGTTTATGTGTTGCTAAGGGTGTTGCTAAGGGCGCAGTGATATTAAATAAAACCGTTGGGTGAAGCGGTCATAGCAGTGTTTTATCGTGAATAAAGGCAAGCACACCTATTGACCAATCAGAATCAAGGATTGGAACTAACCGTTTTATAAAGAGTTATACGTACTCTGGGGACACCAAAGACTTATTTGACATCTTAAAAATTTTTTGTGAAATGTACCCTTTAAATGAATCCCATATTCCCATAATAGTCTGATCAAACTATTCTTGAGGAAAGAAAGGAGGATGGATTTTGTTTGTGGATTAAATAATCCACAGGCTAATTTGGTGAGTTTAATGCATTTTATTTATTAAACAAATTATTATTTATAAATATTTGTAAAATGTAAATTTTGTGAATATCACTTTTTTAATAGTAAACCTTTGAAAAACTCTTTGCATTATCTTTGAATATAACTGTCAACAAAGTCATTTGTTATACTTTTGATTCTTCAAAACACTTTTGCATTTTTGTGATTTCTTTAGTAAAAAAAAGAAAGAAAAGAGTATGACTTTATAATATTTGCTGCGTCTCATTTTGTAGTGTTTTTTTAAGTAAAATTTGACTGTTATTCTTTGATATGTAAAATACAGTAATTTCTGCAATATAACTGTTGATGTTGCTGCCTGGTGTCACTGGCTGAGGGCCCTGTACACCCATCACATGCAATCTACCCTGTATCCATGGTCTTGACTTAACTAAACAACTACTAAACTATGTAATAACTACCATTATGCCATTAGCTGATTTTGATGTAATGGCCAAAAATAGTGACTATGAATATATGAAAAAGAAAGGTGCTTTTTTAAGGAAACCAAAAATGGTTCTTCTGGCATTGCTGTGAAGAACCTTTGAACTTTTTTTTAAAGAGTGTGAAATCCTGTCAATGAAAATGGGGCTAAAGACAATGGAGCTTAGTCGTCTTGTTCCTCTTCTCTGGAGCATTACCAAAGATCTTTAATCATTTTATCCACAGAGCAGACCCATTTTAACAATTAAAAAAGTTTTGATTATTCCAGAACTAGGTCTTAGTTACATTAGAAAATATAAGTAGATTTTACAAACACACCTTACAAAAAACAATGCTGGTGTGCATCTTGAGACTAAACAATGGCACTTATACATGTAACAATTTGTCACGGCAGGGTATTTTTAAATGTAGAAAGCTCAAACGTGCATTTAGTCTGGGACTAGGATAAGCCCTGTCTTGGAAACCACTCATAAAAGTCTAAACAGCCCTACTAACTATACTACGTTCTTTATAAGCAAATGCCTTTCTCTGAACTGAACATAAGGTGCTGTAGAGAAACATGAGAACCTTTATTTCTCAGTGTGTACCTTTGTAGCTACTGGCTTAATTTGCAAGAGCTCATATATAAATCAATTCTTATGATCTCTTCCGAAGCTGTAGTTTGACTCTCACAGACTTCATTTCTTTTGAAATGTTTTTCAGTGTTGCATAGATACTTTATTAACAATGTGTTGCACCGTATCAGGCTCAGTCTGCCTGGAGTGGGAAGGAATTCTTTGATCTTTGATCAGGGCATCTTTTAATGTCTCCTGTGAGCTCTATATCAATGTTCAGGTCACTGCAAAGAAATTCCCCTCATGCATTTTTACTCATTCTCCACTTCATTCAGTTATTGCACAATGTGCCTCCTACCATTACTCATTTCACACATGGCAAACATTTCAACGTAAAACATAGTTCTGCTGTCTAGGCCTGGGACACACTGGACAATTTTTACATCTTAAACTCCATAGAAGAACACAGACAGGGACAGTGTCAACCGATTTTTAACAACATAATCCTCAGATTGCGCACACTGAATGAATCAACCAGACCATGAGACCACACTGTAGTAAAGATTTCAAAGTGATGCGATATCCCATAGAAACGCAAGATCAAACGGGACAAATTTTGTGGGAGTTCTTGCACGATACATTGTAAAAGCACTTGTACTGCACAAGTCTTTCTCATGTCATGTCTGCAAGTGTCTTGTTTCAGCTACAAAAGCAAGCAACATTGTGTCGAAGGCAGCCTGAACAACAAGTTAAATATTTGCAATTTGGGATCATCACGCTCTGATGCGATCGGAAGCAGCAAAATATTTGCAATGACATCACACACCGGAAGTTACTTTGGTACTGTAAGCTACTGTGTAATGTTAACCAATAGTAAAATAGCACCTTTTTTTTAGCAAACTACAGAAGTCTAGCCCTATAATCACTGAATATCCTGTTACTGTCAGTAATGTCACATTAAAGAAGTAAAACAGGATATGAATGGCAATTCACAACAATTTAAATGCCAGTACCATGCACATCATAAATATACAAATGTTTTGCTAAGTTACTTTGCTAAGTGTGATCTTCACCCTCAAAACATAACAGTCATCATCGCTAAGGATGAAACATTTGGCAGAGCATCCACTAAGCAGCTCTCTAACTGAGCAGCAAAGCTTGTATTCATTCTGGCTTGGTTACAGTTTTTATGTCACATCCCTAAAGACCCTTTGTGACGAAGAATGAAAAGTGCTTTGAAGAATAAGAGTACTTATATAAGAATACACAGGGCAATGTAGGGTAAGAGATGAGACAGGAAATGATTACTTGATCCCCTGTGGCTACAACACCCTATGGACAACCATTGTACATTTTGGGCTGATAGTTTAGAATCCTAAACTACTGTATATGAGGTAAAACCACTTAAAGTGGAATTAAACTTTAGACATTTTAGCCTGTTGTCACGAGTAATTTATTCCCATTTTGCATTTTACATGAGAAAAAAGAAAGAAATTTTCACGATTTAGATTATTAGATTGATAGTGGCTGCGTCCGAAAACTCTAAATTGCTGCCTTCTGACCCCGGATTTCCACCGACTGCGGAACGGCTGCGGAGTCAATCGGTTTCCATTCAAGTCAATAGGCTTGTTTGAGATGCAGCTTGCCTTGCCTGAAATTCAGACGAGAGCAGACGGCTGCAGTAAGGGGAGGAGTGAAAGAAAAGCTTTTAAGTCAGACACTTCACCAATCTCGCAGTCCAGTCGACTACAAACGTCAGCATAGGCAGAGATCACGTTCGCGTCTTTTATCGCGGATTAAATAGATGCAACTTAAATACCAATAAATTCATTTACATAAAGATGTTTATAAGGAGAATCAACGAAGGTGAACGGTTCGTTACTGGAAAAGGTTACTTAGTAAATGTTGAGATGAATAAATCTAGTTGTAATGCAAATTCGTTTCTGTTGTGTGAAATATAAACAGCTCACAGTACAAATAAATCAACACCAATACAGAAGTTTACAGGAATTCATAAAAATACAAATGTCATAGTAAAGAACAATTGAATTAATATAAAAACTACTACAGGAATTAGAGTTTTTAGAATGAACAAGTCATCAGCTGACATAACCTGGCCAATGATCATTAAGCTGTGTCGTCAGCAAGTCTTTTCCCATCGTGCTTTTCGTCAACGCAGTCGGCGGAGAGCAACTGCGCTCGGCTGTAGAATCCGACGAGCCCGCCTCTCCATCGCGAGAGTTATTTTGCACACGTCAGCGTGACATGAGAGCAAGTCGGACGTAAGTCGGACACTTTTCTAACCGACATGCATCTTGCGCGGATCACCGGTGATCTATTCTGCGCAGAATTTGCTCATCTCAAACAAGCCTAATGTGTGTATTTCCACTGACTGCGTTCCGAATCCGTCACAGCTCCGGCCATCCACAGCCCTCCGGAACAAATACGCAGAGCTTCTATTTTTGACGGATGCCGGACAGCTCTGCAGGGCGGAGCCATGACAACATCGCGTGATCATACCTGAATTAGCAAGATCTCGTGTTGTGATCTGGGCTGGTCCAGCAAAACATCATAATTTAACGTCATAATGGGCGGAGACAGAACTAGATATCGCGCGATCATAACGTGAATTTGCGAGACCTTGTCAGTTCAGCACGCAGCCGCTCTGCAACAAATATGGAACTGGTGGGTATTGGCGGACGGCGGAGTGCGGAGCGTAACGCAGCGGAGCTGATCTGCAGTCGCTCCGCAGTTGGTGGAAATCCAGGGTGAGGCAGCTTTCCAAGGCAGGAAGGCATCAAGGCATGTCCGAATTCAATTTTGGTTTACTTCCTGTCTCCTGAGATACCTATGAGTGGGCGTAAATTAAGAATGTGATTGGTCGAGCCCGGTCGAGTTTGAAAAAAATAAAATGGCGGCCAAGGACGCGACTGGACCACCAATTTAGTGTAAATAAAAGTCAATTTTCACTTTTTACATCTTTTAATTGCATTTCTAGCGAGAAATTAGTATTGTAGTTTTCAAATATGTGATTAGTTATCACAAAGGTGCTCTCTATTTATATTTCAAACACGCTGCCTTTGAAGTGTGTCCGAAAGTTTTTCTCTGAGCTGCCTTCATACCTCCGAAGTCATTTCCTCATGAGGCAGCGAGGCAACGAGTCACTAGCCGTTTCTCTATGTCAAGGATACTTCTTGGCAGGACTAGTCCTTACAAGTCACTTCCTTCAGAGGCTAGGTGAGGCTCCTTTAAAAGGAGCATTTCACCCGTAGAAACATTAATCTTTATTGAAAGTGCATCATATTTGTAGTCGAAATGTAACATACATTTCAAATTTGGTGCCTATTTGACCAAGAAAAGGGGTGTTTGTAGTCTCACTCCCTTAACAAAGATATAGCATTTCCTTCTTTCAATGATGCAAAATGATGATTTTTACATCATTGAAAGAAGGAAGTGCAACACTGAAATCTGTATTTCTCCTGTCTCAGTGGCAACTGAGGAAATGATGCATGACCATTCAAAAACATGACTGGGGTTCTAACTATACAAAGATTAATGCAAATGGGTGAAGTGTCCCTTAAAGCATTCGGAGAACACGTTAAATGGAACAGGCTAGCAAGTGCACGTCATTACGTCATTGCGTGATTGAAAGGTGTGCTTTCGGTGCTGTGCGCATAGATTGTGGGTGATTTCAACGCGTGAAGAGCGCGAAGGATACAAATATGCATCCTTTCCTGTATATGGGATATTTCTCGAACAAAGGACTCAGTCCTTGGCTGAAATTTCGAGGATCCTCGACATTGGAACAGTCCTTCGACGGACGTCGATGACGTAGCATCCTCGAAATTCTGGCTTCCGAGGATCCTCCCTTGACATTGAGAAACGGCCACTGCCTTGAGTTTTCGGACGCAGCGAGTGTGTTGAAGCGGAATTTTCGTAACGGTCTTTGATGGACTCAATTAACCAGAATGCACTGCGCGAAACCGAGTCATTAGCTCCACCCACTAATGACCGATGCAGCCTTCAGGTTTGTTTGACTTCATGCAGCGCCGCAAGAACCGACATCCGGATGACATCAAGGTTCTGCGAAAGCGATTTAAAAGCAAACTCCGCCGTATGATTTCGCGAATGCTCTCGCGGTACTTTGACGTCATCCGGCTGTCTATTCTTGCGACGCCGCATGAAGTTGAACAAGGCTAATAACTTATTTTACCGCTCAACCTGCTCTCAAATCAACTTGAAGTTAGACGGCAGACGAACCCAACCAAAAAGTAACTCCGCTTTTACCGTCTCTGAAGGGGAAATCACAAAAAACCTCGATAAAAGATGACGAGAACCTGTGCAGTATGTGGATATAAGGACAACAAATTCAGGCCACCGGGAGTTTTTACGTCAATGCGACCCTTAGCTGACACAGCACATAGATTACTGGAAAATTTGAATGCAGCCAGCACTTTCGTCAGGAAGATTTCGAGTACTGTTTTCAGCACCGTTTTTCCGCGGACTCAGGTAATGTAAAATGGTAAAAATATCTAAAACATAATTTGGCTTAGTTGTTGCTTGTTTTGTGTAACTACGGTAAAAATACTACGTAGAAAGTTATTATCATGTTGTTGTTATTATGAACACGAGCAAAGCAAGCTAACGTTAGCTCATCCTGTGCAGCTGTCAATCATAGAACGCCATCATCTACTGTCAATCATCTCGCCTCAAGACCCGCCCCCATTTAGAACGTTCAGAATATGTAACGTTACGTGCATTTTCTTCCTGTAGCAGTTAAAAGCTTAATTTTTTTATATGGAGTTAGTACATTTGATAGCAGCACAATCAACAACATGTGATAAATAGTGTTGAAGCATAATGTTGTTTTAGGGTAGACTTCAGCTTTATGGATTTCCACTGAGCAAGTAACAAAGTTTATTTTGGCAGTGTAGCCTACACATTGTACATTTTATCTATGACAGAAATGTGTGTATATTGCAAGATACATACCGCAATGGTTCACAATAACTGACCTCACAAACCTCAAAAAGATCTCCATACAGATAAACCCATACAGCAAAGGCGTGCAAAAAATGCTGGGCTTTAAACCCATGGTTAGGCAATATTGGACAAACCCAACAGTGGGTTTACATTAACCTATAGGATTGTTTAAACACAAAATGTTAGGTTGTTTTTAAACCATGTAGACATTTTCAAGACTAATTTAAACCAACTGTTTGTACAAATGTTACCCAGGCATGTGTTGAAACCAGGTAATTCAATACAAGTTCTGACAAAAGACGGGTCAATACGGAATGCAATAGACAGAGATATCCAGAGAAAAACCGTACAGTACCTCGCATTGGGTTTTGAATCCACAGGATGCCCCCGATAAGATGCGGAGACTGACCCAGCATCATTGTACCAGATCAGGTGAAGGAAACAGCGAAGTACCTCACGCGTGCACCTTATACTAAACCTCTATGATGAATAACACGCGCGCGTCCGTCCGCTGGTTTTCATCGCATCTAAATTACCAACCGCGCATTTTAAACCTGCATATAATGCCGTTTCATATTGTATGAACAATCTGTACTGTTCTTCTCACACGATGAGATGATGTGCATCAGTGGGTGTACGCGCATGGAGCGAGCGTGGACGCTGAATAATGCACGCACGCACGCGAATCTACACACTACATGCATAGACTTATTATCAAGCCCAAGGGCTCAGCAAGCCCATCTCTATGTCATAGTCTTCCTGCACAATAACAGGACAAAGATCTGCAACTATTTAGCCAATCATAAATGTATCCTGACTGTCAGGAAGCTTTGTGTTTGTTGATATGTCACTATACGAACATTCAGTAGACATCGCTTTCTTAAATCCTTACCTTGAACAGCCATTCTGCTACTCCATAGATTCGTACATAATGGAAAGTGTAATGCTGCTGGTGTCAGTCAGTGTACCTGCCAGTCTGCCAAAGCGTCTTGCTTATTAACACCTCTGTCGAGCGTGCTCTAACAAGCCAAATCTTGTCCCACAGAACCATGGGTATTGTAGTTGCACCTTTGGAAATACAAAGGGTGTGTGAACATTAAAACCTGTTTCAAATTCCACCCCCATTTTAATCCAAATAAGTTATACAAACATTTTTCAGGTCAGATCAATAAACTTTGCATTGCTAATACTTTACTATTTGAGCTACAGGTAAACTTTTAACACTATTAGTATTTATGATGATTTTTTTCATTTAGCAACTTAAGATAGGATTTATAGGCTGCAAGCAGAAGTAATTATTATTCAAGTTTATGTGCATTTAAATCAAAACTATCCAGAAATTGCTTACTGTTTGTGGTTGGTGTAAAAGTATACATATATTAATGTGAACCTGTTGCATGCCATAAATTCTCCAAGAGTGTGTTAAGTTATGATTAGTATGTCCTCATCTTAAACATTTCTAGCATTTTTGAAAAAATGGCAAACATGAAACACTTATCTGAATGTTTGATCACAGTACTCAGCTAACTTGTCCCAGAACCCTTCAAAACAAAAGTTTTAGGTCAAAGCTTGCTATGCACACGAGCAGTTGTTTTTACTTCATTTCATTTTTTCCATTAGCGGCCCTAAAGGGTAAAAGACTTAATAAGAACTATTGAGGGTAATAAGAATTGAAGAGTTTCGTTGCAAAACGAGATAAATCCATTTTTTAACATTTTTCTCAAAACATGTTTATTATTATGTTATTATTTTGTTTTATGGTGCTACTTAGCTGTATTTTTTAAGTTATGAAGGTTTAAATCGAAACAAACCAACTGCAGTTGCATTGAAATTAATTGGAATGCACAACCAAAAAAACAATTAAAACAATTTCTGAACAATTAAAAAAAACGGTGGTTATCTCGTTTTGCAACGAAACTCTTCAATTGTTTACTGAGTCCACTTCTTGTGAACAAGTTTGACATCTCAGGATGAGACAAAATGGACCATAAAGTGATGAATGCAAATATGAAGGAACATCATTTTAGATACAGATCACTGAGCGCAGAACCCGGTCCTAATACTCTAGTTCCTCTCGCATGGTTGAATTCAATAATAATAATAACCATCATCCCTTTTACCATATTAATATAAATATCACATCACAACTATTATGAGACTATAAAATGTGTTAAAATATCTACAATCTATAATGATATAAAAAGAAATGCTTACACTGTTTTTGGGGGTATGAGGCATTTTATTAAAAATAAAAATCATAAAACTGTACAGTATTGCTTGAGCGTTGTTAAACTGAAGTGGTTAGGAATAGATATAATATTATTTTTAGCTTGAATGACTTTTTTGGGTCTTTAAACTTTTTTAGCAGCGCAATATGACAATAAATATTTCCAAACAGATTCAAAAGGAGACATCTTATATTGAGAACAGTGTCATTATCCAAGGCCTAGGAAAATAAGAAATAAGTAATTTAATTCTCCAGCTGTGATTTGTGACAATTAGAGGTCGCTTACTGACAGCTCAAGAGCCCTCAAGACAATTGTTTAGCCACAAGCCCAGATAGCCATGTGAATATAGTGCTCAGTGTTTGCCACCAAATCCCTGGCATTACATGGAAAGCATACTTGGAAACGGTTAACATGGATCATCACGGATGCTGAACAAATGATGTGACAAAAGAATATTTATATATTCCTATATGATAAATGGACTACATTTTTATAGAGCTTTCACTGACCCATGGCCATCCAAAGCGCTTTACAAGTTGCCTCACATTCAATATAGGAGAATAATTCTTGAAATATAATACTCTCTGTATAGTGAAATAAATATGAAAGGAATTTGCTCACATACTGAAAATTAGGAAGTCCTGTAATGTCAGATGATATTAAAGGAAAACACCACCGTTTTTCAATATTTTACTGTTCTTACCTCAACTTAGATGAGTTAATACATACCTATCTTTTTTCAATGCGTGCACTTTTAATCCCTGCACAGAGCCCCCTGAATGTGCCAGCATTTAGCCCAGCCCCATCCATTCCCACGGCTCCAAACAAAAGTTTTATTTTGTGCCACCATACTCGTGTAACTCATGTAACAATCTTTAAATAGGGAAAACATGGAAGTGTTTGGTGGCTTTTAAAATCATCCCTGTTTGAAGCCATAGGAATGAATGGGGCTAGGCTAAATGCCAACACATTCACAAGGTGCCGCACAGAGATTAAAAGTGCACGCATTGAAAAAAAGCTGAGGTAAGAACACAGTAAAATATAGAAAAACTGTAGTGTTTTTCCTTAAATGAACATTTGTGACCCTGAATTTAAAATCCAGGCTAAAGTCTCATTATGTAATCATGAGATTAGGAGCATTACCGTTTGATTTTGCTCATTAATTTCCCTTTCATTTCAGTTTTTACATGACCTTACCCAATATTAAAGATATCAAGGTTATATTTTTTCACTCAATGTTTTTTTACATTGTGTAAGAAGCTTTTATGTAGAAATGATTAAATCACTAAAAATGACTTTAGCTGGGTTTTTATAGGCAGGGTCACATTTAATGGCATAAATGTTTATTAATGAATGTTAAGCACACAAATTATAAGTCTAAACTGTTTTAAAGAGTTTTGGTGCATTTTCAGGTTCACTAGTATCCCTTTTCTGTGAAGTCCATATCTCTTAAAACCCAGATCGACAGTGAATACTATTCATGACCAGACAAATTGGACATCAGTGAAAAGACAGTCAGGTTATTAAGTTCAGGTCTGCAGACAGGGGGCGCTGTAAAACAGAGATCGTTTGTTTGTACAATAGGATGTTGTTTCACAGCTTTATCTACAGTAATGCAACATTTCCTGTAAATGGTTTTTATCCGCATTCCTCAAGATGACAGTAAGCCCTGGATTTTCTGGTTTCTTGAATAAAGAATAGCAATTGAAACGATGGAATGCTTGATACTGTTTGATCTAGGGTTGAAAGTAGTATAATAGGCTACTGTACATGGCACATTTATATGAAATACTCTAGCATACTTTAGTATTTACTATAGTAAACTGTAGTACACTGTAGTATATTCTAGTGATAATTACTACACTTTGCTATTATGCGCTGCTGTTGTAACTATGGTAAACTTATGTGTAATTAAAAAATAATTGTTTTACCCCCAAACTAAAATGTAATGATAATTTACTCACCCTCGGTCCACTCAAGATGTAGTTGACATTGTTCTTCATTAGAACAGTAAAAGCAGGTGCAGGTGATTTAAATAATCCATAAAAGAGCCAAAGCATAATAAGTTCACATTGTGCCCTACTTGACTGCATTTAGTGCCACTGTAGTGCCAGCCTACAGCTCCCTCTTCTGGATGCTTACAGTATGACAGTGTGAGACCTGGACACTTTAGTTACCTAAAGTACGTAGAGGCCTTATAGCTTAGGTTTACAAACTAGAACCAAGACAATTCAATTTCCTACTTCAAAATTAAATATTCTGCATGCAATATCCAAATACAACAAACGCAGAGTTGAGACGGCAAAATCAAACCCTTCACCTGAGGTGAGAGTGAATGATTTTTATATTATTGCAGAAAAAAATAAATACATTCACAGGAAAAACAATGATAACTTAAATTTAATACAGTATGATACAGTAATGATACAAGAAAAAAATTGATGTTTGTAAAGAAAAAAAACATTAAATCTTACTAAGACTGAGTGATTTCACAACATGTCATACTAACAGTGTAATAATGACATGATCATCCTGACCCTGCCAGAGCATCTCACCCTCAAATGCCACCTTTCCATGCTTCCTCGCCCTCATAAGGATGCCCACAACTTTATCAGAGATTCGCACATATCTGTCAAACAGTTCGCCAAAGGTCACTCTGGTGCGACCGTCTGGATCCGGATCTGCCATAGTCCTTATAACAAAGCACATGTCGTCTATCTCACGATGGATGTGGGCTTCTGCACGTCTGGCCCTTTCCGCAGTCTTACTGCCCTCTTTGGGGCGTCCGTAGCCATCCTCACCCTTCCTCAAACGTGTCGACATGGAATACTCATAATCAAAGTCCTCACTGAAGGGATTGAGCTTCTGATTGATGGAATGCTCGGATGCCCAGGTTTGCCAGCGACTTTTCAGATTGCCCACAGTGCTGTATTTCTTCGACAGGGCATTTATTTTGTTGGCATCCTCTACGTCCTTTTTGCTCCTAGGAAATTTGTGAAATACACAAAATAACGTGCTTACAATTAACAGATTATTTAAATTATACACTGCTTTAAATATTTAGGTTGAATAAATTTAGCTGTGCAAGTCATCTTAACATTTGGAAGAGCAATTAGCAGCGCAAAAGGTCATGGATTCGAACCCAAATTTAGTGCTGGGCAAAGATTAATCACGATTAATCGCATACAAACTCAAAGTGATTTTTAGTAAAATATACATCTGTGTGCTGTGTGTAATTATTATGTATATATAAATACACACATCCATGTATGTATTAAAAAAAAACATTAACACGTGTATATATTTATTTATAATTTTATATATTCTATATTATATATACATTTTTAAAAATTATATATAAATAAAAAAATCTGAAATGTTTACGTGTGTGTGTGTGTGTGTGTGTTTAAATATACATAATAATTACACACAGCACACACACACACACACACACATATCAGGCAAAAATTAACTTTTATTTTGTATGCGATTAATTGCGATTAATCTTTTCCCAGCACTTCTTGTTGAAGTAATATAAAAACATATGCTGATGTGACTTATAAATCACATAATTTTGCAGTGCAAATTTCCTGCATTACAGTGTATCACTCTTTGACTACATGTCGAAAAGGTCCAAGAGCTGTTTTTGTGTTTGTTTTTTAAATGCAAATGAGCTGCTACTTCCCTCACCATTTACTGTTATGTTTACTAAAACATACACCGTTTTTAATAATAAAATCCCATTACTTCATTATTCATAATGAACTTGCGATAATAAAAGAAGATTGAAAATAGAAATTATGACGAACTGTGATTTTGGACTGTTGCTCAGAAAATGTCAACAGCTTGTTTCATGAGACTGTTGAGGTTTACCAGATATTTAAAATAAAGTAGTGGCCATGTTTTTATCCTTACAGGGTGGTTGTGTACACACACTCCTCTTCAAACAACTTATAAAAGTGAATTTCACATATGTTTATTATAATTTAAGAATAATAATCTTCATCAGGTGACATCTGGTGTTTTCATTTGCACAGAGTGCCTGAGTAAAATAGTGCAGCCCACTTATAAATAAAATGATTTACAGCCCCACTGTTTGGTGTCTTTCTTAAATCACCATGCCGAACTAAACCTCTGTACCAACACACAAACTAACTTTTGTTAGCGTAAACACATTTCCATCAATACTTCTCCAAAATACACAACTCACCCAGATACAGAAGGTCTTTTAATCCTGACTGAATTGTCCTCCTGGTTGATTCCTAGCTGCAGGTCTCTTTTCTCCTCTGAAGGCTCATAATCCACACATTCATCCTTAGTCGTCTCTTTCTCCTTCTCCATGTCCTTCCACCCTTTCATCAGCTCTGAAACCATATTAGTGCATTTCCTTCGTCGAGTGGGGGACTCTTTCTTGTTCAACATCTTGTCCAGTTCATCTGTGGCTGGGTCTTTACAGATGCGTTTAGTCAAAAACTCAATACCTGTGCTTTTCTCCTGGGCATCTCTCGTCACAGTTTTCATCACCTGTGCGGTTTTGATGCCGGACTCCCCAGTGGCCTCCTCACCATCTTGGCTCTTATTTTTATGGGTCCGGCTCAGAAAGGCCTTCTGAGCAAGTCGCTTCCTTGCCGCTTCTTTTATAGCATCTTTGGGGTCTTCAGGGCAACCCGGGGCCCAGCCGCTGGGTTCGCTGGCCTGCTTCTCTTCATTATCCGTAACCCACTTCTGCCAACTCCGAGCTAAATTGCAAACCGCGCTTATTGCACGCAGCTTTTTGATATTCTTGTTTGCTGAGGGCTTCCTCGCAGTGGTTTCTGCAGTTTTGTCTGCCATTGTTTACCCGTGAAAGCTCCTTCCCTCATTCACGTCCTTTGCCTGGTGGCTTATGTGTTGTGATTTTTAGTCTGTATAGTAAATTCTAGACTATGTGCTCTCCCTAGGCACTAGTGCTATTGAAATGAGTGAACCAACCCTACATGACGGTGGAAAGTATGCCAAGCATTCTTACCGATCATCTTTCCTTGACACCGGCCCCTGCAATTGGTGGGGAATCGCGTTTCATAGTGGACGTAAACAGGACAGAGATGTGCATCAGCAAGTGTTAAGCTTTTTCCAGGTCTGCGCAAATGCGCAGACACCTGTGGAGGAAATTGCAGACTCATCTAGACACTTCAAACTGGCTTAAATTGACTTACTAGTGAATTGTAAAGCTAGAAAATCTGCAGTAACAGGACACAACACTTCTCCTAGCTCAAATATAAAGATAAACTTGTAAATCTTACTGTGAAAACCCAGCTAAAGTAATTTTTTGGTGATTTGCTGTTTTCTACATAAAATCATCCTATATAATGTAAAGAACATTCTGTAAATATAGCTTTTATGTCTTTAATATTGACTGAGTAAGGCCATCTCAAATATTGAAATCAATTTGAAATCAATGGATTATATAATCAAATAATTCGATATTGAGGCTTTAGCCTGCACTGTTAGACTTAACTGTAATTTCTACAATTACCACAAAATGCCCAGAAAAATACCACCATTTTCCTTTCCAGTTCATTACTGTAATATGCATTGCATTATGGGTATTAACATTTAATTTACAGTGATTTACTGTATGTTTTGAATTTGCGGTAGACTGCTGTAAAAAACTACAGTGCTACTGTAGTTGAATAAAACATATAAAATGGAAAAATAAAATATATCTATAAAAATGAAATACATTTGTTATGCTTTTAGCAGTGAAGCAAATGTCAAAATGTGAATTGTTTTTCAGTAGTGTAAATAATTTATGGAGAATTGTAGATAGAAACAAGAAAGGGATTATGGATAAATGCTTGACCGTCAGATTTGAATTTTACCTCAAGACTTCAAAACACTAGTGACACCAAGATTTCGCGAACACGTTGCCAATGAGTTATCGCATAATATGCAATAAAAAGTCTAACAGTGTGGATTTCTTTTAAATTTGAATAATAATTTAATTTAAATTAAAGGCAAAGCACATTAAAGCAATGTCATGACAGAAGTACTGTAGAGGTGTCTTTGATAAGGAAAGAATGTGCCACCTGAAGACTCAAGTGTTTCTGCTTGCGTACACGGAGGATAGTCTTGCATTGCACCAGGCATCATGGCAAGTCATGAAAGGTTTGACATCATAATTCGATTTTGCATCGGAGCTGTAGCCTCTTTTTACGCTTTATGCTATGGATGTTTAGTGCAGATAAGTGTGTTTGTGCACATGCAACTACAGTATATTTGACTAAAACATTTGCTGCCTATGTTTATCTGTTTGTTTTCTGATAGCATTAAGTGGCTGTATTAATAGTATCTACAAAAAGCATTGGTCAAAGAGTTAGCAGCTGTTAACTGTCTGTCATGCGGTGTAGATCCATGTGTGCATGGTCGGTCATGGCAGGTGAACTCTGAGTACAATCTGGACGAATCACACGTGAACTGAAATCTATGTCAAAAGTGTCATAATCTAATTTGGAGCATAAGTGTTTGATTTCAGTACATCATAAAAATTACTTGAGCTGGGTTTTCACAAACAAGATCACATACACAAATTAGTTAGCTTTAGCAACGACGTACAATGAAACATTGCAATCAAATTTCAACATTCAAATATACAACAATGTATTTTCAACAAAAAATGAAACATTTAAGTCATTTATATTATGTATTTCCCACACATGGTTCTATAGAAATTAGCTAATCCAATTTGATCTTATACTTGTAAATGACCTTATGCTGTAATGCCAAATACCAAAAACCTAAAATAATGCACCGGTGTATTAAAAGTGTGCATGCACTGTTTTGCCAGAAGAGGTCCTCGTAGTAATAATGTTCAAACTTAGTTGCCTTACAAAGACTGAAGAGAAAGATCTTCACCAGGAAAATTGGTCTCTATTCCCTTTAAATCTAAAACAGACAAATCTAAATCATTAAGTTATTTCATAAACCACCCTGTTTGCTGAATTGACTTTCTGATGTTATGTACTTTCCATCCCCATTTATTGACATTGCAAATTGAAAACTTAACCTCCTAAGACTTGGATATGTGGACATCACATTTTTTTGATGTTTGCACAATATTAACTTAATTCTGTGTAACTGGAACCTGTTGTACACAAATGTGAACACTAACTGCTTCATGTGAAAATATTTGGTTATTATATTTATTGGTTCTTTCTAACCCCAAAATTGCTGGAAGAAATCTAAAAAAGACAAACCAAAGCTCGGGTCTTTGGAGGTTAAAGGGACATTTCACTTTTTTAAAAAATAGGCTCATTTTCCAGCTCCCCTACAGCCAAACACTCGACTCCCACCAGTCTGGAATCCATTCAGTCGATCTCCGGGTCTGGTGGTACCACCCCCAGCATAGCTTAGCATAATCCACTGAATCTGATTAGACCATTAGCATTGCGCTTAAAAATGACCAAAGAGTTCCGATATATTTCCTATTTAAAACTTGACTCTTTTGAAGTTACATTGTATACTAAGACCAACGGAAAATAAAAAGTTGCGATTTTCTAGGCCGATATGTCTAGGAAATATACTCTCATTTTGGCGTAAAAATCAAGGACTTTGCTGCCGTATCATGGGTGCAGCAGGCGCAATGATATTACGCAGCACCAGTAGTCCCCTTGGTAACTTTCAATAGCAGGGGACTATTTTCGGGCACTATTACTGTGTAATATCATTGCACCTCCTGCAGCCATTGTATGACAATAAAGTCCTTGATTATTATGCCAGGATGAGAGTATAGTTCATAGCCATATCGACCTAGAAAATTGAAACTTTTGATTTTCTGTCAGTCTTAATACACGATGTAGCTACAGAAGAGTCAAGTTTTAAATAGGAAAAATATCGAAACTCTTTGGTTTTTTTTAAAAGGGGGATGCTAATGGTCTAATCAGATTCAATGGATTATGCTAAGCTATGCGTAAAGTGGTACCTCCAGACATGGAGATCAACTGAATGGATACGGTAAAAATCAAATGTTTAACTCTATGGGAGCTGAAAAATAAGCATATTTTTTAAAAGAGTGTCCCTTTAAGGTTAATATATTATATATCATATGCTCTGTTAAAACAATATTTCACTGTAACATAATCAGTATGGTAGAATATAATTATTGTTATTTGTTATGCATTGAGTTGAAATCTATTTACAGATATTTCAAGTACAATATGTGACTAAATATGAATAGCAAAACCATGTGCGGGCTTTAAGATAAAGGAGATCATCCAGAGAGAATGATATATGACGGTGACCTCATAGGTCATTCTGGCACGCGGGTCAAATGTCAAGGCTCCAAATTCCCTCTCTTTTCAAACCAAGGCCACTTAAATTACCTCATCTTACCCCACACTTTCTTTTAGACTGCAAACAAACACACGCAGTTGTGTAAAGAGAACAGATTCTCAAGAAACGTCTTATTTAGATTTACAGTTTTTGTGCACACTATGGGAAAACTCACCCTTAGTACACATCACATTCCTTCCATTGTACAGTACTTCATTAAAGCAGACAACTGTACAAACAAGTTCTCATTTAGTATACAAAAATGTGTCCTGCGCCAACTCTCAGATGGTTTCAATTCTGAATACGCCTTGAATTGATTTATTACATTCGTCATTGGTATAGATGGGCACCTCATCGGAAAAGCCAGGTGTGAGTCAACTTCCCAAATGTCTGATGCAGCTGTCTGCAGCAGATGTATAGTGCAGCGGTTCCTTGGTCCATCTGGGCTGAAAATCTCTCTTGGTCAAGGCGGACTGCAGGATCCAGAGTCAGAGTTACAACACCTGTACCTGCTGGTGCATGTCGTACTTCCCCGTTTCTCTGCCTTGCTGTTTGCGTTCAATTCCTCTGAGTCTTCGACTGTTCCTGAGCTTGTTTTGTTTGGCCATCACAGCTAATTGAGCAGGGCTTCTTGCTGTATCTGAATGCTCATGGTTGCTGGTTTCTAAGCTCTGAGTATTGTTTCGTTCAGTGTTATATTGATGTTGTGATAATCTGTCTCTGATTAAGCACCATTAAGTCCTAAAATTAGGGTAAATACAGTTGTCTGGCTTTAACTTGAGGTTAGGGGGCAAAGATTTTGGTTTTGAAAATATTTGCAGTATGGCTGCATTAAGTGTGTCGTAAATACAGTCTAAACAACTGGTTTTGCCCTGAAAGTAACCATTTGGAAGAATTATACTCGAGGGTTGTATTCATACGTGTTGTTTTTGGAGTTGCCGTCCAATTTCAGCTGCCAGCTGTGGTTACTAAATACCTGAAGACCGCACTGTAGAGTAGAAGCCATGAAAAGGGAAAACAATTAAACCTTGAGGGGGGAAAGCAGATTTAGGCAACATCCTCTTCCTTTTATACTGACTGAGTAAAGTGTTACCTTGTACATTTTGGACCCTCCAAAGTCAACAATTGATTTTAAATCTTTCTCTAATCCTATAAATCTCTGTTACAATAAACATTATTAATTGTGTCTGGCTGTCTTATGCGACCTTATAACTAAAAATAATAGACTAAATGAACTTGTGTGATCATGGAGATGCAAGCTTACAATACTGATTTCTTTTTCGAGGGTAAAAAACTATATATTTAGCCCGTCATGTGTGCGTGGCTCGTCATGTCAAAATATGTGTTCGGCACGTCATGTGAACCTATGTGCATTATGCGTCATGTCAAAATATATGCCTGCTGCAAACACTTCGAAGGGGTTTATGATAAAAGAGACACTCACTTTTGCCAGATACTCGCTTAATCTTACAGCCCCTCCAGAAAAACACAATTATGTGATTGCATGATTCAATGCATAATCAGTTAAAGTCTGTATATTTATGCGGGGGCCGCATTTTTTAAATACGTCGCACTTTCGCAGCATGAATTGCAGATTTCTGCTCGCAAAATATGTGGGGCTTGCATGATTTCATAATCCCCACATTTTCGTAGCAAAAAGTCATATATGTCTTAGCAGAAAGTTGAAAAATGTTGCATTTACTTCACACATGTGCAACCATTGCCATTGTTGCCATGGGAATGTTAGGAAGTGACGTAATTACACGGCGTGAACATCAGTGAAAAGCTGCAAAAGCTGCATACAGTGTTTGTAAGTTCACGCAGTTTTTGCAAGTTTCCGCAATTTTGGCAAGTTCCCACAATTTCATTGCATAAAATTGCATAAATATCCCGCATATTCCATCGCATTTTTAAAGAAAACGTGCGACAAGATCAAAATTTTTTGTCCGCAACAATTACAAAAAATTATTTTATCATAAACCTTTTCGACGTGTGCGCAGCATGCACGTATTTTGACATGACGCATGATGCACATAGGTTCACATGACGCACCAAACACATATTTTGACATGACGAGTCACACATATGACACTCTGAACACACAACCCTGTATCACGAAATTATGTACCTATAGTCACGCAATTTTGTGAGTGTTTTCCGTGACACTGACACGCTTTTCCGCATTTTTGCGTGAACATGTCACGTATTTCTGTTTACATTTCACTGTCACACATGTTACTCAACTGTTTTGTCCTATTTTCAAACCATTGACACATCGCTGTAGGGTTAGATTAGGTGTTTGCGTTAGGATGTCACTTTAAGTATTGGTTTCAACCTTTTTTTTTAATGATTTATTTGTTTATATTTTATGATTTTTAAACCATTGTCGCCTGGCATTAGGGTTAGAGTTGGGTTTGGGTACTGAGGTAATTTTATGTAAGTCTAACCCTAAACCGAAGCGATAATGGTAAGAAAATGGGACAAAACAGTTGAGTAACAAATACGTGACAGTAAAACGTAAACAGAAATACGTGACATGTCCACGCAAAAAGGCACAGAAAACACTTACAAAATTATGTGACTAAATGTACGTAATTTCGTGATACTGGGTTGGAACACATATTTTGAATTTGACCCCCGGAAGAGAAATCAACGGCCGCCACTGCCGAGAGGAAAGCCTGTACGGAATGATGGCATGGACAAAAAGGTGCACGCTCCATAAATCTAGTCATTTAAATGTATCAAATGTCTGTCATATATCTGTTTTGAGTGAAAAAAAGATGAATTATGAGTCAGATCTCGAAACATCATGGTTTTTTTTTTTACTCATGCACTGTGACTAACAGACCGTGACATTAAATGTCGGCATGGCGATGTACAGTAGAAGGCCTGCATGTTCCTGACACAATAAAAGCCACATAAAAAATATACAATAAAGTGCACTGAAAAATAGTTTTAGGTTTTAAAAATTAATTTCAGCTTGATAAAACCAAAAATGAAAAACATAGCATTTGTAAGTCATTCAGCTATTCTCGTACCTCATTGCTCTTGGGTTTGACAGTAAAAGTCTTACATAACAGCAGCAAAGACTATTAACTTATTTATTTATTTGTATATTCTGTTTTTTAATTCTTCTCTCTCTCTCTCTCTCTCTCTCTCTCTTTCTCTTTCTCTCTCTCTCTGTCACTATTTCTTTCTTTCTTTCTTTGACCAGATTGTCCGAGAATGTCTTTATGAGTTTGCCCATGAGTCAGCTTCCCTGTGGAGACGTGTTAAGCAAACTCAGCAAGCGATGACCTCATGCTACAGAATTGTGTGAAAGACGCTAAATCTCTAAGAGGTCAGTTTATACATCCCTTAAAACTTATCCTGAGTAGCACGGCACCATAAATATAACTTTCTATAAGAAAAAGATAACATCTTGGAGTTTAGTTGCATATCTGAAATGGAGGACAGGGGCAAACTGTGTAAACATAAATTATCTCTTCTTAAATGTGGTGTAATTACGAGGTCTTGCTACTCCATTTCATGTGTGTTACATGATTGATTAGTCTCCCGTCTTTGCTATTACAGTTATACTTTGGGACATAATTGACAACATTTACTCACACATGCACACAAATCCTCCCCTTCTGACACATTGTCTTTTTGGAAGAATTTTCAAGTTTGTTCAGATCACTTGCATGTTTATTTATTACATATTCTGGACAACTTTGTAATATCAGCTGCCAGTGAATGCAGTACTCTCCGTCTAATAAATTTTTCGGTTTAAATCTGGCTTGCCTAGTGGAAATCTATCACCCAGGTCATCAGTCCCTTTCTTTGCTTCCCAGTACTTTGTGAGATGTGGTCAGAAGAATACAAAACTACACTGTAAAAAAATCCGTAAAAAACCTGTAAATTTTTTCGGCAGCTGGGATGCCTTAAATTAACGAGCACAATAAATTACAGAAATTTTCCGTAATACAAATGTAATGGTTTTGTTATGTGTTCTGGTTGTATTCTGTGTATTTTTGTATTTTGGACTTATTTTGACATCCTGTTCTGTTCTGGCTTTTATTTTGATATACATCCTGCCATGTTTCACTTCACACTTCCTGTTTTTTCTTGTATATAAGTCACATCCTGTTCACCTGCTCCTGGCTGATTATTACATCGCCAAATCCTGTCTGTTTATCCTGCCTGTATTCTGTTCTGTTTAATCTGTTTATCTGTTACCTGGATCTGCCTGTGTTGTTGACTTCTGCCTGTGTTTTGGATTTAATGCCTGATTGCCGCCTGCCCTGATATTGTGCCTGTCTTTGGATTTTGATTTACCTTTGGATTTGTTTGCTGGCCCTTATTGGGATTTTACAATAAACACCTTTTGCATATGGATTCCCCTTCTCTTCGCTTTCATTAAAGCACCCGTTACAGAAAAAACACATTTTTTTGCTGTAATTTTACATGCTAAGCTAAAATCATAACAAAGACACTAAAACCACACACTGGTTCTGCTTATTATATCAAGAGAGAGTTTGATCACATGGGAATTCATAACTGTTTTCAATTTGTATGGATTTGCAGGTTTTATTAGATCTAGGTTTTATAAAAGCAATAACGAAGGCCCAACGTCACTGGAATGAAAGATTGTATTAAAACATACAAATGAGATTGTACAAATTAATATGAATTAGCCATCTTGGAAAATAGTCACAAATTGCTGTGAGATTATTGCAAGAGCCAACGCATGTACTTTTAAGTTGCATTGATGTTGTAGGTAGCGCTCCAACATCTGATGCTTTCGCACTTTTGTCGACCCGAGTTCGATTCGTGGCTCGTGGTCATTTGCCAATCCCATACCCCTCTCTCCTCCCGGTACTTTCCTGTCCTCTCCTCGTTCACTGTTAATAAATTCAAAAAGGCAAAAAAAAAAAAAAACGTGTATAGGTGCTACTATTGTTGTTTATTGTCCTTTCAGAATTTTTTTAATTTTGGCCCTTCAGACATCAACAACAAATTGACAGTGACAGTACAAACTATTAGTGCTCACCTATTTCCCTTTGATTATAGGAATAAGTTATGGTAAGGGTTTGGGATAGGGTTTTATACAGAAATGTTGTTCCAAACTTTGTTGACCAGGGAATATCTCTCACTTGGCAAAATCAGGTTGAGCGCCTTTGTCCAAATATCAAGTTAATGCTACTCAATAAAAAACAAACAAAGCTTTTCTCAAGGCAAATGATCAGTGACCTGATTTAGGTGAGGCTAGAGAAAGTCTGATGCAGCTGTGCCTAACTTCACCATAGAGTCTGATGAACAGGCCTTTGACTTCCCTGTGGCCCGCGGCTTCATCGTAACTCTTCTGAACACCTCCTTCGTCCCATTACCCAGACTCCCCTGCATTACATCAGTCTACTGCCTCTAAACCAAACATCACTCTCGCTCTCTTCATCCATCCATCACCATGGACACCTACTGCACTTCCAAAAGGGAGAAAGGGGTCCAAACCACAAACTGTTTGTTTATTTCCCTTTTAGGCTATTTTGTTAAATGACTCAGTTTTAGCTCAAAATCAGCACAGCTTAACAGGCAGCAGGGTCGTCTCACGAGGAGCCGAGCTGCCGATGGACACATCTTTCTCCAAAACTAAGGATGCGCCAATAACCACTATTAAAAATAAAGACCCCAGAGAGCAAGAAGCATTGACCTTTTGATTCTTGCTGTTGCAACAGAGTTGTGAGTTTTAATACAATGTTGTTTATTTCATTAGGAAAACGTAATTATTTCAAACTAAGTTTTTTTTTTGAAAATGTGTTATGTTATGTTCTGTCATCTGTGGATCTTTAGGAGATACACTCTTTAAAACAAGTTTCCTAAAAGGTTCTCTGCAGCGATGCCATAAAAGAACCACTTTTTGCTCCCCAAAGGACCTTTCAGCCCCCAAAGGACCTTTCAGTCAATGGTTCTTACGCTGTCAGAAAAATGGTCTCAAGCTGACACTTGGGCAGTACCCTTTAAAAAAGTCATAATATGTACCACTTAGGTACAGATATGTATACGATATGTATATTTGGAACTAATATGTACCTTTGAGGTACTAATATGAACTCTTTAAGGGCGTTTTCACATCTGTAATTCGATTCATTTGGTCCAGACCAAAAGCAAAAAATGATACATTGTAACTTTTTTAGCAGATTTGGTTCCATTTCACACCACACTGATTGCTCTGATCAGCACCAATTGAAACGAACCAAAATTCTGTCATGTGATAAGATCAACATTGGCCACATGTATTTGAACGTATTTCCTAAACGGCTTCACGATTGGTCAGAATCAACATGTGGGAAATTCCAACGGAACCCCGGAAGTAAACAAAAGAAGGATCATACAGCAGACACCATGGACAGACGACTGCGCGCTGTAATTATGTCTTCGTGGTTGTCATACATAGTTTGTATACAGCTCTCTAGACAAACTGTTCATTTTCAAAATGAATCGCGGATGCGGCTTAAAAACAACGTTTTAATGCACTACAAACGGCGAAGACAAAAAATTTCAGAGGCTCCGCCCGCACCTCCTCGCAACTGGAGGTATGTCCGCGATTTGTCATTGTGCTAATATTGCTAATAGAAACGGTCAACAAACACTTCCTCATCCGATAATGCACTGCGCAGTTAACTACGGCAGCTGGTTTAGTCCAAAATGCGCAGTACTTTTGCAGTTAGGTCGGTTTGATCTTGGATCGTTTTTTTACCACAAACAAACCGCTCTAGAGTTCGTTTGAAAGCGTACCGAGACCACCTCTGCAAGCTGGTCTTGGTCCGCTTGTTTGGTCCGCTTTTGTGCGCACCAGAGTTCGATTGCTGCATTCTCACCTGCCCAAACGAACTGCACCAACTGAGCAATCGAACTCTGGTACGATTCAACCGAACTAAACAAGGCAGGTGTGAAAACCCCCTAAAAGGGACATAATGAAAATCTGACTATAGTGCTATAATTGGTGCTTCTATCAACCTAGAAAATGTGAAAAAGAACAACCCAGTAACTTAGTCTTGGTAAACCATTTTCTGCAAGCGTGAGAATATATTTTGATAAATGATGGTATAAGCACACAGCTTTTGTGACCATTGACTTCCATAGTAGAAAAAAATATTTTGGAAGTATTGTGTTAAATGATGAAGAAGATATTTTGATAAATGATGGTAAGTACACAGAATATGGTACCCATTGAATTCAATCACATATTTTTATTCCTACTATGGAAGTCAGTGGTTACAAAACGCTGTGTGCATACCATCATTTATCAAAATACCTTATTTTGTGTTCATCAAATTAAAGAAATGTATACAGGTTAAGAACAACATGAGGATGAGTAAATGATGACAGAATTGTCATATTTGGGAGAACTCCTTTAATGTGTTAAAAAAGCGTACAATTTAGGAATTATGCAGTATGGCATTTAAATCCACCATTTTCAGATTAGTTAGATTGGTATGGCATATATTAAAGTACGATGTATATCACACTGACAGGAATGGAAGCAAAAAAGAAAGAAATATTTCTGCTATAAATCAAAAATGTACAGTAAATATTTGTAAACTGTAACCTTTGTATCGATCTGTATGTAACCATCATCAGTAGAGGAGATCATTCTTGAAATTATTTCAAATTCATCAACTCTTATGACAAGGATCCACCCATTCCTGTTACCAGCAATATAGCTAGGACATTTTATGTTAATAAATCTATTAATTTGAGTTTTACAGTGTGGGTGTACTGTATGGTTAATAAATCTGCCAATAGGATAAAAAAAAAACATGAATGAAGTACCTAATAAATAGAAAAAATAGGATAAATTTTCTTAACCCATTTGTATATTTTTTAAACCATAAACTTACTTTATTTTAATATTTTTCTGAAATAATTTCTTTCTGTAATATTTTGCTTCTGCAGTAATTTTTAGATCTTTCTACTTGAAGATTTTAGATATTTATCCTGGAAAACAAGACAAAAATACTAAGACAGAAATTCATACATATACTGTACGTTTATTTACACTTTTAGCACTAGGTTTCTTTGTGTTAACATATTAAATATCTTATTTTATTTTCCCTCTTCGTTGTCTTTCTACTCTCAGACATATCAATATGCTGTGTTATTTTGATGGACAACCATGTCACCGTAACAGAGTTTCTTTTGGATAAAAAGCTGTCTCTGAGTCGAATAAAACCACTTTCTGGTAACTACATTAACTTTCTCAGTAAACTGAATGTCACTTTTATTGACACAACCATGTGCACAAATGTGGTTAAACCTAATATTGAATATTGGATCACACTTACATAAACAAAGACAGCAATTGTACAGACATTGCCAAAGTTACGATTATATTTGCAAGCAGTACTTCGCAGTGCTTTCATTTCTGTGCAATATTTTCGGCTATATATGCTTATCTGAAATGAAGGTTGAATAAAATATGCAAAAACTTCTGTTGTATTTGTTTTTTTAAGTCATGTTAATTCAAAGCATTGTTGAATCATTCAAAGTAGACAAAAAAATCTATGAATGTTTTAAACCCACTTAGGTAATAAGTCAAGATTGTCCCGAGCCAAAGATGATTTATTTTTCTTTTAGCTTTCCTAAATCTAATGTGCGTGAAAAGCAAGGCTGAACTGTTGCCATAATTTATTAGGTGGTTATTTTGCAAATATGTGGAATTATGATTCTGGAGGAGGAATATGTTTTATCCAGGTGGTCTTAATGGTTATTTATCACATTCAACTGTTTGATGTTGCTACAGAGTCTGAGATGTCTCTGCCAGTTCCCTCTGCAGGTATAATCTCTTTTCTTGTCTGATCTGGCCTCGAGCCCATTACTCGTCAGCAGGCCAAAACTGCTCCTCCTCTGGGCTTCCTGTCCCCCATTCGCCCTGTGCAAACAGGAAATGATCAGTCTTCAGAAAATCCAGCGGACCATGGAGGCCCGAGCATCAGCCTTCACCTAACACTCTCAATCACATGAGACTAAACCGTTCAGACTCTGGATGATATCAATGTGTCATCAATGTTAAACAATACTTTAGATAAGCAAAGCAACCAAGCCTAACCTATTCTGTCATGATTCCCCCCAAAACATATGCTGGTTAAGTCCATCGCGGACCCTGAGATGCCGTCCATTATGCTTCAAAAAGCCAGGCTTGTCTTCCATTGTGTCCGTGCCGTGTGAATTCCAGAGCATGCAGCGGGCCATCTCAGGTGTTGAAGGATATGCAGCAGTTTACAAGCTGCTGTTGTTTGTTTAACCCTTCGATTAGGGTCCAGGAATGTCAGCTATGGGGGATTTGGTGGTCCCGACAGCATCGTTTGACACGTCGGCAAACTGTCACGGCACAGTGGTGGAGAACTAACAGTCTGCTCGCTACAATGGAGGCACGGTTTGCTCAAGGCCCATCCCTTTACATTTTCTCTTTTGCCATGTGTAAATATTGTGTCTATGGGGCGACGTGACTGAAATGCAAAATGCTGAAATGCACCGTGAGGGCAAAAGAAAAGCTGCAGCCAATTTAAACGTTTGCTCATTCATTCACCGTACAAGCAGCGGCCGTCATGTTGTTTTTACTTTATTTGAAATAACATCATTCTGAACACTGTTACAAAGGATGAGGTGCTTAAATAACATTTTTTTAATGAGGTACAAAAAGGTGTTGTAGGCAGTCTGTACTAGAAATGTTTTTGATGCAATAAGTTTTATATGCTAATAAAAAAAATTCAGGTAGAAAGCATTTGGGTGATTCTCGCAAAATTAGACTTATAAGGTGTCATGAAACATTTTGAAAAAAAAAGTAAATGCAAAGTAAGAGTATCAAAATAAGAAACATACAGTTATAAACATCTGTTCATGTACTATTTTGCAGATTATTTCAAATGACATCATACAAACCAATTTTGTTTATTTTTTCCACATTTAAGGGGAAAATTTTCATTACCGCAACGTGTCCATGACTGGATTTGAGTTCTTTGACATGAAAATATTCATAATTAAAAAATCTAAAAAAATAAAAAGTTTCAGTGCATGTTATACTATAAACATTTACAGTAAATAAACAGGTGGTATTTGGTGATCATTGGTAAATGTAGAGACAATAATAAGGAATATAAATGTGTCCAAGACCAATTTTCTCATTCTCCGCAACAATTTTCAAATCATTCAAAAAAAATTGTTGAAAGGGACATAATTGACTGTGACACTCAAGATGGCTACCAGGTAAGCAGTTCTTATTTTTTCTCTCCAGATAAAAGTTGAAATTTTGTTTGTCATAGTACCTAGACAACTTTTTAGTTCTCATTACCGAAACATTAGTTTGTAAATGCATATATTTAATGTAATATCATGTTGCGGTAATGATATTTTTTGATAATGATAATCTAAAAAATGTAAGTAATTCTATAGGAAATATTTTTAAATCCTCTAAAAAATAATAGTTATACTAAGTTCAGACCTTAATCTTATATGTGCAAATTGGCTTCAAGGGCTTTTTAAAAATTCTGATGTTGGACACCTTCTAAGTCTGGATTTCGTGAGAATCACCTAATTTGGAGACGCTAATTTAGAAAGTTTATGGATGTACATTAGAAGTGCCTGTTTCCAGTAAAATGCTTCATGCTGGTAGTAGTTATATGTTGGCAGGCAGTAGTTGTACAGTAAAATACAGTCCTTCTGTGAAGGACTAGAAGTGTGGGTGTTTTTTGAAAAAAACTGATGAAATCTTGAATACATTTATGAGATTTTGTTAATAAAATCTCATGTGTATGGCAGAAAGCAGGTTCAAAATAACCACCAATATCCTATTCAAAACACAATCACAAAGTAATGCCTTTTTCCACAAAACAAAACAAATACTGTACCACTGCTCAAACAGAATGTATGTGATAAGTCCAAGACTGCGAAAAAAAAAAATGAACAGAACACAAACTCAGGCACTTATCTGTGAACACATATATAAAACGCATTTTTTCCCAATAAAAACAATCTTTCATCATTAAAAAGCACTTCTGCATACTTAGTATAATCAAAAAATGAGATAATCCAAGCTTGTCGCTCAGACAAAAAAAAACCGTAAACCGTTCAATATTGACATATGCAAAACATTAATACGACAATCTGGTTTTAATTATCCAATGACTTAAACATAATGGACTGTTGTTATTTGCATAATACCGCATCAGCCATTCCATACATGTCATTGGCTTAACTCCATCACTTGCAAATACAAATATTTTCATTGCATTGTCTTTAATAGCTGTGATCTTTGGCACGTATTCCCACGTTGATGCCAAGCTATGATGCACTTAAAGGTCATTACAGTTCAAAGCCAATAATAACACGGTGGTTCGCACTCAATAAAATGATGCTGGAGGACGGCACTCTTCGCTGAAGGTCTGTTTCTGGCATAAGCACCCAACAAATGTTCATTGTAAATAGTATTTTAAGTGACCTACTAATGGTGCATGCTATGGTTTTCTTCACGTTGACAGGAATAAAAATTTAATAATACGCTGGAATAAAAAATGTGAAGTATCACAACTCAAATATAACTGTGCAACACGTTTGTATTAAAAATTAATAGGTCTCTTTAGGATATAAAGGGACATTCAAGCCGTTCACACACAACAGATTGATAGACCAAGTCTGCTACCATCAAAGGTGACGTGCCTGCCTCAGCAGTTCACAGGTCCTGGGTGCCAAGTGAACGGCACTTGAATTCCTACCTCTGATATTTAAAAATAAAGACCAGCCGAGTCAGCTCCCGCCCGAGATTTCCACAGAGCGCACCAACTCATGTAGTGTCCCTGTTTTGTTCACACGATTCCTGTTTCCTGGAGAGGTGTTATCTCAAAAGAATCCCGCTATCCAGGTGGCAAATATTTGTCCACTTATTACACAGCGTCAAACGATACTGTCATGGGCCAGGAAGTCTTGTTTCCAAAATGGGCGCAAGGGTGTTTTGGGTTTACTGCCGAGGACTATGAGAAGTCGACCGGCCGGATCATCATGGAGGTGGCACGGAGAGAATAGCTGGGGCCTTTGAAGTAGTGCCACTTGATTCCGTTGAATTTTCCGACGTGCTGTCCCTGTCTGTAATACACCCCGTTCAGGTTGGAAGGGCCGCAGGCATCGTACCACCATCCTAAGACACAACCATTTACAATAAGTGAAAAATACTACATTAGCAGCGCTACTACATTTATTTTTCAAGTACTGCTAGGTCTTTTCAGGCCTTGACTTATTCTTGGCCCAGTCTAACGTGGGAAATTTATCTGCGTATCACCAACGCGATAACACTTTAACCTTGTTTAAAAGGATTCTGTAAAAGCCATGGTTATCTTTAGATGCTATCACGTATGAGTGACGCAGAAATTGAAAGTGGGGCCAAAAGCAATATGTTGAGATATTTTTTTCATTACAGTACTACAGTATATGAGTTACATACTCTGGTGCGATTACTCTGTGCATTGTACGGTAGATTATAGCATGCAAACAGTGATGCCATGCAACAGAAACCATGCATAAAATGTCATGGAGATACAGATACGAATCACATTGGAATCAGGTGAAGTGAGGTTTTTGGGGGTGAGCTGATTGAAGTGTTTTCTTTTTAAAGCCTTTACTATTGTTGTTGCTATAACTTTAAATGACAAACTATTTTTATACTAGTATATTTTTGATCTCTTTAGGCTATCGTAGATGGCTTTGATTCTGGATTCAACAGTATGTTAATGCTATGTAGTCACTGCCGTGTGGTGAGGAGTGACTGACACGAAGCAGGTTGGGGATCTGATAACCTTTTTGGTATTCAGGAAAAGAGACATACAGTACTGTATGTATACAGGATATGTTGGAGAAAATGTATCACACTATATTATGTGTTACATAGCTGTGTAATAATAGTCGCTGTTGTTTATTACAACCAATGGCTTTGCTTTAAAGCTAGCATTGATAGATGGGGTTTTAAACAGTAGGTATATCCAGGGTTCCCACGGCTCCTAGAAATCCTTGAAAGTTTGTGAATCTGGGGGAAAAAAATTCAAGGCCTTGGGAAGTTTTGAAAATATACATACATAGATACAGGTCATTAAATGTGATTGAATCTATTTTATGCAAGAAGTTTTCTTGAAAAATATCTGTATGTAGTGTAGGATAATATCATACAAATTCCAGACTTTTTAAGCACATGTGCTAAACTGTTCGCTTTAAATGCTTATATCTTCTGTATGCGAATGTTGATTCATACCAAAATACTTTTTTGCATAGTTGTGTTTGACAAATGAAAACATCTCGGGTTACGTATGTAACAGTTGTTCCCTGAGAAGGGAATGAGACGCTGCGTCTTCCTTGCCATACTTCCTGCGTCCCTTTAACTCCGTATTTGGCAATATTTCAGTAAAGCGCTATACTCCCTGGCTTCCACGTCACCCTGGCTTTGTGGTTAAGCCTCATCATTGGTTGAATTTGATGTACACATTAAAACGCACTTACCCCTGGAGGCGTCCCCAAAGTGTCACCGCAGTGACACAGCGCAAGTTCCCTCGAAAGGAAACTGTAACAATGTATCTTAAAAGGTAACACGATGTAAACTAGCTCTCACTTGAAATGTTCCCACATTTAGTCCTTGAATTTGGGGGTGTTGGACCTGTAAAGTCCTTGAAATTGAAGTTAACTAAGGTCTCATTTGTGCATTTACTGTACATGTATGAATTTCATTTAAAGCGACTTCAGGGCATACATTTTATCGGTGTATGTGTTTCCTAGGCTCGAACCCATCACTTTTTGTGCTGCACCTATTAAGGGAATATAATAACTACTCGTTTGAACACCTAAATAATTTTTACTAAGCGATGCCCTGCCCTGGGCCTCAAATTAAAGCGTCTCCATACAGTATGTGAATAATAAGAGTTGTTGCTAATTCTTATCACATAAGCATGAGAAGATCAGTCTTGGCCAGAAAGCCTGTCAGCTGTGTCACTTCTCAGCCCATTAAATACTACTCATCTAGCCATTGGAGTAGACACGTACACGCAGGCAGATCGTGCCCACTCTGTGCCCGCTGTGGCATGTCTCATTCCCACGAAGGACTTCACTCGACAGACTCGAATGCCTGAGAGATCTGTGACATTTTAACAGCCCTCCGCGAGCCAACGACGCTGCCCTTTGTCACAGCTCTGACACCGCAAACCGATTGGACACAGATTCTGCCTGTTACCATGCTGTTGCATCTCAAGCGGCTGGCTGGGTGATGGTTTTGCCTGTCTCTGGGGAACTTGTTTTATGGCCTTGTTAACCACAGTTTATAACCAGCAATGAGGCAGCAGAATGAAAAAAGTTTGATTTTGTGATAAAAACCAGAACTAGGACCAATGTGTCTTTTATTAAAGCTCTTACAGGTTCTATTTTAAGATTGACAATTTTAAACATTTCTGTGCCTTCAGGCCAAATTTCTTTCGTTAAAACGAAACTTTTATTTAAAATCTTTCAGTGAGACGCTGTTTTATTTTAATAAATTGCATCACCCAATTCCCTCTGCACACACAGCAGATTTATATATGTCAACCTGATACAGGCTCATATTTTTTCTCATCTTGATATTAAATATCTCGGAGATGAATCACTGTCCAGGGTTCCCACAGCTTAGTTAACTTCAAATTCAAGGACCTTTTAAGGACTTTTCAGGTCCAATACCCTCAAATTCAAGGACTAAATGTGCCGACACATTTCACAACACAGTCTCAAGGCAAGTCGTGTTACAGTAACGAAAATCTTGATCAAGTTATTCGTGCTTGATGACACGAACCTCCGCTGCTCTTCGTGTCTCTGGAGACGAATGTCCCCTTCGTCCCTCCCAGCACGAACCTCCATCAATGGCTGCTCGTGTCCGCGGCACGACTTTCTTTATCGTGTCATTTTATATTTTGTTTTCTCATCGTTCTTTTCTATTTTTAAATCATTGTCGCTTAGGGTTAGGGTTAGATTCCGGGTTTGCGTAAGGATGTTATTTTATGCATTTGTTTCTACATGTTTTTTGTCCGCTTTTAAAACTATTCTCGCCTGAAGTTGGGGTTTGGGTTAGGAAGTCGCAGAAAGTGATTCTAACCCAAACCCCAATCGACAATGGTCAAAAAATAGAAAAGAACGATGAGAAAACAAAACACAAAATGACACGATAAAGAAAGTTGGGCCACAGACACGAACAGCCATTGATAGAAACCCGTGCCGGGAAGGACGAAAAAGACATCCGTCTCCAGAGACACGAAAAACAGCGGAAATTCGTGTCATCAAGCACGAATAAATGAATCAAAATTTTTGTTAACACGACTTGCCTTGAGACTGGGTTGCATTTCAAGTGAGAGCAAGGTTACATCGTGTTACCTTTTAAGATACATTGTTACAGTTCCCTTTTTAGGGAACTCGCGCTGCGTCACTGTGATGACACTTTGGGGACGCCTCCAGGGGTAAGTGCGTCTGAATGTGTATATCAAATTCAACCAATGGTGAGGCTTAACACTAATGGTGAGTATATCGCTATCTGAAATATTGCCAAAGACAGCGTTACAGAGACGCAGAAGTATGGCAAGGGAGAAGCAGTGTCTCGTTCCTAGGGACTTGATTTTTTCCCCCCAGATTCAGAAACTTTCAAGGATTTCAAGGACCTGTGGGAAACCTGACTGTCAAGGCCCTATTTAGCAACAAGTAGAGCTTCTTCATTTCGCTGGTTGGTGTAGGTTTGTTAGCTAGTGGCCCAGGTTTACAGGCTGTTTAATGTTTGAATTACTGCCATCAACAGGGCTAAACAGAAACCAAAGTCTAGTCCCTTACCGCCACTGAGCATAAGTGCACATTTGCATGTGCAGTTATCATTGTCCATGTCTTTAGTGCTGAAGTCAGCGCCGTGGATCACCAGACTGCTCTGCCTGCCCGCTGTCCCGCTGTGGCTCTTCAGGAATAATCTGAAACAGTAGAGGTGAAATATGAGCCGAGAGAAATACCATTTAAACGATAAGTGCTTGAGTCTGGGTGACTTTAACCCTGACTTTTCTTCTGTCATATGTAATCCAGTCTTTAGATGAGAAAATTAGTGCAAAAAAACCTCTATATTCTGACACTTAGTGATTGATTTAAGCAGATTAAGCTCACATGCACGACCCATGTATCAATTCTTAGGGGTTTGAGTGCATTTGCTGGGAAACCCCATACATCATAATCTAGACACCAGTGCTAAGGTCGCAGAAACCACATAGTAATTCCTGTCCAGACGTCCACACTCGGGGGTTTCAACCACAAATTCACGACCCTCACTTAATGCGTGCTTGAGTATAAAAGCAAACCTTAATATTATATGCAGTACTGATGCCCAGGGTTTGACGGCTGAAGGGCGGCCATTGAGTTTCCCATTTTGTTACGTTGTATCACCAATTTTCTGCCCAGGGTCTCAACCTT
Source organism: Misgurnus anguillicaudatus (assembly GCF_027580225.2). Lineage (NCBI taxonomy): Eukaryota > Metazoa > Chordata > Actinopteri > Cypriniformes > Cobitidae > Misgurnus > Misgurnus anguillicaudatus. The sequence continues at coordinate 24,505,279 of NC_073356.2, forward strand.
TTATTTTATTACCTCTCTGACTAGAGCATACATCAAGCCAAAATACAAGACTGCACATCCATGCCAGCAAAAATAAATAAATAAATGGAACAGCGAATGAAAAATGTTCAACCGCACAAAATCATTTCCTGAAAGTCATCTCCCTAAATAAAATGAGACAGTGGAGAATAAGCTTAATAAATCTCTTTAAAGATAACACTTGGCAAATGAGAAGAGAAATGTTTAGTATTTTTGGTTACGTTTAAATGTTTTGGGGATGTCAAAACGCATGTGATGCAATGTTAGGTATTAGATGCCAAGTATGCAATCGTGTGGCTGTCAATTTCATTGTTAAGTGGCTTTTTTTTTACACTTTTTTAGTACCCAACACTTCATCCATCATATGGAGAACTGGCTGCTTAATCAATATAAAGTCACAAGCATCACATCAATGTACTCTGACATCATACTCATTATAATGAAGTGTATTGTTGGAGTCTCTTTACAAAGATAAACAGCCTTGGATGTTTCCACGTACAGTATGCTCAATGCCAAACTGATGTATTATGTTACTCTCCGACATTATAGACTACATTAAACGTCCATTTATTACAGCACAAGTGCTAAGAATATCCACACACTCATTCAGAAAGCATGCATCGTTTCGTTATTATACTGTATGCTGAATCCAGATTTTGAAAGAAAAATGAAAATCAGTGGATATTTTTGACCCCACTTCTCGGGATTCAAACAGAAGACGGTATCTGTGCACAAACCTGTTTTTATATTCTACTACTGTTATCTACTCCATAGATCATAGTCAGGTTAAATGCTTCCTTTTCAGTAATTTGATGCAAACCAAAACACGACTCTAAGTGGGGTTTCACATTAGCACTTTGGTGCGCACCCAGATCCATTTTATGTCAAGGTTTGGTTCGTTTGGATGATGTGAACACTGCTTTCTGAACTCTGGTGCGGTTCACGAGTCGGCCTATAAACGGTTGTCTGGGGTATGGTTTGTGTGGACTGCGGTAAGGTTCGCTGCTGATATGAACACAATCGAACTAAATAAGTGGACTCTAAACGATCTCAAACGAGGCTTATGGGTCTTATCTAGCGAAACGTTTGTCATTTTTGGCAAGAAAAATAAAAAATATGCACTTTTAAACCACAACTTCTCTTCTCTCTCCGGCTGTGTGACGTGCCAGCGCAACCCCACACAATTGCGTAATGCCGTGGAAAGGTCAGGTGTTACATATATCAAACGCACATTTGCGGACCATTTTAAACAAAAAACTGACACAAAGACATAATTAGTATCATTCGACATACAATATCGGAACGGTCCTCCACACTTGTAAACACTGGGGCGTAGTTTCGTATACATGATCCGTGACCTCTTGACGTGATGAGGTCACGCTGGCGCATCACAGGACCGAGGAAGACAAGAAGTTGTGCTTTAAAAGTGCATATTTTTTTAATTTACTTGCCAAAAATGACAATCGTTTCGCTAGATAAGACCCTTATGCCTCGTCTGAGATCATTTAGAGTCCTTTGAAACTGACATTTGAAACTGCATTAAAACTGTTAAGTGTTGCGGTCCATTAAAGTCTATTAAAATGAGAAAAATCCTGGAATGTTTTCCTCCAAAAACATAATTTCTTCTCGACTGAACAAAGAAAGACATCAACGTTTTGGAAGATATGGTGATGAGTAAATTATCTGGATTTTTTTTAAGAAAATGGACTAATCCTTTAAGTACTTTTGCAGCAGACCGATGCAAGTGGGTTTCTGTATTTATTCTTCGATAACAAAGCAAAGATTTGAATCAAGAACAATGAGGATACAAACAACTTTGTCCATTTTGGCGTATTATTTTCATAGCCCCTTCCTAGCAACATCAGTAAACGGGTGTACCGCGGTTCAGAACAAAACATTTTAATGTGAACAGAGACCACTAGGGGAAAAGGGGGGGGAGCAATCGAACTCAGGTTTGGACCAGGCAATCGGACCTATTACGAAACCACCCTAAAATAGAGAGTCTGTGCAATATGTTGTATCTTGTTGCTAGATTGCACTTTGGTATCTGGCGATTGTTCAGCCAATAAGTTAAAGGCGGGGTGCATGATTTTTGAAAAACACTTCGGAGTCGCGCCGAGTACCAAAACACACTTGTAGCCAATCAGCAGTTGCCTGGGTTGCGTATGTGTGGGGCGGGTCTGCCAAAGGAAGGTCCAGATTCTATTGGAGTAGGGGCATGTTTGTTTAGGTGATTTCAAATATCAACATTGGCTTTCAGAGATCATGCACCCCGCCTTTAATTGATCTTTTATAAAATGACGCACTGAATTAAATGGGTGTAAAGAATAGTTTTACAACTTCCATCGAAATTTGTTCTGCTTATGTTTCATGAATAAGGTAGTTTATGAGACAGTCCGTTCCTCTTTCGTTCACATCTTATAAAATATCAAATCTACTCTAACCAAGTGCTATAGCGTTAAAAATAATATAATAATAATAATTTCCTGAGGCATGTGAACTGAGCAGGTCTTTCTTTCGCACAGACGACCAGGTGAATAGTTACACATTTGCTCATCTCTAGTTAAATTCCAAGCATCATAGTTCCCAGAAGAGTAAAAGTACTTCCTGTGTGCTTAGTTACTTTTGTTATGCTAATGTTTTTGTATGTCATGCTCTGGACTTTGTTTCTGAGTGCAAACATCTGCATGTCTGATATGGTTCCTTTAGACCTTCTTCTCATCAGTCTTTACTAGAAAAAGCACAGAAAAAAAATGAAAATAAAATGAGATTTATATGGTATTTCACAACAGCATATCCCAGGGGATGTTTCTGGTGTCTGCTCAACTTACTTTTCTCATTTAAAAATGATAGCAGAGCTCCTTACCGGAAATGTGACATTTATTCAGAGTTTAAAAGGATGTACGATCACATTTCTTTGGAAATGTAAAACTCATTAACGAAACTAAATCTGATCTTCTAATCCAAACACTAAATCTGCTAATGGGACCAATATTACACAAAATTAAACCGCCAGAGCCTCTTCTATGTCATCAAGATAAGCAAGTGTATCAGAGAAGAATCCAACAGCAGACTCTATGAAGGAGCCTGAAGCAGGAAACACTAACACCGCTCTTTCACAGCAGCAGAAAAACAAAAACTTCAGTTTATAAGTCACACGTGCCATAGGGGTCCATGCGTCAGAACCCCTTTTGGTCAAGTCAGAATTCCTTGCAGAAGAATGAAAATAAAGAAACTTAAATATTGTTTCCTCTCGGCTGCGGGACATGTCAAAACCCATCTGAGCTTAGCGCGATAAGCAGTCGCTCTTGAGAGGAACCCGTGGTTTGCTTCTGCTGTGTCTTTTATCTGTCACAACCCATCTTTGAAACATGTTATGACATTTCTTTAATTTGGTAACAGTGCTGTGAAATTCAATCTGTGTCTTTGAAATATATGCAATATGGCATTAATTTATTGTAAAGGCCCCGAACGGTGAACAAAAATACATTTTGGGTGCAACATACTGTATGTAAATCACTGATGATGATATTATCTTACAAATGTAACTTACAATTCATCTGAAAGTAATATTTCCTGTACTGTCATTGCTTTTCAATCTCACTTGTTTGCAACCCTAAACAAATTTGGCTGATGTAAGACCTTTTGAGGTTGTCTGTGGACCCTTCCATCACTCTGAATATAGCTTGAGATGTTGTTAGGCTTTGCTAAACCTTCAACAGAGAGTTTATTGCCTTCATCACCGTGTGCCAAAATCTCCAAAATTCACATCAGATCCACTAAAGATTTTTCATCACCATAAAGCAAAGTCTGTGAATTTAAAACTTGGCGGGTATAGGAGAAAGATATTTAATAAAAATGTACCACTTTCAAGGAAAACATGTAGCACAACTAAAAGCAGACACATAGCTGTATAACGTCACTTGTGTCAATGCATACACTCACGGTACTAAATAAGTAACATTAGTAATAAAAGTAACTCAGTATGCTTGAACTCTTTCCCCGTCATTGACGAGTTAACCTGTCAATTAAGAGAAAACGCTTCCCTGCCAATGACAAGTATTTCTGACTTTCCGCAATACCGCTATTATCCACCATGTGGTTCTTCTGCAACTTATAAAACCCGAAAGTATCGCCTTAGGGGAAACAGTTGTATGTCCGTGTAAGTTTTGAGAATCCCTCTGAATCTAAATCCTAAATTAATCTCTCCCTTATCTTTATTAAATGGCACATGGTTACAAGCTTGCATATTCTTATTATTTTGTACCCAAAATTCAAAGAATCTGAAAATAAACATGTTTTCCTCTGCTAAATGCATTTGTCCATAAAAGACTGAAAACAAAGTGTTTCTGTATTTCTGATTGTGAAAAAGTGAAGCACGTGGTGAATGTTAAACAGGCATGCAGCAGGAAAAAAAAGTATTTAACACATCAGCATTTTTATCAATAAGGGGATTTCTAAGTGGGCTATTGACACAAAATCTCCACCAGATGTAGCCATCAAGCCAAATTTTGAGTTCATACGAAGAAATCAGAATATTTAAGTATACAAGTTGAGTCATAATAAATAAAGTGAAATGGCACAGGGAATAAGTATTGAACACACTTTAATTTAATATTTTGTAGAAAAGCCTTGGTGATTACAGCTTCTAGACCCATCTATGGAGAGACCAGCCCAGTTTTAGCCCATTCTTCCACACAAATGGTCTTTAAATCTTGAAGGTTCCTTGGGCCTCTTTTATGAACTTTGATCTTCAGTTCTCTCCATAGATTTTCTTCAACAACTTGACTGATGGTATGGTGTCCTTCTTAACTGTTGGTATGCAGTGCCATTTCTTCTCCAAACATGGTGTGTAGAATGACTGCCAAAAGGTTAAATTTTGCTTTCATCTGACCATACTATAGTCTCCCAATAATCCACAGGCTTCTCCAAAACTTTAACAGTAAACATGCTTTTTTGTTCAGCAATGGAGTCTTGTGTGGTGAGCGTGCATGTATGCCATGGCGGTTCAGTGCATAGGTTATAGTTTTCTTTGAAACAACAGTACCTGCTGATGCAAGGTCTTCCTGAAGTTCTGCCCACCTGGTTCTTGGCTCTAGGAGAACTCTCCTGATTATTCTTTGGACTCCTCGGACAGGGATCTTACGTGGAGCACCTGATCGTTGCCGGTTTATGGTGAAGTGATGCTCTTTCCATTTCAGGATAATGACCCCCACAGTGCTCACAGGAACATTCAGCATTCTGGAAATGCGCCTATAACCATTCCCCCATTCAACGATAAGATAACAAAGATCTTGAGAGAGTTCTTTTCTTTTACCCATCATGAAGTCTTTCCTGGGTGCCTCCTGGGTAATGAGAAGCCTTTATAGGCCATCAATTAGGACTAAGGCAGCTGAAATCAATTAGAACTGATAGGGGGGCAGGGTTTCTCTCTCAATACTGACAGATTTCAGGTGATCTCCTGACTTCTATGCCATTTTGCACCTTGTTCTCTTCATGTGTTCAATACGTATTCCCTGTGTCATTTAACTTTATTTATTATGACTCAACTTGTATACTTAAATTTATTTGAATGAATTCAATATTTAGCTTGATGGCTACATCTGGTGGAAATTTTGTGTCAATAGCCCACTGAGAAATCCCCTTACTGATAAAAATGCCGATGTGTCAAATACTTATTTTCCCCGCTGTATAACCATGATCCAATGAGTATTTTCTACCAGAAGAAATTAAACTCAGCTTTAAACTGCTGTTCACCTTTTCCACAATAACTTTCTTGTGCCTCGGTTACTTTGCACCCACATTTTGCTTCTCTTTACCACAGTCACCTTTTGACCATATTTTCAATGACCTTAAAGTCTATACACAGTTTCATAAATCAACTGTTACCCATTTCCAATGCTACTTTTCTTTAAAAATAGATGTCTTCCATAGGCTAATAAATGCATACTTTAAACCGAATGCTCTCACGGAGTCCTCACAAACTCTGCACTCAAACAAATATACAGAGGTGGTGTGTAAACACAAGAGGAGTCTGTGCGTCTGTAAGTGCTGTGGGCACTGGAGTTGGGTCAGTGGACTGCATCATGAATAAGTGTGAGCCCTGAGTAATGACCCCCTATTATGACCCCATCCCAGTGGAAAGAAAGGTTCCTTCAGGGACCCTCTCAGATACTGACCCCTATCCTGCATAACCTTCCATGTGTCTGCATTTCCTAGAAACAAAACACAAAACATCCTGGCCTCTTCCAAATTCCATGTTGCACAAATCTCAAAAATTAATTGCTTTAAACCTTTCATGCAGAAAAAAGTGGATTCACTGAATTATGTTTATACAATATATAAACGAAAGTATTGTGACACACCTTCTAATAAAGATGTTTTGGCCACCCCAAACAAAAGTGGATTCGGACACGCCCATTTAGACGTTGCGCTGTGCGCTTTAGACAATGCTCTTAAATCGTTAAAATAGGGCCCAGTGTGTTAGCATGACAGAAACTTGATGCAGTCGGGAAAACAAGCAACAGCCGGCATTTTTCGGTCTTCCGAGTGCCTCTCGCGTAAATTATTCGATTTTGATGGCTTATGTTTTTTCCCCGTCACAGAAAACCACCACAGGTCAATGCCAAAAAAAGTATTTTTTGGTTTTTGTTTGTTTGTTGATCACGAAGTACAAAGTAGATGAGGAAAACTAGGATTCTGTGTATTCAACGCACCACCATTGTTGTTTACAATGCGTGGAATGGTGCGATGTGATTCGTTAAGTGGATTTATTGCATTCTGCAGAAAAGGAGGACTGGAGTTTATCGCGTTTTGGGAACAACGGGCGAAAAGATGACAGAATAACACGGCGGATATTGGATTTTGCTTAAAATTAAGAATTTACTTTTTAATACTGACTTGATAAAATACAGATTTTTGCGGTAACTCATTTTTTTATGATGTTTATTGCATTTTGGAACTCTTCATATATAAATAACCTTGAATGTAAATTTTAGGCAGATTTTAATGAAAAGTATGACAATGGAGTGATTGCTGTGTTCAATTTCTTTTCAGTGTATACAGATTGTTGTATTAATTCCAGAAAGAATTAAAAATTATGTAATTGCTGCTGTAGATTGTACACTTGATTATGGCTAACATTGTAAGAGCAAGACAGTGATCCTGTGGTATATAATGCCATAGTCCCTGTTTATTTTACTACTTATAGTCTGTGTGATCCACTAGTTGCACTTTCCATCTCACAAGTCCAGATCAAGAATTTAAATTCAATTTGAAGGCAAAATTGTGAAGAGGGCAGAGCTGAGGTCAGTTAACAACATTGAGGCATATAAGGTTACTTTGCGATAGCCGCAGCTACAGTATCTATACTTGAGGTTTACCAAAAATGCACAACTTGGAAGACTGTAAATGTTATTTTTTCCATGCAAAGGTCAAATTGTCATGTTTGTTTTTTCTTAGAGAATATCTTAACTTAACCTAAAAACATATTGGTTAACATTTTACTTAAAGCATCTTTCAATCTAACTATTTGTATTATTAAAAAAAGGAAAAACGTCATTAGTGTGGCTTTGAAAAATGAAGACCACAAATGTTAAAATAGCAATGAAGAGGTGAAGTCAAGCCTGGGCAGCACATAAAAAATACATTTTAACGTTTTTCTAGAAGATTTCAGTTTAACCATAACATTAAATATTTACTATTGAAAGATGAAAGTGTCATTTGTAACATTACTGCCTAATAATGCATGCTGATTTGTTAGATCACACCTTTTTCCTTAGTGGAAAATCTCCACTTTGGTTTTGTTAAATAGTAATGCTTATGCTTCATAATATGTTAGGTTTTAAATGATCCTCTGTGGATTCATATACACGCTTGTGAACCGCGAGCAGTAAGTATCTTTAATATTTTAGTAGTGCCGTGTCTCCATGTATGTGTATGCACATATATCAGTGCTTGTATTATGCACATGCAGATGTGTGCATGTAAGGGAAATCCCTGCTGAAAAAAGAGGGCTTACTGTGATGCATTTTGGATGCGGGTGTCCAGACTAGGGTGCGTCTCATTTCTCTGTGTTATCCCTTCCCCTTAACCCTACCCCTCGGTTTTGCGCGTTCATGTGAGGCGAAGTGACGTCTCAATTCTCATTTTGATCAAGGGCTAAGGCCAAGGCGTAGGGATACATAGCCCTTGAAACGAAGTGTGATAAGGACCACACTTGAAAGAGAGGGGTAAACGTTAACCTCAGAATTTCTCAGGAGAGCCGGCATAAAGATGTTTTATGGCTGAACGTCGAACTGTCAAGGAGTCGCACAAATAAAAATAATGTTATTTTCTGCAGTTTAATTGAGATTATATTATGACACTCATGTTTTATGATACTTTTAATAAAAAGTGTAATGTTTTTGTTTTGAATCGCTAGTTAACTTGCTAGCTAGCAGCTAAGTTATGCGCTATTTGTTGAGCTCATCTCAGGCAATCGATACCACAACCTGAGACGACGGCATCTCCTTTTTTATGTCAACCCTTGTCTGTTTACGTAGCAGCCAGTTAGCGGCAAGGGAAGGTGACGCAAACGGTAATCGAGTGGTGTCTCATTTTTTAGACGAACGATCTGTCGTACCCCAGTTTGTGAATGTTCGTTTGAACTATGGTTTTGGGAAACACCAAATCGTTGGACGATGTTAGTAACGATGGAACTTACGATGTTCGTTGGCTAACGATGCTTTTGGGAAACGAACCTTGGTCACTACTAAATCATCTACTATTTGAAATTAAAAGCATAATCACATTTTTTAATGCAAAATTTCAAAAGCAGTACCAAAAGTATTAAAGAGCACATATTTAATAAAAACAACGTTATTTTGTGTATTTGGTATAATACAATGTGTTCGCTTGGTTTATGGTTAAAAAACACATTAGATTTCACTCTTTTCCTGAAACGCATAGATTTGAAAATCTCTGTGTCCCTGATTGCCAAGCTAATCTGTACGTTGTGATTGGTCTGAATACCTCTGACTTCAGCAGGAAATGTGACGCTCCTTACCATGTTTGAAAGGTTCACGCACAATGCTAACTGGAGTTAACTTACAGTCTATGAGTCTAAAGCGGGAGGAATTATGATAATGTCGGTCTTGTCTATATCACCAATCCCAGGAAGTAAACAGCTGCCTACAATCTGTGTGTTTGTTGCAGTCCAAGAAAAGAGATTTACATTTGAGAAGATAACTTGCATCATCGATTACTTTGGGGTTTGTACCTTTTGCATATTTATGAAGTATTAAAGTTATTAATCCACAAGAACGTTAATCCCGCTTCTCTTTGTGAAGGCGCACATTTTTTAAATTTCAAGTGTACATCGACTGAAAGACGTAGCACAAAAAAGCCAATGAGCGTGTCGTAAAGCTTCTTGAGGCGCAATATTTGAATTTGAATTCATAACGGACATGAGATTTGACGTTTATGATCGCTGTTGAGAACTGAAATCAAGATCGCTGGATAAAGGGATGAATTTGGATCTGTTCCTCACAATCGTATGACATTTTAAGATGTGGATTACAGCGAATTAAAAAAATTTACATCTTTTGTGAATTGATGTTGGGTTTTGGTGTTATTATTTTTGCATAGGAGAAAACAACTTTTGTGTGTCATGGGAAACTAAATATTGCAAAATGGTTAAATGATAACAAAAGTGTTATTCATTTTAAAGTTTTCAAGTGTAGTCTTGTTTAATATTATGTAATTATCTGAAAGTCATGAATATTTCATTAGGTAAATGAGTAAACTTTCATCAATAAATAAAGTCAGAAAATACAACTGAAAACATGTCATAAATGTGAGTAGAAACGTCAATGCATTTAATATTACTGAATAGGAATACGTACAAATAGGTACGTCGGTAAAGTTGTTGATATACGTATTAGTCCATCAACACATCGATATTATACGTTTAAGTGTGTATAAAAACATAATGTACGTATTCTCATGAAATCACGTTGTTTTTAACATACACAGGTTGTGCGTTTTATATAGTTAAAAGTTTGAAATCCAAAGGTGAAATTCAGAGGTGACAACCTCTCACACACTTCGTGCAGAGCCAAAGAAAGGGTTTGTTTTGGCCAGTATTAGCAAGAGGCAGTGTGCGATTACCATACCAAAACAGTTTTAGAGAACAAGTCTATTTTTAAAGTTGAGAATGCTGATTAGATTCCTGAAAGTCTCAACAGCACAGGCCGCTATAACACAGCCAAATGTGCAAGATGGCACAGACTGCAGTTCTCCTTTTACATACTGTAGATGTGTGTGAGAAAGTGTATACGTCTGTGTCTACCTGCTGGACGTGAGCTGCTACATGTACGCTCAAGAAGGATAATTTTAGCTAAACTTGTATTTTAAAAAATGAGAAATGTAAGTGGTTGATAGTGCTGATAAACGCAGCTCTTGGGAACAAAATACCTCAGTTCAACCTCAGATGATTCCTAGTTTTTCACAAAGCCAAAAACTGAAAATGATATGAATGTATAATTCTTGTCTGGACTGTACCTGGCATTCACTTTTGGGTGTCATAGAATACAGATGAAGACATCTGCTCATTCCAAACTTTAATCTTTTAACATCTGATATAATGACTGTTAAGAAATGTCTATTTCTTTACCTTTATGGATATCTAGTCTGTTAAACATTAATGCTTGCCAAAAAATGCATTATGTAACTGATACAAGAATGACAAAATTTTAAATGAAACATTTATATGTACTATAAGATTGCCAGCTAATCATTTCCAATGAGTGTCAGTTTATTTGACTTTATCTAGCATCAGAGTCCAAAATGAACGTTCACTTTTGGGTACATTATTGTTCCTTAAGGACATATTGTGTACATTTTAAAGTACAATTAAACTGCTCCTTAAAGATACACAATGGGTCCTCAGGGTATAACATTGTTTCCCAAAAGGTACACCAAGGTACATAAAAACTCATAAAGGTACAAAAATTAACCTTTGGGGGTACCACCAAAGTGACAGGTTTGTGGCATAACCAGAAATGTTCAAGTGGGTGGGCCTGTATAAAACAGGGTGGGCAAAGCATGCAATATATGTGACCCGTGCTGTCCAAATGTGTCAGAATGCTCACATTCTAATTTTGAGCTATAGGCAAAAGACAGTAGGCTATAAATGTTGATTTTGATCGGAATTGAGTTTTTAAAAAAAATATATACATTAAGCCCTCGTCCAGCGATCCCAATCCAGTAAATGGACATTAAACATCTAAAATGATGTTTGATTGTACGTTTTCTGAGAGGTGAACTGTCCTGAATGCTTAACCTAATGGGCAAAGTTGCGCACTTGTGTGTCTGCGTATTGGTTTCGGTTTTAAAAACATGCAGGAATTTAAAGTAAAGGACTTGCTGTTAAAATAGTTATAAAGAGAGATAAAGTTCCATTTGATGTTTAAAGAGCTGTAACGGTAAGACTCGAAAACGATCTTCCTCGCGCTCACTGACAGATCCCGAAGTTTAGACACACTCAGATGCGCGAGCCCGTTATATACACACAGACAGTATTACAGTTTTAAATATTTATTCTGACAAGAATTCACACAGATATAATCTGTTATGTCTGAAGTAAATGTTTGGTTAACTGTTTTTATATTGTTTTTGACTGTGTGTGTAGCAAATATTTTAGTTTTACCAGTTATTTTAAGGTATGGATGCAGTATTTTGTTTTTGAAAATACAAAAATGTCTCAAAATTGACTTTGTTGACAATATCAGACAAGTAGCTCTATTTTTTTTTTTTTTTTGGCAGATTCCAAAAAAATCATAGATCGTTTTGAAGTTTTTTATCAAAATAACAAAAAAAAAAACACATTGTTGATAATTTGGTCATTCCGACTCAATTTGTGAGCAGGGGTCACGTAAACTATGCGCCAAATTACGCTTTAAAGGGGAAAATAATCAAATAACTTATGTTTCAACTCCCCTTTACATCCCCTGTGTGGAATCTGGTTAAAGATCATAACAATGTCCTTTATCTTTGATCATAATCCAGCGCATGTGTCAGTTCACAGAACTCTGTGCAAAGAACTGCAGCGATAAAACGCTCAGATGCTCAGTAATCATCAAGGAGCGAATACATTTTTATATCCGATTTATTTATTATGGAGAACAGTTTTTCAACATACATTTTTTTATGTGTGAAAATATGTTTTACTCAATGCAGAACAAATAATCTGAAGAATCATATTTAACGTTTAATTTTTGACAAGTGTAGGGTCTTAACTACAAAACTGCATAAAATTGAGAGTGTAAACTTGATATATTTAACAAAATTATGAATAGATAGAAGTTATGTTGTTTATTCTTAGTGTTAATATTTATTGTTGAATTACTTAATTCTATCCGAAATGGCTTTCTGGTTGGGTGGGCCACAAATCAAAGTGGGTGGGCTCAGGCCCACCCAGGCCCACCCGTAGTTATGCCTCTGGTTTGCACCTTTTTTCTGACAATGTGGTTTAACTAGAATTCATTTAGAAGCCACTTACATCAGTGATGCACTGTAAACAAAACCACCAAACCACCGTTTTACCCTAGAATTCAGTTTGGATACATAATATGCCCTCACATTAAACAACAAAAAGAAAACATGAGGAAAAAATCATGTTTTGTAATGTGCAGTAACTAAAAGACTGGATTGTCACAAATCCAGTATCGAATAAAAACAGCTGAATTAAAGTAAATAATGTCTCAAAAAGTGAAAAATAGATTTAATATTAAATAATGTTTTATGCCTAAAAAAACAATTGGTCTATACATTTTCTCAATTCATAATTTTGGACCCTGTCAACAATAATTTATGAGTTGTTCAGTAATACATTCTTCGAGTGATTTTTTTTAACCAACACTGCACTAAAATAATTAACATTCATATGAACGACAAAATGAAAAATACCTGTATTTGTTTTTTTCACTGTCGATGTGGAAAGAGTCGTACTGAGAGAAAGCTTGATGTCCGTCCCAATCGGTCAACTCCACACGGAGCGCATACTGCCTCTGATTGGTCAGGATGTACACAAACTCATTTCCCAGCCAGTGTTCGGCTGACACACTCCCAAAGCCCTGCAAGAAAGGGAGGGACGGCGGGTCAGAACAAGTATCGAATCGGGTCATGGGAGGCCTTGAATGAGGCAGTAGAAAAGAAAATCCTGTCCAACTTTATATTTGAAGCTTAATAGAGTCAACACAGGAATGAAATATCACAATTTATCATTTGCTTGAGATATTAATTACAGATTTCCAGAAAATCTTAATACATGAGGTTATCAAAAACAACTGGTCTGCTACATCAGAAAACTGTGAGAAAACACATTAAATTATGACATGTTTGTCTAAAGCCATTGAACTGGTTGGTGCTTTTCCATGTAGTCTACTAGACATCTATTATGTGACTGCAGTTCTCTCTTTAATTATATGTAATGCCACACACAAAATCATTTAACTTTTTTTGCTTTTTTACATATTTTGGAGCAGTTCCATGTTTTTAATGTAGCAATTCAGCTCATTTAAACTGATGTAGAAATGCTTCTGAAACATGTCACAATGCCGTGCATGTGCTAGCGACAGTAACAATTAGAGTACAGATTAACAGAACCACAAATCATTAGGGTGGCCCGCTCAAGCAACGTCCGTAATTACCATACTTTTTCCATTTTTCTTATTTGCTCTAGCCAAATGAATGACATTTCTGGCCAGGCTATGGAAATTATAAGCTCTCGGTGAATTTTAGGCATATGCATTTCTTTGACTAATTAAACATGGCTCTATATGTGTTTACATGCGAGTAAATTAATCTTGCTTGTAGGCAACGGTTGCATGTGACCACGGCTATAGGGTTGATGGGACTCTTATTGCATTACAGATTGGCCTGGGTTTTCTTCTCACCTATTAATTGCTGGCTCTCGGGAACGCAATTGGGGAAAGGCCTGTAAGTAGGTGATTGATGAGCAAGAGTTTTGTGGAGTAAATACGAGAGCCCATAGCACATCCTGTGAGTGTGGAGAAAGTCCCCAAAAAATCCTTAAAATGTGTCTTAACCTCATGGCTGTTTCGCCTTGCTTGCATTTGTTTTGTTGTCTGGAGGTGCTCGGTCTGACTGGGTTTCCTATTCCCTTTCGGACATTATCATCCATGGGAAGGCTTTCTCTTTCATACATTCACACGCATAAACCACATCATTCCTTCCATGAATGTAATGAGTAACGTTAGGGAAAAATGGAGATCAATTGTTATTTTATACTGTATCCTGAAATCCGGTGTTCTCCTGGGTGTGTGTTTTTTTATACATCTCAGCATCGATAAGCCGTGTCTAAACTCAGTTGTTATGTATTTTTGCTGTAACAAAATTTCAAAGAAGTCCATACCCTCTCTCCTGCAAAGTCAAAATGACACTGCCAAAACCTACGAACAAACGTTTCATAGTCTAAATATCTGATTCCGTTCTTATGAAGAGTTTCTCTTAACTTCCTTTGGGAAATTGATTTGGGCTTGAGAAATAAAAACGTTGATAAAATTGATAATAATTGGCTGGCGTGGATGCTTAAATGTGTAGAGGTGAAGTTATTCCAATATTTAATTTGACCTAAGAAATCCAAGAAGAAACAATGACCCCACAAGTGAATATTACAAATAAAAGCTTCATTGACCTATGATGTCCTTTCATCTGAAACCATGTTTAATAACTTTCTATCTAAATTAGATTTAGTGTTGGCTTAACTGGCTGTGCTTCAAAACCTTTTAAAAGGTCCAGGTCAAAGATGTGGCTTATTTTAAACAGGGCTGTCAGTCATAATTGTTAATGGGGATATTAAAAGACTAGGCGCATCATCAGCCAACACCTATATATCCAACAGATGTTATTTTAAGAGCAGGTGTTGCTGTCTCTTTTATTAGTGCTGGTTAAGGCAAGAAACTGAAAGATTTACTTATAGGTCAACTTGTATCAATGGCAAAATCATACACTGCAAAAAAATAATTTTCTTAGTTAGTATTTTTGTCTTGTTTTCAGTAGAAATATCAAAAAATTCTTAAATCAAGATCTATTTTCTTTAACCTCTTCAACCCTAGGACCCTGTCCCGGGTCCAAAATTTCTCATTTTGACTTAATATAAAATATTCTTTTAATTGTTAATGGTCTGTCATGGACCCCAGTAACACATATGAGATACTGTTTGAAAGCTTAGAGTCTCTACTTTCTGCAGATATGCATCACTTTGAGAAATCTTGTACTGTAAGAAAGTTATTTACACTTAATTTACACTATCACCCCCCCCCCCCCATAATTTTGTATATGATTTAATATTCACATATTTCATATTTTTAAAATATGACAAACATGGGCAAGTCTTATATCAAATGAAACCTCTCAGGAATAAGGCTACAGCATTATTTTTGTTCTATTATTAACACATATCCAACAATAGTTGAATGAATAATAAGGTAAAAAATCGTCTTTTGTAAACGTATGTGAAACTTGAGCATGAACTGCCTCAGATAGCACATATAGCCACAAATGAAACACCATCTTTTATATTAGGTCCTACTCTAAAAAATGAGTCCATTCACAACATTTTCTTTGGTTGTGTGCATGAATAATCCCTTGTTATTTATTATATGTGCAAAACAAAAAATTCATATTTTTATGAAAAATGTATTTTTCGCACCCTTCAGTAAAATAAGAATAACTTTTGAATGCGACATGATAAAGAGATCATTATTTTTTTGGGTGTTTACTGTCTGCTGCTGTTAACAACCAGAACTGTTTGCAGTCTGCTAGAGCACACAGAACCAGAGTTATACACTATCAAAGGCAGTATTTACAACATAAAAAAAGAAAATTTGGTGTTTCATCGCATGAAAAACAACATAAATAACAATATTTTTCACAAACAGCAGCTTTTTATGTAACTTCAAAGTGTTTTCTTTAAAATGATATAAAGCAATTGCATTTATTCCACTGTATGTGCTTATGGGAGCACTTCAAATATTTTTAGGTGGAAATTAAATACAAAAAGGGTATTATTCCTCCCTTCAGTTGGAGTAAAATAACTTTTGTATAGTTTATGATAGAGAAAAAATTCCTTTTTCCTCTGTAAGCTGGCAATTGCTGGAATCAAACAAAATAGTCTGCAAGGAGCTGAGGCACTCAGGGCCAGAGTTATACACTTTCAAATAAAAACTTTAGAAAAAAAACATCAAAAAGCGCCTATTTATTTTTGTGTTTATTAGAGGACTGACATCACATACAACCATGTTTAGCATTTTCAACAGTGTTTTATGTTATTTCAAAGGGTTTCCTGTAAAATGATACCAAACATTTGTATGTAAACCTCTGCATGTGGGTATGGGAAGCTTTTGAAATTGGGTAGGCCAAGTCCAGGTGAAAATCCCCAAAATTATGAGCACATGACCTAAGAAAATATGTCTAGTTTTTAGACAAAACATATCAAATTTAAGCAAATTTGTGCTTAAAACAAGCAAAAAAAAAAAAAAAAAAAAAAAAAACTGGCAATGGAATAAGACATTTTTTGCTGAATTTTCTTGCATTAAGTAAATTCAAGAAAAAAATATTTTGCTTGTTTTAAGCACAAATTCGCTTAAATTTAATATGTTTTGTTTAAAAACTAGAGTTATTTTCTTAGGTTATTTGCTCATCAAGAAAATACATCTTGATTTAAGAATTTTTTGATATTTCTACTGAAAACAAGACAAAAATACTTGTACACTGCAAAAAAGATTTTTCAAGAAAACATTTTCTTAGTATTTTTGTCTTGTTTTCAGTAAAAATATTAAGATGCTTTTTCTTGATGAGCAAAACGACCCAAGAAAATAAGTCTAGTTTTTAGACCAAAAATATCAAATTTAAATGTTGTGCCTAAAACAAGCAAAAAAATTGCAAATGGGGTAAGAAAAAAAATCTTGAACATTTTTCTTAAACACTAAATTCAAGAAAAAAAAAAATGTCCTTACCCCATTGGCAGATTTTTTTGATTGTCTTATGCACAAAATCACTTAAATTTGATATTTTTGGTCTAAAAACTAGACTTATTGTCTAATAATGGAGTTATGCCCTGGCTACTACCCAGAACAGCATTGTGCGGGAGCAAAAAAGCACATAAATATTTTAGAACCAAGTGTTCTTTGGATCAAGACATTTTTGCTATTCCTACATCAACACAATCCAACATCACCCATATATTTTTCAAATCTGATATCTGTAAGGTACGCAATACAATACTGCTTTTAACAAATAATGTTTGTAAGTTAAGAGTGATTTGATTCTCAATGCGAGTTACTTTCCTGTCCTCTGTGCCAATTTCAATGCCAGCACTGACGTCCCACTTTAGCTATGACTTTTAAATTTTATAATATTTATTTTTTCTCCATTCAAAAATAACACATGATCGTGTGCTAGTCCAGACATCTAATCTATCATGCGTAGTGAAGTGTGAAGCTTCTCCATTCTGTCTCTTTTCCAGCCACAATAAAGATTCATCTATTTGATGAACTACGGGAAGTCATGATTACCCCTCACTAGCTTAAATCAAAGACAGATGACCTTCGAAGATATATTGCACTCAAACATTGTTTAAAAGAGTGAGATCGCAAGACTGACATTAGAACAGAAGGAGAAGGAATTTGGCTTTGTACCATTTTATATTCTTTCCATGTCCTCTGGAAGTCCATGCTACCGTCCTCGCGTCTTTGGATCACAGTCCAGCCTCCCCCCGCGGACTCCATGTTGCAGTACACCTGTTTGAACGAACACAGACATGCAAATCAAACACGCAGGCATGTACCAGAACCCATGCACCCAACAAACCATCTCACTTGACCTTACGGATTGTTAAATCCTTATAAAAACAACAGATATTCCCATTAGCTTAGCGATTTCTCCAGACAGTAATTGCCTGAAAAGACGGGTAGCAGGCCTGAGATCAAAGCCGGGGTGCACAGGGACACCTGGCTGTAATCTAGAGCAGTGAGCAGACAGCAACCACATCACCCACCACACACACACACAGCTGAACACACACACAGCAACCTGGTTACAATTAATCTAATATCACTGGATGAACCATCTATTTAGAGACATTTAAGGAAAGACATGCATATTAATGGAAGCTCTTTTTATTTCACACAAATATACACGTTATTTAATAAATATCTCACATATGTCGTTGTATTCCTGTAGATCAATTGGTAGAGCATTGCACTGGCAGCACAAACATCATGAGTTCGATTCCCAAATACTGACTGTACTGACTACTTAAGATAAAAGCATCTGTCAAATGAGCAAATGTAAATGTGAATTGTTGTAATATCTTAGATGCAAAACCCTCTAAGTACGTATGGCATGTTTTCTTGTAGATGAGCATTTTAATTAGATTCTTATATTTAAGTTTAGTATTTTCAATTTAATGGCAATAAAAAGGTTATTACAGTCAATATTGAAATGCCTTGTTGTCACTGTGGTAATTTCATTGGTACTTAAAGGAAAACACCACCGTTTTTCAATATTTTACTATGTTCTTACCTAAACTTAGACAAATTGATACATACCTACCTTTTTTCAATGCGTACACTTAATCTTTGGACAGCACGTCGTGAATGTGTTAGCATTTAGCCTAGCCACATTCATTCCTTAGGATCCAAACAGGGATGAATTTAGAAGGCACCAAACACTTCCATGTTTTCCCTATATAAAGACTGTTACATGACTGTTACACGAGTAAGTATGGTGGCACAAAATAAAACGTGGATAAAAAATGAGAACTATATTGTGTGGCGGAAGAGCACTTAGTTTGCAGCACTTCGACCTCGAGCACAATAATATTGACGGAACTTTCGGCGCGCAGTAACATCATCACTCAATTCAATTCAATTTAATTCAATTTTATTTATATAGCGCTTTTCACAATACTTAATTGTTTCAAAGCAGCTTTACATTAATAGAAGCAGTAAAAGCACAGAAAAACGACAGATAGCACAACATAATACACAATAGCATAAGCAGTCAAATTTGCTGCGGCTATGACTCGACATTATGAGCGAGCGTATTACCAATGTAACGTCTAGAAGAAGAAGCTAAGTTAAGCCCAAGCAGGCTACCTCCCCGGGTTAAAAAACTCCTGACTACTTCCCCTCTCGCTCAAACTTCCGTCAATATTATTGCGCCCGAGGTCGAAGTGCTGCAAACGAAGTGCTCTTCCACCATACAATATAGTTATCATTTTTTATCCGCTTAAAAAAATCACCACGTTTTATTTTGTGCCAACCATATACTTACTCATGTAACAGTCTTTAAATAGGGAAAACATTGAAGTATTTGGTGGCTTCTAAATTCATCCCTGTTTGGATCCTAAGGAACAAATGGGGCTAAGCTAAATGCTAACACATTAACATGAGCTGTACAAAGATTAAGTGCACGCATTGAAAAAAGATAGGTATGTATGAATTTGTCTAAATTGAGGGAAGAAAATAGTAAAATATTGAAAAATGGTGGTGTTTTCCTTTAACAAGATTGACTGTTTGATAAACAACTAAGTACATCCAAAAATCTCCACACTTGTAAAAACAATTCTCCAGTCACACTTCACTGTCCTTTCTGAATAAAGGTTAAAGGCTAAAAAATTCAGTCTATTTCCTAATATAATCGGTAAACCTCCTTTAACTGGGCATGCCGTCGTTCATTCAGTTCATCTTCCAAACACATTTAGAGTACTAGTTGCTCAAAAATCATAGCGTTTAATAGATTCTGTCAACAAATCTGTATTATGAATGGCCTGAGGCTGGGATTAAGCAGATTTTAAGTATTTGATGAACATACAGGACAGTATAAGAAGTGCTGAGAGCTTTCAGTCAATGTCCAGTATCTCATTTTTAACAGAAGTGTTTAGCAGCTTTGCATCTGAACTCTGGAAATCTGATCTGAAATCAGAATTTCTACCTTTTTAGTCTCTTGTGGGCTTATATTGATGGTGTAAACTCCATTTTTCAGGAAACCAGCTTGGTAGAGTTCTGCACAGTCCCGGTACTTCCGTTCTTCATCTGCTTGTTTCGTGCTGTTCGGGACCACTAAAGACAAATAATGACAAAATATAAACATCTAGTGAGAGAGGTATTGTAGTTGTTTACACTGGAACATGCATTAGAAAATCTGTCCCTGATGTGTTGAATCAATAAAACTATTTTCCACTTTCTCGCTCTGCCAAGCAGAACATGAGATGGGTTCCATTTCAATAAGACAGCAATGATGTGGATACAAATTGACTAAAGATATTTTAATAAACTTCTCAAAAACTGGCAGGTGATGGCAATTTGTCAAGATCCACCGGGCTGTAGTTTCAAAATTATTCACATCAGCCCCTGTGAATTTAATAAAACAGGGGTTAAGATGGAATGTTCTGGACTGACACCAGAAACAGACCCTAAAAGGCATCCTCTATAAGTATATACCTACAGTATTAAAGATTATTTATAAAATATGATTGATAGCCAACAATACAGTATTTGAAGAGTTTGGTTCCAAAACGCAATAAATCCATTTTGACAAATTTCGGTAAAACATGGTTTTTATACCAAGAAAGTGACAAGATGAAAACCACTATTTTCTGTTACAAACGTTCACATAGCATCTTTAGGTTATAAAAACATAACAAATTCAAATACATAACTTGATTTTCAAAGATTTATTATAAAAACGAATTATTTCTTCCACAAAATGCAAGTTTTTTTTTCAAAAATGCTATAAATCTATTCAATCAATCTTTCCCATCACAGAAAACAACCACAGGTTTATTATGCCATTAAAGTATTATTTTGTTTTTGTTTATTTGTTGATCACGTAGTACAAAGTAGATGAGGAAAACTAGGATTCTGCGTACTGAACGCGCCGCCATTGTTTGTTTACATCCGTGGAATGGTGCGCTGTAATATGTGGAGCGGATTTATTGCGTTCTGTAAAAAATGAGGAGTGGCGTATATGGCTTTTTGGGAAAAAGGGAGAAAAGATGACAGAATAACAATGCGGGTATTGGATTTCGCGGAAAATTAAGAATTTACTTTTAAATACTGACCTGATATAATACTGATTTTGGCAGTAACTCATTTTTTTTTTCAAAAATGGCGTTTATCCCGTTTTGGAACCAAACTCTTCATTTATTGCTCTACACTGCAAAAAATGATTTTCAAGAAAAACATTCTTAGTATTTTTGTCTTGTTTTCAGTAAAAAAGTCCAAAAATTCTTAAATTAAGATGCCTTTTCTTGCAAAACGACCCAAGAAATTAAGTCTAGTTTTTAGACCAAAAATATCAAATTTAAGTGATTTTGTGCATAAAAATCTACCAATGGGGTAAGCAAAACAATTTTGAAAAATTTTGTTTAACACTAAATTCAAGAAAAAAAAAAATTAGCTTACCCCATTGGCAGATTTTTTTGCTTGTTTTATTTTTTGCAGTGCAGTCTCTGTCAGAAAACCTACATGGATAGTGTTTATAAAAGCATCCCTTCCTAACATCTGTTGCACGTCACAAAACCATCAGAAAAATCCAAGCACATCAGCTTTACAATATCGATACTATTAATTTGATAAAATATTGCACAATGTGGAATAAATCATGTGCTTTCAAAACAATGAACCTCTGTCTTCCTTGCAAGTTCAAAATACGGCATCAGCTTTCATGTGATGTCTCAAACCTGGTTAGATCTATTTTGAAATTGAGAGACAGCACAGAATTCCAAGATTGCCGGTGTGTTATCAACACGATCTTCCTCCGGTGAGTGACACATTTAAAGCGTCAAAGTCTTTTAATCAAAGTGCTGATCTCTGGCTCTCAGAGAAGAAGCGGACAGCTCTGACAGACTGTTTCCACCAACAGCTGCATCTCTTACCATCTGCAGACAATTACACCGCCAATATTTTGAAACCAAGCAAGAGTCTGCGGACAAAATACTACAAGCTATAAATTTCAAGTTCCTGTTATAACAAGTGGTTTATATTTACCCACCGTGTCCCAGTTATATACTTGGAAATTCCTTCCGCTTTTTATTTCGCTGCATCTCAATTTTCACACCATTGTTTTTTCTGTTGGGACTGTTTAAGTATTGATGTGTCGGCTAAGGAGGGCAGTGTCAGGCAAAACTTTGATCCGTGTTGTGGGACAGAGGGCTTGGGAGGTAACCCTTCAATCAGGGATATTATTCCTGCCGCATTGGTAAAGGGTTGAGTGTCTGCGACAAGGATCTCCTGCTGTCATAGGTTGACAGAGGGGAACTTCGCACTACGGAGTCTAACACAACAAACGTCCAGCTGCGTCAGACAGTGACAATTTATCGCTTGTAGCCAGAAGCTGAAACGGCCAAGTGCAATACAAGTGAGGACGAAATGCAGTATTACAAAGAGGTGTATTGCGCCACTGTTGAATTGGCTCTTACATTTACACTTTACATTTTAACCCAAGCAAATAACAAATGAGGGAGCATTCAATATTTTGTCTAAAGACCCAATGATAAGCATACATTGGTTATAGCAGATAAATCAGTGCAATTTAAATGATATATACAGTACTGTGCAAAAGTCGTAGGCCATCATCACCAAATTTGTTGTTTTAGCAAATTTTAATGTCCATCCATATTTACTTTTAACTCTTTTTAAAATACAAACAGAAAATAAAGGAAATATGTACACAAAATTAAAAACAAAACAATTTTCAGAACTAAATGTCTTCTTCAGGCTTCAGTTAGTATTTAGTGTGACCTCTCTTGGCACCAAACACATATTTTTTAGGAGACTGAAGTCCTGAAGTCATTTGATTAGAATGAGAAATTAGGATTTAATTTAATATAGGTTTAAGAGATCCTGCAGCTGCTTGCTATTGCTCAAGTAGAAGGGGAGTTTACCCTAAATACTTCAGCTTATATTTTTATACTGTTTTAATACTACATACACATTTCCTGTATTTTCTGGTTGTATTTTAATAAAGAGACTGAGAAATAACATGATCACTGTACAATTGCAAAAACAACAAATCTAATGGTAGCATGGTGGCCTAAGACTTTTGCACAGTAGTGTATATATTTGGTAACACTTTAAAGTAATTTTCATGAAGTCAAACAGTAACAAGCATTATTGGCTAAAGCTTAAAGGATAATTCCGGTATTTAACACTTTGAGTCTCATTTCTGGTTTGTTTTGGATGAACTACAGTGATGGACACAGAAATTTTGACAATGGGTCGAGTCTTGACTTTTCGACTCATTTAGAAGCATCTCTTGGCTGCTTCAGAATGGAAGTCAATGGCCATGCACAAACATGTCATTAAAACAACACTTAACGTTCATTTTCAAAACTGTACTACTCACCGAGTGGTTCGTGGTGTTCGTTGATGATTAAAAACAAATATATTGGCGCAATGTATGATTTCAATCCGTGTTATTTGCTATAGTGGAACTGTTTTTTCAGATACCTCACAACCGCGTATATACTTCCGCTCTATATTTGAGTCTGAAGCATGAATGAACGTAGTCCAACAAACTGTAATAAAACGGTAGCATACTTTCAAAAACAAGTTTATTTTTAACACTTACACCATCCAATATGTTTTTTTCATCAGCAGAACAATAAAGAAGATATTTTGCAGAAACCCCGGTGCTCCGCCATGCAAGTCAACAGATCCGCACACTTTAAGAGCTAAAGCATATATATCCAATACAACAGTAATCCCCCATGACTCCGTGTGACATATTGACGTCTTGTAAAGCAAATCAATCAGTTTTTGCAAGAAACTGAACGTTATTTACAACATTATTAGCGTGAATGCCAAAGCAGGAAGCGTGCTTTCCGTTTGAGGTGATCTCTCTTCCACTAGTGCTGCTGCTGTTGGCTATGGATGTTGGTCTGTCTGCGCCACCTATAGAGCGGGAGCGTGAAGCGCACTTCCTGCTTGGCAAAAGCTCTGCATTAACGCTGTAAAATATTTATATATATATTCGAATCTCAAAACTGAAAATCGAATGTCAACCCACGGAACTAATATTCGAATATTCTGGTCCAGCCCTACAAATATGGGAAAAAATTCTTCTGAGAGAAACCGAGCGAAAAAACTACAACCTCATGTAAACAAACAGGCCCTTTTCTGTTTCCCGGCGGCGGAGTGATATATCAGCGAGCAAACAGTCTTCCAAGAGAGTCAATGGAATTTTACAAAATGCCAAATAAAACACGACAGAAACTGTATTTCGCTACACAACTTGTTTTTAATCATCATCAACGAACACCACGAACCACTCGGTGAGTAGCACAGTTTTGAAAATGAACGTTAAGTGTTGTTTTAATGACATGTTTGTGCATGGCCATTGACTTCCATTCTGAAGCAGTCAAGAGACGCTTCTAAACGAGTCAAAAACTCAAGACACGACCCATTGTCAGAATTTATGTGTCCATCACTGTAGTTCATCCAAAACAAACCAGAAATGAGACTCAAAGTGTTAAATACCGGAATTATCCTTTAATACTTTTTGCTCATTCAGCCCATTTTAATTAAAACAAATATATAAAGCACATATTTAATCTTCTCGAACAAAGTCGTTTGACTCAAAATGTAAGGTGAACTGAAACGTTTTAAAATTGTATAATATAAATCTCCAAAGGTTTAAATAAAATTATACTACGGGTCTGTTAAATGCTTGAATCTGATTGGCTGATGAATGTTCTGAGGTGTGCAATTATTTTCTGGGAAACGTATAGTTCCAGGCAGCTCTCTTGACCGCATTACAGTTCCATATCACTTCGCATAGTTAACTGTAATAACGAACTAACAAAAACAACATGACAGATGATTTTCTGAGGCAATAACAGCGCTGTTTAGAGACGCACAGAGGTAGCCTCGTTCACACAATCTCGCTTGCCCTCTCTCTCTCTCTCTCTCTCTCTTTCTCTCTCTCTCTCTCTCTCTCTCTCTCTCGCTCTCTTTCTTTCTTTCTCTCTCTTTGTCTCTGTCGCTCTTTTTCTAATAACTTAATTAATAACTGCATTTGAATGCTATTAACGGCTCAAGCCTCCATTGCCAGCTTTAAAATGACGTTTTGAAGCAAAAGAGCCGTTGGATGAGACACAGCAGAAATAGTCCTACTCACAATAGCGATTTAAGTACAAAAACCAGACGAATCCTTTTAAATATATCATGTGATCGATGTCTTGAGTTGTGGTAACCGTAGTATTAGCGGAATAATTGACTCTGGGCCGTTGAATTTTTGAAAAATAATGCACACCCGAAGTGTAACGGCTATTCCGATTTGCATCGTGGTCACATCACCACCTCGGATGTGCATTATTTTTCTAAAAATTCAACGGCCCGGAGTCAATTATTCCTTACCTATATGTCATATGAAACTACTGTACCTCAAAAGGAAAAAAAACTGCAGATCCTAAAAAAGAGCCTTTGGGGTCAGTTAAATTCAAGATCAAATTCCTGAAATAAAAGTTTTATGATATTTATTACAATTTAAAGTACATGTATATATTCTGTGTAGCATTATATTAATCAATATTAATAAAAATCCAGTTTACATTTAATCAAAATCTTAAGTGTTACAGAATATTTTAAAGTGGTTGCCTCTTGGATTTTGGTACTGAACAGATATCTCCACCAGTGGTGGCAGGTGGCTTCTTTTATCGAGGGCGCTCGATGCGAGGTTCGTCAAAACATGTATGTAGCCCGTCATGTGTGCGATTTGTAATTTCAAAATGTGTGTTCTGCGCGTCGAGTGATCCTATGTGCATCACGTGTCTTGTCAAAATAAGTGCCTGCTGCAGACACGTCTAAAGGGTTTATGATAAAAGAGACATGCACTCGGCCTTGCCAAATACTCCCATAATCTCATGCGTAATCAGAGTTTACTGTTAAGGGAGCGTCATGCGTGTATTTTGTGAACGTGAGCGTCTCTTTTATAATAAACGGTTTTGACGTGTGTGCAGCAGGCACTTATTTTGACAAAACACGTGATTTACATGGTTCACATGATGCAACAAACACATATTTTGAAAACACAAGCAACACACATGACACTCCGAACAAATATTTTGAATTTGCGCCCCTTGGAAGAGCAGTCACGAGCCGCCACTGATCTCCACCATGAAGTTTGCAAAATAGTGACATTTGACAATAATCTTATATGCAAATCTGGCAACTGAATCTACTAAACAGCTTGTGTCTTGGCTCATAAAATGATATTCATAATATTTATTTACATTTAAATTCTTGGTCTTTCAGTTGGGACTTTTGATTGGAACACGATTATGTGAAAAAATCAACCATGCAAAGCGGTTTTATCAAGGCACTCCAGCATTCACTGATAACAATATTTTTAAAGCTGAAAATAAGCAAGAACTACTGCATTACAACTTTACATAAACAATTGAGATGACAAAAAGTCTGATTCTTACAAATGGAGAAATCATAAAAATCATGGACACCAACTGAGCTAACTGAACGGTGTATTTTTAAAAACATTTTATAAGCCATAAACCATACTCAACTCCAAAATAATCATATTTTGACATGCTACCTTTTTATATTTTTCATGCAGAGTCACAGTTTGTCTCTAGAGACTTTAATTCAGAGACAGAAAACAATATCTTGCTCTTTTAATGCACTACAGATGATAAATGACAAATGAAATTACATATGATAATGCAATTTTCCCTGTGTGTAATATAACATGCAATAATGCATTAAATAGCAAGGCTGCAGTAGTAATTCTGCACAAATACTATCTTAAAAATGAACAAAAATTTTATTTCAGGTCCAGACTGTTGAATACTTATTTGAACTGATAGTAATGTTCACATGAAGATTAAACACTTTTAGTAATGCCCTATTCATGTCTAAACACAAACAGTGACTATTTATTAAACTGTGTAAGATGTTTTGAGCTATTCTAGACAATTGCTTTGCAAATGTAGTAATGTTTTTGCAAGGCAACACGAGACACCTACAGTACAATGACTTTCCTTGCCATCTCAATAGACAGGCTCTCCCATAGGAGCCATTAGTTTTGACAAATTCAGCCAGAGGTCATAAAAATGACCTCTTTTGTAGACTGGCGCTGGGCACTGCTAAACAAGACACAGGACCAACCGCATGTCTGAGGCTGCAGTTAATCTTTTACTTCTACTTAAAACCATTTCTTATCATAATGTTTTGGTAAAGTGCATTTGAGTGTACAATTATACTTAGTTACTTGTTAATATCCACAAGGCATTATGTTTTGTTTCACACCTTAAAAATACGCCAAACCACTATGTAAGTAAATTATTTTATGCGCCGTATCAACCCCATCAAAGAAACCATTTGCAATGTTTTATTCAAGTTCCACTTCATAACCCAAAATCCACAACTGGAATCAAACCAAATCTCTCATATTGAGCGACTGGCTCATGCACAAATTTCGACGTCTCAATCCAAGATAACTGCAGGGTGTTCCAATAC
This sequence comes from Misgurnus anguillicaudatus, assembly GCF_027580225.2. NCBI lineage: Eukaryota > Metazoa > Chordata > Actinopteri > Cypriniformes > Cobitidae > Misgurnus > Misgurnus anguillicaudatus. The sequence goes on from NC_073356.2 coordinate 24,532,839, forward strand.
GTGCTGATATTTTTCTCCCACACGTACGGTACTGCAATATTTATTGTTAAATCATATAAGTAAAGCATGTGAATTGGCACTAAATAAGTGTATAATATAAAAGCGCAAGTGTTTGGCTTACCACAAAGTGTAGCGCCAAAAATGACTGAAGACGTGACGCTACATGCTCAGCATTTAATAAACTACAACAGAACTGCAGTTGTACGTCATAGCTATTATCCAAACTATATGGAATGCAACAAACTAAATCTAAGTAAGAATGGGAAGACTAACTATCCTGTACCATAGCTACAGGACACACTTGATCTTGCAACTATTTTACGAGGTGGCTAATTCATACGTGAATCATAGAAAAAAACACAATTATTAGAAAAAAGCTATAATGATTTCAACCCCTATACTCTATACGTCAAAGGCATGAAAACATATCGCACTAAAATATAATAAATGAGATCATGCAAATTTAAACAAATTAGCCACCTTGTAAAATAGTTATACATTGCCATAAAATTGTGATGTATATACAGTAAATACACAGCATGTATTTGTCTCAAAATACAAGTTGAAAAATTTTAACTTTGGTGAAAAAACGCGTCACATTAACGAATCGGGAGCTTGCTCTAGTGGTGACATGATTACAGGAAGCGAGCGGAGTCGCAGAAGCCTATGTAAGGCCCTCCCATGATGCGAATTTTCGCGTGAATGTCTCAATGAATATAATTTCACGCGTGGCTTTCACGTGCAAATGAAGTGAGTAAACTTAAAATGTTCAAGCGGCAAACCAGATACAGTAGAATTTGACGCCTCAAACGCGGCTGGTGTGAACCCACGGTAATAGCACCATACTATCCCTAATTGTTTGAATTTCAGTGTGTTTATTTAAAACACGATCCATGTCAAGCGCCACTCAAAAAGAAAGTGACAGGAAGTACTGTATAGGTCTCACGATGCCCTCACAGCACGATGACGTCCACGCTCAGATACCCGAGCTTCCATCATGACCTGTGCACTCCCATTTCAGACATTCAAGGTAAATTTTCTGTGACCAGGGAGACGTGGGGCAGATGCGAGGCCAACAGGCCACACTAGGGGTTGTGGCAGAGGAAACGAGGGTAATAAGTTCACTACACTGACTCCTGCTGGTGTGAAGGCAACCGTGAGGGTGCAAGGGAAACCCTCGATCCCCGATCCCTGCACTGGGGAAACGTTAGGTCTGGCCTGTAACTCCATCAGGGGCTGTTTGACATTTCAGTCAACTGTTAACCACAGGCAGTGTGCTGAAGCGTGATAAGCCTCATCCGTTGAGGTTGCAAACACAGTCTGGAGGGAAACGTGACATTTAACCAGAAGGATGCATATTTAACACCTACCAGGAAGACGCTTTCCTTATTGATAACATGCATGTTATGTAATAGGCTATATCTAGCACAAAATTCCCTGTCATTTTGCACTAACAGCTACATTTGTGGTTTGTGTTTGTCTTTAGCATCCTGGTAGAACCTTGTATTAGCTGTGCTAAAGGTCCTGGGTTTGAGGCCCAGGAAACAAACACTAATAAAAATGTATAGCTGGAATGCACTGTAGTAGGTTGCTTTGAATAAAAGATTCCACCAAAGGCATACTGTAAATCTAAATGTAGAAAGCATTTCTTAAAACTTTAAACGTTTTCTCTTAATTTTTATTGATCTATTCTAATGCAATGTTTGACAAACGGCAAGATGAATGGGTTCATTTTACAAGCTTATTTAAAAAAAAAAACATTGTGCTTACATGCTGTTCCTCCATCCTTGGCGCAGAGGCTGAGCAGGCTGCGTACGGTGTCCATCAGGTCTTGCTGTTGTCTCTGCAGGGCCGTGCTGTTACCGGTCGCTCGACTTAGCTGAGCCTCCAGCTCACGGATCACTGAACTCTGTTTGCTAACCAGAGACTGCAGACTGCTCTTCTCCTCCCGCAGCTCCTCCAGCTCCTCTCTGTGCCTGTCCTCCATCTCCTGCATTTTTAGCTCAAGAAACCTGAGCAAGAATGAGAAAAACAAGAATAACAGTAAAAATTATGGTAAATGTAACCAAACCATTTCTAATATGTTTCTAATGTCAGCTTTTTTCTTCATATGCACTGGACGTTTGTGCATGTTGTGCAAGTTAAATCTGTAAAATAATGATTTTTTATGAAATACAGTCATTTAAAGGGACATTCCACTTTTTTGAAAATATTCTCATTTTCCAGCTCCCCAGAGTTAAACATTTGATTATCATTTTTGGAATCCATTCAGCTGATCTCCAGGTCTGGCGCTAACACTTTTAGCATAGCTTAGCATAATCCATTGAATCCGATTAGACCATTAGCATCGTGCTAAAAATAACCAAAGAGTTTCAATATTTTTCCTATTTAAAACTTGACTCTTCTGTAGTTACATTCTATACTAAGACCGACAGAAAATTAAATGTTGTGATTTTCTAGACAGATATGGCTAGGAACTATACTCTCATCTTGGCGTAATAATCAAGAACTTTGCTGATGTAACATGGCTGCAGCAGGTTTAGTGATATTATGTACTGCCCGAAAATAGTCCCCTGCTATTATAAGTAACCAAGGGGACTATTTTCGGGCAGTGCCTAATATCACTACGATACTACACTATGTCACTACATATACATATGCGATGCTAATGGTCTAATCGGATTCAATGGATTGTGCTAAGCTATGCTAAAAGTGCTAGCGCCAGACCTGGAGATCAGCTGAATGGTACCAAAATGGTAAGAATCAAATGTTTAACTCAAGGGGAGCTAGAAAATGAGCATATTTTCAAAAAAAGTGGAATGTCCATATAAGTCATAAAGAGCTTTGTCTAAATTGTCTAATATGATATATAATTAAAAATATACAATGGTTAAAGAAAGTCTTATTCTAGTCGTGGACTGATTAAGAACATGACAGCAGGAATAAATATTGGGATGAATGCAGCCAATTTCCATAATTTACATGCCATACAAACCAATTGTATAGCGCTGGGGATTACGTTTAAGTGCAGAATGGATCCAGGCCTAAAATCTGAAAAGTGAATCTTGGAAACCTGATGCTGAAACCTGGCCTGAATTCACGGGGTTAATAAAAGCAAAATGTAATCTACATAAGGAACTTAAAAGAATGCTAAATGAATTCAAAATAGAAATATAAGTAGACCATAATGCCAATCCATTATATGAGCAATTACATTAACACTGGTAACTACAACACTAACTATAAACTCATACATACTTTCTTAAAGAGAAATTAATGTCTGTATGCTTTTTCTGACAACAGCTGGACACAAACCGTTGTGAATACTGGGAAATAAACCCCGCGTTTTGACAGTAACTAACATATCCCTCCAGACCAATTTATATATAAAAGAACTGGAAAGCATTTCAAATATTTTGCATTGCAAAATCACTATAAGCATACAAGACTTCATCTGTATGTCTTCACAGGGGACGAAGTTTAACGGGAGTTCGAGGGACGTCACTCACGTTTTGGCAGGTACTTTTTGCTGCTCTGTATGAGATCAAGTGAAAGTCTAAAAGTCTATCGTTTTGTCAGGAACTGAAAATCGTTTTGTTTAATGATCTGTATTTTGATTTTGGCCCAAGATATTATTGTACAAGTGAGATAGATTTAAACATCTGTCCTGGCAGAGTATTCAGCAAGGTAGAAAAGCAATTTATACAGAGTAAACACTGTCAGAAAATGATGGTAAAAATGATCACTAGTTGTCTCTGGAGCAGGTCCATTTCAAAAAGTACACCTTTGTACCTAAAGAGTTCCTAAATGTACACATATCTGTAATTAGGACCTTTATCAAAATATCTTTTTTGTGTTCAACAGAAGAACGAAACTCATACAGTTTTTGAACAACATGAGGGAATTTCAGAATTTTCATTTTGGGTGAACTATCCCTTTAAATTGCATCACTTGATTGTAGTTACAAATTTTAAATTGACCAGTTTGTATTTTGGTAAGGTCCAAACCAGCCCCCTCTGCTTGTGTATGTTTGTTTGCCAGGTAAACAACCTAAGGTGGCTTACCCATTTTTGTCATGGATCTTGTTGATTTCATTTACTTGAACCATGAGTTGTTTCTCAAGCTTGTTTGTGGACAGCGAATTTTCCAGTAGTTGAATTTCCAACCGTGATGTCTGATTTAAAACCTGAAAACAATAACATACCTGTAAATTAAAAATACAGTAATCCTGCAAAAACACATGGTAATCCTATCTTTGGGCAGAACCACAGGAAAAGTCATAAAACCAGATCCATGCGGTAGCACTTAAGAATGGATATTCTCTTAAGACAACCCATTATTAGCAAAAAACACATTCACTGTATTCTACTGTGACTCATTAAAAATGCACAAGTCATAAAAACATTTAGCAATATAAACATTAGCATCATACTTAAAAAGAAACTGTACGTCAAGTGTGGCATGAGGGTTTTTCTTGGCTTGAAAGAGATTGTAATACGGGGATATATAGGGGAAAAACTGTTCACTAAATGGGGCATGAAATGGAGATACCTGCGTCTCGACATCAGTTAGCTTGCGCGTCTGCTCTGCTGTCTGGGATAGAAGACTGGTGCCCATCTCCAACATTGCCGCTGTGTGGTTATGAACAGCACTCTGCTGTAACTGGACCATCTCGGTTTTCATGCTCTCTTTGATGTAGTTCTCAATCTAAGTTAACAAGCAAAGAAACCAAGTTAGAGTCTAAGAGAAGAGGATGTCACAACTGTTTGCTGTTCATATGATTGCATACAGAATCCAAAATTAACAATTGGATTGTTGAAGTTTTATTTACAACTTTCTAGCATTACAGTTTTACACTCATTTAGTGCTTTTGAATGTCCCCCCCCCAAATAAAAACAGAGAAACAGCAATGCTCCAGTGACGGAAAGCCATGGTGCTCAAATGGGAACGCAGGTTCAATTCCGGTTCACGGAAAGCATAAATCTAAACGTTAGATCTATCATTCAAAATGCCAAAAAGTGATTGAGTGTGTGAGAAAGAGAGAAAATGAGAGTAGCTGCGTTTCCATTACCCTTTAAATTGCGCAAATTGCGAATTGAAAATACGGCTAATGAAAACACGTAAATTTCACAAAAATTCCCATATATCGCAAAAACGTTTGTATGCTCGCATGAGGTGATTCGAAAAAGGCATATTTCACAAACTTGAAATTTAAACAGTTCATTTGCATTTTTATAGTTGTGCATTAGTGATGTAAGGTTCTTGAACGAATCGTTCTTTTTAGCCGGTTCTCAGGAAGTAACCGGTCGAGCCGGTTCACAAATTGAACTGAATCAAACTTTAGTTTCGGTCATAGGTTGATGATGCAGGACGCACAGCCTAAATAGCACGTCGTACTCAAAAAGTACCGAATGAGGCGGTGTGACCTATAGGGTTCAACCAGAATCGTATAATAAGAGAGTTACGAAACGCTTTGATCTCGCCGCCGCGCGGTCACGTGATTCATGTAACGTTCTACAGTTGCAAACCAAGCAGGGCTGTCAATCTGTTTGCATAGGTTTTTAGCTATTTTAGGTAAATATTAGCTTGCAATGTAAATTGATCACTATACTTACTATGTTTATAACGTTTTTTTACTAGGGAGTGATGGAAATACAGTAAATCAGTTAATAAAGATAAACAGTTTATGGTGACCCAAAGATAACTGTGGTTATCTATACCAACTACAGCAACACAGTTTATCTTTTATTTTTGTAGCAAAAATATGGCTATATAAATGGCTATCAATCTGCTAAAAACATAATTCCTACACTTTTACTATATTAAAATCACAAAAAAGATCGCCAACGCGGTTATTTGTAACAGTGAAGCATAACAGAAACACACTAAATTCACATTTAATTGTATTTATAGTACACATTAAATGTTAATATAATTATACATGATTTTCGAGGATACATATTACTTACCAAACACAATGAAACACATAGCAGCATTGTGAAGCAGTGTGACTTTCTTATAAGGCATTTAGCTTGTCGCTGTTGCCCCCTAGTAGATGGTCACCAGTAATAAAATATTAAACCATTAAATCTATATTATTCACACATTATACACAAATCATTAAAATATAAAAATTTTACTAGTTATTATTAACGATAATCTTTACCTACACCAGAGTTCATAAAATATCACTGTTGACTATATTCATAAAATGTCTGAAAATGTAAAGAGAAACGGTAATTTCATCGATTTACCAGCAGGTGCCATTGAAATGAATGTGCTTCAGTGCTGCGTTTGTAACTATGCGTCACTCCATGACACGCTGTTACTTCCGCATTCCATTCTTACAACAGACGTCTATGTGAGTGTCGTAACTCTGTTATTATACGACTCTGGGTTCAACCAACTGTCGAAGTTTGTCGATGATTGTCGAGGCGAGGATTGCCGACAATTCTGACGAATGAGTTGCTGACACTGCGTGTGTATTGAATTTGAAAGAGCCTGATGCGTAAAGTTTCTTGTTTTATTAGTTTCTTGATATGCTTGTTTAATAAAAATACGATTTACTGTGCATGTAAATCATATTTTAGTTGTTTTAGGAAAACTAATGAGTTTAAAAGATAAGTTTAGTTATTCTTTATACTTAGGATATTTAGAACACATCTGCAGCTGTGCATCAGTGTCTGTAATGTGTGCTGTAGGTGCCAAATTTTAGAAATCTCATCCAAGTTGTAGGCTAGTCAAAACGGATTACTTGTACAGTATCTGGCATTACGATCCGCGATTGAAACTGTGACCACAAACATTACTAACTTGTGAATGAAAGCCAATAAATCAGCTATGCCTTCACAAAAACGTTTTATTTTAATATTTTAATGTGTTGACACAAAGGACTTTATTTGAATGTTTCATTAATACAAGTAGTTAAAAAAATAAATGCGTAGGGATGTCATTTCTTGATGAGGTCAGGAACCGGTGAATCGGCTTTTTGAACCTGTTCAATGAGCCGAACTGTCCGAAAAGAGCCGGTTCGCAGAAATGAATCGGATATTGCATCACTATTGTGCGTACGTCCTACGGCGTAGCCGCGATGGCGCAGGATCCACTTCGGGTTTCATTTATACTTTTGCATCGTCGTCCGCGCTAACGCGCTAACGTGCAAACGCACGCGCAGACCACTGATAGCGAGTATCCACGCGTGTGAGTAGCAGCGCAACCGTCAATGAAGAAGCAGCTTAGCAAGTTTAACCACAAACGAAGAAGAAACAGCAACTTGTTGTGTATGTTTTGAAAAGACAATTTGATTTAAAATATTGTACTATTACCTCCAAAAACACCTATACCTATACGGGGCTTTCTTTGGCATCAATGTTTGGATAACACTCCAATGTCTCCTTTGGTTAAAAATAATGCCTAGTGCCATGGTTGTGATATTAGTAAATCTACCAACATCAGTCGACGTGATGTTTGAAATGACTTATCGCGAGATGAGAAACTACCTTTCAGTCGCATATCATCGGTTAACGGAAACGCCGTCTTTTCGCAATAATTTTTGTTGACATTTAAAAAATATAGATACAATTTTTGCACAGATCTGTAATGAAAACGCAGCTTGTAAGAAAGAGAGAGAGTAATAGAGAGAGAGGATTAGACGTGTGCTTCCTTTGACCTCCGAAACCTTGACATATCCTACACTCCAGTAGCTGTAAAATCCATTTGGAAGTAAAACAACCTTTACGTTGACAACTCCAGCAGTCTTAAAGACATTTTAAGAGGGAGCACAGGGAGAGTTTGACAACTTTTTAAGAGGCCAATAAAATGAAAGGTGACACCATTTTAGCACAAGGACAGATGGGTAATCAAACCCATCACGGTTATGACTTCCTCAAACCTTGAGTAGAGGAAAGCTCTAAGCTAACTCTAAAGAAAAGGATATTTCAGTGTTGGCATCGTTTTAAAGCAATTTCTTATCTAAGGAATATCTTCCTCACTCCATGACGTCCTTGAGAGGCTTCGTTTTAAACCAACTCTGAAAAAAGCCACAAAGCAACTGCTTGTGGAGTCAGTGTTGGTGGAAGCAGCTGTAGGTCATTTGCTCAGAAAGGAAGAGATTTAGATATCAAGCTACAGGGGATGCATGGGTTTATCATAAATGCTTTTATTCTAATCTGCTTGCTGGAGAGATGACAAGGCCAGAACAAGCCTTACGAATGCTACACAAAGACTAATGTTGATTAAACCCCCTGAGATGCCTGCTGACATTTAGGGCATTAGATATGACAAGTATTTCATCAGTAGATCTCTGTGTTCTTTACTAAGGGTTGCCAGCCAGCCACATCACTTTTCAAACCTTGAAGCTTGGCTAAAATCCATCCATTCTGGATGGTGTTCAGAAATGTTTGATGCACTCTTTAAGAGCAGCTGAAGTCCCATTGAAATACATACTGTAGCCTTGACGTAATTTCTACTGAAACAGGAAGTTATGGTGGAAAATATTGAATGGCTCCTCCCTCTTTTACAATAGCCAGTAGCGTTTATTTTACTGGACCTTCTGGAATCTGATGAGAAGATGAAGTGCAGGATGATATTAAAAAAAGCTGTCATAAAAAAGTTGATCCATATTGCAAAAATTGAGAAACTATAACACTTCAATGCTCATGGAAATAAGACAACAGAACTAATCTTACAATGTCTTAAACAACATGATCTCACTGTGGTATAGTGATAGTCACGGAATATTTTGCTCATTTATCTGTGTCATTGTCAAGGATCTCCGCATTTTTCCGTGTCCGTACCACGGACTTTCTTTTACGTGTCAGTTTCACGTATTGGTTACTCAGTTGTTTTTCCTATTTTTAAACCATTGTCGCTTGGGATTGGGGTTAGATTTAGAGTTTGGGTTAGGATGTCACTTTATTGGTTTATACTATTTTTTCTGGATTTTTATACAATTGTTGCCTGACGTTAGGGTTAGAGTTGGGTTTGGGTTAGGATGTCATTTTATGTACAGTAACAGAAAGTCAATCTAACCCCAAACCCAAGAAAGTCAGTGGTACAGACACAAAAAATGCGGAGATAGGTGACAATGACACGGATAAATGAGCAAAATATTCCGTGACTATAACATGGAAATTCGTGAGATCAGGTTGTCTTAAAATACTGCCTCTTTAAGCAGCACACTGTCTTCTAGAAAACAGTATTTAAATAAGCATTGAGGTGCAACTGCTTTATATGCGCATTTTGACAAGCTACACCCACCGTGATGAAAAATATTCGGCTGCGAGACACTTGTACAAATCGACAGTGACAACACGATCACCCACTCCATTTTTTCCACGACTGTAGCATGTCATGCTGCTCCACTTACTACATCATGAGTGATCCCCCTGCCAATCCATTAGCCTGAACAAGCAGCGAAATGCTGTAGCAAGATCTACAGGGAGCAAAATGTCAACGGGACTGTGCCATGTCACAATCCAGTCTTTCATACACGTCTGGTTCAATTGCGGTTTGAGGACCTGATTGTCACCATGCTGGAGTTTTATGAGCTGCAGCAAACCTTTAAATTAACATCTTTATCGCTGCTTTACTAGATCTGCTCTGTTTTGCTCATCGAAGCAAAAAAACAAACAAATATGTCACGCATTGTAAATTTGAAAAAATGACTTGGCAAAGCAAAATGTTTGGAAGTCATGTTTGAGTTGAGGAAATCAGTTGTAAGTGTGAGATTTGGAGGCATTCCAACATATGATTTTATACAGAAACAAAATTATTGAGAGCACAATATGATGTCTGAAATAGATAAAACTACAGCGTACTACATAAAAGTGTTTACTTGTTTACATCCTACATGAATTTTCCCACCATCGACCAGCAACTACATGTCATACGCAATTAGGATTGCAGACATAAATACCATCTTGGCACCGAGTATGGAGTCAATGCTATTGTTTCAATCACCACAAAAAATCTAATGAGCATTCTCTAAATATGAGTCAACTGAAGTATCTTTTTACAATAAACTAAAACATGATGTATTTGATTGGAAGAAATATGGCAGACCTGTAACACTACCCTTAAACATTGCGGGCATTACAGTGCAATTCAATCAGTAGTTTTCCAAAACATCTGAAGTGAATGACATTTAACTTCTCAATCTACTGTAGGTCTGTGTCCTCCATTAAGCTCTATCTGTGTGTATTAAAACTATTTGACTTCTATCTAGTTTTAATAGACGATGGAGTTTTGGAGCATTCAAAGTTATTCTGGTGGCCTGGAGAAACATAAGATCAGAGGTCCTTTGCTTTGGCTTTCTGAGGAAATGTGGTTGTGTTGTGTTCTGGTGGGTGTCATGTGTGGAACAGAGGAAGGAGAAGCAAGATTACACAAACAGAAACTTCAAGCGAAAACATTATAAAGGAAACGGTTAAAGGTCTTAAGTGGGTGTATAGTTATTTCCTACTTACATTCACAAACAAACATGACTACCCAAATACAACAGATGAGGTACTGCAAAAAAGGATTTTCAAGAAAAAAATTCTTAGTATTTTGGTTTCGTTTTCAGTAAAAATATCTAAAAAAAATTTAAAATAAGATGCTTTTTCTTGATGAGCAAAATGACCCAAGAAAATAAGTCTCTTTGTAAACCAAAAATATCAAATTTAAGTGATTTTGTGCATAAAACAAGCAAACAAATCTGCTATATATATATATTTTTTTTTTACTGAAAACAAGACAAAAATACTAAGAATTCTTTTTCTTGAAAATCATTTTTTGCAGTGAAATGTTTTTCACTATAATCAAGTTTTAGAAAGAAAAAAGATATTGGTGTGCTAAAACAGAATCATGTAATAATGAAAACAAACATTTCACTGCAAAAAAATGATTTTCAAGAAAAAAAAATCTTAGTATTTTTGTCTTGTTTTGAGTAAAAAATATCTAAAAATCCTTAAATTAAGAATTGTTGTGAAGAAAAAACATCTCTTAAATTAGGAGATGTTTTTTTTCTTGAAGAGCAAAACGACCAATGGGGTAAGCAAATATCTCTTGAATTTAGTGTTCAAGAAAAATGTTTAAGATTTTTTTGCTTACCCCATTGGCAGGTTTTTGTAATTTTTTTTTTTTTTGCTTGTTTTATGCACAAAATCACTTAAATTTGATATTTTTTGGTCTAAAAACTAGACTTATTTTCTTGGGTCGTTTCTTGAAAATCATTTTTTTGCAGTGTTGCACTGCAGATAATGACTTTCTTACTTAGTATTTGTGTCTTTTTTTCAGTAAAAATATCTAAAAATTCTTAAATTGAGATGTATTGTCTTGATGAGCAAAATGACCTAGGAAAATAAGTCTGGTTTTTAGACAAAAAATATAAACTTTAAGTAAATTAGTGCTTAAACAAGCAAAAAATAAGCCAATGGAATAAGAAAAAAATTATTGAAATAAGTTTACTTTTTTTCATAAACACCTAATTCAAAAAATGTTTTCTTTTTCTATTGGCAGATTTTTTTTGTTGTTTTAAGCACAAATGTGCTTAAATTTGATATTTTTTTGTCTAAAAACAAGACTTATTTTCCTAGGTCATTTTGCTCATCAAGAAAATACATCTTAATTTAAGAATTTTTAGATATTTTTACTGAAAACAAGACAAAAAATACTAAGTAAGAAAGTCATTTTTTGCATTGTGGTTTCTTCTGCTGTGAATACTACATACTGTACACTACACAGGAGACACCGGGGCTACTTGTCACAAAGGGGAAAATTGTCACTAAATTCTAAAAACTTGATAGACGGATTTGTTTGACAGTGAATATACCTGTAATGGTCCAATTATTTTACTTTTATTTTGTAATAATACCATATCTCTCATACTTTTCATACTCCTCTCTATATTTACTGTAAAGGTGCTTTGCTGCAATAAGAAAAGTGCTATACTGTACAATTATTTTTATTAAATTGAATATATAAAAGTGTGACAATTTCCTCTGGTATACCCCTCATATCTTATTCAAAGAACAACAAAATAAGAAAAACTGCCCGAGGGGAGAGTCAGAATGAGTCCTTTCACCTGCACTTTGTCTTAAAGATGTATTCACACACGAGTGAGTTTGGTATAACCATGCATTATCAAGTGTATGACTGAGTTGCACCTGGAGGATTGGCTTACATCTCACAGCTGCCCACCAGCAGAGGGTCATGCCAAATGAGTCAAGGTCAGCCATATCAGCGCTCAAAAATCTGACCCGAGAGCAGTCACGTCTATATCAATATCATTGCGCTGTTAAAAAGCAAGGAAAGTTTACTGGTTGACTTGCAGATTGATTGTGTTTATTTGCAAAGTGCACAAATGTGAGAGGGTAAACCGGGGCAGCGCTGCTGAGTGATGTTGAAGAGATCCAATTTTAAGAGGTTAAAAGTGTTAACATAGCCGTAACACCCAAGTTCCTGTTACACCTTTAAGTATTTTCTTAAGACAAATGTGGAAAATATTAATACTATAAAATAGAGGTATTCAACCTTTTTCAGTCCAAGGAACACCCTGAATAGATAAAGATGATGAGCAGGGCTCCAAGTACATGTATCACATTAAGACTGAATGGTTACGTTACAAAGATATTAAAATAATAATTTTTGGTAAATAACATTTTAACTTAACTGAATAGATTTTATCGTGGGAATGTTAAGCTCTTCATTTAAATAAAGCTTTTATTTTTATTATTAGCTTTTAAATGCATTTTTGTTTGATGCACTGCGAAAATTACTTTCTTACTTAGTATTTTTGTTTTGTTTTCAGTAAAAATATCTAAAAATTCTTAAATTAAAGATGTATTTTCTTCATGAGCAAAATGACCTAGGAAAATAAATCTAATTTTTAGAAAAAATATAACATTTAAGCAAATTTGTGCTTAAAACAAGCAAAAAAAAACCTGCCAGTGGAATAAGAAAAAAATTATTGGATTAAGTGTTTATGAAAACTTAAATCAAGAATTTTTTTTGTATAAAAACTAGACTTATTTTCCTAGGTCATTTTGCTCATCAGAAAATACATCTTAATTTAAGAATTTTTAGATATATTTACTGAAAACAAGACAAAAATACTGAGTAAGAAAGTCCCCAAAATTATTTTGTATTTAAACAATATTTGAAAGACCCCCGGTAATACCACCATACACCCCCAAAGGTCCACGGATCATGGGATCATGCTATGCCAAAAATCTTTAAAGTAGATTCCTATTACAAAGTATGTGCAGAAATCTGTATAGGTAGTCAAAATTTATATTGCTTCCAAAATAAATTTTACACATTTATTAATAAGCCTTTGTTTCTCATGATCTTAAAAAAGCTTTCAAGTCAGTAAAGTGTATATAAACTGAATGGTGGTTTAAATAGCTCAATAAACACTTTAGAACGGGTTTACATGTTAGATAGCTCAAAATGCTTTCAGACTTGTGTTTCCCAGGTCACATGACTAATAATGACAGACATATAATAACATATTTCATAAATGTGTTTCTGCTATATAAACGGTAAAAGAAAAATATAGAAAAATATTATAAAATCCTAAAAGACACATTAGTCAAGCGGTGTAGGTGGCTTTACTCATTTAAAAAGTAATAACTCTTAACTTGCTTAAAGATGCGTAAATCTTCCATCTGCCGGACATAACTGCAGAATGGCATATTTCCCAAATTGCTAGTTGACACAGGGCTGTAAAATGTAGAGGTCTGTGAATTACAGAGGTCGGGTCGTATGATGAACGGTGAGGTCAGTGATAACGACTATGGCTGGTGCTGTGAAGCCAACCTCTGCCCTCTTACTGCTGCAGTTGCACATTTACTTCTCTTCCTGTCTAGTGTTGTTTATGAGAGTTAAAAGCACTGTTATGAGTCTGTTAATGCTAAAACAATCTGTTTAAAGTAATAATCGACTCCACTAACCTCTAATAACCAGCGTGAACTCACGTCATTTCGTACGGATTTTACGAGTTGGCTAATTCAAATGATTTCGTACTAAATGAATCGTGTAAAAATATACGATTATCATCAAAAACCCACCCCTAACACCAACGTCACAGGCAGTAGCAAATCGTACAAACCATACGTTTAAGAGTGATGCATCATAGCACTTGGCATGGAGCTCAACCTGGACAAATGAAGTCTTACAGAAGAAACTGAGGTCTGAAGCCTGGTCTATCTCTTCTGCCATGATCTGAGAAAGTGTTACAGTTAGCTCTTTAAGCTGCTGCGAATGAGAATTAACATGCATTACTACTGTATCTCTTAATATGGCTAGACAGTTCAGACTCTAAAGTCATACAAATTATTTTAGCTTCTATAAGTTAAGACAATTTAGGTTGGTCAAATCTTACTCAAAGCATGTTCAGGCGGCTCGAATCATAACTTTAGTTTTTAAAGGTCACGTTCTTCCTGATCCCCTTTTTTAAACTTTAGTTAAGGGACATTCACACGGGGCGAAAGGGTTAATGCTTGATGGAAGGCTTGTCTGAAGTGTGGCCAACAGCCAATCACAGTGGCCACAACCTATGCTCCGGTTATTCATAAACGTAACTGGCTGGCACTGCCTAGGTTATTTGCATAACGCAAGCTGATTGACTGACGCATGCATTGCCACTTGAAAAGTGAGATATGTTAAACTTCTGCCGCGAGCAACGGCACTGACGTGGCGCCGATGGATCCACAATTCAGTTCGGCAACGCATGACGTTACCCATTAAAAGTGAATGGAAAGCGTTAATGCTTACGCCCCGTGTAAATGCACCGTTAGGGGCTGGACACACCAAAACTTTTAAACGCGGCTGAAAATGCCTTGAGGATGCCGAATGCCAGCTGTTTCTTCAGCTGAGCGCTTTGGTAGCTGTGATACTTCAGCTGCGAGCAGCCGGTTGCTTGCTGTGGTAATGTCCCGCCCCTCCTCCACTGTGATTGGGCGGCCGTGTGAGAACTGACATTGACGAGCGGAGCTTTTCTCCCGAAGTTGAATCTCTTTCAAGCGCCGGTTTTCAGCGCGGAAAAAACCTGCTAGCTGCTGGCTTATTTGAAAAACGCCAAGTTTCCATTGGAAACAATTGAAAACATGCGCCGGCCGCGGGCGGAAAAGCGTTGGTTTGCACGCCCCCTTAGTGTGTAAGCTCAAAGTTCCCCTTTCCCCCAGAATTCCCCATTCAAAGCCTACAACGAATGACCGGTTTGGACTACAGCCCTCTACTTCCCGGTTGAATGACGTCAATATAAGAGTTTTTGACCAAACTCCACCCACAGGAGTCAGTCGCCAGCTACGGCTCAAACGGCTCTGCTAAGCTAAACTGCTGTCGAGTCACAACACACTAAACAAACTACACAACCAAAACTCGTTATGTATTTCTTAAGGAGGGACTTTATAGAACAAGGAAGACATCAGCCCATTTTTAGGACAGTAAAAACAATGCAATTGAGATTAGTAAGTTGCGTGAAAAATAGCACGTTTTTTGCACATGAAACATAAACACAATCATAGCTTCAAAAACACAGGAAAAACTGATTTATCTTATTTAGTAGAGGACTTTCCTACACAGTTTAAACCAAGACTGATGTTATGAAGATGACTACTACAAAGTTTTATGTAGCCTATGCAATGCAAATCTTAATCACCCATTTCAAACTGTAAACCAGTGCCAGGGTGCCATGCAACACTGATCTAGGATGTCATTTCAGTGTGTCAGTCACAAACATACTGCATAAAAAATCCCAAACTGGTATATTCCCATGTGGGAATAATGCTGTCCGCGAGATGTTTGTCAGTTGCTAGGATCCAACAAGGAACTAAAAAAACAAGCTTTCATTTTAACGCATCATTGTCTGTTACGCATGTGGGCTACTAATTTCTGTGTCAGATGAGGTTTGCAACTTTAGACAGGAACCTAAACAATATGGTGAAATGTTGTTGTAAAATCTGTTTAGATAACTGCCAATTGAACTGCAATATGTATATATTTACACATGCTAATTGGTTGCTCTGAAATACAATATCAAAAAATCAACTATTGTGAAACCAACAAAGCATTTTTTAAACACAGTTTGATTTTAAAGGAAAAAATAAGATTATATGCCTTAATAATTTAATAACGCATACTGAACTAGGACTGTATATATCAGTTTAAATCAATCTGAACAACTAAATTAGCAGCATACGGTCTCAAAACGTACTATTCAAGACAAATATTTGGTTATAGTGGTTTTTGCCCATATTGTATAACGGTGCGATTATTGAGACTACAGACTGTTTTTGCAGTATAAACCACATACATTTCACACAATATACAGCAGTCACTCTTCATGGGAAATAAGTTCATGCAATCGTAATATATAAAAGCTGTTTTGATTGAAACATTCAATATTACTGTCCTTACCAAACACAGCTTGAACAAACAATGATGTCAAAAGGGTTGGTAACTATATCTACACGCAACCACTGCCAATAAAAACTTTTTTATTCAGCGAGGTTAGATCTTCTTCTAATGGCACACAGATTCAACTTTGAACATTAATGCAACTCATAAATCCATAATATCTAATTCATTGATCACCTTTTGGAAGGCACAAGCATTAGGGACAAAAAGCTAGTGTAACTGATACAGACTGTTCTATGAATATCACAAACGCAGAACAAGAGCCCATCTGATGTGTTGAATCAAGCCCAATAAAGCAAGGCAAGCAAAGGGGAATTAATTTTCTTCATCCTGTCTCAAAAACGTGAAGTTACGTGCTGTACAGAAGGAAGATGGAGGGACTGTTTGCTTTGACTCAGTGGAGATGAGAGGACAGCGTCCTCCCCAAGAGAAATGTTTGCTTTTGTCTTTTGTGATTTTGGTAGTGTGAAGAAGACATGTGCTTGTTATTATTATCAATACTCTGTAACTGGATTTTTAGTGTCTGTCTAGACAAGTCATAGATAGACTCCTTTATAACATAATCCAAAAAATGAACACAAGAGATAAACTGTAAAACACTTAATTGTAAAATCTTTAAACCAAAACATGAAACCAAAACACTGGAGATACTTAAACTTTGGAAGAACTCCAGGAAGTACATACAGACCAACACAAAACACTAAGATACCAAACATAATCTTAACAAAGTCACATGTCTGAATGCTTATATTTAGCTAAAATATACATATTCATTTCTTTCATTACAAAAACAAAGTTTTTGAAATGAATGACTTGAAACAAATAATCAAGAAGCAGCCAAGAAGAGACCAGAATGCATGGTGACATTGGGTTCAGTTCTGTTTAAAAGGCATCTCAGGCTGAGACCTCAACAAACTACTTGATAAAATGCCAAGAGGACATTTTTGCTAATTCTAGGCAAGGGGAGACTACACTGAAGATGATTAAATTCAAAATATAAAAGAAAAAAAGTGACCCTAAACTTACAGTACAGTAGTGTAAAGAAATATCACATTAAACTTTCTTGGAAGCTATTTGCCATGCTTATATTTATTGTGGCTACGTATTTTATATAAATATTTTTTTACCCTTTCTTCAAGACCCAGACTTTTATTCTCACAATGTAATTGAACAATATTATAATCTGAAAATCTACACAACAAAAGTACACCACATAACACTATGGCACTTTTCCATTGAAGAGTACCGCATGGTTTAGGTCGGGACAGCTCACCTCACTTTGGTATGGTTAGCTTTTCCATCGACTTTAGTAAAACTTCGGAGATGGAGAGATTATGCGTTATATTTCCGCTGCCTACAGCCGTGAATATCATACAAGTGAGAGCATTGTTGGAATGCTTTACATCACCATACATTAATTTATTTCTCAGTCCGCCACAAAATTAAAATTGATCACCACAAATAGATGTTTGCACATCGTGTTTATCACTCCCTCTGTCTCACATGACAGTTTCTGTACAAACACCTGTGGCATCAGTCGACGTGCTCCGCTGAATGTGCCTCCACAAACTGCAAGTCTGAAAAAAACTGTTATGATGTTTCTGATTCTCAGCCTGTGGATGTTTTTCATCGCTAAAGGGAGTTTGGGAAAAGCACAGATGACAACAGGTTTACTCGAGACAGCGCAAGCTAGCATGAAGGTAAAGCTAATCTTTTACATTATACTGCAGTCAGTGCCGGGTTAAGCCTTTGTGAGGCCCTGGGCTAAAGCTGGTTTGAGGCCCCCCCAATATACACTGAAAAAAATAAAGGCTGGATTTACTAAGTGCCCCATTGCGCAATTTTTTTTGTAAAACTTACTAAAAAAAAGGGGATGCAAAAACGATGCACTGTCTATATTTTTTTGTAAATCCAGTGTTTTTTACAGCGTATGTGCAACATTAAATGGCTAAAATTATTTAAATAAATTAAACAATATTATCAAATAATTTTACAATCAGAAATAGCACAGAAAATAACATTTATTTAATAAAACTTACAACAAAAAGTGCCTCTTTCTGCTCTTCTTTAAAAAGAATTCTTCAATTAAATTATTAAAATCAAGTTGACGCAAAAGTAGGCTGAAATTATTTAAATAAATTAAACAATATTATCAAGTAATAATTTTACAATCAGAAACAGCCCAGAAAATAACATTTATTAAATGCAACTCACAACTAAAAGTGCTTCTGTCTGTTCTTCTTTAAATATAATTCCTCAATTAAATTATTCAAATCAAGTTGACGCAAAAGTAGGCTGAAATTATTTAAATAAATTAAACAATATTATCAAGTAATAATTTTACAATCAGAAACAGCCCAGAAAATAACATTTATTAAATGCAACTCACAACTAAAAGTGCTTCTGTCTGTTTTTCTTTAAATATAATTCCTCAATTAAATTATTAAAATCAAGTTGACGCAAAAGTAGGCTGAAATTATTTAAATAAATTAAACAATATTATCAAGTAATAATTTTACAATCAGAAACAGCCCAGAAAATAACATTTATTAAATGCAACTCACAACTAAAAGTGCTTCTGTCTGTTCTTCTTTAAATATAATTCCTCAATTAAATTATTAAAATCAAGTTGACGCAAAAGTAGGCTGAAATTATTTAAATAAATTAAACAATATTATCAAGTAATAATTTTACAATCAGAAACAGCCCAGAAAATAACATTTATTAAATGCAACTCACAACTAAAAGTGCTTCTGTCTGTTCTTCTTTAAATATAATTCCTCAATTAAATTATTAAAATCAAGTTGACGCAAAAGTAGTAGAGCCCAGAATTCTCAGCCCGAGTCCGACCGAGTCCGAACTTTTTAATTCTCTCCATTAGGAATCTGTGTCCGCAGATATAGTTACTGCATCGCGTATGTTTGTGAGTAGAAGTCTGTGCTGTCTGCTGTGAGGTTTTTATGAGAGAAGCACAAACTTTTTAATAGTCTATTTAATATGTAAAACTTGAATTTGAAATAAAACTTACTGCGGAGAAGTTAATGGGATCTCTATCGTCTCTCTTGCTACGTGACACGACAATTATTTATTATTTCAAATCCGTTTACAAGATAAATATATATACATTGTGTTGTTAAATTGATGAAATTATCTTGCTATATACGCTACATTTATTATGAGAAGCCTTTTCTTTTTACTGTTACACTGTAGACAGTAATATATGTATATTATATAAAACTCTATGGTCGTGAAAGCACATTATCCATTATCTGTTGGTTCATGTTGGTCTAGTTTAATTCAGGGTAATCCTTTAATAAAATGTATATGTTATAAAATATTTTATTTTTTGTAATATTCACAGCGCACATTCTCTCGGATCTTTTTAAAACATTTAAATCATTCTGCAAAATTCTGCATAGATTTTGCAAAAGAAATCCGCAGAAATAGCAAAAAATAACTGCTTACACAGCTTGTACAGCTGTACTCTTGCAGCAATTAAAGCAGTTCAGTTTTGTTTTAAATTGCAAAATAGTTATATTTCTTTTATTTTTACATTTTAGAGCAGTTTTTGTTTGTTAAAGTTTTTATGATAACTAGTGGTTAGCGGCCGACAGCAAGTTGACGACATGTATGATGAATTGAGCCTCTAAATCAACACTTCACTTGCCTATAATAACAACTATTTAAAATAAATATTTTCAGCATATCACAATGTTAGTTTAAACGTTTATTATCAACCCACACTATTTTTAAAAAGCGAAGGCAGGTTGCTCTGGGTGCAGAAATTAAAAAATAAAAAGGGCTATACAAAACGAAACGAAATAAACATGAAACAGAATAAACATGCATGTTGCCTTATCTTACGACTTCGCTTTTGCATATACATTTTTTTAATGTAAGGACTTACCACAGAAGATGGCTATTCGTGTATCCATCAAACAGTTAAACTAAGAAAAAAGTCGATCCATACACAAACAAGAAATAAAGACACAGCCTTCTTACACGAAATTAATACAGGGAGAAGTCTTTAATAGATTATGTCTTGGATGCTGTCTTACGTTAAAAGTGTACCCGTTAAAATATTATTACTGCAGTTAAAGAGTTTATTTTGATCATGGTTTGATCTGGA
Source organism: Misgurnus anguillicaudatus (assembly GCF_027580225.2). Taxonomy (NCBI): domain Eukaryota; kingdom Metazoa; phylum Chordata; class Actinopteri; order Cypriniformes; family Cobitidae; genus Misgurnus; species Misgurnus anguillicaudatus. The sequence continues at coordinate 24,553,369 of NC_073356.2, forward strand.
TAATTCTGAAATTAGCCTACTTTTCAGTCATTTGCGATGTTACAAGGTTGAACGTCTACATGATTTGCGAGGTACATTTGCAAATGATTCATAAATAATACCTCTGTATTTTAGAAGTAATGTATACTCAAACTCTAAAAACAGCAATGTGATTGCGGATGCGCTGAGAGAGAGAGAGAGAGAGAGAGAGAGAGAGAGAGAGAGAGAGAGAGATAGATAGAGAGAGAGAGAGAGACCGCGGCCTTGTACAAGAGTGGAAATGATCGATGTTATTTGAAGTCGGCTCTTAAAGGACAAAATATCCCATAAGCTATTACGTAGCTATTATAAAAAAAATTCAGAACATTCTTGCGACCCAGTGGTTGGGGGCCTCTGCTCTAGGTAGCACTTACGCATAATTACGTCAATCAAAATGTTTTTAAAAATTCAAAATAGAATTGTCTCGGAGGCCCCCTAGTGTTCGGGGCCCTGGGCTGCAGCCCATGTTGCCCATTAGGATAACGCGGCCTTGACTGCAGTGATGATGCTGGTAGTGACGATTCTCTCAGACCAATCAGTTATCTACGGTGTTTTCGCGTCACGTTTTGGTATCCGATGTGGTACTAAAAAAAGTATTTGGTACTATGTACTGCACCCAGTGGAAAAGCCCCAAAAGTAATGGCGCTTTTCCATTGCATAGTACCCCATGGTTTAGTTTAGTTTGGGTCGGGTCAGCTCACCTCACTTTGGCTTGGTTAGCTTTTCCATCGAGTTTAGTAACACTTTGCAGTGGGAGGGATTATAGGCGTGTCGTTATATTTGCGCTGCCTACTGCTGTGATGTCATACAAGTAAGAGCGTTGTTAGAATGCTAAACATCCCCCTACATTTATTTATTTCTTAGTCTGCCACAAAATCAAAATTGACCACCACAAACATGTTTGCACATCGTGTTTATCACTACCTCCGTATCACATGACAGTTTCTGTGCAAACACCCGTGCCATCGTCAGTCGACATGCTCCACTAAGCCTCATTTAAGTTGCATATACACATATAATGCGCACGTGCGTTGCGAAAGAAAAATACTGGTATAGTGTTCCTGGTTCTCAACCTGTGGATGTTTTTCATCGCTAAAGGGAGTTTGGGAACTTACAGCAAAGCACAGATGACAACATGTTTGCTCAAGACAGCGCAAGCTAGCACTAAGGTAAAGCAAATCTTTACATAGCGATGACGCTGGTAGTGACGATTCTCTCAGACCAATCAGTGATCTACGGTGTTTTTGCGTCATGTTTGGTATCAGCTGGGATCGCTTGGAACCCCAACCAAGATGGTACAAAAAAAGTATCGGGTACTATGTACTGCACCCAGTGGAAAAGCTCCCAAAAGTAAGCTGACCCGACCCATAAACCAAACCGTGGGGTATTATGCAATGGAAAAGCCCCATAAGCTGACCCGACCCAAACCATGTGGTACTATACAATGGAAAAGCGCCATTAGACTCACATTTCTTCGGCATATCTCATGTGAAATCCTGCTGACAGTGGACAACATTTTTCAAATTATATCGTGTATGACTGTGTATTTGTTTAAATCGTCCAGTTAAACACTTATTGTTTTTGTATGGGCAAATCTGAATTGGTCCTTCAAATTGCTCTGATTTCCTTGAATTAGCCTGATTAATTATGTGTATCTGAATGTATGGGAGAGAGGAAATTTACCCAAACCTTAAAAAGAAAGATTAGGGAACAACAAACAAATCATACTGGAAACCAATCATCTATACCAGCTAAACAGCAGACCTCCAAAAACGAGTGCCTAGAACATGGGAACATTTCTGCAAAGATGGATCACTAGGAATGTGGACTTGGCCTAGCAATCCCCTATGGAACCGTTCTACCCGGTTAAAAATCACATAGGGACATTGAGATATTTTGTATCTCAAAAATAATTCAAGAGAGGTGTCTATTTCAAGTCCTATTTTGGGGGATTTCCTATTTCCTTTCAAGGACATCCATGCCAATATAAAATTCTGAGCATTGTGTTTTTGATAAAAACCTCATAAATAAGCCTGTGAGGCTTTCAAGGGAATATTAAGTCAACCACTAGACTTTGGGCTTACCCACACTTACAATGATGTCATGTAAACATATGAAGGAATTACAATCGTATGCTCTTTGTGTCTACATGGCCCATTGCGCGTTGTCCAAGTGCTTTCGGCTACAACACCCTCTTACACGAATACTTGGCCACATGGGACCCTGATTGCCCAATTTCACACTGGGTAAGGGTGAGACATGCATCATCGTTGCCATGGTGACTGTGCCCTGATGGAGCCATGCAGAAAACAGAAACCGAAGCACAAAGCAAAGTCCATCCCAGTTGGGAATAACATGGACAACTAGTGCATAACTTAAAGCAGAATGTTGTTGTACAATTTACTGATTGACAGATTGATGGCATTATATCTCTCCTGCTGAGCTCAGCATGATGTATGTGCCCTAAAATAGACGCCTTTGCTGTGGTCATCCAACAGTATATCTTATAATTCACTACATGAGTAAACATTTTAACACAATGCTCTGATAATGCCTGCCAGGGTATTTGTGCAAAGTCAGAAATTGTCCTCGTCTGTTTTCAATTCCAAACACAACCCATTAGATTATGCAGCATTTTGTGAGTGTGAATATCCAAATGATTTAACCATAAATACAAGCACATTGCTGTATTTCAATCTGCAAATAACTGATAATACAGAAAATGTTAGTGGACTAGATTTGTGAAATGTAAAAACAAGAAAGTGTTTTAGACAATTATTGCAATTATGTAACATAATAAGAAGCTGTCATGTGCTGTAACATGCTTTCTGATTTAATATCATTTTTATACACATTCTCTGTTGTTTAAGCTACTTTTTAATAACCAGATGGATAGTTGGAAGAGCCTGCATGGAGAATCCTCCCATAAAGAGATATCCTCTCTGAACTCTCTGGGAGCAGTTTGGTTTAGACAGCTTGTTTGTGGCATTGTGTTGTAATACTATTCAGCACTGTACAATTTAGAGGCCTCTTTTGTGTCTGTGCAAGTTGTTTTGTGGCCAAGCAGAGGAGGGAAGAGCAGAGCAAAACGGGATATAAAAATAGACTGATGGGAGGAAATCGTGAGGGAGTGAAAGGAGGGAGACCTATGCATTGGTAGACAAGTCCATAAATAACTTGTGTAAGAAAAAACGATTAAAGCAGATCTATTCACGCAAGCTTTTAAACAGCTATTAGGGTGGCTGTGTTCCCACCTCTCACATGAGCACAGAAACAGATCCGTGAGACACACGGGTGTCACGCAAAAGACCAGACACTAGCCAGAGATCCATTCACAAACACACTTCACTCAGTAATGCGCTCCACTTATGCGTTCTTGCAGCATTTTAAAAAGAGTGCAATACAATGTGGCTCCCCACCATCCGCGGTCTTAAGAAATCCTTCATCTGCGCTGACTTCAGTTTAAACTAACTTGAATTCAAAGATCGCATTTGCTGTGATCTTGACGTCAAAGTGGAAACATAACTGACCCCAATTTACTATACTTTCTTAATGCGTGTTCACGACCTTATTGTGTATGATTCATCGGTGCGTGTTATTCCAAAGAGAAAAAAATGTTTGTCTTTGTACTTTTTTGCAAAATTGCTCTCCCTATTAAATAAGCATCAATTTTGGAGATCTCCTAGCAACCGGGAAGCAACATAACCCAGCCATACATCTGCATCATGGCAACTCTTTGAATTAGGATCAGTGTCCCGTGGTCCTAGCAACATCGTCGCAAACATCCAAATCAACCATCTATACCCTCCACACCCTGGAAGCAATCCAAAGCACCTCAGCAGCCACCTCGCAATTTGAGAAACACCTTAACAACCGCATAGCAACGTCTTGGCAATCAACTTAACCATATGCCTGTTAGAAAATCTTGCATGGAGAAGCATGCAAAGCTTAATTTTCTAGACTAAACTAGATTTTGACATTTTCTAATTCCATTTGGTGTAACTGGTGATGCACAATCACTTACAGAAGCTTAAATAATCGTATTTATTAATTTATTTACTCTGCAGCAACAATTAAATCAAACTGTGAACCATGAGAACTGTAACCGAGTCAACCCTATTACCTGTAGCATTGAGCTTCTAGCCAACATTAATCCTTTAAAGTGCCTACATCACAGAAGTAATTGAACCTAATTACAAACAGTGACTACTTACTAAAGCCGCAGTCATTTTCCACCACTCATAGCATAATGGGGAATGACCTTTAACCTGCTACTATGAACCAGCAGTTCAAGTTGCTTTTAAATTGATGAGAGAGAGAGAGAAGGTAGGGGTCGGGGTGGCAGGTGGTTACATCTCCGTCTTAGCAATTAAACACAGCCCTTCCTAAACAGGTATGGGGTGGAATGTGAGAAACTTGGACCTGGGCCCAGAAATAAGCATGCGTGATGCTGGCCAGGGTTTGGATGATCCCGGCAGGGGTGGCAGCCGGGCGTGAGTGGTTATGGTTGTCACATCCTGTCTGAAAACCCCAAAAGCATAAACATAATATCAAAACCAACCTGATCTCATGAATTTTCATGTTATCCCAGAATATTTTGCAAATTTATCCATGTCATTGTCATGGATCTCCACTTTTTTCCGTGTCCGTACCACGGACTTTCTTTTTTCGTGTCAGTTTCACGTATTTGTTACTCAATTGTTTTTCCTATTTTCTTATCATTTTCGCGTGGGTTTGGGGTTAGCACGACTTTCTGTAATATAAAATCACATCCAAACCCAACTCTAACCCTAACGTCAGGCGACAAATGTTTAAAAATCCAGAAAAATAGTATAAACTAATAGTTAAAGTGACATCCTAACTAAATATTAACCCCAAATTTAACCCCAAACCCACACGAAAATTGTTTAAAAATAGGAAAATAAATTGAGTAAGCAATACGTGAAACTGACAAGAAAAAGAAAGTATGTGGTACGGACATGGAAAAATGGGGAGATCCGTGACGGTACCACAGAACTTTGTGAGATCATGTGATCAAAACAACAGCCACTAGCATAGCTGCTGCTTGTCTTTGCATTAAAATCTTACATCGCACAAGTTCTATGCAGATAGGTTGCACCCATCACCATTCAAACCCTCTTTACTATAATACAGCTAATCTTACAGACCAATATTTCATTTTAATGGTGACTGTAATGTAAAATTGGCGTCAGTTAACTTTGACCAAATCGTTCAAAACATCAAGAATATCAGAGACTGATAAAAAATACAGATAAAACAAACTACTCCCAGTTCTGGCAGGGTTGTATCTGGTAAGAAGACGACCTGTGGCTTGGTCACAGTGCAAGTGTTACAAAAACTGTAATGTGAGAATGATAAGAGGGGAGGAAAATATCATTCACACAAATCGGATGGCCCACACAATTTAACACACACACTCATTTATGATTTCCTGTTATTTCTTGACTCACCCACAGGGACATTTACATCACTCATTAGCTCATCATCTGACTTCTTTCTTCAACAATGCTGCAGTCTGACTCAAGAGTCATTCATATCTCTCTTTAATCCTTAAATCTGATGTTTTGATGTTCATGGAGAAGTTAAAGGTAAGCTCTGGATAAACTCAAACATTGTTCTTGAAATCTGCTTAGATCATGGAAAGTAAAGACAGCTGTGAAGGCAACATTCACATGGGACATCTTCATTGGACCTCATTAAAACAAAGGCATAAAGGGGTGATGTAGGAATTCCCAGGTGTCAAAGATGCAGGACTTGTGCTTTCTTTTACAGTCTAAAAAAAATTGTGCTAAATAGTTCTAAAAGCTTGTTATCATAGGGGAACAATAGCACCTATATAGCACCTCTGTAGAACCCTAATGGTGCTTTTCCATTGCATAGTACCCCACGGTTTGGGTCAGGTCGGGTCTGCTCACCTCACTTTGGCTTGGTTAGCTTTTCCATCGAGTTTAGTAACACTTCGGAGTGGGAGGGATTATTGGCGTGTTGTTAAATTTGCTCTGCCTACTGCTGTGACATCATACAGGTGATGCTGGTTTTACATAGGACGCGGTGTGCGCTGCGCTCGCCACTGGGTTCAGCGCAGCCAAGCGATTTGCGCTCTGCTGGCCAGACCAAAGTATGCGGAGTTTTCCAAACGTTCAGTTGGAGTTTTAAGCGTCTAGTCATTTGATTGTTTTCCTACCTTTACTATAAATACTATAGTATTTATACTTGGGTTAAATAGCGGATGTGGAATACAGATGCTGATGTTGCCCGTCTCGCAAAAGTTAAACTATTTGAACTATGACTGCGGCGTGAGCGCAAGCTCCGCTAGCGCTTTGCTCGATGCAACAACAAACCGTCATTGCGCGGTGCAAGCCATTGAAATGAATGGGTTTCATAGCGCAACGCACACCGCATCCTATGTGAAAGCGTCATGAGAGCGTTGTTGGAATGCTTTATATCCCCATACATTCATTTGACGTTATTTCTCAGTATTTCTCAAAATTTTAATTGGCCACCACAAATAGATGTTTACACATCGCATTTATCACTACCTCTGTCTTACATGACATGAGTTTCTGGACAAAAAACGGTGGTTTCAGTCAACGCGCTCCGTAGGGCCTCATTTAAGTTGCATTTAAGCATGTGTGCGCGTCGCGAATCTGCCGCCACAAACTGCAAGTCTGAAAAAAACTGTTATGGTGTTCCTGATTCTCAACCTGTGGATGTTTTTCATCGCTAAAAGGTAGTTTGGGAACTTATAGCAGAGCACAGATGACATCATGTTTACTCGAGATAGCGCAAGCTAGCATGAAGGTCAAGCCAATCTTTTACATAGCGATGACGCTGGTAGTGACGATTCTCTCAGGCCAATCAGTGATCTACAGTGTTTTTGCATCACGTTTTGGTATCAGCTTGGATCGCTTAGAACCCCAACCGAGGTGGTACTAAAAAGTATCGGGTACTACGTACTGTATCCAGTGGAAAAGCCCCTAAAAATAAGCTGACCCGACCCAAACCGTGTGGTACTTTGAAATGGAAAGCGCCACTTATGGTTTAACATAGCACAACATGGTTCTACACAGGTTCTACATAGGTGATGTTTAGCCTTAAAAATGGTTCCCCTATATGATTACAAGCCAGTGAACCACTTTTAGCACCATTTTTAAGAAACCTTATTTTCACAGAGACATAAATTGACTATGACAATTATTTAATATAATAATATTCTTTTATATCAATAACACAACAATATATTTAGTATGATTTTTATGATTATTATTTCAAAATATATATAATATAGTAGTCTTTGTAGAACTATAGTTGTTAAAATACATCAGTGCCTTTTGTTTTGCCTCAAAATGCACACAAGTAATGTTTTTAGTTAGGCATGTTTGTTAAAACTAGTTATATTTCCTAATTGACCTAAGGCCTAGTCCTGGTTTAAGCTAATCCCTGTCCAGGAAACCACCCCTAAATGTACTCTGTAACAAGCAAAAAAAAAAAAAATGGGCCCCTATAATTTTTACCTGTCACATACAATGAGAGAAGTAAATGCTCATGTTTGAAAATAATGTTCCTGTCTGTTTCCTGTCCAAAACACTTATGTTTGTTTTTATTAATCCCAGCAATCCTGATAATTGTTTAGCTATTTGTGAAACTCATTGCTTTGCTGTAGCATAAAATAAAATGAAAAGGATATTTTTAACGCCAACATTCACACTGAGATTAATGATAAAATACTCCAGGGCAACGAGTAATGCCAAAATATATAAAAGAATAATCTCATTTTTGTTCGGGACCCATCAGATTTTGTCCCTAGGCAAACTAAAAGTGAAAAGCCCAAAACACCTAAGAAAAATAAAAACCCAATTAAAGTCACATTAATCCTAAACAAAGCCCACATTGGGATGGAAATCTGAGCCCATAAATACATTATGCTGCCTACAGTGTGGTTAAGTTTATTTACAAAATTAGGAGGACATTAAGTGACTTATTCATTTGGGTATTGTGAGCAAGGTATAGATTTCATGAGTTTTCTCTGCCCTATATCAAACAGACATGCCAGAGTTTACCTAATGACCCAGATGACATGCAGTTTCTGGAAAATGACTTTTAAAACGGGTAGCATGGTATATCAAAATCAACTACACGCCCGCTCGTTTTGCTGCAGTTTTTATATTCGTCCTGAAAGATGGTGACAGTTGAGTATTGTCTTTCATTTTAATTCCCCTCATGATGCTAAGCAGGCTGCTCTGTTTTGCATTCACATTGAATCTGAAGCAGTGACACCTCTTACTGGTGCCGAGATAAATGCAGCTCTATTCTGGTGCGTGTAAAAGCTATGAAACAGGAAAGAAGAGCTTTTCAATCCGCCAAGCGTATATTCACTTAGCTTCATCCAGCTTGTTGGTTTTGGCTGCTTTTATCAGCAAAAACAAACTCTGATAGAAAGGAAGTCACCCCTAAAATAGCTCAGTCCCACTTTGGCTTTTTAGACATGCTGTGTGGCCATGCAACGGTCCAGTCTTCTTGAATACCCTCAGTGGAGGAAAGCCAGGGGATTTATCCTTTGAGCACCGAGATTAACCTCTTGGTTTTATTCAAGTCATTGCTAGCATGGCGAGATTGAAGTGGAACAATGGGAATTTCACAGGGCCAGGGTTCGAACGTATATGCTCTCTCATCTAAAGCGTCATTTGGCATGAGGCACCATCCTCGGAAACCTGAGACTGGAGAAGATTTTCTTTGAACACATCGAGTGTGAAGATCTATCACTTTTATTCCCTTGAGAACTCCCAAATGTCACTGGCAGAAGCTTGAGATCAACACAAAATGGACTTCAGGCCAAGCCCTGCTGATGACAGTGAATTCCTTGGGCTTAGACAAAATTAGAAATTACTTAGAAAACAACTTTTATAGTCTCTAAAAGAAAGATTATGCTTAAAATGTTATTGATTCTGTTTCAAAAGATATTATTTTCGCATAACTAATGTCATGCATGAAACAATTAAGGAGCTTAGATGCAAAAGCAGCTAAAGCCATCTCCATCAAAAATTAGATAATGATATTAAAAAAATGCTCTCGGCATGTAGAATACATTCGTCAAATACTTTCACTTTAAATCTGCTTAAAGGATTACTCCACTTTCTTAAATAAATATATTTACTCAACCCCATGTCATCCAAAATGTTGTTTTATTTTGTTCAGTCGAGAAGAAATTAAGTTTTTTGAGGAAAACATTCCAGGATTTTTCCCAATTTAAATGACTTTATTGGACCCCAGTTTACAATTTAAAGCTGCGGTCGGGAACTTATTTTATCATATTTTTTGATCATATTCACTGAAACCAACACTATGCTCCGATAGAACAACATCAATTAGACTGTTTAAGAAAAAAACCCGCGCTTCTAGCTCCACCTGGAGCCTGTTATTTGTTTTGCAAAAATCCACCGCTCCCGGTTCATTTGGTCCAATCAGCGCAGGCTGGTTCATTTGGTCCAATCAGCGCAGGGTTGTGTAAAATCTGCCTGTCAATCACAGTACCTGCACGCGCCACAGATCCCCATCCCCCTCGCGCGCGTTACAATATCACGTGCATCCGCCTGAATTCATAGTTGTTTTGGTTTGAACAGCGTGATGGCGGAGAGAACTTTCAGTAACAAACTTCCGATTTCTCGGTTAACAACTAGAGCTAGAAAAACAACCAATGAAAAGAAGGAAACAAAGATAGAAAGTGACTGTGACCGTATTAAAACTAGGATCAATATCGGACCGGCATTTGAAAGGAATCTACGAGATTTCAAGCTGGATGCAGAGCTTGCCACATTTCTTCTCAACAGGTACTTGTGCTTTATCAACCATTGATTGTATTTCGGAGTGTTATGTTAGTAATCTAAGTATTCTTGCTAAGTATGCGTTCACAATAATACTTTTGCACACGCGCTGACGAGAACGAGCTCTGAGGGAGGTTGCTCTGAGTTAGTGGGGGAGGGACATGAAATTGTAAACATTTGGAAACTGCTCAATCCTCCAGAGTTGCCGACAGCAGCTTTAAATGCAGTTTAAAATTGCAGTTTCAACGCCACTTCAAAGAGCTCTAAACAAGGCATAAGGGTCTTATCTAGCAAAAATATTGTCATTTTTGGCAAGAAAAATAAAAAATATGCACTTTTAAACCACAATTTCTTGTCTTGCACCAACCATTTGACATGCCAGCGCGACCTCACCTAATTGCATAAGCACGTCGAAAGTTCACACATTACATATGTGAAACGCACATTTGCAGACTATTTTAAACAATAAACTGACACAAAGACATTAATTAGTATAATTTGACATACAATAACGTCGGAACGGTCATCTTTCTCCACACTTGTAAACACTGGGGCTGTAGTTTCGCATACATCATGTGTGACCTCTTGACGTGATGACGTATTATGTGAGGTCACACGGCTGGTGCAAGACGAGAAGTTGTGGTTTAAAAGTGCATATTTAAAATTTTCTTGCAGAAAATGACAATCGTTTTGCTAGATAAGACCCTTATGCCTCTTTTGGGATCGTTTAGAGTCCTTCGAAGCTGCGCTGAAACTTCAATTTTAAACTGAGGTCCAAAGTCCTTTAAGTACCCGGAAGAAGAATCGGATACACGACGGCACACGTTTTAATGTTTTTTAGCCTGATTTTCACTTATTCATTAAAGGCACACCATGGAACTTTTTGGCGCCGCAGCACTGTCGCAAAGGAAAAGACGACAACTCTTTAGGTCACAAAGTGTGCCTTTCAGCATGTCATGTGTCATATAATATAATTTCATGGGTTTTATTTTCATCAAACACCAAAAAAATCGCGTAGCTCACGTTTACAAGCCAGTTGTAACGGTGGTTGCTTGGTTAAAATTTATATTTTTAAAAAATTGCCCTAAAGGGGAATCGAACACAGATCGCCCAGGTCGTAGGTCAATGACGCTACCACAGTGCCACAATGTCAAGGGATATATGTCTCTCTCTAAACTCTCCAAGTAGCCTCCAGTAAAATTCACGTAAAAAAATAGTGTTCGGGCGCCAGACAGGACTTATATATGCAAGCATTATAACATTACTTACTAGTACAAAAGCACGAGGGCCAAGTCAGCTTGGTCAGAAAGCCCTCCTCTGACAAAACATTGGGTTTCTTTTTCTTAGTTGCTGCTTCGGCCATTACAAAAACATCAGGAAAATAAATAGTTGTGCTCTCACGTCCGAATTTGAGGAAGTGGAGGAAGTGACGTATGCCGTAAAGCAGATTTTTGTAGTTTTTTGTTTTGTTTACTACCCGAAACCCCAAGTTTAAAAGTACGAGTATAAGCGATACAGACCCCGTCAGGCTATGGTCATTCAACCTATTTTAAGTCGATGTACCATCACAAGGGTCTTAAAAATATATTATGAAGGTTGAAAAACTACAAAGTGTCACTTGTCAAATGTTGTGCATGATTTTATTTGCAAAATCAACTTTTGTTCTTCACAGAAAAAAGCAAAGCATATTTTAAGCCTGGCTTTGAGTAACGCATTTTTCATTTTTGTCTAAACCATTCCTCTATACAGCAGATAGTGGCTTTTAAAAAAGACTCTTTAAGATTAGAGATGGTTAGCCATCCACATCCATAAGTGGACAGTTTCCTGTAATGAATGATAAAAGACCACAGTCAATCCACAACAGTCTCCCTCTTATGGACCTTGGATAATCCCTGGACAAACAGAAGCCACCTTTGACTGGACAAGAATGTTATCGGGGTCTGCTCGTCCCCCGGCACAGCAGAATTCCACAGCGAACGCCTCGCCTGGTCAGACTCGACCCCACACAGACCCCTCCGCACCTCCGGCAACACACCGGTCACTATCTGCAGTCTTTCATCAACTTACAGCTTGAGAGGTATTAAGAATTACTCCACAGTCACGGCTCGCTTGATTAAGACAGATAGACCGAGCCTAGGACACTTAATCTTTTGTCTGATGAAATATGTTAACTGCATCCTCATGTTCCTCTAGCACAATTAGACTGAATTAGCACCGAGTATTGCACTACAGCAAGCTTTTCTTGTGCTGTTGGTCCTGTTTTATTTCAAATGCAAAACAATGTGACTTGATACCTAAAGGAGAGCTACCGAATGAGAAAACCTTTCTCTGTCATGGTCTATTAATATCATCTATTCAAATGAAAACAGTGCAGGTATATTTTGTCCCATTAGCTAATAAAAGGTTTTATTATTTGTACCAGTGAGGAGAAATAGTGTCATATAACTAATGCTAGCAGATGTGTTTATATTCCTACGTTTAGTATATTTTATGATAAGCCAGTTACTCATTGGAGTAGAATTCAGACAGCACACACTGCCAAACAACATTTCTTACGAACAATGACAGACTAAAATGTAGTCTGTCTTTTGATAGCATGCACGTCCTGGTAAATGTTCAATAATGATTTTTCTTGTTCTTTTTTTGGCTCTTTGTTTTAAACCATTGCACCATAATGTCATTATAGCCTGCTCTCTTGTCAGCCAAGCCATTTTCCCTTTAAGAAAAGGATCACACCGGTGTCCACAAATACTAATCTGTAGATGTTTCATACCCATCAAAGTAATTCAATGAGACTGCTTTGCAAAATAAATAAGATGGAAATGCTGAGAATGCCGTGTGGTGTTTGAATGTTTGCAAGATAAATTTGCATGCTGCTCACGTTGCAGTTATGACTTTTGCTTTAAAACATCATTTTTTAAAAGCACAAGGACCCCCCATTAGATTGTTACGTAACATTTAAATCATCTTTTATTTAACAAAAAGCTTGCAACATTATATTGTGGAGCTATTAAAACAATTATACAGCCCTTTTCCCCAACGTTTGAGAAATGTGTGCTAATGGTTAATAGCAATGTTAAGGACAATTAATTCTAAAACCTGCATGCAATCCATCATAAAACGAAGGCGTTCGTGCAGGTCGCGTTTTGTAAAAATAAACTGATGGGTCTCCGTGATTAATTTCAGACTAGCCACCAAGATCACATTATTGATAAATACGTGTGTTTAAGATAGTATGGTTTGTTTGTCTAGTTTGGCAAGTGTATGTTAGGTTGTTAGGTTAGTTTTTCTTGCCAAATCCCCTTAGGTTGTTTCTGTAGGGGGTTATTTTTTTGTTTGAGAAGCAATTATCATTAACCAGCAATGTACAAACCACAAAAATATAATTACAGATTATTGTGAAACAAATTATAATAATAAAAAAAATTAAAATATGTATTACTTTAATAATAACTTTCTGGTAATACTTTCTATGAAGCCTGTATAAAAGAATGATATTATGTATATCACAAATGTATCTAAACATATTTTAAAACTTGTTATATGTTTTTATATATTTTATGTTTTGTATATTATATTTATAACCACAAAAAATAAGTGGTTATGCCTTGAACTTTTTTTTTTACAAAATTTAAAAAGCTAAATTTAAAAAATCCAAATGTACACAAATTAATGAAAGGGCATGTACTCAAGCATACTTTAGTCTTACATACTTCTTGCTTGACTTTTTCCACAAAGAAAAAAATGCTCAATTCAAATAAAGATATAAAATGCTGACCCAGGAAAATTCCATGCAAATGTCAACATTATCATGAAAAGTAAAGTTTTAACCCAAGTTCTTAACCATACGGATACCTCAGATGTAAATATTTGGTGATTTAAATACCCATGATAAAGTCTCTATTAAAGTTTTTTAAGCATTTTATTTCACTGTAAAAAATACTTTGCTGCCTTAAAATTTTTTGTTGAATCAACTGGGATTTACAAGTCATTTCAACTTACTATTATTTATCTTGACTAGAGATGAGTTGTTATAACTACAGGTGAGTTGTTATAACTAATAAAATAAAGTTGACTTTTCTCAACTATATTTTATAAGTTGTGACAACTCATTTCTGTTGACATGACTTGTAAATCTAAGTTGATTCAACAAAAAATTTTAAGGCAGCAAAGTTTTTTTTACAGTGTAATGTTACAGAGTGAAGTAAGTGCAAATTTCAGAATTATCACGTCCGTAACGTAGAAATGTCACATCCATAACGCTGTTTATACCTCATAAACCCACAAATAAATCTTCAAATTAAACTAAATATCATTTATCATATATCATATATTGTTTTTTTAGAGAGCTGGACGTTGGATATGATTGCTTTTGGTTTGTGCATTTTAATTCACAAAATTCCTACAAAGTACTGTATGTTGTCTCCCCAAAATTGTGTATTTTTTGTCGTCAATGATTTTTGGTCAAAAAACTTTAGCTGGGTTTACATAACATAGATTTTAAAGCTAGTCTCTGACTTTTTGACCCCATTGCATATAAGTCGATTATATATATATATATATATATATATATATATATATATATATATATATATATATATATATATTTATTTATTTATTTATTTATTTATTTATTTATTAAGCAATACTTCTGTCTCCAAGTTATGTGTGTTAAAAAGTTTCTGCTGCTACTAATTTTTATCCACCATTATTCGCAACTCAAAAATATATCAAATTCCTAGTAAAGCCCCAACAGGTACGTTTTTAGAAAGCAGTGGTGCCTTATCTGCCAGGACAGTTAAAGTTTAGCCCATAATCGGAGGACAGATCTCATCTGCTCTTCCTCCAAGCACTCCAATTGGTCTGTCTTACTTCCTGTCATTAAAGACACAGTGCACCCAACTATCATCTGGGTGACTGACAAACCGTCATCACCACAACGTGTGGAGTCCACCTGAACATCTGCGAAATCCGCTATGCACTCGAGTGAGACACCCCTGCCAGGCAGTTACGTGGTGCGGCGCGTGTTACAAAAGCACGCACACGCTCAACAGAGAGGTCTGATGTATACTAGGTTTGTGACAGCTTAAGTAGTGAAGGAAATGCTTTATATATGACAGGTCTGTATTGTTCACAGCGTTTTTTCAATTCAACAGAATATGCTGAGCAATGACCATAAAAGCAAATGCTTTTAAAATGTAATTATCTGAATATCATCCAAGAAATACTTTCATAAACATCTGAGATATGTTACTGCTGCCTAAACAGTTACACAGTTGAACAGCTGAAAAGCGAACAGGAAAAGTAAAGCACAAGACATACAGCATAAACAGTTTTCTGGTGCCAAGCTTTAAACTTCGGATTAGACTTTCCCATTTATTTTCTCTAACGAAACAGCTGTCCCTCCGCTGCTCTCGTATTACAAAACTACAAGCTGATAATTGTGTTATTATTAGTTGCACAACTTTAAATTACCTTTTGCAACCACTGTGTGTAGTTCTCCATTACATGTTCCAGCTGCTGGATCTTCTGGCTGGGAAATTCTGCTTCAGGTGGAGGGGCGTCCCGCTGGAGTGCGTTGGCATTGTACTGAGCGCCCGTTCTAGATTCTCGACAAGAAGTCCCGGCGCTTCCCTCAGTCTCCGGGAGAATAAAAGTATAACTACACTGTCCGTGTTGGATCCGATGATATTTCCGACCGCTGCTGTTGCTGCCCGCTTTGACCGAGGAGCTCCGGGTTCCTTCTTCAGTTCCTCTTTTCTGCTCACCCCCTGAGCAGTCTGCCAGCACCAGCAATGATGCCAGAGAAGCGCAGCAGCAGAAAATCCAACCCCACCGCATGGCAGGAGCTGGGGGTAAGGTTGCAAATATCAAAGCTGTGGTTCAAGTTCGTTTGGTGGGCGTCTTTGGTGCCGTCTGCTCCTTTATTCCAAAATCAGGTGGAATCAGTATGTGCAGAGATATCTGATTGCCCTGGGGCTTGAGGTTATGACGTCCGTACCGGACTGTTGTGGAAGAGAAAGCCTGGAGGTCATCATTGATGTTGTCTGTCACAAACACTTCCTGTCCTGTAAAGAATTTAATAACTAGATGGTCTTCTGAGGAAAAACTAAAGCCTTGAGAAACTTCACATGTGGGTCGCGTTGGGACCACATGCATGTAAAATACAGCTGTGCAGTTATGAGGAGTGCACAACAGGGTCCATGAAGATGTGGATTAAAGCATGTTGTCAGACCTCCCCTGACGCTCTCTCTCTCTCTCTCTTTCTATGTTTTCTCTCTGTGGTGTGTGTGTGACCAAGTGACTCGATGACTTTGCTCTGGGGGTCTAGCTTGATCTGAGCCTGCCCCTCACAGTGACTGAGAAGAATGTGTGGGCGAGTAAGTGTGTGTGTCTGTGAGAGAGAGAGAGAAAGAGAGAGAGAGAGAGAGAGAGAGAGAGAGAGCATAGTGGGACCCCAGCACAGAGGATGTTCTCAGTGCCTTAGGATCATTTTACAAACTTTCTGACCCTGCATTTGTATAGTAGCCCTGCCTCCTGTACACAGTAACTGTAGGAACTTTTATTTATTGTTTATTGTTCACTTTAAATCCATTATTCAATTTGTCAGTTTGCATGTGTTTGCATTTAAGGTATAGTGTGTAATGTGGCATTCACACCAGACGCGGAAGAGGCGGCAAGCACGAATGATTAACATGTTAAGTCAATGCAAAGACGCGAATAGGCATCCTGCGGCATGCGCGAATTGCACGGTGCGAATGGCACGTAATGCATGAGCCGAAAAATCAGAACTCGGCGGATATTCGCAATACATTAACCAATCAGGAGCTTGCTCTAGTAGTGACGTGATTACAGGGAGCGAGCGGAGTCGCAGAAGCCTAGCCTGGCTCCGCCCTCCTACGTTCTTCCGCTTAATTAGGCTTCAGAACAACGTCTGGGACTGCTGTGTAGAGTTTCGTTTTCTCCGGTAGGTCCAATCAGCGAACAGCCGGGAGTGGCTAAGAACGCAGACGTTGAGGTCGTGCGCCAGACTGAGTGACATACGTCACGACCAAACGTTAGCGATTGTTTATGGCAGATTCAGAGTGACTCTGGGCAGATCCAATAGTTTTAAACTTCACAGAGGACCCTCCTTAATGGAAGTAACGCTTTGCAATGGAGCGTGGCCAGACTCTCTGTACAAATGAAATGAATGTACGAGAGTCTGGTTGCACCAGGCTAGCAGAAGCCCCTCCCATGATGCGAATTCCAGCGTGAATGTCTCAAATGACTAGAATTTAATGCGCAAATAAAGTGAGTAAACTCAAAATGTTTAAGCGTACAACTACGTATGAATAGCGCATTTTTGATGCCTCTACCGTGGCTGGTGTGAACGCACAGTAACACATATCATATATCGTATATCATTAATCATAAATCAAATATCATATATCACATCATATATCATAAATCACATATCATATATCACATCATATATCATAATTCATATATCACATCATACATCATATATCATATCATGTATCATTTCATGTATCATATCATATATCACATCATCATGTATCATATATAATATCATATATCATATTATGTATCATATCATATATCATATTATATCATGTATCATATCATATATTATATATCATATCATATATCATATCATGTATCATATCATAGCATATTATATATCATATCATATATAATTCAGTCTGCTCCTAACCAAAAGTCATATAGATCCAGAATTTAGTTCATTATAATGCATGGGTCCTATGAACTAATGGTGTGTTTAATGTCCTATTTAGGGCCCCTGGTCACCATCCACTTTCATTGTAAGGAATATTTCATAAACTTATTTTGTGTTCCACTGACAAAAATATTAAAATAAGTTAAGAACAACATGCAGAAAGTCAATCATGACAGATTTTTCAATATGGATAGAACTAAACTGTCTAATCCCTTGTTATAGAGACAGTCTACACTATATCTATGTCTTATAAATAAATGGAAATCAACACTGCAAACAGTTAATCTCCTTGACTTAATTTTCACCCCCTCCAAAAAAGTTGTCTGAAACTGCCCCTGGAATGGAATGTGACATTGTGAAACTCAGTTCCCATCCAAAACGCAACCCAATTCACTGCATTTCACAAAAACAATCCAGCACTGGCCTGATGGAGGAGCTACATCATCAGAGAAACCGCATCTCATTTACACTGATCTTGGACCAGTTCTTCCAATCCAGAACTCTCTTACTTTCAACTATTGTAAGGTAAAAACAAAGAGTTGGTCTCATACCGCAACCAAGCAATTGGCATGATACTGTGCTTGGAGACAGGATGGCAAAGGTCAAGTTCCAATTAAACCCCCCGTGCGTTTTTTCTCACCCCTTACTATGGCAACCTGGCTGGCAGATAGACTGAACTCTTTTTAGTTACAAGGACTATGAGACAGCAACACAATGCAGTAATCCATACAAACGCCCTCCTCCTTGCGGCTTCTAGCTTAGATGTAGGCGCTCCAAGATAACAAGCCCAGAATAACCATGAGCTACTCTTAACTTTAAAAGCATGAGTAAACATTTCTCTGAAAACTTGCTATGCTTGACGCCAAACCCTGTCGAAACTTTAGACGCCTGTCTTACGACCATATAAGTAATACAAATCCACCGATTTCAGACGGCAACGATAACAAATTAAATGGCCAAACAAAGTGAATTTGATAACATGAACTAAAACTTTAGGCTCCCATTGGGAGACTTTGTATCATGTTTACAATGTAGTACTGTTGATCAGTACTTCAAAGTCCAACATGATGAACGGTATGTGAGTTTGGCATTTCCTCAGGTTTTCATGGAAATGCACAAGCTGTGGATATTTACACCGTCATAATTGATTTGTGTAATCTACGCACCAAAGTCGTTTCTGGAATGTAAACACGGGACACTCGGCGAGAAAACAAATTTATGCATTCCGTTGCTTTCAACTGCTCGGGGTTCCAACGTTTTTATTATAGAGCACAGCTGGAGCTTGTCATATTTCTGACAACAAAAATTTTTATCATATTCTTTAAGCCAGTTTTACATACCAAAAATGTTTGCTATGGTAAAGGTCATTTTTAAGAAAAAAAGCATGTAGATCATGATTTTAAATGTGCTAAGTGTGCTAACATGTTCATGTAACTATTAAAAATTGTTCAGCATGGAAGCTGCTTCGAAAACGCCAAAAATAACAATTGGAACGAGTTACACAGCGATGAGCTCTTCATTGTCATGATGAGTCCGCCGCGGCTGGGGTTTGGCTAAACATTTACTCACAGGAGCTTTTTTGTCAATGACAGAGTTGAACCAATGCCAGCACATTTCAATGGATAATTACCAAGCGCTAATATGTCATACAATCGCATTCTTTCACTTTCAATGGACCAGTTCATCCCATCTATAACCGAGGCCTCTCAGTTCACCGGGTCCCCAAGGGGGCCCAGTGCTGCCTCATTCAAATGCGTCCCACTAAACGCTTTCAACATCTTATTTGATAGCATATATCAGGTCTGGCGAGCTCAACGCATCCAATTCAAAGCGGCCTTTGAATGGACGTGACGAATATTGAATGCCGAAGCATGAGGAATGTTTTGTATGCAACCTTCACAGGCGCATGAGTGTCCAAAAGTGGATCGTTTCAAAAAGAAAGCAAAAAAGAAAGATGCTCATCATAGGTGGAGTGTTTAGTCTGACATGTTTAGTCTGCACCATAGTCTAATTCTTTTGGACAGATGGTTTGATTGATTCTTTAAACAGCCCAGTGTGGCACATGCCGACAGGGATGATGTCATGAACCGAAGTTTGCTGGATGAATGACATTAGTGGTTATTACACTAAAACTCCTCCCAGACCGGTTCTCTCACTGAGGTCTAGTTATGTCAAAGCAAAACTGATAGATAAGTTCACGTCAGGTTTATGGAACGTGCGCTCTTGTGCTGTCAGTCAAAAGCTAAATGACACGTCTGGGTGATTCTCGCGAAATTATACTTATGAGGTGTCATGAAACATTTTGAAAAAAAGTAAATGCTATCAAAATAAGAAGCATACAGTTACAAACATCTCTTCTTGTACTATTTTGCACATGATTTCAAATGACATCATACAAACCAATTTTGATGTTTTTTCCACATTTAAGGGGAAATTTGTCAGTATCGCAACGTGTCCATGACTGGATTTGACATGTGGTATTTGGTGATCATTGGTGAATGTAAAGACAATAATAAGGAATATAAATGTGTCCAAGACCAATTTTCTCACCCTCCGCAACAATTTTCAATCATTGTTTAAGCCCTCGAAGAACTAACATTTTAAAAAAAATTGTTGGAAGGGACATAATTGACTGTGACACTCAAGATGGCTACCAGGTAAGCAGTTCTAATTTTTTCTCTCCAGATAAAAGTTGAAATTTTGTTTGTCGTAGTACCTAGACAACTTTTTAGTACTCATTACTGAAAGATGAGTTTGTAAATGCATATATTTAATGTAATATAATGTTGCGGTAATGATGATTTTTGATAATGATAATCTAAAAAGTGTAAATAATTCTATGGGAAATATTTTTTAAATTTTGGCAGACACGTTTATCCCAGGCGACTTTTCAAGGTATACATTTTTTTTAATTTATGTGTTAGCTTCGTTCAACCCATGTATGTAAAACATTTATATTTCTACTTTTACAAAATGAAACTGAAAGCATTGTGAAATTCTAGCTTTGCTTTTAATTTGCAATCGACAGATTTACTGGCAAAAAATAAAAGGTAAGCATCCTGATCTTCTGCAGCAATGGAACTTGATTTTCATCCAAAACAAACCCTTACAGAAGACATGACTCCTTCCCTGCGTGTGTAGACTTCATCCCAGGTGCTAGCTGATGTATGATCTCAGATCTAATTGCCCATTCAAAGCCAGAATGTTTAAGTTCTCAGCTCTGTTTGTGCTTCTGATCTCTCTGATCAACAAGTGCTTGCTGCTGTTGGTTCTCTTATCTCTGCAGGCCACGGGAGGATCTGCTCCTCATAAGAGTGTTTACAAAGAATTCAGATCCATACCTCATCTGACCCCCACCCTTAGGTCAACACACATTTCTCGTTCCTCAACAGAACCAGTGGACTGAGAAATTCACTGTAGTATAAGTTAGCATACTTGAATGAATTTATGTTTGTTGTGACCTTAACATTCTGATCTAAGAAAATGTTTACAAATATACCTTTTTTGCATCTTTTGCGCACGCAAATATGTTATTTTGTAGTTGGGGTGACAAGTGTGTTCAAATAGAGAGCGACACCCATGTGACACTCTTTTATCCAGGTGAACATACTTCAACAGAAGGAGGAAAGCAGCACGGTTGTGTTTTCCGTGTGGTTTTAGATGCAAAATGTGAACTGCCCCTTAGACAGTCTTAAAGTCACAATGAAATTTTAATTATATTATTTTAAATAAAAAAATTTAATTATTATTTTTTAAAAAGCAACTATCGTTTGATTCACAATTTTACATTTCCTTTGGTGTGTATAACAATATGCAAAAGGTACATACCCCAAAGTAAACGATGACGCAAGTTATCGTTTCCAACGTAAATCTCTGTTCTTGGCCTACAACAAACACACGGATTGTAGGCAACAGTTTACTTCCTGGGCCTGTAGATGTGGACAAGACCGACATTATCATAATTCCTCCGCTTTGACTCATAACCTGTAAGTTAACTCTTCTTCTTTCAAACATTGTAAGGAGCGTCACATTTCTAGCTGACGACAGAGGTATTCAGGCCAATCACAACGTTCAAATTAGCTGGCCAATCAGGGACACCGACCTTTTCAGATCGATGAGCTTTGTACAAAATCAATGCGTTTGAGGAAAGCAGTATATCTGGAGCTACAAAAATGTTTGGTATGTGGAATTTTTTTTTTTTAACCATAAACCACACAAACACATTGTATTATACCAAATAAACAAAATAACCTTGTTTTTAAGTAATGAAATAGGAGCACTTTAAAAATACATGTGCCCTCATAATCTTTAATCTAAAATGCGAATCTTCTCGGGACGATCTCTATTTACTTCCGGTCACAGGGTGGGCGAGGCCCAGGAAAAGATAGCCGCAATTAGCAAATAGCAACATGACCCAACTTCCAACGATCCAATCAATTCTCGATGGACAGATTCAAGTCCAGCCATACCTTTTATCATTTCAGAAGACATTTTACTCTGATATACGTCATGATGGGGAAAACAAAACAATCACTACTTCAGTTTCATTGACTTTAGGTGCTAAAATGGGTTTTGAAGGTAAACAGGTTCAGGGCTGGCGTCAAGGGGGGCATTTGCGGGCCGTGCCCCCCCAAACAGGTTGTTGTGCCCACTACACAGTTTTTATTCATTTTATATATATCAAGAATAATTCAAGTAAATTAAACATTAAATGTTTCATGATTTTTTATGTAATCAAATGAGGAAAATACAGTTGATATATGTTTTTTTTATTATTAAAATAGAAATTCTGCTTATCTGCTAGAATACAACATAGATAATATGACAGGAAATCATGTGGAAGTGAGAGTTTCAAACCTGCATTTCCCATATAAGCACCTAGGCACAACTCCACCAACCAACGTCCAGTATGAATTATTTTCTTGCACAAAACACTTTCCATCATAAATCAGGCCTGTGGTAAACTGACATGTGACCTGGTTAAACCATTCACCTCACCATCTCTCTTTGCAGTTCAACACCCTGCACCATCAACAAATTGTTACAGTGAGAAGAGACTGCAAACGGTCATCTGCTGTACCATCTGTGGTTTGTAACTCCATGCATTAGATTTCTCAGATTACAGGAATAACCCACTAATCAGAGCGCTCAGATCCCCAAGTGTGATATGTTATGTTGGGGATAGAGGTCTGTCAGTTGTCCACATCACCACCACCACCACCACCACAGTAATATGATCTTTTGTGAGATTAACTAGGAAAGCACTGAAGAGGCCTTAGATCACTAGATGACAAAGGTTTGCCTCCAAATGCGTTAAATAAATGTGGTTATCCTGTGCGGAATCTGCTTAGATTTCACATCTTAAGAATCCCAGCTATCTTCTTAACCACATAATTTTTATTGGTCATGCTTGCATTCAATTTGGTTACTTTCCCAAACATGATGCCATTTGTTAAGGTAAATTTTCTGTGTGGTTGTTATCTTATACAGGGGAGGCTCGTGACATCATGATGAAATAGTTTGATCCTTTTATAGTCCTGCACACTAATACATATATATATATATATATATATATATATATATATATATATATATATATATATATATATATATATATATATATATATATATATATATATATACAATGTACATTATTTTGAACATCAGATCACAATGATATTACGCAGTGCCCAAAAATAGTCCCCTGTCATTGAAAGTTACTTAGGGGACTATTTTCGGCTGCTGCGTAATATCATTGTGACCATGTTACAGCTGCAAAGTCCTTGATTGTTACGCCAGAATGAGAGTATAGTTCATAGCCATATCTGCCTAGAAAATCGCATCTTTACATTTTCTGTCAGTCTTTGTACACAATGTAACTACAGAAGAGTCAAGTTTTAAAGCAACACTATGTAGTTTTTTTACCTTTAAATAATGTCTCTAAAATTATTTCAGTGATTACCTGGACAAATTGTACTGTTGCTGCAACCTGAGCAGCCTCCTAGCTGCTACAAGCACACTCTAAAAGTTGCGGTGGAGGGTAGAGCACACAGCCCCGCCCCTCCCCCTGCCTGCAGAAGAGTATCTGATACCAGGCACTGTTGCGCTTTTCAACCACATGGGGGAGCTGTAAGTCATTTTTACATGGAAACTACATAGTGCTGCTTTAAATAGGAAAAATATCCAAACTCTTTGGTTATTTTTGATTGCTATGCTAATGGTCTAATCAGATTCAATAGATTATGCTAAGCTATGCTAAAAGTGGTAGCACCAGACCTGGAGATCAGCTGAATGGATTACAAAAAATGTAAAAAAAAAAATTAAGTCTAGGGGAACTGAAAAATTGGCATATTTTCAAAAAAGTGGAGTGTCCTTTTAAGGAGAATCTCATTAAATTACTACACCTCCTCAATTTGATGCATAATAGAAAATCTATAAAATAGAAACAACCTGTTTAATGGTCTTTTCATTATTTTGGATGATTTTATGTACAAAACAGTAATCATAAAAACTGACATTAGCTGGGTTTTCACACGTATTTCTCGTTTGTGGAAATATTGGAGTTCTTTAAAATTCAGTTCAGTAAATTCTAGCCCTTAAGGGTCATAGGTCACCTCCTTAGTCTATGATCAGTAGACATCATCCTGGCATGATAATGTGCTGACTGCAGTTACTTTAAACATCTGCTTTCCTATGAGGACACGCAGTGAGTTTTCTCAGGCCTTGGATAACGCATTGGGACAACTAACGGCAAGACCCTCTCATACTGCCAAGAACATAAACGTAAAGGTCCTTCTACACTCTCCTATGAAGGATTGAAGGAAAGACTCTGATAAAACTCTCACAGAAGACTGTTTCAGTCTCGTAAGTGCATCATTAAGCATTGCAGACCTCACAGAGATAGCACAGGGTTTTGTCAATTCTGTCACCGTCGTAATCCTTTAATGGTACAGCTAGCAATTCGGTCAGCCAAAAAATGTACACAACTCATATAGCACGTCAGGTTCTGCTCATTGATAACAGAAAGAGAGCTCTGTAAAGAAAGTCACTGTTCACTTTATCTTTCTTTTCATGCCAAATTGTGGAAAGCACAAATCTTCAGTCTCAACTTGTCATACGGGGTGTGTGTGTGTGCATGTGCTGTGTATACAATGCAGGTCATTCTATACCCACACAATTTTTCAAGTCTTTCAGTCGAATTTGATTGTTGTTAATTGTGGCAATTATGCGCCGCACAGTGGCTTTGTGTTCACCCAAACAAATTACGAAGGTGCCAACTGAAAAATAGTGGAAAGTCAATAAACACATTTAAGGTAAAGGTCAAAACAAACTTTTTAAAGGATCTCACCTACTCCAAAAATCATTAAGCAAGGATCATTTCGAACCTACTGTAAACACCTGGACTGTCAAAGCTAGACAAGTGATAGAGATATACGGCCTCCTAAATCCTTAAGCTTGTATTACATCTTCATACGCTTTAAATGTAAATATTTACTTTCAAAGAAAGGCACTGACCACAGCAACTGCGCCCCATCTGGAGTGCAGCATGAACATTACACGGCCTTTATGTTCCACAGACACAAACATTGGCATGATGAAATATTTGTGATGCTCGTATTCATTTACATGCTTCACTACAGTACACTCTTGATATATGTTACCTACTTGAAAGCAAGGCTCTGTGGGAACATAACAAGATGCCCAGGTCAGCACATAATGTACTGTAGAGCTGTGGGTAGCCTTTGTACAGCTGATACCTAAAACCACTACATTACATTATTATGGGATGGTCTAGTAAAATGTATATCAATTTGCAAATCTTTTAGGAGTTGTACTGCACATTATCAAGTGTGGGTTAAAGCTATCATCCACTAGCCACTGAAATGTGGCAGGTGCCCTATGTTAGCTGAACAAGACAACCCACCGGCAACTGCATGTGGAGGGGCATACAAGAATAAAGGGTCCCAAATTGATCTTGCATCTGATTATAATAAAGAGGAGAGATCCCGTCTTCGACAAATTCCATTTTTCTTTCTTTGAAAGATTTTTTTAACAACTATAATTGTTGTGCACGGACACCCATTATAATAATGTGTCTATTGTGACCCTCAGTATAAGCATTTCTGAGTATTTCTGTGTCATTTGACAATTATTATTTATTATCATTAACTTTTTAATCCGTTTCCAGGTGAAGTCTGGATCTTTGCGATATGTTTTTGAAAATTGAATGTCAAGCACAAGTGAATCAATTGACAGTCACCCAAAATCTCTTGACGTGGCCTCCTCGTATTTTGACATGTCTTTGACGCTATAAGCTTTGTTGTGAATTCCTTTATAAAATCAAGATGATTCAATAGTTTTGCTTATGTTTCCATTCTTACTCCACCTACAGTGACCTCATTCAGAGAATTGGTAGACCAACCTTTGGGTTTAAAATAATTTGCTTTACTTGTATGTTTTTGCCAATTGCAATTTACTGTATAATTTACAGGAGTCCACTAAACTCTTGTTTTAAAGGGACACTCCACTTTTTATGAAAAATACTCATTTTCCAGCTCCCCTAGAGTTACACATATGATTTTTACCATTTTAGAATCCATTCAGCCGATCTCTGGGTCTGGCGGTACCACTTTTAGCATAGCGTAGCATAATCCATTGAATCTGATTAGACCATTAGCATCGTGCTCAAAAATAACCAAAGAGTTTGGATATTTTTCCTATTTAAAACTTGACATCTGTAGTTACATCGTGTACTAAAACCGACGGAAAATTTAAAGGTGACATAGAATGATTGAACGAGGTATTTATCCTTGTTCTGTGATGTGACATGTAGTTTGGGTCTGTAATGCCTTAGAAGCTTCCTAAAAACCTCTCTCAAATAGCTCTATTAGGGTGGGGGAATTTAAACAAGTGGTTTTGCACCTATTTGGCTCCCCCTACTGGCTTAACTTGCAATCTCATTACTGATTGGCTGACTTTGCTGCCACTCTAAAAATCTAGCCAATTATTTTAAAGGGGCAGGGAGATGCCTGTGATGTCATAAGCATCAGTTTTTCAGATTGGGATGTTTTCTGGCTGACATTTCTAAAAGAGGAATTTCTATGAGACTGAGATGTTTAGAATGTCTAGAACTTTTTGTATGTTTGTGAATGCGGGTAGACTACCATTATTCAACAAAGACAAGATAAAAATGGTTTTTCATTCTCTGTCCCCTTTAAAGTTGCGATTTTCTAGGCAGATATGACTAGGAACTATACTCTCATATTGGCGTAATAATCAATAATCATGTAACATGGCTGCAGCAGGCGTAGTGATATAATGCACTGCCGGAAAATAGTCCCCTGAAATTGAAAGTTACTAAAAGGACTATATTCGGCTGCTGTGTAATATCATTGCGCCTCCTGCAGCCATGTTATAGCAGCAAAGTCATTGATTATTACACCAGAATGAGAGTATAGTTAATAGCCATATCTGCCTAGAAAATCACAACTTTTAATTTTCTGTCTGTCTTAGTACACAATGTAACTACAGATCAGTCAAGTTTTAAATAGGACAAATATCCAAACTCTTTGGTTATTTTTAGTGCGATGCTAATGGTCTAATCAGATTCAATGGATTATGCTAAGCTATGCTAAAAGTGGTACAGCCAGACCCTGAGATTGGCTGAATGGATTCCAAAAATGTAAAATTCAAATGTTTAACTCCAGGGGAGCTTAAAAATGAGCATATTTTCAAAAAAGTGGAGTCTTTAACACATGGTTGGGTAAATATTGGACAAAACCAATTTATTTGGGTTATAAATAAACCTACAGTATGCTGGGTCATTGTAATTTTCTGGTTTTTGAATCACGTTCTGAGTTACATTTGTTTATTTGTATCCCAGCACTGTAATTCCAGGTTCTAGAATGAGCAAACAATGTAAACCAAGGCCACCCATTAGCTCTACATACAGTGCTGAGGTTTGCTCCTTATATTCCGGAATCTATAGACAGAAATGGGACGGAGCCAAATGGAACTTTTCAACACAACCCAACACAAAAGCTGTTAATCAAAAAGACACATTTTTTTATGAAAGTCCTCCCATGCATTATGCTCTGCATTATAAAGCATTTCACTGCACTTTAGTGTATTTCCAGAGAGAACTTGGAGCCAGGAAAACATGCTTTGTTTCCGGTCAAAGGGTGAAATCTCCGTAACAAATTCTTTGACAAACATCAACGGGAAAATAAATAAATTCTTCAGCGTACAGTGTGTTGAGAGCTGCTTTATCCCGCGAGCCGTCTGTCTTATTGCTGTAGACATTTATAGACCTTTGCAAACTTGATAGAGATTAATGATTATGAAATAGAGCTCAAGTGAATTCAGAGTACCTCTGCACCAAGACAGGAGGCAGATACCTACCCTCCCTTCTCACTACATATAATGCCGATCTTAAAAAGAGCCATTGCACCAGTGTTTGGATGTTTTAACTATGACACTTTCTCGTAAAGCCCTTGGACACCTTGGAGACTTAAAACCATCAATCTCAATGCAAAACATGCATTGTGTGACACATCAACACATCTTTGCTTGGTGGAAAAGTATTTGTTTTATGACATTAAAAGTCATATCAGGTGTCACACATAGTGCAGTATGAAAAAATATTGCTGTTAAAAACCAGAGCTGACCCAATGTTTAATGGACCAGCTTTTTATGTTACAGCAACTTTTTAGATGAGGAAAATTACATTACAGTAAGGGGTCCATTGCAAGCTAGGTGAACCTATACTGCATAAAATCTTTTAAACCACGATACTTTATAAATGCTGTTATGCACTATCCACAAGCATTGTCGCTTTTACAATGCTTTAAATAATCAAGAATGTTGTCTCAAGGTTAAATGACATTCAAAATCTATTAGCATGAAAAATAAATAAAAACTAATTTTTAAGGGGAGTAGGTTGAGCACAAATGCCCAAACACATGGTGCATAACCCAGTGACCTTGGGTCAGGCAATCAAACTAGGTTGTATTTGTTGATTTTACCTTTCTGACAGTTTACCGAACTAGGAACTTGTTAGCAAGAACATTTCCTAGTTTTCACAGATGTGTTACTGTGTTACTTGTTTAAAACAATCACTTAAACGAATGCCTCTCAAAACCAGCTGGAGAAACACAGTCTGATAACAGAGAAGTTTTATTTATTTACATTATTGCTTTATTGTGTCAAAGAAAACGAATCAAATACTGTTAATGGGGTTGCTCACGGGGCGAAAAGTGCCGCGCCCCGTTGCGTCACATATCTAAAAATCAAACACATTTATTATTATTATAATATTTAGACATGAATAATAAATATGCTCCTAAAATTACATTATTTAATTAATTATTTATGAATTTCTTTTTTACGTAGGTTTTGAAAACTTTTTTGTAAAATATATTTTTCATGTTTGGTAAGCATTGAGTGAATAAATGGATTAAAGGGTTTTAAATTTGTTTTAAACTTTTAAATTAATTATCACTTTTTACAGTAGCCTATACTGTGTGTCACAAAAGTAAAAACTGGTTTAATTGATCCAACATTATTATTATTATTATTATTATTATTATTATTATTATACAAATAATTTTAAAAGGTCACTTCAGCATGCAGGTATTTGGATATGAAGAGTTTCGTTGCAAAACGAGATAAATCAATTTTTTTACATTTTTGTCAAAACATGTTTATTATTATGTTATCATGTTATTATTTTGTTTTATGGTGCTACTTAGCTGTATTTTTTTAAGTTATGAAGGTTTAAATCAAAACAAACCAACTGCAGTTGCATTGAAATTAATTGGAATGCACAACCAAAAAACGAGATTTCTGAACAATTAAAAAAACGGTGGTTATCTCGTTTTGCAACAAAACTCTTCATATACACTTCTGAATCAAGGGTCAAAGATTGTAATAAAAAAAGAAATCTTAACATCATCCATCTGGCATCCTTTCAAAACATAAAATACATCAAATCATGTAAGAGGAAATACAACAAAGAATTGATTTCAAACTTTTCAGAATGAGACCATCAATTTAAAATTTAAAAACATCTCTTACAGGAAAGAAAACGAAGTGGAACATTATGGACCCGGATGATGGAGAGCGAGATGAAGTGAGGTATTTTGTCTCAAGCAGGCCAAATGCCAAGAACCAGGTAACAAGCAAGCAATTGAAGGACTGATAAATGTACAAGGATTTCTCTAAACTGGCCAAAAGTAATGTTAGCAGTTGTCCGTTACTAACACAGGCCAGATATCCTTTCTCAGTATTCCCCAAAGCACTAATGTTATATTGTAGAACATATTTGCAAAGTCCAACACTTAAAAATAACATTTTAACATATGTTTCGAAGTCAAGGTCAAAACGTCCATCATTCAGTTCACTTTCACTATGAGGACATTTTTCCCAAAGTTTTTTTTTTACATTTCTTGTAAAATATAATAATTAAAGCATGTTATGGCTAAAATAAATCGTTTTTCAGACATATCAGCTGAAGATTAATGTCAAACAGCCTGTTTATGGTAAAAGCACAGAAGTCAAAATGATGTCTCTGGGTCACAGGGAAACTCTCTCAAAATAACAGTGAACGTTTAAAGGATGCCAGGTCATGATGACTATCGTATTTCTGTTTATTGCTAAGGTCACTGTCAGTTTCAAAGAGACATCTTTGATGTGCGGGAAGCTAAATAGTCGTGCTGGAATCTGAAATATGTCAGAGAAGACACTCTCGTTTCGGAGTCTACAGTCTGCAATAGTCCACGGTCTGAAGGGGCCAGTAAGTCATATTGAAGGCCCCCTGACCACATGCACGCACTGCTTGCCTTGACACATCTTGCAAATATTTGCCTGCGTTGTCAGTGAGCAGAGAGCAGCAATGGCTTTATGGGTCTGTTGAATGCAGTAAAAAGTCACATGAAGGACAGGCACAAAACTGTGATGAAGTTAGCCAGCAACCTTGAACTCACTTAATGTGGCTTTCACTAATGAGGTACTTGTGCCAGAGTCTCAGCAAGAGTCCCGCTGAGCATATTCACATTCACCTGATGTAAAGAAATCAAGCTGTTGCTTTAAATTCATCATGTAACTGAATCTCGTCTTCATTGTTCCTCAAAATGTCACAGTGGTGAGTACTTTGAGCACAGCATCACTGTTTTATGCGAAATGTCTTCTTCGAAGGACAGATTTAAAAATTGTAAATATGATGCAGGTCAAACTTTTACCCCTATTTATACCTTTTACTTTTACCTAATATATATACACACACTCACCTAAAAGATTATTAGGAACACAATATAATTCTGTGTTTCGCCTTCAGATCTGCCTTAATTCTACGTGGGATTGATTCAACAAGGTGCTGAAAGCATTTTTTAGAAATGTTGGCCCATATTGATAGGATAGCATCTTGCAGTTGACGTAGATTTGTGGGATGCACATCCAGGGCACGAAGCTCCCATTCCACCACATCCCAAATATGCTCTATTGGGTTGAGATCTGGTGACTGTGGGGGCCATTTTAGTACAGTGAACTCATTGTCATGTTCAAGAACCAATTTGAAATGATTCGAGCTTTGTGATATGGTGCATTATCCTGCTGGAAGTAGCCATCAGAGGATGGGTACATGGTGGTCATAAAGGGATGGACATGGTCAGAAACAATGCTTAGGTAGGCCGTGGCATTTAAACAATGCCCAATAGGCACTAAGGGGCCTAAAGTGTGCCATGAAAACATCCCCCACACCATTACATCACCACCACCAGCCTGCACAGTGGTAACAAGGCATGATGGATCCATGTTCTCATTCTGTTCACGCCAAATTCTGACTCTACCATCTAAATGTTTCAATAAAAATCAAGACTCATCAGACTAGGCAACAATTTTCCAGTCTTCAACTGTCCAATTTTAGTGAGTTTGTGCAAATTGTAGCCTCTTTTTCCTATTTGTAGTGGAGATGAGTGGTACCCGGTGGAGTCTTCTGCTGTTGTAGCCCAGCCGCCTCAAGGTTGTGCGTGTTGTGGCTTCACAAATGCTTTGCTGCATACCTCGGTTATAATGAGTGATTATTTCAGTCAAAGTTGCTCTTTTATCGGCTTGAATCAGTCGGCCCATTCTCCTCTGACCTCTAGCATCAACAAGACATTTTCGATCACAGGATTGCCGCATATTGGATGTTTTTCCCTTTTCACACCATTCTTTGTAAACTCTAGAAATGGTTGTGCGTGAAAATCCCAGTAACTGAGCTGATTGTGAAATACTCGGACCGGGCCGTCTGGCACCAACAACCATGCCACGCTCAAAATTGCTTAAATCACCTTTCTTTCCCATTCTGACATTCAACTTGTAGTTCAGGAGATTATCTTGATGAGGCCCACACCCCTAAATGCATTGAAGCAACTGCTATGTGATTGGTTGATTAGATAATTGCATTAATGAAAAATTGAAAAGGTGTTCCTAATAATCCTTTAGGTGAGTGTATATATATATATATATATATATATATATATATATATATATATATATATATATATATATATATATATATATATATATGAAGAGTTTGGTTCCAAAACGCAATAAATCCATTTTGACAAATTTTGGTAAAAACGTGTTTTCTATACCAAGAAAGTGACAAGATGAAAACAACTATTTTCTGTTACAAACTTTCACACAGCATCTTTAGGTTATAAAAACATAAAAAATTCAAATCCATAAGTTGATTTTCAAAGATTTATTATAAAAACGGATTATTTTTTCCACAAAATGCAATAAATCCATGACAAGTTTTTATTCAAAATGCTATAAATCTATTGAATCAATAGCCTATATAAATGTGCATTCATCTTTGCCATGTTATATTCATTTAGTTGACTAGTTGTACACACTAATTAAAAATATAAACATTAATGTTATTAATCAAAACACTTACTTTGTCATATTAAGAACCCTGTCATTGCGGTTACTTGACGTCTTCGCTTAACGTCTTTCACAGCGATCGACTGTAAAATGTTTTTGGTCCTGCTCGATTTTCGTTGACTGTGAGTAAAATTATGTACAGTTTTTCATAAGATCCTCCGGGGTCAATGTGTTAGCATGAGAAGCTTGATGCTGTCGGGAGAACAAGCACCCGTCTCCCGAGTGCCTCTCAGGGAAATTGTTAGATGGTGATGGCTTACGTTTCTTTCCCGTCACAGAAAACCATCACAGGTTTAGCGATGCAATTAAAGTATTATTTTGTTTTGTTTGTTGATCACGTAGTACAAAGTAGATGAGGAAAACCAGGACTCCGTGTACTACGCGCGTCCGCCATTGTTTGTTTACATTGCGTGACTGGTGGGCTGTAATATCAGAAATGGAGTTATTGCGTTCTGTAAAAAAGTGGGAGTGGCGTTTGTCGCATTTTGGGAAAAAAGGGAGAAAAGATGACAGAATAACACGGCGGATATTGGATTTTGCGTAAAATTAAGAATTTACTTTTAACTACTGACCTGATATAATGCTGATTTTGGCAGTAACTCATTTTTTTCAAAAATGGCGTTTATTGCGTTTTGGAACCAAACTCTTCATATATATATATATATATATATATATATATATATATATATATATATATATATTAAGATCTTATTTTATTTATTTTCCTATTTTAAATCATTTAAATTTGACAGGGTGGTTAATATCACATGTTTCTGTGGTGTCACAAACTCAGAACACATTTTATATTATATTGACTTTAAGCACCTTCATATGTGCATCTCTCATTGCCAGATAAATTCTTAACACAAGTCTGACCCACAAAGATGAGTTCCCTGAGACAGGCCTGAACGGTTTGTCACTGCCAATTCGAGCAATCGCACAACTGTGCCGCTCATTAGCACTCACCAAAGGTTAGAGGACACAGATGTCCACACCTGACCGACCCATCGCATACTAAACTCTCTGAACACCGATAGAAGCTGTCAGCTGAATCAGCTAGCATGTGCAAGCCGATCTTCAACAGCCACGGCCAAGCAAAAAGACATCAGAATGCGAGATGAATCACAGCTTTTCTGGCATGTGCAGTGAAGGGCTTGTGATTACAGTAATAAAGTGCTCTCTTGAGAATTGGAGCAATAAATAGCCATAAATTTAAAGAGAACATACTGTCAGCAATGGCTAAAATTGGTCTTGATTCTCTGACTTGCTGTGTATAGTTAAAGGAGTATCATTCCAGAACAGCGTGAGAGGATTCCAGGTTGGTACACTGTCATCAGCAGCAGAGATTTACATTTATGCATTTATCCAAAGAGACTTAGCATCATAGCGTTAGCAGTAGGAAGCGACAGAAAGTTCCTATATTCATAACAAGGTTATGTACAGGTAATTTACAAACAAACTCCCCCTAGTGCTTATTTTGGCAATCACAACTCGTTTAGCACTGGGAAATATACTAGTCAGCAATTGAAGACAGGGGTGCTAAGACAAGAATATGTATTGGGTATGTTTTAAGACAACTTTTAGAAAAGGTTTTGATCCACTTCAAATGCTGACTAGTGTAATTTAATAAGGCCATTTATCTCAGATGGAAAATCTGGGATTTAAAATGTCATTGAAATCATGAAGATCTTAAAAGACACTAATCAAGTGTGAGCAAATTTGTGACATTCAAATGTCCTTGCTTCCATTAAAGTACACACAAGATTATATTTATAACACACACTGAAAACATGGATCAGGTTTTACACACACTTGTGGAGTCTATGCCAGCCTGAGTACATGCTGTCATTAAAGCAAAAGGGATGCTGAAAACATGCTGATTTTTTCAATCATTTGTGACAAAATGTATGGCACTACATAAAAATAAAATAATCCTGGTATCGTCCTGTACATACTGTATATACTAGGGCTGTCAAAATTAACGCGTTAATAACGCGTTAACGCAAATTCATTTTAACGCCACTAATTTTATTAACGGAGATTAACGCAACGCGCAATTTCTGTTTGACCCTTGGTCCAGCCCATAGTTGAATGAACAGAGACGCAGACAAATGTGAACCTGTCTAAATGAGTAAAAGGTTTTCATAGAAATAAGAACATTAAGCAAATCGTCTAGCAAATCCAATGCTCTAAATGCTCGTTGGACATCTGATATGATCTTTATTTATACGTCTGAGAGGTGTAACGTTCCCGTCCTCCTAATGCTTAATCTAATACAAAAATGCGTCTCAATTCATTTTGGTTTCGCTTTTATGCATGACTTAGAAAATAGACTGCAGGACTTGCTTGATGTTAAAATAGTCATTAAGAGAGATAAAGTTCGGTACCTGATTAATGTTAAAGAGTTATTAAGAGCGACAAGACTCAAAAGCGATCCCCTCACGCTGACTGACTGATATCTGAAGCGCGTGAACACAGACGCGCGAGTGCGCGACCCGGATATATAGACATCTACACAAAATTAAAGTTTTACAAATATCTGTTTTGATAAGAATTCACGCAGGTAGGCTCTATAATCTGTTATGTTTTAAGTAAATGTTTGGTTAACTGTTGGGTAAAACTATCTGATGTGTAACATTATATTAGATCACTTAGATTTTAAGCAGTCTGTCTCAATGTCAATCAAACAAAAGGAAAAAAAGTTGAACATACATTGATGATGTTTTTGCTTTGTGTGTGCTAAATCTATTAGTTTTACCACTGATTTTAAGGTATTGATGTGGTAATATAATGTATGGATGTGGAAATTTTTGTGGTAATTTGACTCTTTCAACTTCAAACACGTGTAGTTCTGTCATATTTTGTTATATTTCAACAAATCATGCATTCCCTGCTGAAAGAAACAGCATCACACCAGCATGGACCAGCATGGGAATTATGCTGGTCTATGCTGGTTTAGCTGGTGGTCACCAGCATACCAGCACCAAAACACAACATATGCTGGTATGACCAGCAGGGGATGCTGGTGCTAATGCTGGTTTAGCTGGTGCTAATGCTGGTTTGGCTGGTGCTAATGCTGGTTTGATGCTGGTTTAGCTGGTGCTAATGCTGGTGCTGATGCTGGTTTAGCTGGTTTTCACTAGCAAACCAGCACCAAAACACAACATATGCTGGTCTTGCTGGTATGCTGTTTTTTTCAGCAGGGTTGTTCTATGTTTTAATAGAGAATGTCAAAATATGAACAATTATTTTTTTTTAATTTGCTAATTCCGACTCAACTTGCCAGCACAGGTCACAAATGATGCAGCAGCAAACAAAAATGGAGAAAGAAAAATCTTCTGAAAGGAAAATTCATATACAAAACAATGGCTGGTGATTCTGTTAAAATGTAAACAGGCTGTTGTTAACATACATTTGCATAAAGCATCTATATATGTATATATGATTAGAATATTAAAAACCTGAAAAGTGTTAAATTAGGATAAATTTAGAATGGATAAAAATGTGCGATTAATTTGCGATTAATCGCAGTTAACTCATGAAATCATGCGATTAATCTAGATTAATTTTTTTAATCTATTGACAGCCCTAGTATATACATGTGTCAAATAACGAATAAGAGCAGAGTAAACCATTCACTGCACAACCCATTCTCACCAAAAAGCGTGCAAATGATACGCCAGTCCTTCCCATTCACTTATATGGCAAATCGTTTCGTGTCGTTTATTTATTTTCTCATTTGTTTTCTGTTTTTTTACCATTGTCGCTTGGGTTTAGAGTTAGTACAACTTTTTTTTATATTAAAAATGTCATCCTAAACCAAACCCCATCTCTAACCCCAACTCCAAGCGACCTTGGAGAAACCTGTATATTTAATAACCTGCTTAAACAAATGTGAAATCTAA
Organism: Misgurnus anguillicaudatus; assembly: GCF_027580225.2. Lineage (NCBI taxonomy): Eukaryota > Metazoa > Chordata > Actinopteri > Cypriniformes > Cobitidae > Misgurnus > Misgurnus anguillicaudatus. Next base: position 24,589,803 of record NC_073356.2, read on the forward strand.
CCCTAAACCCAAGCGAAAATGGTTTAAAAAACAGAAAACAAATGAGAAAACAATAAATAAAATGACATGAAATGTTTCGCCATATAAGTGAATGGGAAGGACTGGCGTATCATATGCACGCAAAAGCGGAATTTGGCGTATCTATTGCACGATAATCACACTGCGTGTCATTTGTACACATCTTGGTGAGAATGGGTAGCTCTGCAAGCATGTGAAAAATATAGGTAATTGAAATTTGGACATCACAAGGGGATCTTATTGTAATAATAATATTTCCCCTTAATCTGCACTATCCATCCACGGCCCTGCCATTTAGTGCAGAGAGGGAGAAAATAACTGAGTTTCAATTTCAACAAACCACCATTATGGTGATCAGTGTTTGCATTTCATCAGCTCATTTGCATTTTAAAAGACACACCCCAAAACAACTTATTTTGCTCACACCTACAAAGTGGCAACTTTAACATGTTATAATAAATTATCTGTGAGGTATTTTAAGCTAAAACTTCACATACGTACTCTGGGGACACCAAAGATTTATTTTACATCTTAAAGAAGTCTCATAACATGTCCACTTTAAGCCCGATGCATTGCAGGGGTTATATTAGAGATGGCGTGCAAAGTGCAAAATTGTGCACATTTAATATTAAGACCGAGATGCACTGCAGGATTTTTCAGGTGTTAAATCAGAGATGACTGAAATGGGTTGTTGGACGTCTCTTGTTTACATGCTCTTTTTTGTGCAGAGGTCATGAGGCCTTATGGACTCTCACCCAGTTGGCAGTGAACCCTGGCTGTAATTCCCAGCATCCAATGTGGCTCCTCTACATAACGCAGACCTGAAAAGCTTTAAATGGCTATTGGGAGTTGTGGAGCGCTCCTCTGAATTTAGATTATGCAAACAAAGGACTGGATTCACACAGCTAAACCTCATCTCCATTAGAGCAGATAAAAGGGTTTATCGTGGCTATGTGTGTGCTGGGTGCAATTTCAACTGGCTTTGTAAATATTTTAGGGTTTGTGAACTTTTAGACAACATTACTAAAAAACTATTATTAGAACTGATTTTATTGCTTTTGCTTTAAAGTACGGACAAATGAAAACATGCATTTGTTGACAGACTTGCACAAAATAACATGGCGTAATCTTGTACATATCCATAACTTGTTTACTTTAAATCAAGCGTTTTAAAATAAAAAATGACTGATATTAAGTTCCCTGCCAGTCATAGAGAAATTTGAGTCTGCAGAGAAACTTCTTGGACCAGGCCAATGCTGATAAGATTGGTGATAAAGTGACTACTAGTGTATCAAGCTATCCAAATTCTTTCTTTTGTATCATACAGTATGAAACCGGAACGCATTCATCAATCAAATTCAATTAAGTAAAACACAAAATGTATTTTTAACTATTGCTTTTGTCCTTGGACTAAAGCATTGGTTTATTTATAGGTTTTCACAGGAATGATGTTAAAGAGAATAAGCTAGTTAAATGCTATATTACACATAAACACATAATGTTGTTACATTTAAAGACAATGAAACTTGGCACAGAAACGCGCATAGATTAACTTGAAGGACAAGGCTAAATAAGAGAAGCATATAGACTCGGAGAAAGAGATAAGATAAATCAAAAATAGGTTTACAGTGTGTGAAAGGAGATTAGGTCCTTTACCGAAAACCCTGCTCCCCCTTTAAAGACTGTACTGTATGTGTATGGCCAATGCAGATAAAATGCATAATCTAGACGTCACCCTTGAAAAGGTTAATGGCATTACGAATTTAATACTCTTTTAGTAGTTTCAAATGTGTTGCATAAGTGTTTGACACTTCCAGGGGTATTTTATTAGATCCTATATTTTTGTTGCAGGTATGGATTTGTGCACCCTATGCACAGGACAGGCAGTGGCGGATTTAGCAAATTGGGGGCCCAAGGCGAAGGTATGTATGGGGGGCCCCACCCGATCTATAAAAGAGAATTAAACTTTTTTCGTTTTTGAAAAATTTTCAAAGCATTTTCCCAAAATATGTGTTAAAATAAGATTTGTCACCAAAAATCATTCTTTTTGCTGAAACCAAATTAACTCTTTCCCCGCCATTGACGAGTTATCTCGTCAATCTGCAATACCGCTATTACCACCAGGGGGCACTCTTTCGCAACTTATAAAACCCGTAAGTATTGCCCTAGGGCAAACAGCTGTATGTCCGTGTATGTTTTAAAGATCGCTCTGCATCTGATCTCTATGAAAAGTCCTTCACAAAAATGGAATTATCTCAGCTTTTTGCTCAAAATTTGGTGTTTTTGATGAAACCTACACATATTTGAGAGGTGATAAAAACAGAACACTTGAAGGTAGGATAAAACATAAATGTTGTTTGAAAGCAGAGGGTCTGTTCTTTTATTTAATATATTGTATGTTTATATATTTAAAAAGAAGCATTTTCTGGAAGGCATTAAACTTTTGTGAAAATCATGAAAAATGCTGGCGGCGAAAGACTTAAGACCAAATTGTGGCCAAATTAAGACTCAACAGCACCCCATAGTGGACGAAAACATCCCCAACATAACATAAGGGTTAAATCTGTTTTTCTGTAGTAACGTTATTTACTTCACCACAAAATAATTTTTATCAGTGTAGGGCTAAGGCTATTAGCAGAACTAGGTGGTTGACTCACCAAGGCCCATTTTCGCGTTTATATTTGTCTTGATTTGTCTCTGTTCGTGTACTTTCCCAATCCTCCTGTCACTCCGTGTATATCTTTCGCCCCGCGCAGACCGCACCGTTACGGACAAGTCCATTTCACTGTGAAAGAAAGGGGTGTATGTGTGTAGTGACAGAAAAACATGAACTGGACATTTTAATTACTATTTCAATGTATTTCTTTAGAATATTAATACAATTTACAATGCTTTTGAAGTGTTCATGATGAAAAGGGTTTTATTTATTTATTAGGTTGGTTGGGGGCCCCCCTAATATGACCGCTGGTAGGGGGCCCCAAGCAGCCGCCTACTTATGCCTCTATGTTAAGACCGCCTCTGCGGACAGGATCTTTGTTCAAAAGGTTTGAATGACAGCACATAATCCCTTAACAAAATTATTTTCAAATATTGGCACAGACAGTTTTGATATCAGCCAGGCATTAAACACTTTTCCGATTTGCTGTAATTTCTCACTATAACGTAATTGTGTTCACACAGAACAAGAAGCGGTCAAGTCCCACCTTCTAAGAAAACTTCAATAACCAATTTGTCACAATTAATGGTGACTGTTTTGACAGAGCTCGTGTCTGACAAACGCTCTGCAAATCCAGGAAATGATGCATCCTCATTTTTGTAATTATGCTGTATTGCTCCCATATGCAGTGCATTATGGGCAATTCATCAGGGATTCCTCCAATTGAACCTGGGTCTGTTGTCTAGTGACATGTTCGCCCTTAGTTACAGACTGTTTACTTTGGCATCAGTCAGCACATAACCGTCTATGTGACATCATTATATGGGAGAAATCCTGCTGTGCAGGGTAAATATGTGTCTGTATGCATATGGCATGTGACATCTTATAAATGAAGTTGCACTTAAAACCTAAACTAAGCCTTTAAATGACAGACTTAACAAATATAACATTAATTTGTAATTTAACAAATGCCAATCAACACGAAGACATTCCTTTAGGGACCTCACCAAATCAGACGATGAGAAGTCTTTTTCATCTTCTATCCCGGGCATCTGCTCAGAATCTGTATTTTCATTTCAACTGTGAATGGAGTCTTTGTGTGGTTTGGGGAAAACCTGCTCTCTGGGAAGTGTCAGAGGTGTAGTACTTACATTGTTATCTGGAGATAGAGGCCAGAAATGGTTTCCAGACTCCTGAGGTCCCTCAGCAGAAACATTAAACTGATCACGGACGTGCGTTCCGCTTAGGAGCTTTAGATGTTAATGAGGACTGTGTTGTCTGGCACTGTTTCTTAAATGTCATTTATTGAATGTAGGCTACATTGAACTTACAGTGTATGGCCATGTCAGCCATCTTCATTGTATTAGTCAATGGTTTGAATATACTGTAACCTAATTCAAAATGATTGCCAGCATGTGTTAGCTTTCCTGGCACATGTTCAATCATCTTAATCTTTACTTTAAGAGCACAATTGCTTTCAGAACATTTACTTGAGCAAGCAAATACTGTTCCAGGACAAATGCAACTTCAGAAGAGCAATGATAACATGCTCAAAATAGCACATGAAGTCTTATGCTTGCTTAGCCAGTATATTATTTACATATTCTTTATATTTTTCATACAATTATGCATTTGGCAGAAGCTTTTATCCAAAGCTATTGACCATACGGTACAAGGGGTACACTCTTAAAGGAAAACCGTTTTCAATATTTTACTATGCTCTTACCTCAACTTAAATTAATTAATACATACCTTTCTTTTTTCAATGTGTGCACTTTTAATCTTTGTACAGTGCTTCTCGAATGTGTTAGCATTTAGCCTAGCCCCATTCATTCCTATGGCTCCAAACAAAAGTTTTATTTTGTGCCCTCAAACTTACTTGTGTAACTACTCATGTAACAGTCTTTAAATAGGAAAAACTTGGAAGTGTTTGGTGGCTTCTAAAATCATCCCTGTTTGGATCCTAAGGAATGAATGGGGCTAGGCTAAATGCTAACACATTCACAAGGCGCTGTACAAAGATTAAAAGTGCACACATTGGAAATATATAGGTATGTATTAATTCGTCTAAGTTGAGGTAAGAACATAGTAAAATATTGAAAATTTAAAGATAAAGATGCTACACAATGCCATAGAAGAACCATTTGGGTCTTAATTTTTGGGGAACCAGAAATGTTTCTTATAGGTATCACTTGATCATTTTATAGCACTTTTTTAAAAGTGTACCTTTTGTCAGTTCCCCTGAGTTCCCAGGGGTTTCTTCACACTACTAACACAATAATCTACCAATTAAGTTACAGGAACATAACGTATTTTAGTTTTTAACTGTATTATTATGTAATTTCTACCGTGTAGTTTTGATTGACTGAAACGCATGAATTTTAGGTCTATCAAAGGACAAACCAAACACTATGGAAACAGGAAACTGATGTTAGACTTACATGTAAACATTGTGCCTAGTGTTTTGTTAGTTTAGCTTTTCAGTATTTTGAAAAGCAAACTGACTGCCTAAATTTTGGTTTGAATTCTCTCACACTTGCAGTAGCTTAAAAGTATTCAAATAAACAGTTGTATTTCACTTTTTACAAACAATGTGTAAAATGACATCTACAGTAGGAACACTCCCTATGGAGCGCTTAGAAGTTCTGCTTATTCCAGGAAATAATCATCAAACGGTTTTCACAGAATTCCTTTAGAGGAGTCTTGTTTAAGGGACTTTAATGGTGTGTGTACACCGAAAGCAAATTGAATTTGATCAACTAGATTACATACAGAGTCAACGTCAAGAAGCAAATAGAAACAAATTCAAGTGATGCGAATGATGCAAATTGGGTGAAAAGATTGCCTGAATTGCGTCTTTTACGCAAGTTGGATAATTTCAACAAGAGGGAAATTCGCATGATGCCTTGTTGCATGAGTTGGTTGACGCATTCGTTCTGACACATCCGGTTGTATCAGAAAATAGAACACTGAAAAAATCTCTGGTTGCACATGAAGTTTTCTTAAAATGATTTTTCTTAAAACAAATTATTGGATCTATGTAATTTAACTATGTACACCAGTTCAACATTATTGAATCAAGATTTTTTTATTAAATTATTTTTTAAATAATTTCATTTTAAGAAAACTTAATTTAATTATGTGCAACCGATGTCCAGAAGTTTTTCAGTGCATTATTGTGCGTAAAAACTTCTCATTACACAACATTTTATTCTTGCGAGTGATGGGAGAAACTCCTGCAAGCAATCTAGAAAGAGTAAAGTGCCATTTATACTTCTGCGTAGGAACTAAGCCTCTATGCCATACACATCACGGTTACACATCAGTTTTCATTTATACTTCTGCATCGTTGTTCGTGTCAACGTGCAATTACACATGCTAATATGCCAAAGTCCAAGGGCATGTTACGGTATCAAGGCAAAAGCCGAAGAAAATACAGGTTGTTGTGTAAGTTCAATTCAATTCAATTCAATTTTATTTATATAGCATTTTTCACAATTGTTAATTGTTGCAAAGCAGCTTTACATTAATAGGAAAAGCATAGGAAAGAGAGCGTAGTTATAATGTAACGTATACAGTAAAGTAGTAAGTTAAGCCAAAGGTGGCGGACTCTCCGGGGGATGAAAAAACCCCTAGGAGGAAAAACCCTCCTGGCTAGTCCACAGGGAAAACTCCTAGGAGGAGAAAAACCCCTGAGAGATACATATATATTTATATGTATAAATACTATTGGGGTATATAAGTTGTTGGAGAACCATCAGCAGTGATGGATGTAAATAGACAGCGCCTTTTTGCCGGTTGAGTTGTTAAAGGCGGGGTGCATGATTTTTGAAAAACACTTTGGAAAAGGGAGTCAGGCTGAGTACCAAAACACACTTGTAGCCAGTCAGCAATAAGGGGCGTGTCTACTAACCAACATCATTGCCTGGGTTGTATATGTGTGGGGCAGGTCTATCAAAAGAAGGTCCAGATTCTATTGGGGTTGGGGCGTTTGTTTAGGTGATTTCAAACATCAACATTGGCTTTCAGAGATCATCCATCCCGCCTTTAAATATAGCTGCTTATCTTTGTTTTGTACCGTCGCAAGGAGAAATGCATCCACTGTAAAAAGTGAAAATTATACTTAAAAATAATTACTTCAATTGGTAACACCTAAAATAAAATAAATAATTCAACTTAAAATTCACGTTAAAGTAGATCCAACTTTCACTTTTTACATTCGATTTTTTTGTTACTTGACGGGAGGGGTTCTAGCAAACTAATCACAGGGTTGTTACATTTTTGGAGAGACGCATGTCTGCGTACATCGACGCAGAATTATAAATTGGGCTTTATGCAATATGTATCGCTTTGCTTTTGGTGTGCACACACCTTTAGATTCCTCTTAAAGGGACGTTTTTAAGGAACGTCAAAAAATGTGGTTTCTGCCATATTTTTTCACTCTCTAATTACAGACCTTCTATACCTTTGACCGTAACAGGTTCGAATAACGCTTATTCTTAAGTCCTTTATGTTCATAGAAAGTACTTCAGTGTCTTACACTATTGACAGGAATGTGCAGCTGATAGCAGGTTCATGGGTTCACTGAGCACAAGCACTGCTCGTACTTCAGCCAGAAGAGCCTCATTTATGCGGTAACACATGTAAAGAATGCCACGGCTTACCGTGATAAGCGCTCGGCTAACCGAGTAACCTTTCCGTTTGGTACCTTATTAACCTCTGAGTTATGGCGTGCCTTCCTTATCTGCCAGTTGTAACCGGAAAATAAAGTTTGCACTTGCAAGTTTGTTCACAACTGTAAACCAACTACAATATTTGATACGAATATAGTGATGTCATTATTTACTATTAAAAATGATTTAGGTGATAATAGTGCTGATTAATCGCTTGACCTCTGTCTGATTCGAAGCTGATTTGCACGCTTGTTAGTTTACGTGCCACGTTGGTTTGGGTTTGAATCAGAGCAGAAGACATAAAACAATTTAGTCTATACTCACAGTGATGAATGTCTCTTGACTCACAGACACACACAGCCTCTGCAAACACACACTCATACACAGAGTCGGAGCAAACAGTAAGCCGATGCGGAATTTTGGGATTTCAGCTCATTTGCTGTTATTCTGCATGTCTGTCTTCACCTAAAGAGTGGACCGCCATGAAATACGTCCCAGTTGACTTTCATCTGAAGCAAAGAGTTTTATGGACCACGGTCAAGATAATGAATCTTTCTAATGTGAAGTAATGAAAAAAGTCCCTCGACTATCAACATTTTATGCTTTGACACTAATTCTTACTAAACTGCACAGACTAAATACTGTATATATAAACTTCTCTCTTACAGACACCCCTAAAAGACACACATTTACTTTAAAATTTCAAATGCAATCGGACTTTCGGATAAACCTTTGCTATCTCAGTCACAGAGGTTTTACATTGCCCCAAATGAGGTGGAATATTGATATACCCGCTCCGTGGACATGAAACTGACTCTGATTAAGGACTTTTGTGATTAGGGATTAAGTCTCTGTAGTTTCGGGCCTGACGTAATGGCCAGACGATCTTCTTTATCAGTACTGTGGTGTCCAAGTCATCTCGAGGGGTAATTTAAACCTGCGGCTTTGAAAGCCCATTCATCAGACAGGCACGCGAGCGGCCCAGTTCAGGGACAGATAGGGGGGCCCGTACATTAACGGCACTTTACGGCTCACTCCAAAGCCACCGCATCGCTCTGCAAATAGTTTAGCTAAATTATGCAAATGTAAGTGGTATCTAATCTCGCAGGAGTAACCGTGCAGAAGCGCCGTGACGGGATGATCAAAGTTAAAAGTGTATTCCTCTCCGAAACCTCTTTTCACCAAAGAGAGATTGGCTAGAGGAGGATGATAGCCTCCTCTGACCTCCCAGGAGAACAATCGATCAGCCACGGTTTCATCTGTGGAGAGGTGATGGTGAAGATGAGCAAAGAAGCAATTCCTAGGTGGGTGTATTGAGAAGAAGAGATTTGGAGATCTTCCTCACTCACTGAGTTTGAGTTAAGATAAGATCTAGACCAATACCAGATCCAGACAAATAACATCTCAGTCTAGATCAAGACTGTAGCCAACTCAACTAGTTGAGTATTTTGAATAAAATTCAAATATGTTCAATTTATCACACCATTCAAATCTTAAAAATGTTCTTTCATTACTGACTGCATGAATAGTGACATGAGATTCAGCTTTATTTAAGAGACAACTGGTTCTCACTTTATTATTATTATTATATAAAATCATGCAACCAAAGTGTTTGTAATTCTGCAAAAAAGTACAACTTAGAAGCCTGTAAATAAAAAGAGAATAAATTCCAAAACCCCTTACCCTTGCCATTAAAAGCAGACATGATGCATGGGTGCCATCTAGTGGTGACATGCAAAACTACATAAGCTGAACCTTTCATTTTTTCAGTGTCTTTAAGCAAAATAATGGCATATGGCACAAAAACATAACACACTGCTGTTCAAACAATTTCACAATACCAAAACACATCTGAGCGCTAATGACAACAGTGGTGTCTTGATAGTATGTTTGTGTTGTACCGATGATCTATATGTGGCCCTTAAGGGCCCTAAAAGCCTAAGTGACTATAGACACTGTGTCTGCTGGGAGAGTCGGAAGCAGGAGTCTGACGGTGGGGATTAATACCCCAAGGGGGTCTGAAAGTGTGGAAACACATACAAATATACAAAGACCAAGGATGTTTTATGTTTGAAAGGAGTAAGGGCGTGTGCATGCTGGGGGTAACTGAGAGTATATAGGAAATGTGCTGTGAACCCATGTCATATCCACTTAAACAGAAAGAAGTGAATTACTGTATCATCAACAACGCCTGATAAAACTAAATCTATTGATCCATCAGATGTCTCCAACAGCTTTAAGCTCACAGCCTTGGCCTCTATGCTATATGATGTCATACACTCGAACATTATAAGGGGTGTTCGACTGACATGACACCTTCATAATCATGACATGTCAAATGGTTTAGTAACAGCGTCATGAATATTCTTCAGTGCATAATGTTTTTTTCCTCCATGTGTTTAAGAAAATCAATCATCCAATAATAATAATACAATTGTATTTTATTGCATTTGGAGACAGATTCACCTGAAATTAAATGAAAACAGAAAAACAGTATAATAATTGTTTGATTAATCCGTTTTTAAAGTTAAGTATAATCTTTTGACATGTTGCATTTTGTTAAGGTATTTAAAATTATTTGACACTTAATGACATTTAAATGACAGTTTAATGTAATGTTTTGATAACTATTCTGCTATGTCATGTTTATGACAGATTTATGACAAGTTATGATGTATTGGTTTATGTCAAGTTGTCATAACAAAGACATCTCAAACAATGTCATCTTTGCATTAAAAATGACATCATTGAACAGATGACACTTAATAACAGTTGTCATAAAATCTCCTTCATGTTCATGGCATGTGTCATGTCATGATTATGAAGGTGTCCTGTCAAAATAAATTCGGGCCTACATGTATTTATGTCCACAGGGTGTAAATCTATTAAAAATTAAATTAAATAAATAAACTAATTAAATCTAATACATTTGAGCACCATTAATTATTATAAACAAAAACAAGCCTAAACTTTTTAATGGCTGCTCTTACTAATAATTTTATCACATTTTATTGGTGTTTTGTGGTATAATATCTGTGTTTTGGTGTTGTCCTTTACCAGAGTTTTCACATGTTGTGCCATATTTCAAACATTATTTATCACAAATTAATAAAAATATATGCATATGTATTTAATGTTACTTGAACTAATAAACTACATGCACAGATTAAGTATTTATATATCAGGTGGGAACTCCCTGTTTTCCATTTTTTTGTTTAGTTTAATATGTTCTCTGTAGCACTTTGAGATTCTTTTATGAAAAGTGCTTTATAAATAAAATGTATTATTATTATTATTATTATTATATGTATTTTGTCATTTATTTTGCTTAATTTCTACCTGTCCTATGGTTTAGCTGTCATTACCAACACGCTCTGCATAAAGGGACTTTCCCACTTCATCAAAAGTTTATTTGGTAGCCATGGTAACCTAATGACATAGTGGAGCATGTGGATTTCAAGCTGCATGACAGATGCCTTGATGTCCAGAAAAGTAAGTAAATCTATTCTTTATTTTTTGTGTTGGGCATGGACGCATAATGTTATTATGCGTCATTACCATATCTGTTGTATTTCTGTATTTTTAAACATTTTTGAAATATTTGTATCACTTTAATAGTTAAATTGGTGTACATTACATGTAGAAAGCTAGCTACATTTGCTTAGTCATCATCTTAGCTAGTAGGGCTAGTTTTTTGACAAAAATGTCATTACCAGCACAGTCATTACCAGCACAAAACATAATTTTGCCAATAAATTATGTATAAATAACAAAAGCATCCTACAATTATACATTTCTGACAATGTTGGACAGTCTTAGGGGTCACTGTATTAAAAAGTTTCACTTAAAATAAGCTTATATTCCAAGCCAGGGTAGATTGATGAATCAGAAATTTAGATACGTAAATGACTATAATTCATCTTGCAATTAAAAATCTCATTAAGTTCAAGATAAATTAGATTCCACAAAATGTTTTATAAAAGCACCAATTTATCATTTAAGTTTTATTTTTTTTACATATATTCGATGATGTGATGGTAAAGACACATTTACTTGACATAATTAAAAAAAAAAAAAATTCCCTTATCTTGGTCTCAACCAAGCTCATAATATCGCTCCTGACTTAAGGACTGATAGTTTGATGTATACCAATGAGTCAAATTTGGAATTTAATTTTTTTTTAAATTGCAGCAACCCAATTTGGCACTTAATCTGAGAAATACCCATAAACAATTGTGCTCCAAAATACTGACAACATTGTAATAGAAGATACAAAACTTAACTTCAAACCTTACTCTCACTTCCACCAACAAAAGATCAATGATGGGGGCTCAATAGATATCCAAGGGAGGCTTAAGATGACTTATAGGGATAAAACGATATTAAACCCATGATTTACTCACCCCCAAGCTGTCCGAGTTGCATATGTCCATCGTTTTTTAGACAAACACATTTTCGGGTATTTTAGAAAATATTTTAGATCTTTCAGTTGATTAAATGTAATATTACGGGGTCCAGCCATAGTCCAGGACCTTCAAGTCCAAAAAAAGTGCGTCCATCCTTCACAAATTAAATCCAAAAGGCTCCAGGATGATAAATAAATGTCTTCCGAGGGTAATCCGTGCGGTGTTGTTGTAGAAATATCCATATTTAAAATTTTATTAACGTAATTAACTACCTTCCGGTAGCGCCGCCATCTTAGTGTCATCCGCATTCAGGATCATATTCAGGATGAGAGCTTACGCAGCATACAGAGGTTTCTCTGCTGCTGCTCTGTCCCCCCACCCTCCGAATTTGTCATACGTCACTAAGAAAAGTGCGTACACTACGCTAATACTCTTTCCTGAGTCTAAGATGGCGGCGCTACCGGAAGGTAGTTAATTACGCCAACAAGATTTTAAATATGGACACCTCTAGAACAACACCGCACGGACCACCCCCATAAGACCCCTGTCTATCATCCTGGAGCCGTTTGGATTTAATTTGTGAAGGATGGACGCACTTTTTTGGACTTGAAGGTCGTGGACTATGGCTGGACCCCGTAATATTACAACTGAAAGATCTAAAATATTTTCTAAAATATCCGAAAATGTGTTTGTCTGAAAAACGATGGACATATGCAACATGGACAGCTTGGGGGTGAGTAAATCATGAGTTTAATATCGTTTTTGGCCGAACTATCCCTTTAAAATTATACATAAAAAGACCAAAAAAAAGCATTAAAATAAGATAAAAAAACTAAAATCTTTATGGGGGGGTTTGGAGTGAAAAATAGGTTGAGAACCACTGGTTTAGACACGTTTGTGTTTTCACTAAGATTTTTCTTTAAACCCAGTACTTGCTATTTACCACCAGATGGCGCCATTACAAAAGACAAATTTTGACATTGACACTGATGTTTTTCCAACTTCTCGTCATGCTTGTGGAGACTAGGACAAATACCTCGTAACAGAGTAGTGTATCTCCTTCATTACTATAATTGAGTAAGTGCACATGGGTACTTCCTGTTCAAATGCAAGTAAATCAGTTCATAAAGACCCTCTGTTTTATCTGTAAGGCTTTGTGTGGGAGGAAGCATTATTTAGTGCTGCATAAAAGAAAGGGTTGCCATGGGCTGCATATCTGTGACTGTGTGTACATGTGGCTGAGCGGTAATTAGAAATGTATGATCCATTCTTTGGATGTGCTTTTACTCTTAGATGAATCTTTAATGTGCCACATCATGCCTTCATTTTGCCAATGTACAGTATTCAGCTGCTGAGATTTTCCACCACACAAGATGCTGGTATTACAGAATGAGATGATTTAAAGCCAAAAGCACATTTAAATAAATAAATGATATAATAATTTCTTTGACACGACAATGATGTGAGATCTGGGACTTCATTAATAACTTAAAAGAAACCATATTTATTGATATGATGCCCAGTCTTTGTTGTTTAATTAAAGTTTATGATTTATTATGGATATCATTTCCCCCAATAGCTTGTGCCTGGAGACAAGATCTACAATGACGATGTTTTCCAAAGGACAGGATTCAAGTGAGAAAAGATGAAAGGAAAAAGTTTTTTTATTGTTTCAAAGCCTCTTCAGACAGACTGAATGTGAGGTAAGAAGTGTGGTATTCCACTGTTCCCAAAATCTCCAGTTAATTGTTTTAGCAAAACTCATTTTATATAATACAGCACACCCATAACCATTCCAAAATCCATAAGAATTCCTCATTTGTTCAATCCAGACTTAACAAAGTTTGACAGAGGAAAATGGCCCTACATTCCTAAACATTTCACAAATGTATTATCGAATGTATGTGTTTGAGTGTGCGTGCGCATGTGTGTGTGTGTAAGCCAGCAGAAGCTCTATGTTGAAAATGTTCTCTGCAAATATTTGTGCTCGGTTGCTGCCAAGTTGATTTAGCTCAGAGCCCAGACAGTATTCCCAGAGTTCTGTTTGGGCTACTCGAGCTCAAATTTCATTGGCTTGGAGATGCATCTTACTGTATGCTTGCTATTCTGCACCATGAGAGATATTTTACACGCCCATCAACCTAGCACAGGCTCACTACGTTCATTTGACTGCCCAACTTCTTGTTGTGATCACACAGGCATTATACTGTAATATGATTGTTACAGAGACAATTGATAGCTTGGAAGTTTTCACACATTTTAAAAGAAATAATACCTCACATTGTGTCAATCACATTTACACATGGCCTCGAAACTTTGTCCATCACAAAAAAAACTTAATTTTCTTTGCTTTTGCATCTGTAGCAAGCATTTTAAGATGTCAGAGCCACGGTACAAGTGAACGCCAAAATCCAGAATTGGATCTGACAAGTTAATCCACTTCGTCTCACAGCAAAAATTATGACAAACAAGGCGTGGAACACAAAAGAGATTAAATATGAAGACAGTACTGTTTTTAAAACAAAAGGTGTACGAAAGATTATACAGTATAAGTTAGCTAAACAATAGTTTGTTGCTAATGTCATTCATCCATTCGTAGTGAATGGTGCTAACGTCATGAAGACTCCATTTTGTATTGTTGTATTGTCTAATTGGATCATATGAAGTTGGGTGTTGCTAACAATAGCCCCACCAATAGCCCCACCCTTACACTATTTTTAATTAAAGTTCAGTGGTGGCCGGTGACTTCTTTTTCGAGGGCGCATGATGCAAAGCTCCTCACAACATGTAGCCTATATAGCCTGTCATATGTGTGCCTCGTCATCTAAAAATATGTGTTCGGCGCGTCATGTAAACTTATGTGCATCAAAATATGAGCCTGCTACAGACGCAGGGTTTATGATAAAAGAGACGCTCGCTTAATCTCAGGTGTAATCAGAGTTTAGTGTTAAGTTAGTGTCTTGCGTATTTTGTGAACACGTGTGTCTCTTTTATCATGAATCCTATCGTCGCGTGTGCAGCAGGCTCGGATTTTGACATGACGCATGATAAACATGGTTCACATGACTCAACAAACACACATTTTGAAATGACAAGCAACACATGACACTCCGAAACACTTATTTTAAAGTTACCGGCCGCCACTGTTAAAGATTATGATGCCACATTAATTAAATAGCCCCTATTTTCCTTTGTGATTTCTTTTGGTGTGTAGCTGTGGGTTCACACCAGACGCAAGTTCAATGATTTGAGTCAATGCAAAGATGCGATCAGACGCATCCTTGCGTGGGGCGATGAGAATGACGCAATATGGCTGGCCTGTTTGTCGCGAAAACACATGCTATTCAAATACTCAAACGCGTATTCGCCCAAGTTAAAAATATTCAACTCCAGTGAAAAATTAGCATGACACAAAGTTAAATCGCACGAATAGAGCGAGTAACGCAATGCCCCGCGTTTGGTGTGTACGTAGCATTAGTCTGTATTAGTACATGCTAGGGGTGGGCAATAAACCGGTATGATAGTAATTACCGGTATTGTGTCACGCCATGATATGGATTTTGCAAAACCGTTGATACCGGCGTTACATATTTTAAATTCTATTTTTGCACTTATCAGGGTTCCCGCGGGGTGTTACAAAAAAACTAACCTTCAGAAAGTTATATCTATGGCCTTAAAACGCCCAGATCTTCATCCTAGGACTTAAATTTAACTTTATGAATGTTATTTTTTTTAAGACCCCGCGGGAGTTTACCTAAGTCTTAAAAGTCATACCTCCGTTCCCGAGATGCGTTGTCCACAGAAACACAAAACGAAAGGCTCCGATCGCACTTCAATCCATTTTTAATCATCATTTTTTTTAAGAGGATGCACATAATAGTGCACGCAAATCCTGCCAAAGACTATATTTCAGGTGTTGTGATCAGCGAGTTTGGCGAGAAACAAGCCCGTGGCTTACCTATACATTACCAGGTTCTGAAACATAACAGGACCCAGAAGCGAACAAAATCAACACTGCTTTATTGAAAATCAACATAAACAGTCGGGTTGTGTCGAGTCCAAAGGCACCAACAGCGCGTCAAAAGTGTTATACATAAAGGAGGCTTTTTTTACCTCACTGCTTCAAAGTCGTTTAACGGTGTACTCCCTTTTCACTAAGATCTGCTCTGTCTACTGCGCCCTGCACGCGCTCTCCAGGTGCGATTGGAGGACGGAAATTACCGTAATAAACCATAATTTGGCAAAAAGTGCAATTTATCTTCTTTTAGGAACCATTCCTTTTTTGATAGCGCAAATGGTTGAGGAGTAACGGTTAAATGAATAGCGCTTTCAGAGTGCTTTAGCGGATAACGTAAGCAACGTACCAAACACATTAAAAACAGCCTTTAATGGTAAATTTCGTTTTCTTAATGCAGATTTATTAATTAGAGAGGATATTAAACAATACACAGTGCATATTTACGCATAAAAACGTATGAGTGGAGTGTTTTTGGCAATGTGAATCTGCTGGTTAATTAAATAAAATGCAATTAAATGCAATAAATACATTTATTAATATAACTAACTTGTATTAATAAACTGCATTCATTAATGCGTTCAGGGATTAATAATAATTTAAAGTGAGATGGCATCTCCCATCAGATGTTCATATTAACAACAAAAAGAAAATCTTGTTCTTTGTATATTTATAAATCAAACAGACACAAGATATACACAGCACACACCTTTAAAGTTGTTGGATGTAGCGTAAAACATTGTAATAAGGCACATAGCCTACCAGCAAATGACCATACTAATTTCCATATTTTCATACTTCCCATATTAGTGACAATATGCATAAGAAGATGAGTCCACCCATCCACACAATTGCGCTTTTAAAGGAAAAATGGGAAAAGATAAAAAATCATGTCTCTCACTTATTAGTAACATAAGGTTAAAAATACAAATTTTGTCCGTAATTTAACTAAGGTTTACTACAGTGTGACTCCAAGTTTTATCTCATATGGCAACATACCGTAATACCGACTGAAGAGTGAAAAATACCTTGATATGAATTTTTGCTCATACCGCCCACCCCTAGTACATGCTAACAATCTGCCAAAGTTTACAATAAGGCGAGTTATCATCTCCAACTGAAATCTCTTTTTTTTTTGACTACAATAAACACAATGATTTGTCGTCAAGCTTAGTCAGTTTACTCCCGCAACAAGTCGACGTGGACTTGATGCACACTTCCATAATTTTGCAAGCTCTGTGCTTTGGTGCCCCCTCAAAAATGCACTGGGGTCCGAAGGGAACAGAAGTAGCTTTGGAAGCTGATATTGAGTGTTACAGGGATGTAGGCCAACCCGGAAGTTAGCGGGACACTGGTTCTCACGCAAAACAAGCCCATTCATTTTTCCTATAGACTTTTGAATTAGCGCAAATAATAAGCTCTGTGTATAACAAAAGTTTATGACACTTACACGTTTTGTCTAAGAAGTTAATCTTCACAGGTGAATATAAATATTATTAATTTGTAGTGTAAATATGTTTACTAGAAATATAAAAAGCCGAATTTTGACTTATGACAATTCATAAAAGTTGTGTTCATCTGTAATGACTCACTTGTTGGGCAAAACATGAAAGTGTAAATACAGAGCTAATTTTTTGCAATAATTACACCAAATACACAAAAATAATGTTATTTTTAGCAACGTCATACAACATCTTTAAAGTAAATAAGTGCAAAAATAATAATTTTCGGTTTCGTGGCGACTTAAAGCTCACGTTAATCCCTGACATTAAAGAGCACTTATTTCATTGTAAAAAAAACAACATTATTTTGTGTATTTAGTAAAATAAAATGTTTTGCGGGTTTTTCAACAAAACATACATTTTTGTAGCTCCAGATTTCACTCTCTAATGTCAGCCGGAAACGTGACGTTCCTTACCATGTTTAAAAGATTTGGTTGCTAATAGGAGTTAACTTACAGGCTGTGAGTTCGAAGCGGGATGAATTATAATAATGTCGGTCTTATCTACATCACCAATCCCAGGAAGTAAACTTTTGCCAACAATCCGTGTGTTTGTTGTAGTCCAAGAAAAGAGATTTACCTTGGAGATGATAACTCGCGTCATCGTTTACTTCAGGGTTTGTACCTTTTGCATATCGTTAACATGTACTAATACACACTCACACACCAAAGGAAATGTAAAAATGTGAACCGGACAATAGGTGCCCTTTAACACTTTTTAAAAGCAACAATAGGACAACCTATGGATTGCCTGCCTGAACATCTGTGGATTCGTAACTGTAGTCCAAATATTGAATCACAGATTTCATAATCTACAGCTGCTTTGAAGTTCATTGGACCACCCAGCTCTTTATCTTTGTCTCACCTTCATCATAGCTGCTATCTTTTTAATGAAGAAATGTTTTCTTTCAACGCGTGACCACAGTGAAGGTCAGCTAAAGGCCAGCGTACTGTATTGCATTAGAAAGCTTTTGCTGTTTTCACCTGCTTCTAAGAACTGTGATATAGATATGAACCGACAAAGGAAGAGGTTTTGGCAGGAGATCATGACATATTGCACATTCCAGTGAAGCGAGCTTTATGTTTAACCTCCTGAAGCGTTGGAAGAGGAAGGCTTACTGTGAGCAACATGGGAATTTCCTATATAGTGTCACCTGAAGGTAAAGAGAAATAGATAAAAGCAAGTGAGAGAAACACTTCTCTCTTCTGTAAAACCACAAATCTAATTAATAACTGATATGGGAAATACTGTACAACTCATCTCCTCCTAACCCCAGGCTATTGCACAAGTATGCATCCGAATGAAATGGCCAAATTTTAAGCTAATGAAGGCATGTGTGGCACAATGTTGTTGCTACAATATTTTAATTGGTTTGCAAAGGTTTACAACCGTCGAAACTCTCGAGACCCCATGAAGGTCAAGCAATCCATCAAGATGGGGCTAAAACCCATTTGGTAATAATTAACATTTACAATTATTCATTTAGCAGTCGTTTCATTCAAGGCGACTTGCAACGGGCCATAATAACAACACAATTACAAATTCATCGCAGTTACAGTTTTAGACATGTTAAGATGATCAAATAAAAAATTCCAGACAAGCTGTCCATGGAGAGGCATTAAAACCTCAGTGTGCCGTGATAATGGGACCCAACTCACTTAATAAAAACCAAGCATGTTTTCTCTAATCTCCGAAAAAGGAGGAAGGGTGGACAAGCCTCAGGCACTGATTGTTGTTATCTACACCTCACTGTTTTACTATCCAGACTCGCAAAAAAATCAAGTATATCGAGAGATTCTCATTGGTCTATCTTTGGAACTCATTTCTACATTTCACACCTCTGTCAAAATTGAAGCTCTGGAGATCAGAGAACAGTTTTGATGGTGTCATTTTGCGAGCGGGTCAAGGTGACCCTGCATTTTCAGGTGAAATGAAAGAAGTGGTGAAGGTGTTACAGTACATTGCCTCTGTAGTGTAGTGAGGTAGAAAAACGCTTTAAAATCTCCAAAAGATAAAGTCCAGTGGAGCACCCTCGTGAGAAGATGATTTTATATTATTGTGACAGCGAAACCAAAACTAAAACTTAATCTACTCTTCCGTTATAAATCAGACAACATGATCTTCTTCAACTTACTTCTCCAGTAAGACTAACTATTTAGTGATAAATCACTACCTAAAGTTGTTGAATTAAAACTGACCACACATTTATTTATCTATTGCTATGTCCATACTCCAGAGAGGTTGGAAAGATGTGTATGTGAGTTTCTAATCAAAAAAATATTAGCATTTTAAAGGGGACATTTCACATTACTTTTTTAAGATGTCAAATAAATCTTTGATGAACCCAGAGTGCATATGTGAAATTTTAGCTCAAAATACCATATAGATAATTTTATATTAACATGTTAAAATTGCCACTTTGTAGGTGTGAGCAAAAATGTGCCTTTTTGGGTGTGTCCTTTTAAATGCAAATGAGTTTATCTCTGCACTAAATGGCAGTGGTGTGGTTGGATAGTGCAGATTAAGGGGCGGTTTTATTCCCTTCTGACATCACAGGGGATAGCCAAATTTCAATGAGCTATTTTTTCACATGCTTGCAGAGAATGGTTTACCAAAACTAAGTTACTGGGTTGATCTTTTTCACATTTTCTAGGTTGAAAAAAAGCACTGAGGACCCAATTATAGCACTTAAACACTGAAAAAGTCAGATTTTCATGATATGTCCCCTTTTAAATAATGTACTGTAAGTACACCTGATCATGCCAGAATTGCTCCCACAATGATACTGTAAGTTTTTACTGCTTCTTCTCAATTCTATGAGGTTTTTCATCAGTTTTATTGTCTGTCGGTCTGAAATACAAAAACAGAAGTAACATGAAACCTTTTCAAAAGTGTCGTTTTTATTTCCCAGAATAGACTAAATGTTTGAATTACGGCACATGAACACCCAAACAAAAGCCAAAAAAATAAAGGTTATTATGTGAAATATTATGCATACAAATTCAACACCGTGATGCGGTATTGTCAGGGATTAAGTTAATATTCATGTATGGAAAACAATTACTCTGAAAATAAAAATGTGTATCTACAGCAGTCTGAATTATTGACACAATTAGATTTTTGAAAGGTTGTAATGTATTTAATATACTACTGTTATTTTCTTATATGGCCTGACTGTGGATTGATGATTAAATGCCAACATCATCTTATTGGTAAGTGAAAGGATTACGTTTGCATGATGAATGGCGTCCTAGAGCTCATTGCCCATCTGCTTTATGTGGGTTTTTAATCCTTATGTGGGTGATCACAATGATTTGTGAAAATGGCTGAACATTAATACTGAATCCCAGAAGAAACCCTCCTACTCGAGGGTAACCGTAACAGAGTGAGATGTAATGGAGACTGAGTTTCTCTGAAGTCTCTCACCTGGCATGGTTTCAAATCTGAAAACCCCACAACCTCCATTATGAAGTGAGAGGCCGAAGTCTTTTCAAAGCTTTCATGCACACACGCGAGCACAATCTGCCGGATTTCAAAAAATATACAAACTTGTTTGTAGCTCGGCTCTCCTGAGAATTAAGCCTTCAAAATAAACTTTGAAAGCAGTATCTTTATAACCTGATTTAGTGGCACGGTAAAACAAACCTGTCATACGCAAAACAAAACTGTCACTGGGGACACTCATATGCAAGTGCGTGCATACTCGCACACACAGACCTTAGATGTTATATAAGCATGAAGTCTTCATGATAATAATTTTTTCTATAACCTACAATATTTTTCAAAAACTTTCAATTCAGGTCAGATGGACATGTGTGAGTGTGATCACCTTGTAATCTAACTCTTTCCCCACCAGTTAACGCGTCAATTAAGAGAAAACGCTTCACTGCCAATGACGAGTATTTCGCGATACCGCTATTATCCACGAGGTGGCGCTCTTCCGCAACTTATAAAACCCGGAGAGCAAACAGCTGTATGTCCGTGAAAGTTTTGAGGATCGCTCTAAATCTGATCTCCTTCACAAAAATGAAATTATCTCAGCTTTTTGCTCAAAATTTGGTGTTTTTGATGAAACCTACCCATATTTGAGAAGTGATAAAAGAGAACAAATGAATGCAGGATGAAACATTTTGTCTGTTTGTTTGAAAGCAGAGGGTCTGTTCTTTATATATTTAAGAAGAACATTTTCCGGAAGGCATTAAACTTTTGTGAAAATCATGAAAAATGCTGGCACTGGCTGGTAACTTTTTAAAAACCGCTGGTGGGGAAAGAGTTAAAGGTACATTATGGGTTTTAGCGGCATCTAGTGGTGAGTTTGTGAATTGCAACCAACCTCATTTTCGAAACGCAACAAGAAGCTATGGTAGAAAAACATGTTGTCGTCTGAGACAATATAGGGGCGAAATGCACTCTGTAAAACAATTTGACCATTTAGGGTAGGGGTTGGCATTCCTGGTTCTGGAAGGCCACAGTCCTAAAGAGTTTAGCTCCAAATCTTAATCAAACACACCCATAGACTGTAAAAAAAGATGGACGACGCCTGTTCGCACTCTTCCATTTGTGAAAAGTGAAGTCGCTAGTGTCCCGATATGGCGCTGAAATCTTGGGTCTTTAGTCTGCGCAATAGCGATTTCGGGACCAGTCATGCGCAGTAGTGAGCAGGAAGGGAAGCCGCGAAGTCAAAACCCCGCCCTCGCTCTCGTACAATGCGCATATCACACGATATCACAGCTGTCAATCATGACGTGACACCACCGTTTTTATATCATTAAATAACTAACTAAACCCAAACCTATTTTAAAAACATACATTTGAATTTACATCAGCGTGATAAAAACTACAGTAAATGACAGAAACCAGCTTCGGAAAAAAGATAATTGAAGTGTAATTAATATTTTTAGTTGGTCTCAAGTCCCATTGAATAACATGGGGAGGCGGGCTTTATCACCTATACTGGGACCAGTCACTGGGGGGCGATCGAGACGTTTTGGCTTCACTTTTCAGGGCTTGTGCGGCACACTTGAACACACCTGAACGTCATTTGCAAGTAATACTGAAGATTTTTTATTCGATTTTTGAGGTGTGTTTGTTGATAGTTGGAGCTAAACATGTAGGACTGTGGGCCTCCAGGACCAGGAATGCCCACCCCTGATTTAGGGCTACTTTAAAAAACATATTGGCGACTTCCGTGTATAGAGACCCACAGTGTATGTAGTTAAAAACGGCTCAATCTAAAGTAATAAAAACAATACAGTTCATTATGTAAAGTCTTAATTCACCACTGATAATATAGTTATGTATATTATATTGCATTTCTGTCAAGAAATCCTTCTAAAAGTTACACATTGCACCTTTAACACCGCTGTTGACACTATGTAGAAAAGTCAGCAATCTTGTGGGACATCGACGAGAGCAATTCTATCTGTTGCTGATGTTGATGTTTTCTACATCATACTGCTCCCCCAGTGGCCAAACATGGAACTACATGTGAACGTGTAAGTATGCCAAAAAATCAGCAAAAGAACAGAATATCAGAAATAAACGTTTGACTAGTAAATCACATTACTTTCAACATAACTTAGATCATGATGGTTGATGAAAATCTTTTATTTCTTTGCAAAAGTGGTAACCGTCGATCAAATTGCATATGACGTTAAAATAAAGTCAATGCTTCCTGGCGCTGGTCAACAATCCAGCACAGCGGGGCTAATTTCAAAGACATCAAATCTGGAACAAACATGCCGATTTCCTGTGTGATCATGTTGAGAAAAAAGGCTCGCACTGCCTTAGAGAACACAAGGAGGGGGGTGAGAATAAATATGCATAACTCACAAATGCATACAAATGAGCGCTCTTTGGGTACACTATAGTAAAGACAGAACCTAGCAACTCGTATGTGGCTCTGCTCCCATTTTATGCTTGAAATCAGTCTCTGAAAGCAATATATCCAGAAGCTTGCATGAGCAGCCCCATCAAACACAAACAGCATTTATTTGACAGGTAGAAAATGCTCTCATCAGTAAAGCTCCTAACAAGCATCCAATCACATCTCTTCTCTGATTAAATGATTTCAGAGAAATCAGGTTCAAAGAAAATACCAAAGCACACATCAAACATATACTTGAATCAGCTATAAGTTTTTTATATACAGTACTATTCTAACAGCTCTTCAATCCATAAGTGATGTTTTTTTTCAAGATGAGATGGACTACATGAATAAAGAGACCATTTGCTTTCTATTCCAGTGCTTAGGAAAGTCTGTAGAAACAGCTTTCCAAACAGTCGTTTCTCAAACCACACACAAATCGCTACCGCAACAGCAGGGTCTCATAAAAACAAATTCAAGCACATACAAGAGTAGGCGCACAACTGTCCAACAACCGAAAATGAGCCGAGAGAATAAAGCCATTGAAGTTTCTTGGCAGTTAAATATGTCTGGACGACCCTTGTATAAGTCTGCTTACTGCCCTTACTGCCCAGCTGTGTTATATTATCGTCCGCAAAGGTGGGCTGCTTTTTTTGGTCACTGCGTCCCCATGGATACCACGGTTTGTATTTTAAGGTGCACCTGCAGTGAAAAGTTTTGCTTGTAAGTCAGCAACATTTTCTTGGCTTAAGGCGAACGCAAATATTTAAACCTGTCACCTTTCCTTTTTACTTAACGTGGTATAGAGTTCGTGTTTGGATTTGTGGGTGGCACTTGTAAAAAAATTCACATACAAAGCCCACCTAAAACTGGGGTTTATTTTTTATTCAGTTGTTTGCATTGATTCACTAAAATGTATAATAAAGTTGTCTCTCGAGCTTTGGCGAATCGATAAAACCCTATTAGATGTAATTAGTTGTGATCCCAGTAAAAGATATTTATCATTAGGGTCATTCTCAAAAAAATTATACAAGCCCTTCTTAGAGATGACACATTAAAATTGTGTTCAATGAATTAAAAATACCTCATTAAGAGCAATAAGTATATATATTTAATTAGTCTAACACAAAATAAATATGTACTATAATTTATTGATTTCTTTTTAATTGCGTTAACACAATTAGTTTGAGTCTGGGTTTTGGAAAAATAATTTCCCAGCATGCTTTGCATGGAACTGCTTTTGGAGAGTCATTTTTTAATTAAGTGATATTTTATGCATTTTTAGGTAAAGAGAAAGACTTAATAGTGTTTAATCTCCATTTATCTTATTGATTTAGAAGCGTTTGTGTTATATTTTTTCAAATTGTTTGGTTACCATCGTGCAGAAGAGTGGCGCTTGTGGTTAGCTTGTGGATGTGACATTTCTCTCAATGAGCAGTGTGTTAATGCCTGTTTGGAGATCAGTCTCTTCTGACATGCTCATCCAAAGTATCATGTTACTATTATTAGCATGCTAACATGTGCTTATGCTAATTAGTATGATATAAAAACGTTTTATATAAAATAACAGAATGGAGTTAATCAGACTACACTACATTGAGTTATTCAAACTACGCTAAATCGAGTTATTCAGACTACACTAAATTGAGTTGAGGCAACTAATTGAGTATTGCCATTTACTTTAAATTGAGTTGGACTAACTCAATATATTTTTATTGTGTAAAGCAGTTTTTTATGAGTTAGGGGTACACATTCATATTGGATGGAAATCCTGCCCACAATTTTATTGAGTTAATCCAATGAATCATTTTTTTCAGTGTACACAAAAGGTGGAAATGCTTTTCCCTGGCTTTTGCAGACCCCTTAATCATTTAATTTGACCCAATAATCCCATAATGATATATATGTAATAAATATAGACTGCCCTTAACATGATGAGAGAGTTTATTTATGTAATTTTCTTTTTTTCCTTTTTTAAACTTTTTTTTTAAATGTCTGGTCCTGAAAATTACCCTGTCCCTTTGAACATGGAAGTTGAACTGTGTACTTATTATTTAAAACCATGTTTTTTTATAAAACAAATCTAATTTACCTTTAACCCTGTATGAATTTACTACAACACTGAAATGGTAAAAATAAACTATTAATATGAATAATATCAAATAAATATTTGTCCCCAAAATTTATGTCATTGGTGTTACCATACCCAAAGCACCTTTATTTTGAAACAATGCATCAGCTCTTTGAAGTTTTTCCTGGGTCAAGAGGTCAGTGGAAGAAGTGCAGTGGAGAAAGGCAAACGGTTTGTGAGATGTCTTACCTTATTTGTCTAAAATATCATGATATATCTAAAAATTTTGATATACGATTTTTTGGATGTCATTAGTGTTACTCTTTTTTTTTATAGCTGGGAGTGTTAAGATCTTTACATAAAAATACATTATTCTGAATAAGTATGTGATTGTTACATCTCTGATGAAATAGCACATGGCTAATGGCAGCCATTTTGTTAAAATGTTTGTTTTTTCTGTAAATTGTCATTAGCGTTACCGTCATTGGTGTTACCGTTTCTCTAACTTCCTAAGCACTATTCCTTCAACTGACCAACATAAAAGCATACAAACAAAACAAGATGAATGTTTAAATGTTTAAGTTAAGTTTTATCATATTTATTATCTATTATTATATTCTCATTTTGTCAGGTATTGAAGATACAACGTCATGGATTCTTAAAATTGATTAAAAATGAAACCTAGATTAAGCTCCCCGTTTTGCGGATTCATAGATTTGACAAGTTAATTAATGCTATTATCGAAGTTTTGGGTGTTTTGAAAGAAGTTCATTTAAGCAGATTTCCATCACCCAAATTCCACCTTTTCTGTAAAATGACCCATTAACTCTTGATAAAAAAAGACATTGAAAACCAGATTAAATGTTTCACAACTTCACAGTGCAAACAATTGTGTGGAAGATGTTGAAAGGTGTCAATTTCTAATTGTAATAAAGCTTGAACCTCTCGATACCCACAGAGGAGAGAAAGTGCGATTTAGGGTGACAGAAGGTGGATTGCCAGTAGCAGAATAATAAACACATTTATCCTAAATTTTCATATTAGATTTAATGCTATTGCCTAGTTTCAGTCATATTATGAATTGTATTTTGTGAGGGAATAAAAGAGTGCATTAATATTCATTTAACCAAGATGAATTTATGTGGCTGGGTGGAAATGAAAACAAATTGAATAGCTATCTGATAAAAAAAGCATGAAGTGACCAAAAGGCCCATAGTTATCAGGCTTTTACTCTTTGCTAATATACTTGGCACCTACTGTAGCCTATATGATATATTACTTCATCCCTTAGACGCAGGATAAAACAGGCCACTAAACAATGAAATGCAAATGGTACAAACCGATTTACCATTCGTGTCCACTTTCCTTTCAGATGAAAATATCAACTATACCGTAAACAATCATTTGCATCTCCATCTTTAACTGATGTTTAGTGGTTGGCTTTGCAGAAGCATGTATTTATGCGTGATTGAGTTAGGTGACTGTGTAATTAGGGCTGATTGTGCGACATGGTTCCTGTTTAGTGTTGATTTGATTATGGAAATGAGCATCTTGCACTTGCGAAATGTGATGTGACAAAAACAGAGCAGATAATTTGACTAAAGTTTCTGTTTTTCAAAAGATAACTCAGACGCGCTCCTCCGTCACGTATTTGTAAACATTAATGCATGTCATTTTAAGGTCCATCGCTTGAACCTCATTAAAATTCATTAAAATCTTATTATATCCATAGACCTATAAGGGACCAAAGTATAAATGTAAATACAACTGAACCCACTGGTTGCAAATGTTGCATACTATGCTATCGTTTTTAACATTAGACGTTACTTTAAATTCTGATCTTTGCTGAGTTTGGTTTTAGATGCAGTTAGATAAAAAGCCTTATCTTGTGAAGAAGAACCATAACAAAGGACAAAATGCCTTCATATTACCATACTAATATAAACATAAACAGAGGAAGCTAAATAAATTGAGCTGATGGGATTATTACACCACACCAATCCTGACCCAACTCACTTCCTCTCTGTGGGAAAACAAAGAAGTCATAAAGAGACAACTTCCTGTATTAACTTACTGTCTTTGGGGTTTTCCTGTTTGGGACAACTGCGCAAGCTGTTAGACAAAAGATCAACTGTACCTTCTGCTAAAATGTGGAAATGAATAAATATGTTGTGATGTTTTCTATTTTCACTACACTTTGTAGCATAAATCAAATATAAATAATAATGAGTCGTTTTAACCCAAAATCCTTCTGCCCTATACTGTATGAACCATCTATAAAATGAAGAAAGCACAACAAGCACTGCAAATTCAAAGCACAAACATCACATAATATGCTCTGTTTTAAAGTAGCAGTACAAAGCTGAACGTTGTACAGCTTCATCTCAGTCTGGGTGGACAGCTTTGAGCACAAAAAGGAAATTACATCCAGCATACCGCAAAGCACCTGCCAAAACAACACTCAACCATTTAAAAAAGCAAAGACACACACATGTGACTACCAAAATTGGGTTCCTGTGGAAGAGAGACTCTAAAATGCATCTCACTTATTAATGCAAAGTCATGCATTTGTTAACTTTGAAAATTTTGAAAATTAATAGATGGCCTGAAGGGATGTATGTTCCTGGAAAAGGGGACCTATTAAAAAATAAAGATAGATGGATTAAAGTGCATTATTTAAAACACTTTGGAAATAAACTTACATTCATTAAAAACACTTTGGAAATAAATTGTTTTAATATTTCATAATATAAAACTTGTATAGATCAAAGATAAAGACTTTATTATCCCTGTGCATTGTATATCTTAATACATATATTGTACTTTTATCTTTATTATCACGCTACACTTTCTGGAAAAAAAATGGTACCTTTTTTAAAAAGTCCTAATATGTACCATTTTGGAGCAGATTTGCTAATTGCAAATAGGTCAATGACGGGATGTTAATTATTTTGTGTCCGTATGGTTCAATTAAATGTAAAAGGGTTCAAATTTCAAAATAAATTGGCAGATTACTTGCATACATTCTCTTTTTTGAGGACCAAGTCTAAAATTTCAGGTTTTATTTCATTTAGAAAATACACTAGTCAACATTTGAAGTGGATCAGAAAATTTCATCCAAACTTTCAAAGACAATAATGGGTATTGGGAATTGGTTTTAAGACCACTTTTATAAGAGGTTTTGATCCACTTCAAATGTTGACTAGTATATATTTGGGGGATAATTGCAAAAAAATGTCAATGTGGTGTAACCAGTCTGTGTCAATTGGTGTAACTAGTATTTTTTTTTATTAAAATATAAATATATTCATAAAAATGTGGAATAAAATATAATCATCTAGTTTAGTAGTGTTATTTGATTTTTTTACATACCTTTTTTTATATCATTTGTCAAAGATTATTTAGAAAACAGAGCTGTTTTTAGCAAGACAAATATTAGAAAAATGCATTAAAATTTACATTTAGAAATAACTAATAAAAAGATTTTTTTAATTGATTTAACATGATTTTTTTTTTTTTTTTTTGATGATGATTACGATTACAGTACATGCCATCAAGGTGGATAAAATATTTAATATTTCTTATTCTTTAGCGCAATCGGCGGTTATACCATTTGACATTTCAGGTCCGTTCAGCCTTAACTTTCATAAAAATGGTGCAAATGTAATTTTTTATTGCATAACATTAACATACATACACTATGTGCATTGAAATAAACCTGATGCGTGCATTTAAAACAAGTTTTTAAAAAGATTTTTGAATTTCTCATCTTGCTAAACCGTTTTTGTCACTGACCCAAATATTATATTATAACTTAAATTAGTTAGTATTTGCAATTAGTAAAGTACTTTCTGATATTACCTCTTAAAATACACATGCAGTGTCTGTAAAGCTGCTTTAAAATTACATGCACTGTGAAAAGCGCTATACAAATAAATGTGAAATCAAATTAAATACTGTGAATAAATCATTAAACCATAGCACAGAAAAAAATTACATTCTTGAAAACAAAGTGCGGACGGGAGTTGACCCAGGATTTTCATGGTTTATTGATCAGAGCTTTGGTACACAAAATCATACTTACATTTTTTTGTCATTGCTAAAAACTTCTGAAGCAATAGTGAAGGGGTTTAATAGTGAGAGTCGACAGTCCCCACACTAAAATTGTCCTTCTTTTTAAAACTCTTGTGTGTCTGTACTTGACTGTTTTCTGAATCAATATTGATGGGCCACATGGAAATATTCTCTGCCTGGCAAACCCTCCAAAACTAAGTGACATCAAAATGATCATTAAACTCAAACCAAAGACTCGCAAACAAACTTGAGATTTTCTGTGGAGGACAGAAGAACTTCCCCCATTTCCCCTATCCACCCACATGCTATTACTCTTTTCTGAAAGAGCCATAAATGAATACTGAGAGGATAATGCACATGTGGAATGAAGGGTCAGTGAGCTTGTGGGCGTGGGAGTGTGCGCAGAGAATCAGATGTGAAAGTAGTTCACACGAAAAAATTTTCCATTTTGTGGCATTGAGAAATATTTTTTAATCAGAAAAAAAATGGTTTTAACAAAACACCAACTTATTTTTGTAACACTAAGCAACCTATATGTTAATCTAATGCATAGATTTATGCAATGCTCTACTAAGCTATACAGGAGCATACATAGTTTAATCTAAAACACAATTCACTCCAAAAATGCTGTTGTTTCAACACATGGTTGAGTCAAATATAAATGTATTCAGGGTTAATTTAAAGGTGCAATGTGGGACTTTTAGGAGGATCTCTTATATACAGGTGCTGGTGATGTAATTAGAATATCATCAAAAAGTTGATTTATTTCACCTATTTCATCCAAAAAGTGAAACTTGTATATTATATTCATTCATTACACACATACTGATATATTGGAAATGTTTATTTCTTTTAATATTGATGATCATAACTGACAAATAATCCCAAATCCAGTGTCTCAGAAAATTACAATATTGTGAAAAGGTTCAATTTTAAAGACACCTGGTGCTTAATCAGCTAATACACTAAAAACACCTGCAAAGGCTTTTAAATGGTCTCTCAGTCTAACTCTGTAGGCTACACAATCATGGGGAAGATTGCTGACTTGACAGTTGTCCAAAAGACGACCATTGACACTTTGCACAAGGAGAGCTTTGTGTCCAAGCACATTAATAGAGAGGCGAAGGGAAGGAAAAGATGTGGTAGAAAAAATGTACAAACAATAGGGATAACCGTTACCGCACTCTGGAGAGGATTGTGAAACAAAACCCATTCAAAAATGTGGGGAAGATTCAAAAAAAGTGGACTGCAGCTGGAGACATGGGTTTCAGCTGTCGCATTCCATGTGTCAAGCCACTCTTTTGAAAAACAGACAGCATCAGAAGCGTCTCGCTTCTGGACTGCTGCTGAGTTGTCCAAAGTTATGTTTTCTGATGAAAGTACATTTTGCATTTCCCTTGAAAATCCGTGTCCCAGAGTCTGGAGGAAGAGATGAGAGGCACACAATCCATGTTGCTTGAGGTCCAGAGTAAAGTTTCCACAGTCAGTGATGTATTGGGGTGCAATGTCATCTGCTGGTGTTGGTCCACTGTTTTCTGAGGTCCAAGGTCAACGCAGCCGTATTCCAGGAAGTTTTAGAACACTTCATGCTGCTGACCCACTTTATGGAGATGCAGAACTTGGCACCTGCACACAGTGCCAAAGCTACCAGTACCTGGTTTAAGGACCATGGTATCCCTGTTCTTAATTGGCCACATAGAAAATCGATGGGATATTGTGAAGAGGAAGATGTGATATGTCAGACCAACAATGCAAAAGAGCTGAAGGCCACTATCAGGGCAACCTGGGCTCTTATAACACCTGAGCAGTGCCACAGACTGATCCAATCCATGCCATGCCGCATTATTGCAGTAATTCAGGCAAAAGGAACCCCAACTAAGTATTGAG
Organism: Misgurnus anguillicaudatus; assembly: GCF_027580225.2. Taxonomy (NCBI): domain Eukaryota; kingdom Metazoa; phylum Chordata; class Actinopteri; order Cypriniformes; family Cobitidae; genus Misgurnus; species Misgurnus anguillicaudatus. The sequence goes on from NC_073356.2 coordinate 24,620,971, forward strand.
TGCTGTACATGCTCAAACTTTTTAAGTTCATACTTTTCAGTGGCCCAAGATTTCTAAAAAATCCTTTCTTTGCATTGGTCTTAATAAATATTCAAATTTTCTGAGATACTGAATTTGGGATTTGGGTTTTTTGAGTATGTTGTCTCAGACGATGACATGTTTGTTCTGTGGCAGCTACCGTAGTTTCTCTTTGCTTTTCAAGAGGTTGGTTGCAATTTGGTTGCAAAACTCACATATAGAAGCTGCTAAAAAACCCACACTGGACCTTTAAACCAGCAGTTGGGTTTGTCCATAACCCAATCTTTGGTTAAAACAACCCAGCATTGTTATGGTGTACGAACTGATTTGTGTGTTGAATGCTGTAACAAGTATCATCAGAATCTGGTGGATTTTGTTTAAGATGTGAATAAGAGATAAATAAGGAACAGCTGTCTCTATCTTGTCACTAATGCATTTACAGTCAGAGTTCACATTCTCAGTTTTACACCGACACCTTCCCTGCTGCAACACTGCATTCAGAAACATTCTCAGAGTGTGTCCCCTTTCACGACCTCTTTTGTAGGTGAGGTTCAAGTTGGAGATGATTCATAGTGATGATAACACCACACAGAAACATAGGAAACATTAACACAAGATATTCTCCCCTCTTAAAAAAATCAGTCCAAGTAACTTCGAGTTTGCAGTTAGCAAACTTCCTGTGTAACTCCATTACAGACTCATATTCTACCTAGTGCAACGCAGATGGTTATTAGTAGTAATAACTTCAAAATGCAACAGATCTGTGTACATTCTCTTTGGTGCGTCACACTCCCGTGCTTTATTCTCGCCAAACACAATTTTATGACAGAAGCTCAGTCATAATGTAATCGTGATGCCGCTACGGGATCAAATTTATTCATAGGCTCTTTAGAGAGAAGGATGAGAACTGCAGTACAAGGTCTCTTAATGAGAATGCTCATATCTGCAAGTGCTAAGATAGTTCACACATTCTCACATCCAGAATGGGCAACTAAATGAGTTCTCAGCCATAGCAGAGTCCATTACATTGGTTCAGCACCATATAGTATGCAAGAAGCAATTCTTTTGTTCGAACAGTTAACGATTTATAATTTTTACTGATAATCTCACCCAAAAAGGCTTACAGCACACTTACTGTGGAGATTGTCTCTATGAACATATTCATGAATCACCTATAGCAGGATTTGAGCCTATATACAACCTACAGTAGAGTAGAGCCTATACCTTATCATACTGTATACATTTCTGCACATTTCTATTGATTTTGTCATGTTACACAGTCAGACAAAATTGTCAAAAAGTGGTCCCAAGCTGTCACTGGGGTGCTATGTACCAATACTGTATGTACCTCTAAGCTACTAATATGCACTCTTTGGTACCAATATGTACCTCTGAGGTACCAATATGAACTCTTTGGCACCAATATCTACCTCTGAGTTACCAATATGAAATCTTTGGTACAGTACCAATATGTACCTTTAAGGAACTCATATGCACTCCAATATATAGGCTACCTCTGAGGTGCCAACATGAACTCTTTGGTACCAATATGTACCCTTGAGTTACAAATATGCACTCTTTGGTACCAATATGCACATCTGAGGTACAAATATGAACTCTTTGGTACCAATATGTACCTCTGAGGTACTAATATGCACTCTTTGGTACCAATATCTACCTCTGAGTTACCAATAATATGAAATCTTTGGCACAGTACCACACTGAAAAAAATGATTCATTGAATTTAATCAATTCCTTCAAGGCAAGTGGCCGCAATCAACTCATTTAAGCTACATTTAAACAAAAGTTTTATATTTTACTTTGCTTTACTAATCTTTTTTGTTTAAATGTAGCTTAAATAAATTGATTGCAACCACCCACCCCAAAAAAATTGATTAAACTCAATGAATCATTTTTTTCAGTGTAATATGTACCTTTAAGGAACTCATATGCACTCCAATATATACCCCCGAGGTACAAATATGAACTCTTTGGTACCAATATGTACCTTTGAGGTACTGATATGCACTCTTTAGTACCAATATGCACCTCTGAGGTACCAAATGAACTCTTTGGTACCAATATACCTTTGAGGTACTAATAGGCACTTTTTCGTACCAATATGCACCTCTGAGGTACAAATATGAACTCTATGGTACCAATATGTACCTCTGAGGTACTAATACCCTGCTGAAAAAAACAGCAACAAACCAGCATGGGAATTATGCTGGTCTATGCTGGTTTAGCTGGTGGTCACCAGCACCAAAACACAACATATGCTGGTATGACCAGCATGCGATGCTGGTGCTAATGCTGGTTTAGCTTGTGCTAATGCTGGTTTGGTGCTGGTTTAGCTGGTGCTAATGCTGGTGCTGATGCTGGTTTGATGCTGGTTTAGCTGGTGTTCACTAGCAAACCAGCACCAAAACACAACATATGCTGGTCTTGCTGGTATGGTGTTTTTTTCAGCAGGGTATGCACTCTTTGGTACCAATATGCACCTCTGAGGTACCAATATGAACTCTTTGGTACCAATATGTACCTTTGAGGTACTAATAGGCACTCTTTGGTACCAATATGCACCTCTGAGGTACGAATATGAACTATATGGTACCAATATGTACCTCTGAGGTACTAATATGCACTCTTTGGTACCAATATGCACCTCTGAGGTACGAATATGAACTCTATGGTACCAATATGTACCTCTGAGGTACTAATATGCACTCTTTGGTACCAATATGAACTCTTTGGTACCAAATGTACCTTTGAGGTACTAATATGCACTCTTTGGTACCAATATGCATCTCTGAGGTACTAATATGAACTCTTTAGTATCAATATGTACCTTTGAGTTACCAATATGTACCTTTGAGGTACTAATTGGCACTCTTTGGTACCAATATGCACCTCTGAGGTACCAGTATGAACTCTTTGGTACCAATATGTAGCTTTTGAGGTACTAATAGGCACTCTTTGGTACCAATATGCACCTCTGAGGTATGAATATGAACTCTATGGTACCAATATGTACCTCTGAGGTACTAATATGAACTCTTTGGTACCAAATCGCTTTACCGTTTACCTTACTTTTACAGGTTACTTTGGATAAAAGCATGCTAAATGAAGTTTATTTAACTAAGTTCGGTAGGAGCGGGGCCATGTAATCCAACCAATCAGCGCGAAGAGGTCTGTATGCAGTATGTAGCCGTCCCTCACCTCTGTCCTGTGACAGTTTTTGCAGCATCCCTATATCTATACCAGTTAAAAAGGGGGGAGTACTTTGGGTTCGGGCTAAAATTCCGAGCTCATAGCCCTCCCTTGGACAGCATGCCAAACATCCCTAATCATCATATTACCCTATTCATGACATGTTATTGCATACTCGTGAAATGCTTAGATGTAAATGTATATTAAACGCATATGGATGCCCATACACACACACACACACACACACACACACACACACACACACATTTATTTAGTATTAAAGGTATAGCGGAAGATTTTCCCGAATTATTTAAAAGAACCGCCCCTCCACATTTTTTAAAAAATGCACACGCGCCACACTCTACCCCCTCCCAAGAGGGAACGCCTGTTAAACGCGTGCACGAGAGAGCATGCAGGAGCGGAGTTCTTCTCTTCGCTCTGTTTACAAGTTGCTGTCGGCATGTTTACCGTGTCTGCGGCGCGGTTCGTGACTTGTGCCAGGGCTAGCATCGCTAATCATAGCTTACATCAACTTTTTCTAGCAGTGATTTTAAATGGATTTCTCCAAATAGCATGCCAAAATGTACATTTCCAGTAGAAACTTCGCGTGGGAAGCCCAACCTGTCCTATTAGCTTATGCCAGCGGCCAGCGTGTGAAATAGTCTCCCATAAACATCCTGGTCTTGTTTCTTTCTTCATAGTCCTTTCTCTTCTTGTCATACAATTCGTAGACACTTCTTCTCTTGCGACCCTCAGACATTTTGAAAAAAAAAACACAGTGAGAACGCAAGCTTCAATGAATGGTTGAAACCGTAGCACAACACAAATACACGTGAAAGTGCGCATGTGCAGAAAGCGAACCTAGGGACGAGCACCTACAACGGTTATACGTCAACATATCATCAGAATAATTGACATCTGGGATGACCAATAATATAGGTGATCCACCCGGAAAACGAAAATCTTCCGCTATACCTTTAAAATATTGTAAATATACTTTACATTCATAAAATACACAGCGGCAGTTCCCACTGTATAGTGTATTTCTATTTAGCACACCTAATCTAAGCAATCAATTTACAGATACCCTGTGTGTCTTCACTGCTAATGCTAAAAGCCTCTAAGGAGTGTTTAATATTAGTTATTAAGACACAGCGGGAACTCTGATGATACAATAATGATTGGAGTGAGATTGCTTACAAAACACATAAGGCACTGCAATCACAGCTGTCATTTAAATGCACAAGGCATGGCACAACATTTTTATGGATGGGCCCCAATCTTCCTCAGGGTCCAATGAGTAAAATATACCATAGATGAGCTTTGATGGCCCGGCTTGTATGATCAAGTTGTTTGCGCAATAGCAGTAATAAAATCACATGAAATATATAATTCAAATTGTGAAGCACTTTGCGCAGCAAGCTTGATTTAAAATGTGCAATACAAATAAATAAAAGTTGAAAGTTAAAGTTGAAGCAATGTGATTTTCTTTTGCCGTCGGGTTCACCTAATGCATCACCCACTGTGTTGTGTTAAACTACATACGGCCATAATAGTATTTTCTAATTGGCAGTCTTCTGCAATACTTTTCACAATATGGTACAGCATCTAACACCTTATGGCAAAAAATAAAATAACAGAGCACACACCTGGTGTGGTAAACAGCACTTCAAGTTGAACAGATGAACACAGCCAGGCTTTTGTGCAAACAAAAAAGGCTTTATAATTTACTGTTTGGATGCTATGGATTTTGGACAAACTTAAGTAATCTTTTATCTCATATAAAACAGCTGTAACATGTTTCCAAATCATTTATTAAAATAAAACAAATCCAACAAATAAAGACTTTGCTTACACACATGCTTACACATTTTATGATTTTACAATATACAAAACTTTTTTCACCGTCTCTGTAACTTCTATTGTGGTAAACTATACCCTCTAAAGCCACAATTAATCGTTGTCTATTTTAATCTCTTTGTCAAATCTCAACGGGTTTTCTCTTGTTGTCATCACAAACAACAGAAGAGGTAAAATATAGGCAATAAAACCCCAGCAGGCTGATGTGAGAACAGTTCGGACAGATTTATAGACTGATTCATCGCACAAACTAACCGCTAGATTTACAGTTTTGTTCCATGTCTTTAAGCGTGGAGCAGACTCTCGCCCTCTGGTTATTTCTATTAGACTCTGTAGAAGCTACATTTATGGGCTTAAATGAGTCCATCAGGTGCCCTAAGAACACAGAGCCAAAATATACCACAGGAATGTTAAATGCTGATTCAAAGAGTTTCGAATATGATAGAGGAGAGAGAGAAGCTGTGTCCCAAATGACATATTATATACTACATTATGTACTCAAACGTCTAGTGTATGAATTTCGAGTAGTGAAACACTTAATGAAAGTATAAGCGGTTTTCAAGACGAGGGTACATGACGTAAAATGTATAGAACTACAGCTGAAAATCTATTTGTGAACAAGTGTATAATCCGGAAACTTGTAATTTTTTTCTGCTCAAGTTTTAATGACTCGCCCATAGACTATCCCCTCGAAGTAATCCGGACAAAAGTGGTTGAAAGTGGACAAAAGTGAAGGATTAAAACACCAGGTGTGAATGGGAATGCAGCTCTCTCGTCCACTTGCTATCCGATCGACCAAAATGCATACAAACAGGGCCATTATTCCAAATCAAATTTAAACATATTACCAATACATATTGACACAGTTTTATATCGCAAATTTGACAAAACGGTGTAGAATAATGCATTAGTATGATATTCGGGATGCACCTAGAAAGAGAGGGGGAGAGAGAGAGAGAGAGAGAGAGAGAGAGAGAGAGAGAGAGAGACAGACAGACAGATTTCACTTATAAAATTCCTTGTGGGAAGTTAACCCTTGTGGGTTGTTCAAATTTACTACCCTTTCGAGTTGTTCGTAGCCAAAAAAGCCATTAAATTAAAGGGCTGTAAAAATGTATCAGATTAAATTTTTGCATAAATCTGTTAATTACCATCAGTCATGATCAAAACTACCAAATGTTTACAAAAATTCCATGATTTTAACTTTTTAATTCAAGAAAGGATAAGGGGCTATTTTTGGGCATGTTTTAATATAAAAAAGTTAAATTTTAATGTGTTGTGTTATTACGTTTATGTAATACTAAATTGCATTGTTTCAGATATATATTTTAAAGATGTGGTTTTTTTTAGTTACCGTCTTAGAAAATAGTAGTACTTTTCCTGTGAGGTAAATACTGCTGAGAGACCTCCAATGTTTGATTAAGCTAACCAGACAATAGTGGGCGAGAGTTGTAATAACTATAGCAATTGCCAACAGAATACGTTTTATGTTTAAAGAGATTTTGGGGGACCGGCCCTGTTTAATTGCCAAGTTCATAAGTGATGTCACTGATTTGGGGGAAAAACACACAAAATGACAGATTTTCAATATAATAAGTGATTGTGGACTGGATGTTTTTTAAAAACCTTTCTCACAGTTTTGGGCATGTCAAAAATAATAAATAAAAAAAAATTCTCCCTAAATAGTTGTTTGTGGCTTTTTTCCCCATTGACTTCCATTCTAACAACATTTTTTGATTGCAAAGCCATGGCACCATATAATCATGCATTCTTGATTGTTGGTGGTTTTTCCTTTTGCTAAGAGGTAAAATTTGTCATTTTGACTGTTGATCACCATGTGGCACCACAAACCCTTTAGTAGGCCTGTGTAAAAAAACAAAGCTTAATTTCTGGCTTGTACATTGAGTTATATGGAAAAATAAATCCAGTCCACAATCACATTTTATATTGAAAATCTGTAATTTTGTGTGTTTTTCCCCCCAAAAAAGTGACTTGGCAATAAAATAGTTAAAAATAATGGTATTTTTGTAAACATTTGGTAGTTTTGATTAGTACTGAGGGAGATTAACAGATTTATGCAAAAAATAGTGCTGGGCAAAGATTAATCGCATACAAAATAAAAGTGATTTTTTTTGCATAATATATGTGTGTGCACTATGTGTAATTATTAAGTATATTTAACCACACACATACATATATTCATTTCATATTTGTATTTATTTATATATCATTATAAATACACTCAAAAAAATTATTCATTTAATTTACTCTTTTTTTTTAAGGTAAGTGGTTGCAATTTATTTATTTAAGCTACATTTAAACAAAAAATAAGAAAAGCAAAACAAAAAAATTATGTTTAAATGTAGCTTAAATAAATTGATTGCAACCACTTACCATAAAAAATTGAGTAAATTGAATGAATCATTTTTTTTCAGTGTATAGAATAAATATATACACATATTTATATACACACTGTAAAACCAGTGAAACAGTAAACTTAACTCAAACCATTTAAGTAAACCAGTTGCATTAGACCATTTAAATTTAAAACACGTACATTTAAGTACTGTGAACTTGAGTCATGTGCAATTATGCATTTATACTTAAGTATTGTGAACTTAAATATAAGTGCATAAGTTCACAGTACTCAAATCAAATGTATGTGTTTTAAAACTAATGCAACCAGTTTACTTAAATGGTTTGAGTTGAGTTAACTTTTAGGTTTTACATTGCACATAATAATTACACACAGCACACACTCATATATTATTCCTAAAATCACTTTTATTTTGTATGCGATTAATCGCGATTAATCTTTGCCCAGCAATAAAAAATGCATTTAATTATTTTTTACAGTCCTTAAATTTAGTGGCTTTTTTGGCCACAAACAACCCGAAAGGGTAGGAAATATGCCCACTGTATATTGTTGAGTTTTTGAAAAATTTCAAAGCATTTTCTCAAAATATGTGTCAATATAAAAGTTGTCACCAAAAATCATTTCATTTGCTAAAACACAGAAAAAGTTGTGGCCAAATTAAGACTCAAAAACGGCCAAAAATGACCTCAACAACCCATAAGGGTTAATGGCCGTCAACAAACTTTACTGGAGTTGCTGTTTAACTCCAAATACTGTATGTCTTTGTTTGCTCTCGCACCGTAGGGGCTGTGTCTCATTAATATCAGCCTGAGGTCTTAAGGTCTCCACTCAATCCTTCTCACATGCTAAGCCTCTAATGATCACTATCAAATCACTTTAACCTCACTGCAGTGATTCAACTACTTAGTCATACGTTGAAACCATTGCCACTTATTTACAGCATCTTTATTGTAATGATGACTGGGCAGTTTATGTTTACATTTGTTGGTTACTATAAATACCATCTTGCTGACATAAAGTCAACAGTTAGCGGTCCTGTAAATGCAGCTTTAATACAGTAAGGTAAATGGCTGAATAGACAAATGACAGTGATTATCCGGGGCAAGGCTGGGGCTTTGGCTCTCCGCTATATAATTAAAGCTTAGCTCAACTTGTTTTCTGACATTCTCCTGGAGCTGGATGGTAGATGGGCACACGCCGGCCAAAGAAAACGTCCACCGTCTAATTTAAGGGCAATCCGAGCCACTAATGTCAGCTTCTATGCTAGGATTTTTCAGGGAATGTTCTTCTGACATTTCCAGGGTGTGCGAGTCTGTGTGTTTGTGCGTGTCTGTGAGTTCAACTCTTTTGTCCTTAAAAAGCTAAGAGCAGTGCACCCGCCCTAAAAGTCTAAACCACAATGACATTATGGTATTTGTGAAAGACTGGACACCCATCTCATTACTCACCCGAAGAAGAAAAGTGGACCGTCCAGGGAAAGAAAGTTCAGCGAGGTCTGTTTAGTTTGCTCATGAAAGGATATTTGCACAGCAGAATTTGTACACCTGTGGAAACCAAATGTGTGCTTGAAAATGCTGCCAGGACATTTCATTTAGCTTTCACCACCATAAGTAAAGAGTCTGTGATCCTCAGCTCTAGCCCCCCTGTCAATATCCCAGGACTCTTGAATGCTTTAATGAACATCAGAACAAACGCCTTAAAAAATACATAAACGTATCCCTTAAACCATATCATATATGCAATGTAATAAAGGTACAAGCTTGAACACAAGTCGAACGTAACAGCAGAGAAAAATCTTTAACATTTTCTTCTGATGTGCATAACATGAAACGCCATCAAATATTGTTTTGCATAATTTTTCAATTTCCCTCAGCAATGTTTTTGTTCTGCATTCTCGAGTTGCCAAACAGGAGACGCATGAGAAAACTAGCCGTCTTATATTTTGTACTGGCAGCTGTGTTGGCAGACTGGGATGATGGTTGTGTGAGAGCTTCATAACTTCACTTAGAACATCAACACATGGCCCTGTACTCACCTATGGATTTTAAAATCACAATAAAATAAAAGGTTGTTATGCAACATAAAATCCTTCAGTTCTACTATCTCTTCATTTCAATTACATCTTTTTATCGGTGTTCTGTCACTGTGTGGATCAAATATTTAAGGTTATTGAATCTAATACAGCAGAGCACTTTCTGACCATCTCAGAAATGGTGGCATGAAAACACTACATGTTTTGCTCTTTTCAATCTTTTATGAATTGCTTTGGTACTGTATTCAGAACGTAGGTTGTACAGAATCCATAATATTACATTACAAATAAAACAATGTGATAACAGCTTGTAACGTACAGTAAGTACAGCCTTGTATTAAAATTTTTGTCTATTTAAATGAACTTTTTATGCAACAAACATGCAATATGGTGCAAATAATGCATTGGTTTAGGAAAGTGCTTTAGAGTCAGTAATGTTAATATATGTGGTGAGTTGTGGGCATGTGATATTTAAAGGTCACAAAACACGTGCTGTTTCTGCTAATCTCATGTTAATCTTGAGTACCTATACAGTAGCACTGCATCCTTCATATCTTTAAAGAGTCTTTAGTTTTATCAGATCTATAAAAGACAGATCAGTACCGCTACTTTCCAGACAAAGCTGAGCTCCTGGAGGTGTACCGCGGGTGGAGTGAGTCACAAGCAGGCAACACACACACAAAAATCATCTCACTATCTCTGGATAACTTACAGTACGATTCCATACATCTTCATGTACATTATATGCACTTATGTGACGATTGCCAACAGACATTTGATGCTGTTTTACTTAACGCCTGTGACTCATGGCCAAGTTGTTTTATCACTGGGACCGCCCCCTTTTAACAAAATCTGCTTCTACCCCCGTATAAACAAAACACATTCATTGTTCCCATAATGCTAGGTTCTTTGAGAAGCTGAACAAGATTACATTTCCCTCACAAATAACAACACACAACTATTTTGCGCCATTATCTAACGCTTGAAAAAATCATTTTGCGCTTGAAATGGCTGCAATTGATGCTGATAGGAGAGGCTTGCATTGATCAGAGAGCATGTGGTACAATTCAGATGATTTACTTTGTTATTTGGAATGCCAGAGGAACATATTTTTCAAAAATATTGTTTGCCAAGCCATGTTATTTTTTATTTGCCGAAGGAAATTAAAGAGAGGTCACAAGGACAAGTCACACAATTCACAATTAAATTTTTGTCCTCTAGTTTTTTTCAGTGTACTATGGCTTCATTAGCTGGAATTTCACACCCCGAATTTCACAGTAAGATGTCTGTGATGCTGAACTCAAGCGCATCAGGCGATCAGTATATCAACTGCACCTCATACCCTCTGCTTATTTGTGACCCTGAACTAATTTGCACTGCTCTTACTGTGGGTTTACACCAATGCGAAGCGTGCAATCGCATCGCGTTGCTCGCTCTAGATTACTCATGGGATATAACTTCGTGTCATGCAAATTTGTGGCTCGAGTTGAATATTTTCAACTTGGGCGAAGTATTTTGCGCCTTTTTAGTAAATAAACCGCAGATATTACCACTTTCATCTGCACTTTTTTGGAATTGAGCTCTCACGCTAATTTCTCCCGTATAGTAAATCTGGCTCTAAATGCGTCATCCCAAAATACACACATCTCTGTGTTATTATTGAAACAACACATTTTTGTGATACTTTAACAAAAAATCAACACGAAATGACACTATGGGGTGGTTTCCCGAACAGGGATTAGCTTAAGCCTTAAGGCCTTAGTTTAATTAGGAAATATTAATAAATACTTTTTAACAAACATGCCTTACTAAAAACATTACTTGTGTGCATTTTGAGGCTAAACAAAGGGCACTGATGTATTTTAAAATATGTCAGTGCAAGTTGTTTCCAGTTTGGACAGCTCTTATATTTATTTTAGTCTAATCGTGCATTCACACCGCCACCGGCGAGAGCGTCAATAAAAGCCCTGGCTGCCCTACTATCAACGCTATAGAAAAGGTGTAGCGAACGCTCTGACGCTTGAATGCATTCTCTGGAATCCTCTCAAGCAGAGGTTTCCGCCTTCCGATTGGTTGCCGCCGAACGTTTCCGCCTTCCGATTTGTTGCAGCCGAGCCGCGTCAAAGCTCATTACCATAAAGTTGGGCGGATTTCAACTCTCCTCGACGCTCACGTTGTACATGACGCGCCGCTGCTCGCCGCCGGCTCTCATTGAAAATGAATGACTTCCAGCTACTTTGACGCTCTCGCCGGTGGCGGTGTGAAGGTACAGTGAGACTAGTCTAATCTGGGAAGCCGCCACATAATGTGTTTAAATAACACATACTTTAAATAGCATAACACAAAAAAATGATTACATCCTTTCTTTGAGTGAGGAATCCAACTCTTTAACTGTGTTATTAAGTCAGAATGCATGATTAGAGCTCACCCCCATTTTAAGTAGCTCTCAATGCTGTGTGTGAAATGAACTCAGTAATTTCAAGTCGTATCTTATATTAGAAATGCTGGGTTATTTTTCAGTTCATAAGTACAATAGTGAAATAGAGTATGCAGTGTATTTGTAATAATAGTGTGTTGTTCATCTTTTTTGCTTTTCGGAATTAGATCAATGTTTTTCTCCTTCTCCACTTCTGGTAAACAAACCTCTCTTTGGAGTTTATCTGCAAAGCTGGTTAAGCCTCACGATTCTTCCTACAGCTCACGACAGTTACATTCATTGAGTAAGAAGGCAGCTGTAAGATTTATTCACAAGCATGAATTATAAAAAGTAATGAATAATGAAACATAAAATTAATCAGAAATACAATGATTAATCGTGAGTGAGTGTGGTTGTATTTCCAGCCAGTTTTCTGCATAAAAGACTTTGAGTCACTACATCGGCAGAATCTGTCTATCAGTCCAAAGTACAGCCATACAGACTGAAAGTAGAATTGATTTGTTTTTAACTAGTTTCTGACCCATTACGTCTGGTGCTTTGTCTCCCCAACACCTGCTTCTTACGGGACATTACTCTTGTTCAGAAGGGATTTGCTCACTGATTTGCCTGATCTAGCAGATCTCATACTTCTTTTGTCTGGCAAAATGGCCCGCGGAATAGAAAAATACACATTGATTAGCTTTTTATAGCTAACCGTGCTGTGACTTGATTGTGAGGGTTTGAAATGATTTTAAGTTTTGTACCCACCTTAGGTTTTTTTAAGGTTAGGCCTCATATTCTTATATTCTGGTTTTAGTCATTGTCATTTCCTCAAGGGTTCTTGAAAAAGCATTGATTGGACTGCTAAAATTCCTTCAGCTCTAAAACACTTCTGCAGTAGTTTGGTTTGTGTAGATCTACAACACATTTATAGGAACCCTTAAGACAAAACCTAACTTAGCTTTGTCAGTATGTTAACAAAAGTAATGTTAGTGGTGCTCAAACGCGTCGTGGCCATCATGGTAAATGTTAGAGATTAATACACTTGCTACAAAGCAAAAAAGTATGTTTCCTATGTAAAATGGCTACAGTACATCTACATTATCAGCATCAACATGAACCACTAAAGACACACGCGCGCACGCACACGCACACACACACAAACCTCTTTCACTAAAAGGCAAAAAAACAAGACTCCAAATAACATCCCTCAGCTTTTGATACCAAAGGCAAAGAAAGTTCTCAGTTTTCATAACACTGGATTCACTTTAAAGTATAGCTACTTACCATCGACAAAAAGAAAAGAAAACAGAAAGCTAATAAACACTCCAGAAGTTATTGTTTCTCGTCCCATAAGTCAGGGGCATAGTGCAAAACATAACCAGATCTCTACTGGCTAAGAGCTGCTCACTGAAAAGCAATCAATAAAAGATTTGTTTATATGTGTTGTTTTACAAGTAAGGTTATTAAACAACTTTACCACAATAATAGACTTGCATGGAAAAATAATCAAGGTGAAAACACACGGTTAAATAACAAAAAAAATCTGAATGCTCTGTACATGAAAAACTCAGTGCCCTTACTTGTACAATAAAGTTAGCTTTATACCTTTGCGTCGATTTGATTCGTATGGCCTAGCCTACGCACAGAAGCGAACCCTACGCAGTAGCGTATGGTGTACCCTCATTTTAAAGGTCACGTTCTTTCTGATCCCATTTTTTAAACCCTAGTTAGTGTGTAATATTGCTATAATAGCAAATCATACCTGGAAAATGACAAAGCTCAAAGTTCACTACCAGGCGATATATTTTCTTTAACAGAATTCGCCTTTCAAAGCCTATAGCTAACGGCCGGTTTGTACTACAGCCATCTACTTCCTGCTTTAATGATGTCACTAGAAAAGGTTTTGACTAAACTCCGCCCACAGGAATACGTCAGTCGCCAGCTAAGCTAACGGCAAGCTAAGCTGCTATCGAATCACAACACACTAAACAAACGACACAATCAGAACTTGATACGTATTTCTGAAGGAGGGACTTCATGGATCACGGAAGACATCAGCCCGTTTTTAGTACAATGAAAACAGCACTATACAGAAAAATACCACGTTTTTTTTACACGTGAAACATGAACACATGTTATAATGTGCACTTTAAGCTTCAAAAACCCAGAAAGAACCCAAACCCAAATAAATAAGTACACTTAACCCTGAAAAAGTCCTCCATTGTGTTCTTTCAATTGCATGAGAAATTTTGAGTTGAATCAATTTATTTTAGCTTATTAAAATCTCTAGATTTAAACATTTGACCCATCATGCATTGCAGCATGCATAAATGAATACAGCTGTTATATGAGTGTTGTTTTTCTGTTTTTTGTCTTTATTCATACTTCTGCATTTGTTTTTTGTTAGCATTGTTGCTTATTATTTTTGTGGTGAAGTGCAAGAGCTCATCTTTTCACTGACATTTGAGTATTGTCACCATTATTGAGACTTGTGTGTTGAGGTCTCTGTGTGAAGATGAAACATTTGTTTATTTAAAGGGGACGTATCATGAAAATCAGACATTTTCTATGTTTAAGTGCTTTAATTGGATGCCCAGTGCTTCTATCAACCTAGAAAATGTAAAAAAGAACAAACCAGTAACGTTGTTTTGGTAAACCATTCTCTGCAAGCATGTGAAAAATGAGGTCATCGAAATTTGGCTCTCCTTGTGATCTGAAAACTGAGTTTCAATTTTAACAAACCACCATAAAAGCTACCAGTGTTTGCATTTAATCAGCTTATTTGCATTTTAAAGGGCACACCCAAAAACAGTACATTTTCGTTCACACCTATACAAAGGGGCAATTATTTGACCATGCTATAATTAATTATCTGTATGTATTTTGAACTAAAACGTCACATATGTACTCTGGGGACACCAAAGATTTATTTTACATTTTTTAAAAGTCTAGTGATATGTCCCCTTTAAAGTTACCATTGCTTTGCAAGGTGTCCTCTTTTTATTGAGAGGCAAAGATTGCAGAGAGAGATTTCTATAGTTTTATAAAACTTTGTTAAAATACAATGTATGAAATAAAGTTAACTGACCATTTGTATAACAGGAAATGTTTTTTTAATTTAACAATGACATATTTTGCTGGAACGATACATTTTATGTTTAGTGAACGAAAATTTTTAATTGCCTGTTTAATAGTTGATTTAACTTAAAAAAACTTGTTTGTTTAACAAGGCAAAATTGACATTTTTATGGCAGCGAGTTACCCCATGTTTTTTTAAGTTGAATCAACTTGTCTGGGGTTACAGCCTGACACACACCTCTCCCAAAATCTAACAACACAAGCACTGTGATTGGTCTGATAGAACCCCTCCCTCAGGTCACAAAGATCTGCGTCGCATTTCCTTGCATGCATTTCCGCTTGCAACTCAGGTTACAACAAAAGTCTGGTAACATCCAGCACTACTGATGTTTTTCCAAAAACGTACCCAATATGGTTTTTCTAACATGCTTGTGGACACTGTCTACTAGTGATCTCGATGCGTAATGCACATCAATGCAAGCAATGATGCAGAAGTATAAACAAAAACTGCCAAGTTGCCTATGGGGTACAGGCTACACCGTAAGTCCTACGAAATAGTATAAATCGCACTTAAGTTGTGCAAAGCCAGCCAATCAAATTAGTGCTTACTAGATTAAGAAAGTCACTTCCAGCATTGTTTGCTTTATGCATCGGTTAGTGAACAAACTGTAGGGTTTGTAGACGACTGGTTATTGCGTGTCCTTCTTTTGATCGGAGTTTAAAAAAAAAACGTTGTTGCCTCTGGAAATAAACAAAAGAAGTTCTTTTAAGCATCCTGCCCCCTAAATCGTGTTTTTTTTTTGATGGCGCTTTTCACAATACAAACAGTTTTTAAGCAGGCTTACAGAAAATCATACCCCCGGGTCCACAGTAAGGAACCCAAAGGCAACTGTGACACAGGAAAAAAAACAAAAGACAGAGGAGAGACAAAAACCTTGGGAGAAACCAGATCTAGCTTCTTCAAAGCTGTATGCGAAAAACGCTATAGCAGCATAACCAGATATTAATTTACAACCTAAGCCCATTCGACGGTTAGTGGTCAGTGATCCATCAAATAACAACATTAGGTTAATGACACTGACTCTTCAACAAGCAGCACATTCCTGTTAATCATAAACAACAACTTTGCATTTGTGAGAAGGGTGTGTAATGATGCATTTGTCTTACTTTGTTTGCATTGTATTGTAAGGCTGTGGTGTTATCTTTATTTACCTCCTCCAGAGACCCTGAATGTTCATGTTTACTGCTCCCCTGACACTGTGCTGCTTTCCTGAGATTAGCAGCTGCATTACAGCAAATTGCTTGTGTGTATAATCACACCATATAGAGTATTATAATACATATAGCAAATACACTTTCTTGGTATGATTCCAATTTCATATTAATATGTGCATGCATCCCTGTACTAAAAATGATACAGGGTTCTCAAAACTTTTTGCCAATTAATTTATGTGTATTTAAAAAGTGATTTACAAAAGTGAGGAAAAACACAGTGTTTCTTGTTAGGGAGGCAATAATGTGAAAAGTTTTATACAAAGTTACTTTTAGCTTAAAGTTTCAACATTATTAGAGAAAGTAGTTTTACTTGTTTAGAGAGGAACAAGGGATTTTTATAGACATAGCATTCAACATGAACAGTAAAAAAGTTACTTTTTTTACATAACTTTTTTTAGTTAATTCTCACTAGTTCACCTGCGCATTCAGTCTTAATGATTAATGGTAAACAAACTTGGTTTGCTGTCGTTGAAGGGAGCTCTGAACCTGAGACATGAACCTTTAGAGAGAGCGAACCTGATGCCAGGATTGAGCTCCAAGTTCAAACCCCAACCAATCTCCCCCTCCCCGCAAAATTGTAAAGGTATATTTAATTTTTCTTTTAAAAAAATTCCTGATAATTTACTCACCCCCATGTCATCCAAAATGTCGATGTCCTTCCCCGCCCAGCCGAGAAGAAACCACGTTTCTTGAGGAAAACATTCCAGGATTTTTCTCAATTTTATAGACTTTATTGGACTTCAAGTTTACAGTTGCAGTTTAAAATTTGTGAACTGAACTTTGAACTAGTTCATGTAGAAAGTGAACTTTCCCAACATTGTACGTAAGCACACTGAAAGGTCACGTGTCACAAATATGAAATGCGCATTTGCGGACCATTTTAAACAATAAACTGACACAAAGACATTAATTAGTATCATTACACATACATCATTACACATTTCTCCACACTTGTAAACACTGGATGGTAGTTTCGCATACGCTATGCATGACCTTTCGATGTGCTTACGCATTATGTAAGGTCGAGCTGGTGCGTCACACAGCTGGTTAACAAACTAACAAACCTTTGCGCTGTGCTCTGTGACGACTACCCGCGCAGCCAATAGAAACGTCCAAACAAGCATCCAAACAAGCGCAATAAGCAAAACTGTGTGTGTCGGTATTCCTGGAGCTGTATAATACAAGTTTACGCTTATGTAGAGTCAGGTAGCTTGTTGTATGTAGGCAGCTTAAGTTACGTGAAATGGAGACGGGCACAGCAGCGTCTGTTTTCCTCTTTAGTAATTTATAGTAATCTCACTAAAGGTTTTGAAAACATTCGCCTACTTTGGTCTGGCCAACAGAGCGCAAATCGCTTGGCTGCGCTGAACATAGCTGCGAGCGCAGTGCACACCGCGTCCCATGTGAAAGCCCCATAGGCATGCAGGGGTTTAAAATTTAGGTTACGGTTGTGAGAGTTTTGCCCTTAGAGTAAATCAGCAACTTTTTTCCACCAATCAAGTGACAAGAGTCATAAATGAATAAAAAATGTACAAATAATATGCTATCGTGTATCTGCCATTTCACAGGCTGATTATAGGACGATCTTAAAATGGGGCATATCGCCCAACACTAACTGCAGCTATTTCTTCCAATAATTAAATTTTCATCTTAAACATTGCCCTTTGAGAATGTTTGAGCTAAATAAAGCTTTAAAAGACTTTCAATAATATAATGATCAAAGTATTGGATTAAAAGTTCTGACAAAGTATTATTGCATTATCTGGTGAGAGCAAGTTCACCAGACCGACCACATAACAGAAATTCTTGAAACTCTGAACAACGAATCCCATGGTGATTTTTCACATGCCTCCAATTACGCCTCAAATTGCCTAAAGGAAACAGTTAATTAGGAGCATTACTCCAGAATGACTCCAGTTAGCAAACAGCATGTGAACTCAGACTCGGCATGACAGTCAACAACTGTGGACCATGAGAAATCGTCTGAGTCAGACTTCATTTCAAAGGCAAATTAAAAGAAACTGATATCATCTGATGTTGTAAATGTCAAAATTCTGGCTGTGATTCTGTAAATTCATTTTTAGAGAACGGGCCGCTGTTAAATATTTCATAAATAAACATTACTGGATTTGCCTTTCTTTAAAATTGGCTGGCATACGTAATAAAGACTGACTGTATATGAACTTTTATTCCAGAATAAAATGCTTTTGGATTTATATCTAATACAGCTCAGATGCACTCCCCCATAATGAAAAATAAACTTGAAGATGGGAACGGACACAATGCTGTCAACAATAATGTGTGAGTTTATTTACGAAACCTATATCTTCAGTGCTATATGAGGTTATACAGGCTATATAATTCTCCTCACTGCCGCTACTCAAAGTGCATTGAATGTCTGGAACTCAAATGTTATTTGTAATGCTAAAATTACACTGCTTCTGCTGTGAGGCATGTTAAAGCATAACGTCAATCACATTTATGATTTGAGCGCCACATTAAAGCAATTAAAAAGTTCTGACAGCTTGATGAATTTATTTGACTATCAAGTGACTCTGTGGGTAGCAGTGAAAGTGTACTGTATGAGAGAGAGAGAGAGAGAGAGAGAGAGAGAGAGAGAGAGAGAGGCTGTGGTCAATAATTGTCCTATGGGAATCTGTTGTTGTTTGTTCCATGTGAGATCTCCCGGTGAAAAGCCAGTTAATGAGTGTCACACAATGTTAAAATGTCATGCAAGTGCTATCCCGTAATGAGGTATGTCATTTTTTTTTTGTGCTTGCAACCAATCGGTGTGTGTGGGGGGTCTGCATGGCACATTGCATCTTCATGTGATCTCATGTGCATTGATGACTTTATAATAACCTGCATCGCTCAATTTGCCTTTAAATGTTCACATGAATGATCTTAGGGGTTTAGGCCTCATATAAGCATATTGCAGAGACAGATCATTGTGTCACAGAAAAAGATTGAGAGAGAGGGGACAGAAAACACTGGGAGAGAGAAAATGCTTTCAAAAGCAATGAGAATAGAAAATTTTTACCAGAATTAAAAACTCCTTGCATAACTACTAGAAGGCAAAAGTTTGCATGTTATGGGTAGTAATAGAACGTCTGTGGACATACAGAGATCTACAGATCAGATTTCTACTAAAATCATTTGTCTATCACTTTTATAAGCCTAATTGGTAATATGAAAGTAAGTTACTGTATCCAAGGTGAATATGCTAAAGTGAAAATGCTAGTTATCCTCACAAACTAGCTAAATATGTGCTGTGTGTTTCTACTATTGTAAATGTCCATTACTATCTTTGGGCAATTTGTGTGTATTTTACGATGTGGCTAATCTTTATTATTTCGTATGATAACATTCATACATTTTTGTTGGAGTTAGGGGTTGTGTTTCTTTATTTTATTATTATTATTATTATTTTAACAATCATGTTTTTGTATGATTCACTTTGTACAAATTTATACATATGAAGAGTTTCGTTGCAAAACGAGATAAATCCATTTTTTACATTTTTTTCAAAACATGTTTATTATTATGTTATCATGTTATTATTTTGTTTTATGGTGCTTAGCTGTATTTTTTAAGTTATGAAGGTTTAAATCAAAACAAACCAACTGCAGTTGCATTGAAATTAATTGGAATGCACAACCAAAAAACAAGATTTCTGAATAATTAAAAAAACGTTATCTCGTTTTGCAACGAAACTCTTCATATTATAGCCTGAGGTTCCCCATGCTGCCTTGCGCACAAATTTATTCACGCTGCAAGTCTAGCATGGAAATTATGGACCAATTTTATCCCTGAAATAGGGAACCAATCACAGAACGGGGAGGTGGCAGCAAGACAATGACGACGTCTATGCGACACGCCAAAGCGTGTTTTGTTTATCCAACATGGCAGCAGACCCAAAGTTTTTTTTTCCGATGCAGCCTTAGGGGCCAGTCACACCAAAAGCGTTTATGGCAGTTGCAGCCGCCTTTTTTGAATGATATTCTATGGGCAGGGCTCGTTTGCGCGCTGTTTAGGCGCGCCGAGCGCCTTGCGTTTTTTTGCCGCCTACCGCGCACACGTTTTTGAAGGAGCGCTGAGAGCGGAGAAGCGCCCGACGTCATTCGCGTCTTTCCATTGTCCAATCGAATGAGCGGAGAGGCGGGCCTTACGTTGTGGTGAGGGAAGTTTACAGTTGCTTTGAAGAACCGGACTCCACTCGCTCACTCTCTCCTGCGTGTTTGTGCACCTCTCATCCTCAAACAAGGTCAGAGCAAGCGCCCTCTTTTTAAAGTTTCTGCTAATATGACAGTTAACAGCAAAAGAGAGCTCACGCTGACTCGGTGGTTGCTTAGCAATATGAAAAGCCGCGTCGCACTGATCTTTTTTTAAAAAAGGCAGTGCGTCGCGCCTTGCGTTTGCAAGTGTTTAAAGCGCTTTTGGTGTGACTGGCCCCTAAGATAGTGTTTTAAGAAGTTTTGAACGCAAGTTTATTTTTTAAAAAAACGAGCAACTTTTGCCGTTAAACAATTTCAAATCCAAGAAGGATGTTTGGATATGGCAAGACATGATAGCAAGGCATCTTTGTCAACAAAGTCCATTTAACTTACACTGTAAAACCTAAAAGTTAACTCAACTCAAACCATATAAGTAAACCAATTGCATTACTTTTAAAACACATAAATTTAAGAACTGTGAACTTAAACAAATTAAGTTATATGCAGTCAGCACTACTTAAATATAAGTGCATAATTGCATATGACTCAAGTTCACAGTATTTAAATTTATATGTTTTAAGACTTAAATGGCCTAATGCAACCGGTTTACTCAAAAGGTTTGAGTTAAGTTAACTGTCAGGCTTTACAGTGTATAAATGGTAAGTGGTATTTATTAATATCATATTGTCATTATGCCTGTTCTGTGGTTGTCGCCAGGGCTGGACTGGGACAAAAATTCGGCCCTGGCATTTTGGCCCAAACCGGCCCACACTACATATATTTACAAATACCACCCATCTTTGCACGCCTTTAAGCAATAGCAACTCCAATTCCATAAAAGCACTAAGCCCAATTAATAGCAGGTAGAAAAGAGTGAGAGTTGACACAACAAACACTTCTAGAACGTGTTATTTATTAATGCAGTAAAACTGTATAATCCACATGAATCCTTAAACAAGCTTCATCCTTCAAACATTTGTAAACATTTTTGTTAGGTCCTAAAAACACTATTCACTACACACCGTAGCCTATAATAAATAATGAACACAACAAAAATATTCCTATCTGATTACCTGTCATATTATATGTTGATTACAGTTTTTCTGAATTGCTAAAACACTAAACCCCAATCTCTGAACCAAATTCATAGCGGCCTAAACACATTCGTCATGCACTCTTTGGGCTAAACTCTAAACAAACTTCTGAGTAAAACACACATTTTACACTGCAATGAACTTGTTTTATAAACGCTAAACACAGGCAGGCTGCTAAAGATGAACACAACTACAACTCAGTTGTCATCAAGCAAACACAACAACTCAAAATTGTACACGCTTTTTTCTAATGGTATTCTTTACCAATTGTGTGGATTGTAAACAGTCTGAGAGGCAGATGAAGAGTACCCTATGATGAAGGACACCAGAGATGGTGCAATTGGCAAAATTTGCCATTGAATTGCTGACTTTTAACAAAATACAAGTGCTGCTTACAGTAATATTAAAAACTGATTATTACTTGCAGTACTTACAGGAAAGTATTCACTACTACATTCACTGAACTAAACTTGTGTGATTACAGTAATAGAGCTTTTTAACATTATCTGTCAATTGTGTTGTTATATACAATAAACATATATTTTGTCTGTAAGCAGATGTTCTGGATTGTTTGATTTTGCTTGAAGAGAAATGACACGTTTTGAAACAGACAATCAACGAAAAATCTACGAATCAGATACACTCTCGTAGTCACTAACACAGTCTCACCCCATGTCGTCAGTGTTTGGCGACACTTGACCGTTCGTCGGTGTGTGGCGCGGGGGGTGTACCTTTCGCGTCATTTTTTGACGAACTGGGGACTTCAATACTATTACGTCCGTTGCATTCTCTTCTCCTATTTTCTTGCCGTTTTCGCGTCGGTTTAGGGTTGGATTACGCAAAATTAAACAGTGTACGCGAAATTAAACAGTGTACGCGAAATTAAACAGTTGTCACCTGGCGTTGGGGTTAGAGTTAGGTTTGGGTCATTATGTAAATCTAACCCTAAATCGACGCGAAAATGGTAAGAAAATAGGAGAAGAGAATAGTATTGAAGTCCCCAGTTCGTCAAAAAATGACGCGAAAGGTATACCCTCCGAATGGTCAAGTGTCGTCAAATATTGACTGGGTTGTAGTCACAGAGCAAAGAGTGCAATTATTTTGTTGCAGCTTCATCACCATAATTGTGTGTTTTTGACTTGGTTTTATCAAGGGGTATCTATCTAAACTTGTGTTTTGAAAGCAGTTCTGCTTACCGCAACTCACTTCTCCCTCGTCTCTCTCTCCCTCTCCTCACTGACATTTTGCGTGCTGGTGCTGCCAGTGCCACGCGCCACCATCATCATCATCATCATCATCACCAGCGACGCGAGTTGAAGAAAACAGTTGTGTTATTTTCCAGCGTCTGCCTGAAGAGTCTGTTTCTTTTTGTCGCGCAGTTTTTCTGCACCTCCCTTGAGTTTTTTTCTCCATCTCTCTCTCTCTATTTTGACACGTGAACTGACCGACGTTGCACGCTCGCTTGCACAGAGACCAAAGCGGTGATTGGGCCAGCTTTATGTCATTAAAAAAAATAACCAATTGGCTGCTGCTTAAATGTGAGTGGGCCGGTCTATTTAGGGTAAAAAAAGGACGATGACTGGGCTGGTCCGTCATTGGGCCAGCTTAATGTCGTTTAAAAAAAATAACCAATGGGCTGCTGCTTAAATGTCAGTGGGCCGGTCTGTCTAGGAAAAAAAAAGACGCTAACTGGGCTGCTCAGACAAAAATAGTATGAGATGGATCGGCCCAAAAAGTACGTCGGCCCACCGGGAAACTGCCCGGTCTGCCAGATGGCCAGTCTGCCCCTGGTTGTCACAGTGTCACTAAGTTGTGTTGCTTTTTAATTTCAATATACAGCTACCGATTTAGTTGCATAGCTTTCAGCTGTGTGCACGCGTACCAATAAAAGTTGTAGACGTTTGAACTTATGTCGCTCTACATACATCATCTGGTATAATTGAAACAATTGGCTATGAGCTACGTACAGACGCATTTGATAGACATTCGTAGCGCCCAATAAACAGCTCTGGGCATTCGTCAACCACGCCTCAAATACAAGAAAATGAATATGTGGTTCCTAGACCACATCTCATTCTCTATTTATATAGATTTTTGGTTTAAGTAACAACTGAAGTATTTTGAGATGTAAACTAACAGGGGAATAAAAACTCTAACAATAAAGCTTCCTAGTGTCAAAAAACAAAAAACAAAAAATCCATTCACTTTTCTAAAACACATTTAACATTCCTTATCTCATACACACATAATGTTTACCTACTCTCATAATTGCAAGATGAGCCTTAAGATTCAACCTTCATTTACAAAATTATCCATGTGAGGATAATTTCATCTGAAAGAGTTCACTGATTTTTATTGGAAGCGAAAAATTTATTAAACAAATAATGTTTTAGTGTGATTATTGTTTTAGATATTGAATATTTTAAACTTTAAACCACTGTTTTTATTTTGAAATTTTATTTTAAAAAGATGATTAATAGATGGTAAATAAAGATACACCGTGCATTTTCAAAAAGCCAATGTTAATAAACCTAGAGACAGAAAAATCTGTTGTATGAGTTGGAAGGGCATTTTAGTGAAACAAGGATTGACAGATGGGACCTAAAAAGAGTGAAGTAAGCATAAAAACTGAAGTGACAGCTGATTCACTTCTTCTGAGACCCTCAATGCACTGTTGCTGAGAATATGCTATTCATGCAACATTTACAATCTCACAACTGTTCAAATGGAGGTCTCAGTAGATTGCTTTAGCACTTTAGGGGGGGCGGACAGGGCTCATCCTAACCCAAGACTATATGCATGTTTAATTTAAAAACAACTTGCACTGAAATATCTTAACATATATCAGTGTCATGGTTTTGTTACAAGGTGCACATCAGTCTTGTTATTTGTAAGGTACAGTAAAAACTACATATCCTAATATAATTAATTAATCTAAGTAATAATCTAACCCTGTCTGAGAAACTGCCCATAAAAGTTAAAGGGTGAATGGCTATGCTCAAAAAGCACACTAACATGAACTGAACATCTCCATATTAGATTAAGCAGACATATTAATACATCCCCCATCCCTCAAAAATGTGTTTTTAATTGAATGTGCATTAAAATCAGAGTTCAACTACGCAATACCATAACCAGGTTTTTTGTTGTTGTTTTTTTTGGGGGGTTTTATAACACGGTTTGCTAGTGTATCTATAGCCTCACTGAATCAATACCAAGACAAATAGGCGTAATTGCACAGACATCACCAGTTTAGTCCTCAACAAGCTTCCCGAACCATCGCCCACAGACTCAAAGTCTCTATTACTAAAAATTTAGGGAAAGGCCAAAACAATTACCTTACCTCAAACCTGAGGGTACTTCCAAAGTTGAAAAACAAAGAATGTAGGAAGAACGGATCAAGCAATGGATATAAGCTAACACAAAAGGTTTCTATATAGCATGATTTTGTCTGGCAGCCGAGCAGGGCAACCATTAAGTCATTGGCAGTCATTTTGCTTATAGTCAGGCTTTACTGGGCACCTGATAAAAGTAGGGGAATACCAGACCGAAGAAATGAGCCCATTAAAGGGTGAACAAGTATTTAAATGGAGTGACAGACATGTCTCCTTGACAACCAAGCTTCTTGTCAAGTACAAATATCACAGGTTATTGAAGGCAAATGGGGAATTACTCGCCAGTATTGTCTGGAGCAACTTGCTGGAGCAGGCCCCATGTCTCAGATCTTAACTGCAGGAAAAACTAGCTTAAATCACTCCAAACACCCAAAACAAAGTTGGTACAGATCTTAAAGTTCAGCCCCTGCCAGGAACCTACAGCAGGAAACCATACACTTAAGGAAATACTTAGGGGCAATTCAAGACTGAATTGAAATTTCCTATCCGTAAGAGTGCAATGAAACTCCATTTGGACTTCCAACTTGGAACTTAGAAAATAAAATGCATTAGGGCTTCTAGAATTACTTTAAAAACCTGTTTAGTAAATATTTACAGAGAAGGCGAATACAATATGGTAAGTTGTTATCACATACAATATAACTGTACACCTGCAGAACAAATAATTGCATTATTTGGTTTAACCCTTATGTGTTGGGGCCATTTTTTTTTTTTTTTTGTCTTAATTTGGCCACAACTTTCTCTGTGTTTCAGCAAATGGAATGGTTTTTAGTAATAAATCTTATATTTACACATATTTTAAGAAAATGCTTTGAAGTTTTTTAAAAACTTAACAATATACCATGGGCAAATTTACTACCCTTACATGTTGTTAGTGGCCAAAAATGGCCACTAAATTTAACTGCTGTAAAAATTAATCAGATTTTTTTTCTTTTTTTGCATAATCTGTCAGTCAACCTCAGTACTGATCAAAACTACAAATGTTTACTCTTTAATTCCCAAGTTTATAAGTGGTGTCATTGGTTTGGGGGAAAAAACACACAAAATGACAGATTTTCAATATAAAAAGTGATTGTGGACTGGATTTTTAAAAACCTTTTATCACAGTCTTGAGCATATCAAAGATTAGTAAAAACAATGGCTTTGATGCATTTTTAGTCTTTGTGCAGCATCAGATTTTAATTTTTTCTTCCACATTTATTGTTTGTGGCCATTTTTGGCCCATTGACTTCCATTATAATTTTTTTTAATGCAGAGCCATGACACCTTATTATCATGCATTTTTGATTCTTTGTGGTTTTACCTTTTTGCTAAGAAGTAAAATTTGTCATTTTAACTGTTGATCACCATGTGGCACCATTAACCCTTTAGTAGGCCTGTGCAAAAAAAAAACTGAGCTTATAAAGTTATATGGAGTATAACATCATATTATAGTGTGTGTGTGCGTGTGTGTGTGTGTGTGTGTGTGTGCGTGTGTGTGTGTGTGTGTGTGTGTGTGTGTGTGTGTGTGTGTGTGTGTGTGTGTGTGTGTGTGTGTGTGTGTCATCTGTCATTTTGTGTGTTTTTTTCCTCAAATCAGTGGTATCACTTATGAACTTGGCAATTTAAAGAGTTAAAATCATGACATTTTTGGAAACATTTTGAGGTTGATTAACAGATTTATGCATAAAAATCATTAATCTGATACATTTTTACAGCCGTTTAATTTAGTAGCCATTTTTGGAACAATGCACAAGGGTTAACATTGAGTTTTTTCTTTACTTATATGGAGTCATCTAAATTTTGTGCAATAGAATGTCATTACGGTTGGAAATTAGAAAATACAGAGAAATCCTGAATCAAAGACAGCAAGTTACTAATTTATGGATCACTGCTTTGGAGTCTTTTAAGATGAGATGAGATAACAATTCTGAAGCCACTGCATTAGGCTACTTTATCTTGGTTATGAAAATATTAGTCTCATGTTCCTTTAGGAAAGTTTAAGTCCTACAGCATAAATATCTTGTTTTGAAGTGAAAGGAGGTGTGTGAGCCCCAGAACAAGACCTCTCCTTGTATACCTCTGTTTGCTTGAAGAGGCGTGCTCTCACATAGCTGGGTTTCACTGGCTGTCTTTGCAAAACTCACACCTTCCTGGTTCCCTGGACACTGCTGTATGTGTATGTGTGTTTGTGTGTGTACTTGTGTTGCTTTTATGGACCTCATTGGCTTCTCTGAGGTCAACAAATGGACCGAGTCATGCAATGATTTCCTGTTTTCTGTATCAAACTGCGCAAAGGAAATGTTTTGGGTCTGCCAGCTTTGTTGGAAAGTCATTTTTGCCAACATTATTTATTCATACAGCACACTAGGCTGAAAGGTTTTTTCATTTTAATGATGCGTTACCATAAAAATACAGTTGTTGTTAATGTGTCATTATACTAGGCTTATTACTACATTTTAAAAAATTATGATGAACATATTTAAGTGTTGCCTTTACATAATTACAATGGTTTTATATGAAATATACATGCATATAATTAATACGGTATGGTACTTTAGTATATTTCCAATGTGAACAATGGCATTATGCACAAAAACGGTGGTAATACATAATTTGTTTTTAGTGAGTTTTCAGGCTACAGCTGTGTTTTGCATGTTTATTTTTTGACTATTGTTATGCAAGTGTATTATATGCACACATATATGATTCAGTAGTGCACCAATCATCATCAAAGATCCACAATTACTGCGAATAAATAAAGAATCACATATTAAAGGTGGAGTGGGCAATTTTAGGTAGGTTTCAGTAGGACTTTTCACAAACCAAAAGCTATGAAAAAATGTCTAGATCAAGAAATTGGTAAAAGCCAAGATTATGTTTTGGAGGAGGTGTAGCTTTGGAGAACGCTTTGAAGGAAGGGTGGGATCTTATGCTTTCAAAGCTATCATGCTATGACTATCCTACTGTACCTTTAATGCCTACATAGACTGTACTCAACTGTTATCCATGGACATCTCCGAAACCAAACGTGTTTTTTGTCAACAGTTTGTTTATTGCAGCTTTGGTGAGAATGGCAGCTGGCCACACGTTTCCCACAGTGAAATGCATCTCAGAGTAGCTCTATAGCCCAGCATGGCTGATTAGCTGGCAGCAGGTGAGTGTAATAGGCCAATTAACTGCCTGCCAACTCACCACCCGGTTCATCCAAATCACAAAAAGCACAACAGGGTTCTGTTTCAGATAAATTATTACAAAGGCCACCCAGTTTCTCGTCCTCTAAAAGGTCCCTGTGGAATGGTTTATTACAGTTTGCATTGGTTGAAAATGTAAGTTAATTTACCTAAAATGCTTTATACTGTTTGTCTTGAAAACTAGAGCCACACTCAACGATCCACTATATTTCTATGTAGTAATGAGTTTGTTATAGAATACATGTCTGAATGGTCTGCAAAAATACAGCTGTGCCATTTAGTTTGCTTCACGTGTTTGGCAACGTGCTTTCCAAGAATTAAAGCTTTCAATTCTTTTCAGTTCCCAAATGAAATCCAATATATTGGAGGTTTGGATGCATATTTTTTCTAGATCTGTAAAAATGAAGATTTAAACCACCTCTATAAAGTTTATGTTTTGTGTTTCTTAGCATTTAATGCATTGCTGGTTATCTGGCAACCATACAGTATGGCTAAAAGTGTTATGGTGGGGGAGAGTGGGGTAAGTTGTCACACTGTTCATGACTCTAACACTAGAGACACTATTTCATTCACTTTGTATGACGACGACTTCTGTTGTCTTGTCAACTTTGTGTTCACATGTGGTCAATATCACTCTTATCTGAGATACATGTAAACACAATTTTTTTTGTTATGTTGGCATAAAAAGTAAAAAATGTGCTACAAAATTGTGATGTATGGTGCTCAGTAAATGTTAGACAGTGTGAAAGGTGTGACAATTTACCCAATTTATTCTCACCTACAATTGATGTTGAAAACACAAGGAATAATGTATTTAAAATATAAACAGTGTGCATGAAAGAAAAAACTTTAAAGGTAGATGCATTAAAGGCACACCATGAAACTTTTTGGCCACTAGGGGGTGCTAGACATGTATTTTTCACTTCTAGCGCTCCTAGAGCCCACAAGTGCCGCAGCACTGTCGCAAAGGAAAGGAACTGGCCAACCTTAAAACTAAACTAAAAACTAAACATTTAAAAGCTAAACGATCAACATTTTGAGACAACAGGGAGAAACGCAGTCATGTTACAACTTTCTGATGAGGAACTCGTCGTGGCAGAAGCCATGTCTCAATCTGAAGGTTGCAGCCTCCAGATGTCGTATTTCTAAGCTGTATACGTCATCAAGACTGTCTTATTTCACAATATTAACAATTATAAAGTTGACTATTATACTTAGTTAATCGTAAATTGTTGCAGTATGCTTATGACTTGCGAATGTAATGCTCAGTTTACCTTAATAAACCAGACTTGATGACGTATGCCGCCTGCATATTCGACCTCCGGAGGCTGCAGCCTTCCAATTGAGAAACGACCAGAAGTATTTCCTTGCCTTTTTCGAAACAAATATTTTTGCATCGTCTCTCTCTCCCTCGCCACCAGGATTTTCCGCAATGACGCTCGTTTTTTCTCTCTTTTGTGTGAAAATTGTCGCTCCAAATCCAAGTAAACCGATATGATCCAAGCAGACCTAAAGGCTGCCGCTTTGTAATACGTCACGCGAGTGACAGCGGAACGCAGCAAATGAGGAAGAGAGAAGAGAAAAACGATCGGATCTGATTGGTGAATGAATAGGGTTTGGTTTTACACTGTGTGAGTTTGAGCAAGTTTGACTGCTATTGCATCCTGGATTGTAATGTAAATATCATAGATACAGTAAAAGAAAGGTAAATACGCGAACACCGCATCTGAATACAGGGAACTATATGCAAGATAATCGCCGTCATTTATAAAGAACATCGCATTTATGTATGAATCAAGAGTTTATATAAAAAAATTGCCTTAAAGGGTAATCGAACCCAGGTCGCCCGTGTCATAGGTCCGTGACACTAAAGACTGTGCCACAGAGTCACATAATAAAAGCTGCTCTCTACATTCCTTAAGTAAGCCTCCAGCAAAATTCACGTTAAAAACAAATTGTGTGGAGGAAGTGACGTATGCCGTAAAGTTTTTTGAGAGTGCTCGATGCAAAGTTCGTCACAACATGTATGTAGCCCATCATGTGAGTGGTTCCTTTTTTTTAAATGTGTGTTCTGTGCGTCGAGCGATCATATGTGCATCACGTGTCTTGTCAAAATAAGTGCCTGCTGCAGATGCGTCTAAAGGGTTTATGATAAAAGAAATGCTTGCATTTGCCAGATACTCACATAATCTCATGCGTAATCAGAATTTACAATAAAGGGTGTGTCTTGCGTGTATTTTGTGAACGTGAGCGTCTCTTTTATCATAAACGGTTTTGACGCGTGTCAGCAGACACTTATTTTGACAAAACACGTTATGCACATGGTTCACATGATGCAACAAAAACATATTTTGAAAACGCAAGCAACACACATGACACTCCGAACACTTATTTTGAATTTGCGCCCCTCGCATGAGCAGTCACGAGCCGCCACTGCCTTATAATGTATGTTTTTCAGGGTAGAAAAAGTTGGTCACAATCTCACCAAAGTAAACAAACTGCTTTTTATGGTGGCTCTGCAAATTACGAAAAACAAAAAATAATGTGACAAATAATATAATATAGTTTATAGATGGTTTCATCAGAAGCACGCACATTGTCGCAGTTATGCGTCTGCACACAAGTTAACTTCCGGTCTCTGTTTACTTAAAGGAATAGTCTACTCATTTTCAATATTAAAATATGTTATTACCTTAACTAAGAATTGTTGATACATCCCTCTATCATCTGTGTGCGTGCACGTAAGCGCTGGAGCGCGCTGCGACGCTTCGATAGCATTTAGCTTAGCCCCATTCATTCAATGGTACCAATCAGAGATAAAGTTAGAAGTGACCAAACACATCAACGTTTTTCCTATTTAAGACGAGTAGTTATACGAGCAAGTTTGGTGGTACAAAATAAAACGTAGCGCTTTTCTAAGCGGATTTAAAAGAGGAGCTACATTTTATGGCATAATAGCACTTTTGGGAGTACTTCGACTTGGCGCAGTAACACCCTCCCTCTCCCATTATGAGAGTGAGAAGGGGAGCGGACTTTTCAGGCGAGTCGAAGTACTCCCAAAAGTGCTATTACGCCATAAAATATAGTTCCTCTTTTAAATCCGCTTAGAAAGCGTTACGTTTTATTTTGTACCACCAAACTTGCTCGTATAACTACTCGTCTTAAATAGGAAAAACGTTGATGTGTTTGGTCACCTCCAACCCTATCTCCGACTGGTACCACCGAATGAATTGGGCTAAGCTAAATGCTATCGAAGTGTCGCAGCGCGCTCCAGCGCCTACGTGCACGCACACAGATGATAGAGGGATGTATCAACAATTCTTAGTTAAGGTAATAGCATATTTTAATATTGAAAATGAGTAGACTATTCCTTCAATGGTCTGGCTAGGCTAAACTGAACTCTGAGACAAATACCTCAAATAACAAATGTTTTAGTTTCCTAAAGATAAGAGAAGACAGCGAGCATGGATTACCGCTATTTAAAGAAAGGTTTGGCAGCAGATTTGTAGTTGTATACATTATATAGTACACATAGTAACGTTAGCTCAGTGTAGTTTTTCATACACTTTAGCTATGATTTGAACTAAGGTGATCTACTTGTTGTTTATTTTGCTTGTTATCAGAACTAAAATACCCTACCCTGTTAGGCTAGTTCGACTTGTGACGCAACAACTGACATTAAAGTACCGCGAGAGTGAGACAAAATTAAATGTCTCCGTATGATTTCTCGAACCGCACTCGCGGTACTTTGACGCAACCCATTCTCACTCCCCAGGCATCAAAATCTGAAGAATGTTCAAACGCCTTCAGCGTCAGTATGAAGACGCAAAGGGTGCCTTTTATGCGTCACTATAGACGAAATGGGAACTCGGTTGCTTTCATGCAAATCCCTCAGCGAAAGATAAACAAAAGGGCATCCCGGAAGGGGATGCCATCACGTTATGTAACGTCAACGTATGCGACGATCGGCAGAATCATGCCGCTTCTGGACGGCACCTACTCAATTTTTTCCTATTTTTAAACCATTGTCGCTTGGGGTTAGGGTTAGAGTTGGGTTTGGGTTAGGATGTATGTATTTTATGCAACAGAAAGTCGTTCTAACCCCAACGGCAAACGACAATGGTAAAAAAATTTGGAACAAAAATTAAGTAGTTAATGTCCAGAAGTGGCATGATCCTGACAATCGTCGCATACGTTGACGTCGCATAACGTGACAGCATCATCTTCCGGGATGTCCTTTCGTCTATATCCAACACTGAGGGATTAGCATGAAAGCAACCGAGTTCCCATTTCATCTATATAGTGACGCATAAAAGGCACCCTTCGCATCTTCATACTGACGCTAAAGGCATTTGAACATGCTTCAGATTTTGATGCCTGGGGAGTGAGAATGGGTCACAAGAATCCGCCTGTCTGTTCTTGTGGTGTCACATGAAGTCGAACAAGCCTATTGATTCTTTGTGAACGTTTACCGGAAGTTACTTTTGTTCCACGAAAGCCATTTTATAGATGTTGTTACTGCTAAAACGGTCTATAACAAGTGAACGAAATGTCCTCACAGTAGTTTTAGAGTTTTTTTGTTCCATCTCCAGATGTTGGAGAGCAGGGGCTGTGATGATGCCTACCTTATCATAAAATGTTCTTGACGGATGATGAAGGTAATCTCGATGATAAATTTTGATCACCCGCTGTAGGGCTTTGCGGTCAGCAGTATTGATGCTGTAACGCAGCCTGTCAGAGTCTGCTGTAGGAGGTCTGTAAAAATTAGTAGCCCTTTTCAACCAGCTTATGCTGCTGCTATACGTATTAACACACACGAGCTGTTCTGAGACAGATGCAGAGAGTTTTAAAGGTATTGACTTTCACTACATCATTATTAGGTTATTACTAGGCTGTGTTTGTGGCAATGGAGATAGCACGCTGTGTGGGTGTGTTAGGCCGGTAGGCGAATTAGAAATGGTGCAATGTGTCTAAACTGTTGTTATTAAACGACTAACAGCCTATTGTGTACTTCCTGAGAACAGAGGTCAATGGGGCAGTCATTCATTACTGTACATCAATGTGTTTTTTTGGTATTGAAATGATTGTGGTCTTGAATCAGGTGGGGATTGCAGCTTGAACCAAAAACATGTTGTCGAACATACCTGATCGATGATTTGCTGTGCCATCGGCGTGTGCAGACTTAAGCAGGTTCACTTTTAGTAGTGACCTTGGCACCTCATTTGCAAACAGAAGGAGCAGTCCAGCCTGGCAGGGTGCAGCTCTGTGGGCCGGTTCGGTTTTTTCTGGGTTCACATAGGGCAAAAAATGTGTTCAGCTCATTAGGCAGAGAAGCACCATAAGAAACACAGATCTGTTTCTGTTTGTTGTCTAAGATTGTACCACATGGGTCATTAAAGCTAATGCTAATGTGTGGATTTTGCAGATTTCATACTTGTTTTTAATTGATCGTTACTAAATTTTGTTTAAATGTAATGCCTGAGTATTTCCCTTACTCTTTTTAACAGATTCAATATGTGACCTCTTAACTAATGGTTACTGGTTCTTGATAATATAACAAATAGATTTCTAAAAACCGTATGGATTTATATAATCCTCAAAATATGCCTGGTCCTCGCAAATGCTTTTCATTTTAAATCATTTAAATTCTTAAAAATGACCAATGGGATACTAATCGTATCGTGTATAAGTAGATTAGTTCCACTAGCATAACAAAGTTGCTATTGAACAGTCAATTTATCACACATTCATCAGTCATTCTTCTTCATTATTTTAAGTTGTCATTTTATGTGCATATAAAAAATAATGAATTTAAACCCCGGCACCATTTATCACAAAATAGCTACGTTTTAAATGGTACAACACGCTCCCAAAACACACAAATGGTCTCCAACAAAAAGCCAAAGGAATTTTATGGTCTGTGTAAGATGATAAAAACATATTTAGTCCATTGTATTGCAGAACGGGAAAATTCAACATGATTTTGGCAATATAGAGTTGGTTGGTTGGTTTGGAACATGGTTACTGACTAAATCATGGTATGAAAATACTCCCGGTAACAAAGGAAGTGGCCAGCTAGACAAAAAAGGTATTCATTCATGTCATAGATTAACTGTTATATTGCTCAATTTTTAGGCATACGGTGCAGGCATATTTTTTATGGGGTGCGTTTGACAGCTTTTCTTTGTTAAAAATGCTATGCACCCCTCTCTTATAAAACTTAGGCTATTTCAGTGAGAAAAGTTGGTTTGTTAACTCTAAGAAAGGATGTGTTAATTTTAACACATTGTTTTGTCTTATCCTATTTAACACATTATGGGCTCTATCATACACCCGACGCAAGTGACTTTTGCTAGGCACAATGATAATTTTCACATTTAGCGCCACGTTGTTTAAATAGCAAATTCATTTGCGCCCAATGTTGCGCCGATGGGTGTTCTGGTCTGAAAACGAGGTGTGTTCAGGCGCATTGTCAATGCCGCAATATGTTTTTTGTTATTTAAAGAGCGCGTTAGTAATATGCGCCTATAAATGGGACAACAACGCGGGTTTGCTTATCACATACATGAATGCGCAGCAGCACAAAAACGCTTTTAAATATGAAAGATTAAAGGATTGAAATGTAAAAGATTATTATTGAGTCTCTTGGACATAAATGAGGACTAATTATGAGACGTTAGAAGGCGTAAAGAACTGCTTCACCTGCAGCCTGGTAAGTAAATAAATGCTTTGCTTTAAACAAATGCATCTATTTAAAAAAAAAATTAATGCTATACTACAGATTTATTGTATATGATGACTCTGTACCTGTGGTGAGATGAGAAACATTTTAAGTAATGCTTTTAAAAAAAAAACACGGCGCTGTCTGAGTGCTAAAACGCTTCGGCTCTCCGCACGTTTGTAAATCCTTTATCTCTTGTTTGTATTTTTAGAGTACAAACCTTTTCTTGCATATTTGCAAATTATTTTATGAGATTACAATGATTATGTAGGATATCAATACATTTACAGCAATTAAGAGCCTGCTATTTGTACTTCTATGACTAAAAGAAAAAGGCTTTTAAAGGTTTTAATCCAAAAAATTAAAATTTCAATAAAAATGATTTTTTTAACATTATTCTGAAACGGGGGGTCTTCTTCCTCCCTTAGTTTTTAATAGGAATTAGACATAGCGCCAGCGCAACTGGCTTTTAAAGGGGATGAGAGCTGAGACTCTCATTGGTTTATTGCACATTACGCCCAAAACACACCCATTACTCATTAGGGGAATATGAACAACCCTTTTCGACCGTGCGCTTGGCGCACAAACCATTTTTCCCGTCGTTGAATTAGCTAAAGTGGCATTGGACACGCCCATTTAGGCCGTGCGCTTTAGACAATGTGCTTCGATCGTTAAAATAGGGCCTTAAGTGTTATTTCATGTTGATTTTCAGTTCAAATAAATTAAATGCACAACACAAGATGAGTTAAAACAACTCAAAGTGTGTTGTTCCAAAAATAACACATTAGATGTGTTGTCCTTAACCAGACACAAGATGTGTTATTTTAACACATTCATTTTTAAGAGTGTTTGAGGAGATACATTTGTAAATAAAGTAAAGGAAGTTAATGCTTAATAAATTAAATTCCTTATGGATATCCAGAAAAAAATCATTAACAGTAACCTCACATTTTTCAGAAAATGCCACAATGCTGGAACACTTACGAAACTTAAAATTCCCAGACTCAAATGGGTCCAAAAGCAATTTTTCAAAAATTACCCAAGGCACACTTCCAAAGGACGGCATTCCCTCCACAAAATTCCTTCATCACACACAGGCCTGTCATCTGAATTGAAAAATAACACAGTCTGCTGCCATTCAGTGGCAGAATTAGCATGAAAAGAGATGATTCAAGATGTTGTTTAAACATAACTGACACTCTTTTCCATTTCTCATGCTGTGACTTGAGGTCAGCCAGCATGTGAGGGCTGCAAGAATCACTTCAATAAAAAGTG
Source organism: Misgurnus anguillicaudatus (assembly GCF_027580225.2). Lineage (NCBI taxonomy): Eukaryota > Metazoa > Chordata > Actinopteri > Cypriniformes > Cobitidae > Misgurnus > Misgurnus anguillicaudatus. The sequence goes on from NC_073356.2 coordinate 24,657,112, forward strand.
GCTTGTTATCACTTTCATAGGAGGGGAGGATGGTGGCTTGAGGGGGCGTTTCATAAACAAGGGTCTCACAAAGGGACATTTCTCATTTCAAAACTAATAAACTCCACTTTTTCTGAATACCGCACCGGGCCATCCAATACTCCCCTATTCATGCAACTCCAGGCTGGTATAATATGTCTGCTTGATGGATTTTCTCCTTAAAACCTTCACCAGACTCCAGCATTATCCACAGTAAGTTACAGCTTTGTCTCATCTAGTCAGACCTTCTGCTTGCATGTGCATCTACTAAGTGCGTACCTTCATTTGCCTTTCTTTTTTTAACATTCTACTAAACAAGGTAAATAACCTGCTCTCCTGTTGACATTAGGATAGGTTTCGGACTATTTTGAAGGCAGTACAGAAGAGCCATTTTGTTAGCAGGTCAATCTCGCCAAGAAGGTCCTTTAAATATTCATTCATAAACTCCTAAAGTCATCGGCCCACATCAAACAATAACGCCACAAGAAAAACACCAAGAAAAATGTGGGAGGCATATAATGCAAACAAGACCATGTGTATACATAAAAAAATACATCTAAATATTTATGCTCTATACCACACATTCCAGTGGCTACTCAGTTTGATCTAGAAAAATACATCCTGACAAATATGAGACTAAAATCCATGACCTGAAAAGTGGGAGGAGACATATTATACACCCTGTCAACTTGGATCATGAATATTAATGAGGTAATATAATAAGGTGATGAATAGTCCTTGATGAAAGACGGACTTGGTATTTAGTATTTTAGTACAGTTCTCTCTTGTTATCCGCTCAAGCCAGGTTTCCAATGATTAAATTACGATGAAATATGCTAATCAGTACTGTGCTTTGAAAAGTGCCCGCAGTCCTGCTGTCTGTGGCCTTATCTCAGTTCAATAGATCACAATGCATCTGTGGACATTTATTCTGGTGGTAGCTGACTGGACAGCAGTTATTCTGATCAGTGACTTTTACAGTAAATAAAAAATGTTCTGCACGATATACGCAACTTTAAAGGGATAGTCCACCCAAAAATGGAAATTCTGTCATCATTTACTCACTCTCATGTTGTTACAAACCTGTATACATTCTGTTGTTCTGATGAACACAAAGTAACCTCATTCACTTCCATAGCAGGAAAAAATAATACTATGGAACAGTGGCGGCTCGTGACTGCTCCAATGAAACCATCTATAAACTATATTATGTTATTTTTCACATTATTTTTGTAATTTGCAGAGCCACCATAAAAGCAGTTTGTTTACTTTGGTGAGATTGTGACCAACTTTTTCTACCCTGAAAAACATGCATTATATGGTAGTGGCGGCTCGTGACTGCTCATTCCAGGGGGCGCAAATTCAAAATAAGTGTTCGGAGTGTCATGTGTGTTGCTTGTGTTTTCAAAATATGCATCATATGAACTATGTGCATCACGTGTCCTGTCAAAATAAGTGCCTGCTGCACACGCGTCAAAACCGTTCATGATAAAAGAGACGCCCACGTTCGCAAAATACACACAAGACACTCACTTAACAGTAAACTCTGATTATGCACGAGACTTTAGATACATCTGCAGCAGGCACTTATTATGACAAGACACGTGATGCACATAGGTTCACTCGACGCACCGAACACATATTTTGAAATTACGAACCACACACATGACGGGCTACATACATGTTATGACGTGCACCCTCGAAAAAACAAGTCACCAGCCGCCACTGCTATGGAAGTAAATGGGGTCCACCTATGGTTTGGTTACAAAAAATTCTCAAAATATCTTCCTTTGTGTTCATCAGAACAACGACATTTATACAGGGTTGTAACAACATGAGAGTTAGTAAATGATGACAGAATTTTCATTTTTGGGTGAACTACCCCTTTAATAATAAAACCATAGTGTCCGTGACGTCACCCATAGGATTGTGAAGAGCTTTTTTGAAGCTTAAAGTAGGCGGTGCCTGCCATCGCCATCTTGGCCACGCATCACTCGCGAATAACCAAAATCGCGAATAACCAAAAATGGGTAAAGAGGCGAGACGTGGGTAAAACTAAGGTGGCTGGTTGCTGAAACCACACCCACCTAGCTGGATTTTAGTGACAGCAGTGGCAGTTCACCCCTCACTCAAGTGGCCACGCCCTTAACTATGCAGAAGTTTAAGGCTTATTATAAAACGGGCAGTTCTGGTTATTCATTCTGATTGGTTGAAACGCGTTCTAAGCCGTGATAAAATACCCCGGTAAACCCATGGTTTAGACCGCATTACAGAAGTATCACTGCGCCACTGTTGCTACGTACTGATTTATGAAAATAAACCACATAGTCTTTAATCGTTTTTTTATTTCTCTACATTTGCACAATTATGGCGATATCCAGATAAATGTCAATAAATATTGTTGAGTCATTTCGTCAATAAAGAGAAAACGTTCTCTGAGTTGTTTCCTTAAATTGATATTTCCGCTATTTTCCACTAGATGGCAATCTTACCCAACTTAAACACTAAAAAAACACTGTGTAGGTACAGTGTGAGTGCGTGCATCTGGGGGAGTAGGAAGGGGTGACAATCGCGCTGGGTCATAGTTTCACAAAAATGGAATTATCTCCGCTTTAACTGAAAATTTGAGAGGTGATAAGAGAACAAATGAAGGTAGGATGAAACGGTTTTTTTTTGTTTGAAAGCGTAAGTTTCTGTTCTTTCATTTTATGTTTATTTAAAGAAGATAATTTTTCTGGAAGCCATTAAACTAAAACTGGGTGGCAACTTTTTTTAAATCGCTGATGGGGAAAGAGTTAAGCATGCTTCCAAGCATATTTGATCATCACTTCAACAGTTGCACAATATAAATGTTAATGTATAATTTAGATGAATGTTGATTTATGAAAATAAACACCACAGTCTTTAATCATATTTTCATTGTGTCTTTGCTGTGTCTGTGTTGGTTATGAACTGCGCTCTGTTGCAGCCACTCTTGATTCAGAGGAACTACTTTGTTTGGCGGAAGTGTAATATTTGTACTAATGTAAACTTATTTGTGTTTTATTTTATGAAATCCTGCTAACGTTATGCATATGAAGTAACCGTTTTATAAAAGCAATAAGTTCCTCGAAGCAGTGGGGTTACAGTGCATTTTATAACAGCTAAGGGCGTTTTAGGCAACGGGGGTTTTACCAACGCCCCTTAGCTGTTATAAAATGCACTGTTACCCCACTGCTTCTTGTGGCTTATTGCTTTAATATAATTTAAACGGATGAGTTACAAAAAAATCACCCCCGCACATTTGTTATGAAGGGCAAAATTAGCTATATGTACCAAAATCACTTTTTGTAACAGGCTGTAGACATATTATTTTATACTGTAAAGTTGGGCATTTTAAAGGGGACATATGAATAAAAATGTGCCATAATCCCTAGTACTTCTATCAACCTAGAAAATGTGAAAAAGATCAACCCAGTAACTTAGTTTTGGTAAACCATTCTCTGCAAGCATGTAAAAATAGGTCATTGAAATTTGGCTCCCCTTATGATGTCAGAAGGGGATAATACTGCCCCTTAATCTGCACTATCCAACCACAGCATTGACATTTAATGCAGAGATCATCTCATTTTCATTTAAAAGGACACACCCAAAAACTGCACATTTTTGCTCACACCTATATAAAGTGTCAATTTTAACATGCTATAATAAATGATCTATGGTATTTTGAACTAGAACTTCACATACGTACTCTGGGGACACCAAAGATTAATTTGACATCTTAAAAAAGTCTTGTGAAACGTCCCCTTTAATATAGAGGTCTATGGGAATAGACTCCCTTTTGGAGCCAGCCTCTAGCCAGTTGATGAATTGCAGTTTAAGTCACGTCCGTATTGGCTTCATCAGAGAGATAGGTAGCCCCTCGAGTAAAACCCATGCATAACACTGAATTTAAAGGTATTTTAAATCTAAATGGTGGTAAAAATCACACATTTTTACATACATACTTGAATCTAAGCATGAATAAATGTATATAATATTTGACTGCTACAGCACAGAATAATGGAACTGCATAAAGAACATCTAATACTAATTATGATAAAGGTCACAGATTTTGACTGGCATTAGGGTGAGTAAACACTGACATAAAATCCAAGTTATTTCCCTGTCTTCAGCCCAAGGATGCTTTGTATAGGCTCTAGCAATTGTATTGAAATTGTTCAACAATCACGTGAGAGAGAGAAATCTGTCACCTTCGTAAACCGCACGAAATCTTCTCCCACAGAAGAATGCACCCGAGCTAAAAGGGGAAAACAGTCGGTCTGTAGTATAATGGATTAGAAGAAGGGTATAATTTTAACATTTAGATTCAGTGATGTGGATGAGCCTGGCAGATCAACAAACAACAAACACAAACCTAGGGCTGTCACGGCCCTGTAGCTTCTGACATGTGATTTGCTGTCTACACAGGTTCCCTGACACTCTCTCTGTCTCTCTCTATCTCTCTCTCTTCCTATCATTTATCTTTTCTATCTGAAATGTTCCAGTTAATACACTTTGGCGTGACAGATTTATGCTTTTAATTAGCGGGACATTACAATAAGAGTGTCAGTTTGGGATGAAAGTATGAAATGAAGAAGGACGATGAATGTGATTAAAATGCAGCCAGGGCCATGGATGACGAAAAAGCAGAGCACTCAGAGAGAGAGAGCTAGACAGCATGGAAAAATATCCTGTCTCATTGTGTTAGACACAAAATACACTCGACCACAGTTCCCAACACACTTAATAGTGTTAGGCTGATTTATTTCTCTTTTTGCATTCGTTTAATGGACAGACTGTATAGAAACTTTGCGTTGTACAGTATATAATGCTATTATCAGATATTACATTGATAGATTCAGGGTTCCCACACCTTAGTTAACTTCAGATTCAAGGACCTTTCAAGGACTTTCCAGGTCCAATACCCTCAAATTCAAGTGGGGACACATTTCAAGTGAGAGCAAGGTTACATTGTGTTAAGATACATTGTTACAGTTTCCTTTTGAGGGAACTTGCGCTGCGTCACTGTGGTGACACTTTGGGGATGCCTCCAGGGGTAAGTGCGTCTGAATGTGTATATCAAGTTCAACCAATGGTGAGGCTTAGCGACAAAGACAGGGTGATTCGGGAGCCAAGAAGTATATCGCTACCTAAAATATTGCCAAAGACGGCATTACAGGGACGCAGGAAGTATGGCACGGGAGACGCAGCCTCTCGTTCCCTCTCAGGGAACAACAGTTACATACGTAACCCGAGACGTTTTCATTTGTCAAACACAACTATAACAAAAGCATTTTGGTATGAATCAACATTCGCATACAGAAGATATAAGCATTTAAAGCAAACAGTTTTGAACGTGTGCTTAAAAAGTCTAGAATTTTTATGATATTATCCGACACTACACAGGGAATAATATGGATTTTTTCCAAAAAACTTCTTGCATAAAATAGACCTGTATCTATGTATGTATATTTTCAAAATCTTCCCAGGACCTTGAATTTTTTTCCCCAGATTCACAAACTTTCAAGGATTTCGAGGACCCGTGGGAACCCTGTAGATAACATTGGTTTCATTTTTTAATGGCCAGTATCTAAATACTACCCAAATGCCATGCGGTTCACACTTTGGTAATATAATACCACAAACTGTTGGGTAGTAATCTGCTGTAATATCAAATCATCCTGTATGTTCTGTATTGATGCACCATCCCTGTTGAAATCAATGGAAGCAATGCTCATAGATCCAACATAAACTTAGGTCTATAGTGGCTCTGATAGCATTTCATTACACAAACCAAATCTAACCTTGGACACACTAACATTTCCTTCAGCAAATCTAGTTAGCCTGTAAGAAGAATCCAGTGCAGGTTAAACCCAAGTTTTTTTTTAATTTCCCAATTTGTCTCTCTCCCACTGAGAGCAATGTCATAATTCCCCTTATGTGCAAGCGCAAGGCGACTGTGCCAAAGATAAACAGCTCCATAAGGATAAAGCATGGTTATACTGTATACGACCTAAAAGCATGACGCAGTGGTTTTACAATATACAATCATGTAGGCTTCTCACAGCTGGGGTACACATTGCCAGAGCATCTCGTTCTTCACTTTTCTGTCTTTATTTCTCCCATGGGTGGACTGAATACATTTCCTACTGTCTTGACCTGCTGCTGAACCATCTTCTTTTGAGAGAAGTTTAAATTGTGAGAGCAAACACTATTCAGCTCTCACTGCTAAAGCACCAGACTCTGCAGCAGCAGGCTACCATCTGTAATATTAATGTCACTTACCTCTGCATAGCAGTACAGTGCGTGACAGAAAGACGAGGAATACATGAAAATAATTATCTTTTATACAACACGAAGGTGCTGCCGTTAAGCAATCAAAACCTTACATGACAATTTGTTTTCCTGAATAAAATGCATTTGTATTTGAGTATTTGTTTCTGAGAATATAATAAAATGTTGCAAATGAGTACCATAAAATGACGACAGGCTGTGGCCAAACCCACAGGAATTGGCACCCACAGAAAACCCTGCAAATTTCCATAGAAATTGCAGTGTGTCATTCAGAAAGTTTAACTTTATTCCCAGTCTCTGTGTTCGTTTATAAAATATTTTGGTTAATTAAATTCAACCATTTAAGTAATGTGTGCATACAGTGATGGCCGGTGACTTCTTTTTTTGAGGGCGCTCGATGCAAAGTTTGTCACAACATGTATGTAGCCCGTCATGCGTGTGGTTCCTTTTTATAAAATATGTGTTCTGAGCGTCGAGAGATCTAGTTTGCATCACGTCTTGTCAAAACAAGTGCCCGCTGCAGACGCGTCTAAAGGGTTTATGACGCTCGCGTTTGCCAGATACTCGCATAATCTCATGCGTAATCAGAGTTTATTGTTAAGGTAGTGTCATGCGTGTATTTTGTAAACGTGAGCGTCTCTTTTGTCCTAAACTGTTTTGACGCGTGTGCAGCAGGCACTTGTTTTGACAAGACACGTGATGCACATGGTTCACATGACGCAACAAACACATATTTTGAAAACGCAAGCAACACACATGACACTCCGAACACTTATTTTGAATTAGCGCCCCTCGGGTCACAAGAGGTTTAACAGATTTTACCATGTTTAAAGACACCTATTAAAACTGCAGTTTACGTCTATTAGTGTTGAGGTTATCTTAAGGCTAGAAGTAGGATTGGTTCGACTTGTGATTACATCAATGTAATCGATTGCGTTTATCTTACACTGCGAAACAAAACGCAACAGCTGTGCAGTCCGACCACTGCTTTCTCTCTCCAACACCAAACAGACAGAAACAAAGAGAGACATATCATCTGCAGGAAACAGCCTTGCAAAATGAAAAATGTCACTTTGAATGAGGCCTGAATTCCTCAAGCAAAAAGCCCTTTAAGCCAGACAGGACCTAAGAGCCAAGAGCCAATTAGAGCAAGTCACATATTACCCATTACACAGCTGTAAATTCAGGTATATGGGTTCCCATGAATCACATGCAGGGGAAACAAGCCATATAGATGTCAAAGCAAGAGTTTTCAAAACAGATGTGGGGAGGCAGGACCGGGAATGATGCTCCTAATTTAACAAGAGAAAAATAAAAGAAGCCTGGACCATCCTCCTTCACCAACTCACAAGGGAAGGGGTATATAAAATCTATTTTGGGGAATGTCTGAGAATATAAAAGATAAAAACATATTAAAACTGTATGGCAACAACAAATGTTTGTTTGCTCTGAAATAGTTTTGAAGCAGATCTTTTAACATAATTTCAACCAAACAAATACATTAACAAATAAATGTAACATCATTAAAAAAGCTAATAATTTTGAGAGATATATGAAGTGTTTAGATGTGAAACATTAAATGTGTCTAACGTATTCTTGTAAATGAACATTTTTATTAGGCTTTTATAGGTTAAGTAGTTTCACTTTAATGGCAATGAAAAGGTTATTTGTCAGTAATTGAAATGCCTTATTTTCACAAATGTCACTTTAGTCATTTGGTATTTAACAAATTTGATTTTCTTTCGCATGCAAACTTTTTGGTAAAAAACCTCTACTTCTAAAAATATCCACTTCTTTGGACAAGACATATGCAGAGATGGCCCAGTCTCACGAAATGGTGTTATATAGTCACATAATTTTTTGACTCTTTTTTCGTGATATTATCACGAATTTCTGTGTTTTTTCGTAATAGTATAACGAATTCCTGTTTTTGTGTGATTATCATGGTTACTCAACTGGTTTGTCCTATTTTCTTACCATTGTCACTTCGGTTTAGGGTTAGATTTACATAAAATGACATCCCTACCCAAATCCAACTCTAACCCTAACGCCATGCGACATATAAAAAAATAAATCAGAAAAAAATTGTATAAACCAATACATAAAGTGACATTCTAATGCAAGGACCAAATCTAACCCTAAACCGAAGCGACAATGGTTTAAAAATAATCCAATACGTGATAATCACACAAAAACAGGAATTTGTTAAACGATCACAAAAATGTGTGATAATATCACAAAAAAAGAATAAAAAAATTACGTGACTATATCACAAAACCCCGTGAGACTGGGTAGTAGCCAACCATAGAAACGTTCTGCCATCTTGCGTGCTTATCATCACTTTCAGCTTTGACCAAAATAATTTAACAGCGTTATGTTTTACAATAAACCTCGGTCTTGCCATTGTGTGTTGTACGCATTTGTGAGGGTGCTTCACAGCGCGCTGTTTTGCAGTGTTGCCAGATCCTCGTCTTTTTTGTACTTACATACTGCTTTGGTGCTTAGACCGATCAAGTTTTTTGTGTTATTAAAGTGTGAAGATTCTGGTCCCAATATTTTGATCTTTGGGGTAAAGCATTTGGATTTATTTCAGTTTATTATTGGATTTTTCTTGTTCGCTGTTTCTTTTTCATACAAGATCTGGCAACACTAGTCAGACTAGTCAAACGCTCGTGCCCCTGTCATTTTCTGCACCGCAAATACAGAAGACTTTTTCCCTTTCTAGGCATTTCTTTTTTCGAGAAGAGAGACCTGACATGTCCATGAGGCACGTTTAAACACTTTATTAACTATTAGTTGTTCAGTTTGGTTATGTATGCAAAGTTTCTGTAAATGCGGTTGTCACTACCATTTGCGGAAGTTAATTCAGTTGTAGAATGCCGTTGTCAGTGCCGTAAACGACTGAACTGTGTGTGTACAAAACAGAATTAAGCATTAAAAGGTGAAGTTAACACCGAATTAATATGCAGTGTGTACAGGACCATAGTTAATGGTTGCAAAATCACTAAGGATGCAAATTCATGCAACTAGAAACATCACAAATGATGAATGTCAAGAATTCAAAATGTAAAAATGCAGAAACACATTAGGGGGCACGGTGATGCATGTGGCTGCCACATTCGGGTTGTATTCAGGTCCTCACAAGGGATCAACGTTTGCATGTAATTCGCGTTCATTTTACAATCCTCTTCTGTGCACTTTTAGGGATTTGCTGAAAAATCTGTGTGGCATTTAACGGATTCTGCCAACAAACTGGTGTTTCTGAATGGCCTGGATTAAGCAGATTAGAAGTGAAAGTTATTATCATTATCTTATTTTTGACGGAGGTGGCGTTTAGCGGCTTTGGCATTTGAGCTCCTCGGTGACTCAGTGAATCTCTTCCCCTCACACGCCTAGGATGCTTTTAAAAAGCGCACTGCCAATTTATTCCCTGTCAAATGGTTTGCTATTTGTCCTTTTAAAGCAAATTCTTCGCCTGAGCATGAATTCTTTCCTCTAACCTTGCGGGCATTTATAGCGCGAGAGCTTTTAAACACTTTTCTGTTTACACTTACGTTTCTTATCCATTCCATTTTCTTATCCCTTCTTTTATTTACCGAAGAGCCTGTGGAGAAATGCGGCCAATAACTACATTTATTTCTGAAATGCTGAAATGTGATAAAATCTTTTATTTCAGGAGCAGAAAATGTACAATTGTTTATAAGAAGGAAAAGAGGTTAGGAAGAAAGAAAATAAGACAGTGACTTTTCATTATTATAAATGATATTAGTGTTCAGGTTTCAGGTTTATTGGGTTTTCAATTGGATATCTGCTCATCAGATCAATTATTCTCATTGTACATCACAATACAATACTCGGCACTTTGTGTTGCTTTTGCACACTGCAGTTTTTCATCTTGAAACCTACTTGATACTGTACTTTGTGAGGGATCACCATGATCAGATGAACTTTACTGGGACTACAATATTATGGAACACTGTCAGAAAAAAATGGTCAAAAATTGTCCCTAGCTATCACTGGGACAGTACCCTTTCAAAAAGTACACATTTGTACCTAAAGCGTTGATATTAGTACCTCAGAGGTACATAATGATACCTAATGGTCCCTATTTAAGGGACCTGAATTAGTTCTAAAAAATCAGCATTGAAATAATCGCAGTGCCATTTTGCCGCATTTAGCATCTGTTTGAACAGGATTGTGGGTGCTGAGTGAATATGATCCTTTTAATCCATTGCTTTCAATAAGCAGGTTTCATTTAACGCATTAAATTTATTTGAATTTTTCTGCTATCTGTCATCTTGGTCAACTTAAAATTAAATGTCCATGTAAACTGCTCTGTTCCTACATGTATTGCTCTTTTGCAAAAAAAAAAAAAAAGGATTCATACACTTATTTTTTTCTCAAACTCTCTCTCTTTCTGTTTTATCTGTCAAACAAAGTACTTGTCGGTTCTGCATTCAAAAACAACAGCTGCCTTTATGAGCGTTAGATGAGGGAGGTGATGCTGTCAAGATATAGGTACACACATTCACACATCCCTAAAATAACAACACACCGTCTTTCACACTGTCGATCTAGAAGGTTTTCCAGGTGATACCCCAAGATACTCTCTAATGAATAGCAACAAAAAGTGTTTTGCTTTCAGAACATTGCTGTTTTATTGTATTTGAAGTTCAAGTGCGTGGTACAACTCTGCACACTGGATTATAATACGTTATTTTCGTAACTCTAAGGAAGCCATTAGTAGGTTGACTAGACACAGACTGGCGTAACAAAAAGTGAAGGCCGCTATTACAAAAACATATTTTTGATGATTTATGGTATTGAGAGAGTATGGTTATGATAACAAGCAGTGTACCCTGCTCAACCTTGAATGGGCCTCTGCTTTCTCCATCCATAAAGCTGCTCTCATTCCAGCACATAATAAAAAAGGGAAACACTATACAGATGACTGTCACCTCTCAGGGGGTTTAGGAAATCACACAACCTTGTGTCTGGAGGATGGCGCGTGTGTGTGTGTGTGTGTGTGTGTGTGTGTGTGTGTGTGTGTGTGTGTGTGTGTGTGTGTGTGTGTGTGCATATGATGTTTTATGTAAGTGACTAAAATTTATGCCAGAGTCATTGTAGTGAAGTTCCTGCCTCCTGTCCAGTAAATCACAGGCACAGCTGGAGCTTTAATCCTGCTCACAAAACCTAAAGAAAGCAGAGGGACACTTATAAGACAGAACGAACCTCTGGGCCCTCAGGACAAAGATACACAGACCTTTCCAAGCAGCGATGGACTGACAGGGAGGATCTGAAAGAGGTGAAAGGAGAAGCTACTGAAATGTTAGTTGGATTTATTTGACATTGCATCACAAAAGCCTCAAGTCTTACTGTATGTATGGGGGAATGTATTCAACACTATAAAAAGTAGGGCTGTGCAAAAATATCGATACAGCAAACTATCGTGATAATTTTTCTGCTATAGTGTGACTGTTTTTCAGTCTCTACTATCGGTATTTTAATAACCCATCAAATCCCTCCGTGTGCTTCAAACGACATCCTCGGCCGCTGCTGTAGTTGTCGCTATCCAGTTGTCTGTCATATACGGCCATTGTCTCAGTTAGCGGGAGTGAGAAAATGGCCGAAAATTTAAAAACACCTGCAGTTTTCAAAGCCGACGTGTGGAAGCACTTTGGGTTTAAAAAAAAGTTTTTAAAAAATCAGCTCTTTTTTTACATTTTTGATAAGTATTGCAATGTAACGCAGCATGCAACGTATTGTATCCTATCATTATACATTGTATCATGACCCATGTATCGTGATACAGTTTGTATTGTGTTATGAGGCCCTTGCCAATACCCAGCCCTAATAAAAATCAAATTGGTTATGCAAGTCAATTCAACCGACTATTTAAAATTTTTGACAAGTGATGTTGGCATGTAAAAAACAAGCTGAAATCGTTTAACCTAATTTGTTAAATTAAAGTAACATACTGTTTAACATATGTTGACATGACTTACTGATTATACAATTTTTTACTGTATATATTTTATAATTTCCCCGTTTTGCATTATTTTTTGTTATATATTATATCATATTTTTCTTATTTTTACGTTTTTTTTTCAAATTTCATTTTTTTCAAAATGTTTTTTTTTCTGTAAAGCTGCTTTGCAAAACTGCAAAATTATAAAAAGTGCTAGAAATAAATTTGAAATAAAGTGAAAACTGTTTTATAATATATATGGGAGTGTAACGTTGGTCTTTTTATGTGCTGCACCTGTCTGATAATATTTATCTGACCAAAAACTGTCCATATATCTGACAAAAAATAAGCTATTCTAAGCCTTCTAGCTGCCAACTAAAAAAATCTAAAAAGAGTGCACACAGCAGTCAGTCATCAATATACTGGATTAAATCCTAAAGCTCTGTAGAGATCACGCACACATACACACACACACACACACACACACACACACACACACACAGTGTTTGTATACTGTAGTTCAAAAACACATGAGCATGACCCTTCATTGCCTCCAGAAACATTGTGTCATCACCCTTTGATGAATGACAGGCGCATGAAAAGTAGGAAAAAGAAGACGGCATTGTGGAGCAAAGTTCAGAGAGTGAAATTTAACTCCACTGCTAGTCCATCACAATCCGAACAACTCTTCTTTTACAAATCTTTGTCTCGTATTCAGGTTGCATGTGCTGTGCGAAACGTTAAGTGTAAGTGCCGTAGGTACAGAGTTGGTTGTTTCTTTGTTTTAAAATGTACAGTAGTGGCCAAAAATTATCTGCAAGTTTATTTATATCATCACTCTTTTTTAAATGTTGTATTAAAGGGACTGTAAGTAGGGGTTTAAGTGTTTTATTAATCAAAATCATTGTCTTTATTCATGAATATGCCTCTGCCAGTGATCTGACTTTTCTTTGTAAGCTTAGAATTTCTCCTTTTTACTTACATTGAACGGGTAAGTCCAAGGAGACTTCCATGTCGTTCCGCCGTATTGTTAAACTATACTAGCAGAGAGGGACAAAAAGCACTAGCCTACCAACGCGTTTCCACAACGCTTTTTCATTCAGAACACGTGAACCAGCTGAAACGGACAAGGAGATCAGTGATTACATAACGGCTACCGTAGTTACAACACGCATTTGGAAAGGCGAGGCGCTAGAGAGCACTGTTCGTTTGAATGCAAAATACAATTTCACCACTAGATGGGGGTAAATCCTACATATTGCCCCTTTAAATATGCATAAAATTGTTGCAATGATGTGATTGGAGTATAAACTTCTTATATTTTGTAGCATACACCTCATATTTGATGGTTTAATCTAACCTGAGGGGAAATTAAAATTATATTTCTCCTGGACATCACTTTTGGTCACTACACTCTCACAAAAAAGGTACAAGAAAGTATGAAAGTTGTCACTGTGGCGGTACCTTTTTAAAATGTACAATTTTGTACCTAAAAGGTGCAAACTGGTACCTCAAAGGTACATATCTGTATCAAAATTGTACATATTAGGACATTTTTAAATCCCAGTGACAACTTTTATAAAAAAAAAACATTCTGAGAGTGTAGTTATTTAAACACCACCCAAGTAAACTTTTTTCAAACTTAAGCCCTATTCGGACGGGATTCGTTTTGTGGGGGTAGATGGCGTAGAGGTAATTTCTCTGGACCTTTTTACAGAAAATAAAAGTCGCCGTAATCTTTACTGACATTGTCCATAATGATTACTGACATGGAGCATTTGGACGGGACTAAAATCACTGAAAAGCTCGGATAAAATTGCTTTACCCCACCTCGCTATGCAAAACTAATCATGTCTGAATAGTACCTTAATGTTACTTCAAAGGTCCGAGGACAATGGCGTACATACTACCAACCTGCATACCTGTACCTTATTAACAGTCGAGAGGTAAATTCAGTAAATTATACTGTAGCACATTCAGTACAATGTCTTTAAGATGTATTTTTTTCCAGCAACAACATCTGGTGTAGTAGTTCATGCAAGAAAATTTTAAAGCGCATAACATCTATATACCATGTAGGGGACAGCATCAATCACTGCTGCCACACACAGTAAATTACTGAACATATTAAATTATGATTGACAGATCTGCCTTTAAAGCAATTTGTCTCCGTTTCGCATGTACACGATGAGTCAGATCTCTAAAATTAAGCTAAAATATGCAGCATTCATCCTACAATCTACTCAAACTACATCAAATCTTACATAAACTCAGAGGCACCTCCGCACTTTGTAGAAAAGCTACTTCTACCTCAAGGTCAACCGTGCATTCAGCCAACGTGCTCATTTCCTTTTGCCAAGCACAGCATGTTCTGGTTAAATGCAGCAGTTTTAATACATCTTACAAAATGAGTGATGATCCGATCTTGAAAGAATGAGCGTTGGGAGGTTAAAGCTCAATGTATTTTTTAAACATTAGCCCATAATTCATCACATTGGGCACTCGGTAATTTCTGATCATACTATGACATTTTCCAGCCGACCACAAGCCAGGCTTGGTTAAAAATACATAGGCAAGAATTTTGCAGTGATGTAAGTCCTAACCGCTAAATTATCGGCCTTATTCGGAAAAAAGGCGAAGTAAACACAATGTCTGGCATCATGCTTTCATTTACTGAAAATGTGAAGATTTGTCTGCCGATGGCCTGGGGTGAATTGTGTTGTGTGTGTCACTGCCATTTTTTAAGGTCACATTTACAAACTAACTTCCTTATCTGTCAACAAGCAAAAATACAAGTATGTTGGACAACTGTTTATTCTAATACAGAATTACCCTTTAGATAGATAGACAGACAGACAGACAGATTCACTCATTTCCAAAGCCTGGATGTCCAAGCTACTGTATGTATTTCTTAAGATTTCAGTCAAAACTTTAATTACATTTACATTAACGCTGTTTATTCTTGCTGCATTCAAGCTATACATTTTATCAAATCCCTGAGTTCGAACCCATGACATTTGCGAAGCTAACACAGTGCTCTACAAAGTGAGATAGAGGTTCCTTTAATTAAAGGATCCCTCATAAACATAAGTGAGATTTCATAAGATATTAAAGATCAATCTCAGGTCAAACTTATGCCTTATTTATATTTTATAGAGCTGGCAACTATAAATGCAAAGCTTACAGTACTTATCAATTAAACTAGGAATTATCTAACCACAACACTGTTTAGCTTTCTAAAAAATTATGCAAAGTTGAATGCTGTAAAATATTTAACACATAGCCTGAAGCCCTGTTGACTACGGAGAGCTGGTTTACTGCTGCGAGTACTGTGGGATGCGGAGACATATCTTTGATTTATGAAATCAGTAGGGTCGCGCGTTGTCTGTGCATCTCATGAAACTAAATGAAAGGTGGCAGGGACGAAACGTGTGCCCGTGTCCAGTGTGCGTGTCCATGCTTGACAACAAAAGGGAAATGAAAGTCCCCCAACGTGCCCTCTTTTTCTAATATCAGCATAGAGAGTAAAATCCATGATGAAATTGCACCTGCAGGAATTAATAGACCTGATTGTGGGATTTTCGCTTTCAATGCTGTAAATGCTGCAGTCATACGCAGAAAATCCTCATTTGATTGGCTCCAGATATCAGATGAAATACAGATTAGGGCAGCTACAATATAGCCAGATGTGATATGAGGCTTTTTTGAGGATCACACCTCATATGACTCTCATAATATTGAAATACAAATACTAAGCATGCAATAGTAATGGACTTTTTGTTATGGACTCAACAGGCTGTATGTCACATGCTAAACTAAATAAAAAAGCCTACAAAAAATCACACAGACTTACATTAAGGACCCGACCAATATCTAGAGACCACAATATCACCTGCAGATAGGCCTTGTTGACTTGATTTTTTTTGACTTTCAGTGCCCTAGCAACCACAAAACAGTTCACTGAACTCAAGAACTACTTAAACACTTTACAACTGCATAGCAACAACCTAATATTCCCCACAACACTTCTGCATTGCAGTAGTGCATTTTTACTTACATTACATTTATGCATTTGGCTGATGCTTTTATCCAAAGTGAGCTAGAGTGAATTCAAGGTATACATTTTATCAGTATCCATGTTCCCTGGGATCAAACCCATGACACTTTGAGCTGCTAATGCAATGCTGTTCCAACTGCGCAACATGTTTATATTAAATGTAAAACATAGTATTAATAAATACACCTCACCTATCGATTCTAACATATTCTCATAGCTGTCAGTGACAAAAGCAGTTTGACAAGATGAGAAAATAAGTAAACTGTTTTAAAAGCACGCATCAGGTTTATTTCAATGCACATAGTGAATTTTGGTTAATTTTATGCAATAAAAATTTTATTTGCACCATTTTTATAAAAGTTAAGACTGAATGGATCTGAAAATGTCAAATGGTGTAACTGCCAATTGCGCCAAAGAAACAGAAATATTAAATATTTTATCCACCTTGACGGCATGTAAGTGTAATCATCAAAATATATATTAGTGCTGGGCAAAGATTAATCGCGATTAATCGCATACAAAATAAAAGTGATTTTTGGCATAATATATGAGTATGTGCTGTGTGTAATTATTATGTATAAATAAATAAATACACACACATTCATGTATGTATTTAAGAAACATTTACATGTTTATATATATTTATTTATATTTTTATATATTCTATATTAAAAACAAATTAAAAACAATTATATATAAGTAAAACAATTCTGAAATGAATATATGAATGTGTGTGTGGTTAAATATACACAATTATTAGACACAGTACACCCACATATATTATGCAAAAATCACTTTTATTTTGTATGCGATTAATCGCGATTGATCTTTGCCCAGCACTAATATATATATATATATATATATATATATAATTTTATTAGTTATTTCTAAATGTAAATTTGTATGCATTTTTGTAATATTTGTCCTGACATATGCTGAAAACAGCTCTGCTAAATAATTTTGGACTAATTATGTAAAAGAAAATTACACTAAACTAGATGATCATAATTTATTCCACATTTTTTATGAATATATATAATATATATATATATAGATTTTTTTTTTATACTAGTTACACCAATTGACACAGACCGGTTACACCACATTGACATTTTTGCAATCATCCCACAAATATTCTTTCAAAATAAAAATTGTAAGAAATTTTAGACTTCCTCAAAAAAGAAAACGTATGCAAGTAATCTGCAAATTTATTTTGAAATTTTAACCTTTTTACATTTAATTGAACCATACGGACACAAAATAGTCAATGTCATGTCATTGACACAACTACAGTAACTCATTCCCCTGATACTGGATGAAAAGGTCAAGCATCGCCCGATAACTGTCCACCCTTTATCAGTGTAAACTAGTTACATGAGCTATGTTTAGAAGTTAAGCTGGAGCCACGCTGAGGTCACGACACACCAGAAAATGCTCACAGGCATCCTGTGTTTTTCATACTGGGTATCACGCTGGTTTGAAGAATCATATCAAGTTACTGCCAAACTCATTTATCATACAAACCATGACAAATGGCAACCATATTTGTCAAATACAATACTGGATCTCAGATAGCTTCTGGGGATCAGCTGATGCGGGATAAGCATCATTCATCGGCATACTGTACATCACTGTGCGTTTAAAATTAAATGAATAAATACAGACACAGCGCTCACTGCTTAAAAAAACCTTTCTTCTGCCGTCCTTATAGCACCTGGAGGAAATACAGCCAAAGCTGCAAATACTGTGTAATATTTGTTGTACTTTGGAAATGACGGCCATATAAGCTACAGTCCTGAGGGCTGACACACTATTTTGAGTGTCAGAAAGTGTAACGTTTTATTGGCCCTACGGCTCTGTGCCGTCTCAAAAATACCCCACAAACAGCCAGACTGCTTTGACTTTTATGAGGGGTGTATGAATGGTTCTGGGTCTTTTAACGTAAACACAGACTACCCTGAGCCGCTGCTCGCTCTGTAATGTTTACATGTAGCGAGTCGGCCCACTTCTCCGCAAGCAGAGGCTTTGAGGCCTTAATTCATCCCTAAACTTCACATCGCGGCTTATTTCCTAAGAGAGTCACGTGAACAAAAGAGAACCAGATTGCAATTATAGACATTAAATGGCTCTTTAGAGTTTTGTCAAGACGAAAAGAAATCCCCACGATGCAATTATGGCAAACAAGCCTTGCTGGGATAGTAAAATGCCCTTCTTTTTCTTTTCACAGTACTGTATAATGGGCAGATTTACACACTTGGTTTTTGTCCTAATGCCCAATGCAGTATAGCCTGACAGAATGAATTCAGTCCTGGTGCTAAAGGGCAGAGAAAGAAAGAAAGAAAGAGTGTGTGTGTGTGTGTGTGAGAGAGAGCGAGAGAGAGAGAGAGAGAGAGAGAGAGAGAGAGAGAGAGAGAGATTAACAGAGAGAGTAAAGAGAGTAAACGGGGTGGGTAACAGGAGCCAATCAAAGTGAAGAGACTTTTTTTAGGTCAGGGTGCTGCGTTTACACAAACTAAGGTCTAAGGTGCCCATTCCCCCCCTTGCCACTCACACACACACACACACACACACACACACACACACACACACACACACACACAC
The DNA here is from genome assembly GCF_027580225.2 of Misgurnus anguillicaudatus. Taxonomy (NCBI): domain Eukaryota; kingdom Metazoa; phylum Chordata; class Actinopteri; order Cypriniformes; family Cobitidae; genus Misgurnus; species Misgurnus anguillicaudatus. The sequence goes on from NC_073356.2 coordinate 24,676,071, forward strand.
ACACACACACACACACACACACACACACAATCTATGAACTGTGTACAGTTATATTGTAAGTAACACCACTGGCAGCTGATGTTAATGGATTTATAACTTTACAGTGCACACAAACAGACTTCTACTGCATAGTGCAACAGAAGATAAAAGTGTTAAAGTGTTCAAACATCTGTGGTTTCTCTCCACATTGATATGACATCTGTTTATAATCTCTCTATCCCTTTGTTTCTTTCTCAAGTTCTTAATTTCGTTATGTGTATAGGTGATTCTCACGAAATCCAGTGTCCAGCATCAGAATTTTTAAAAAGCCCTTGAAGCCAATTGTTTTTGCACATATAAGATTAAGGTCTGAACCAACTTACTATACCCATTATTTTTAGAGGATTTAAAACATATTTCCTAAAAAATATTTACATTTTTTAGATTATCATTATCAAATTATAATTACCGCAACATTATATTACATTAAATATATGCATTTCGGTAATGAGAACTAAAAAGTTGTCTAGGTACTATGACAAACAAAATCTCAACTTTTATCTGGAGAGAAAAAATAAGAACTGCTTACCTGGCAGCCATCTTGAGTGTCACAGTCAATTGTGCCCTTTTCAACAATTTTTTTTTTTTTAAATGTTAGTTCATTGATGGCTTAAACAATGATTGAAAATTGTTGCAGAGGATGAGGACATTTTTCTTGGACAATATATTCCTTATTATTGTCTCTACATTTACCAATGATCACCAAATACCACATGTTTCTTTACTGTAAATGTTTATAGTATAACATGCACTGAAGCTTTTTATTTTTTAGATTTTTTAATTAAAAATAAGTCTATGTCAAAGAACCCAAATCCAATCATGGACACGTTGCGGTAATGAAAATTGTCCCCTTAAATGTGGAAAAAACAACAAAATTGGTTTGTATGATTTCATTAGTACATCATGAGATGTTTTAACTGTATTCTGCTTATTACTCTTACTTTGCATTTACTTTTTTTATCAAAATGTTTCATCACACCTCATAAGTCTAACTTCCCGATAATCACCTGTATGGGTTTTACAGTAAGTGTGTGCTTGTGAGGGTTTCCAAAAAAGTCCTCATTATGTAGTTGCACAATATTCACATTAATATATACATCTATAATACGTTATGAGGACACGTCATCCTCGTTATCTTTGTTGGTCTTTGAATTTGGGTGAAACTGTTCCTGTAAGTGGGTCTTTACCCTTGCTGAACTCTAGGCATGGCCTAGTTTAACGTTGGAGCTCTGGTTGCACACTATGTGACTGATCTTATAACCTAATTCTGGCTCTGGTCCACCTATATGCACAGTAATAACTAAACAAATGTGAGCCAAATTTTATTTTACAACGTATAACTCATTTTTATTGCCACAGACCTACCTGATCAGATTACCCACAATGTCACCAAACATATATTATACTAACAATTAAATCACATGCATACAACAATATACAAAGAAACACAGACTTGTGTTGACACAAGCTCGCACACACATGCACAAACGCTGACATATATATACTTAAGTTCCCATTAGAGCACACAACCATAATTGCATACTTGGCCTGGGGCCTTATAAAACAGAGGAAGGGAAAGTACAGAAAATGAGCAGATCTTTCAGCGTGCCTGAAACTACTTGCTGGTTCAGTTTGCTTCACGTTCCCCGAACGCGGTGGCTGAATCAGGCACCAAAGTGCTATTTGTTGGGAATGTTTGACAAACAGAAGGATGATATAACGCAGACACAGCGAGCTGTCAACTACAACCTGCCGGGAGGGTTTGCGATCAAGGCAGATAACAAGAAGGAATGCCTGCTATTATCTTATATAAATTTAGCTTTCAATCTTTCTCTACCCTCACCTGGTGATACTTTTCATTGCCTTTATAAAATCACAAGGATTGGGGAAGGTTGACGGTGTGCTGTGAAAACCCAGGTTAAAGGAAAGAATTGAATAGTGTCTTGTGAGACCTCACAGGATTTGATGTGCTATTTCAGAAACACAATAAGTTTCTTAGTGCGAATGACAAAGAAACACTTTTTTGCAGGTTTTTGCTGTGTTCAAAAAATTATTGCGCTCTTTAAGAACAGGGTTCCCACACCTTAGTTAACTTCAAATTCAAGGACCTTTCAAGGACTTTCCAGGTCCAATACCCCCAAATTTAAGGTCTAATTGTGGGGACACATTTCAAGTGAGAGCAAGGTTACATTGTGTTACCTTTAAAGATATATTGTTATAGTTCCCTTTCAAGGGAACCCGCGTTGCGTCACTGCGGTGACACTTTGGGGATGCCTCCAAGGGTCTGAATGTGGAAATCTAATTCAACCAATGGTGAGGGTTAACGACAAAGACAGGGTAACGTGGAAGCCAGAAAGTATATCGCTATCTGAAATATTGCCAAAGATGATGTTACAGGGACACAGGAACTATGGCAAGGAAGACGCAGCGTCTCGTTCCCTTCTCAGGCGTTTTCATGTGTCAAACACAACTATGCAAAAAATAATTTTGGTATGACTCAACATTCACATACAGAAGATATAAGCATTAAAAGCGAACAGTTTAGCATGTGTGCTTAAAAAGTCTAAAAAATTTATGACATTATCCTACACTACACAGGAAATAATATGGATTTTTTTTTCAGCAAACTTCTTGCATAAAATAGATTCAAGTACTTTCAATGACCTGTATCGATGTATGTATATTTTCAAAAACTTCCCAGGTCTTTGAATTTTTTCCCCCAGATTCACAAACCTTCAAGGATTTCAAGGACCCGTGGGAACCCTGTGAGAAGGTCTCATTTTAGGACATCACATGCAAAAAGTAATTCAAATAAAACAAAATATTTAAAAAGAAATAAAATGTTATTATGCAACCCATGATACTCCATGTAAGCCATTATGACGATTGTAGGACAGCATTACATGAATCTTTTCATTGGCATTATGCAGCTTGGCATAAAAGCTTTTAAAAAAAAAATCAATAACAATTCCATTCTTAATAGAAATAATTCAAGATAACCCAATTAGGTAGGAGAATATCTTTCTGATTTAAATAAGCTCATGTCTATTCATAAAACAATTACTGCATATATATCTCTAAAAGCAATGCCATCACTTCAGGATTAAACACTAAAGCAAAGCTAATGTCATAACAGATTAGAGAGCGGCGTTTGTCGGCTGCTTCATGGAAATGCAAATCAAGATCAGGAGAGCAGGAATAAAAAAGTAGAGCGAAAAATCAAAGGAGAGGAGACTCTAAAGGGAAGACATGTCAAATCATCTCCAGGATTTGTTGTTCATTTCGGGCTCATCATAAGAAATTGAGTTGGCCAGAATCCTTTTGATAAATCTAAAGCAATGAAGCCTGAGTTTATTTGATTCTGCTTTGATAGTGTCATGCGGCTTTGTTTGCTCTCTCTCTCTTATCTATAAAGACAATCCACCCAAAGAGATATCCGTAAATGTTACTGCTAAAAATCAGTAGGGAAGACAAGGAGATTACACCGTGATCAATAACTAAAATTGGTGTTTTACCATTCAGCTCTTTTTAAACAACATAGCCAACCGAACCAACATAGGCACATATAAAGCCTTGCTCTTACATTGACATACTGTATTAGAAGATGTTTTTATTTAGTACGAATAATGCAACAGTTACTTATCATTTTTGGTCAGTTGTTTTGATTGATAGTTAGATCATTGTAAGAAAATGAATAGACACTTATTTGAAATGTGATGTGTGAATAGCCTTTTGAAACAGTAGTACTTTGATGTTAAGTTGTGTCATATTGAACATGTGATTTTGGTTGAATGAACAAATGATCCAAGTTTTATGTGTATTGTATCCAAGCAATTGATAAAAGAGTTAAGAGTTTTGAAAAATGTGCATTTTGATCTTTGGTTGTGAGTTTTGTGTCTAGAGTTGTGAAAAATGACATCAATGTTCTGAAAATAGTAGCAAAGTGATTGTAAAAAACTGTAATAATCAAGGACTTTGCTGCCGTAACATGGCTGCAGGAGACGCAATGATATTACGCAGCACCTGAAAATAGTCCCCATTAGTATCTTTCAATAGCATGGGACTATTTTCGGGCAGTGCGTAATATCATTGCACCTCCTGCAGCCATGTTGTATTGTGCTAAGCTATGCTAAAAGTGGTAGCAGCAGACCCAGAGATCAGCTGAATGGATTCCAAAACAGTAAAAATCAAATGTTTAACTCTAGGGGAGCTGGAAAATAAGCATATTATCAAAAAAAGTGGAGTGTCCCTAAATAAATAAATAACAGCCCTTATTTTGCTCACCCTTAAACCATCTTAAGTGTATATGACTTTCTTCCTTTAGCCGAACACAGTCAGAGTTTTTTTGAATAATATCCTTGCTCTTTCTAGCTTTATGTGGGCATTAAATAGTGCCCTGTTTTTAAAGCTCATCCATCCATTAAAAAAATTAAGGATTTATAAGCAACCCTTTATTATTTCAAACTACAGCCTTACAGATGCCATTCACATTGTTTTACCTCAGAAAACATTTAATAACTGTGTGAAATGGTTTTGATGGATCGATATGTTTTTGGAGCTTTGCTTTATAAATTGGGCACTATCCAATGCTGTTATAAACATAGACATTTTCATGAGACATACAGAAAGTTACCTTCCAGGCTGTGCTTTTTTATTGGTCTGGCTAGCGACTCAGGCCTTGTTTTTCCTCCAAAATAATCCCGTCCACACATGCTTGGTTTAAAAGAAATCTCAGTCCTCATAAAAAAGCAAAAACACGCTATCAAGCGCTGTCAAGAGCATGCCACACCAGCAGGCGGCGATATAACCCAAATCGTAAAGCCACATTGGTCAATCAGAAGCCTAACGAAAGTGACATCGCAAGGCAAAACCCTGGTTTTACTGTCTACACGACAACACTGCAACTGGCCCTTCTTAAAATTCTCATCCTGGCAGGGGTTTTCAAAAATGTTCAGTTTCTGTGCCCTGATACTGCGTTTTGGTGTGGCTGAACAGTCGAACCGCGTAAAAAAGTCACGGTTATAGTAATACCCGTGTCTGTGTGGACTACCCTACTGAAAAATCCAGCTAAAACCAGCATAAGCTGGTAGCTGGTTTTAGCTGGTTTAAGGTGGTTTACGCTTATCCTCCCAGCCTGACAAAGCTGGTCATGCTGGTGGGCCAGCTGGTCTTCCAGCCTGACCAGCTAAGTCCAGCTAGACCAGCTTAAAATGTGACCAAAAAACAGCTAGACCAGCTTGCTACACCAGGAAAACCAGCTTCCTACACCAGCAAAACCAGCTAAAACCAAGCTGGAGACCAGCTAAAACCAGCTGGTCTTAGCTGGATTTTTCAGTAGGGTAGGGCTAAACCAGGGCTGGCATTCCTTGTCCTGGAGGGCCACTGTCCTGCAACGTTTAGCTCCAACACTAATCAAACACACATGAATGTCGTAGCAATCCTGCAGCTTTGATTAGATTTTTCAGATGTGTTTGATTAGGGTTGGAGCTATAATTTGCAGGACATTGGCCCTCCAGGACCAGGAATGCCCACTCCTGGACTAAACTGACCTCTGGAACAAATACCTTGTGGAAAATAAAAATGTTTTTGGTTTCCTAAAGATGAGAGAAGACAGTGAGCATGGTCACCACTGTGCAGATTTGGCAGGCAGGCAAGAATTCAATGATCTGCTAACATTGTATACATTAATTTTACACAGCAACGTAAGCTCAGTGTTATATTTGATGCTTTAACTATGATTCAAACTAAAGTAATTTACCGGTTATTTATTTAACTTGTTATTAAAAATAATTTACTCTGAAGGGACTAGAAACATCTATAAACTGAAAAGAGACAGAATAATATTGAGTAAACTCCAACTGTGTTTGGCTGAAAGAAGAAAGTCATGACACCTATTGAATGGCTTAAGGGTAGGGATGCACCGATAGGATTTTCTTTGGGCCGATACCGATTTAAACAGACAACTTCTGGCCGATGCCGATATTAAACACTTGTATACAATACTATACAGTTGGTCTATTAGCTAGTTTATTTCTGCTTTAAATTATTTTTACTGAACATGGATTGGATCTAATTAAGATTCAACTGACCAACATAATCAGAGAGGCACAAATTAAGCTAAAACAAATATAATAAGACAACATGACAACGTTCAATGTGGTTTTTGCTATTCAGCATTTCTTTTATTAACAACATTAACTCATTTTTTTACATATAATGGATTTCTTTAATAAACATAAATAATGCCAGTGCTATTGCTTAAAACAGAGTATAAATATTGCTACTTCAGAAAAAGTTGGACTTCTTTTCCCCCACTAAAGTGCAGTTTGTTTCTTTTATTGTCCAAAACATTTGAGCCAGCTCAACAACGGTTTTCTGTTGGTGCTTGGGTATAGTGCACACCAGAACATTAAATCATTTTAATTGAACAACAGACATGCAACTCATTGCCTTTATGTGTTTAATTAATAAACAATCGGTATTGGCCTTTCTCGTGCTATTGCCGATATGCCGATGGTTTCAAATTCATCAAAAACCGGTCGATAAATATCGGTGGCCGATACATCGGTGCATCACTACTTAAGGGTGTGTAGATTTGGGCTCATTTTTATTTTGACTTATAGAAGAGACTTTTTTAATTGTTGGCAATGTTATATAGAGAGTAACAATAAAAAGTTAAGGCACGAAAACACTTGTTGTGTCAAATCTGCATTCAAGAACACACCTGCTGGAAAATGACATCTTAAAGAGCACCTATCCTCCGATTCACGATTTGACATTTCCTTTGGTGTGTAAGTGTGTATTTGTAGTACATGTTAAGGATATGCAAAAATCCTAAAGTAAACGATGACGCGAGTTATCATCTCCAACGTAAATCTCCTTTCTTGGACTACAACAAACACACGGATTGAAGGCAACAGTTTACTTCCTGGGATTGGTGATGTAGACAAGACCGACATTATCATAATTCCTCCCGCTTTGACTCACAGCTTGTAAGTTAACTCCTGTCCGCATTGCATTGTGAGCGAATCTTTCAAAAATTGTAAGGAGCGCCACATTTCTGGTTGGCGTCAGAGGTATTCAGGATTCGCAACGTACCAAATACACAAAATAAGATTGTTTTTAGCAATGAAATAGGTGCCCTTCAAGCAGCCTTTCTGATCTCCTTAATTGAGAAGACTGGTCCACTCCCTACTGAAAAATCCAGCTAAGACCCGCATAAGCTGGTTTAAGGTGGCACTAGCTGGTTTACGCTGGTCCTCCCAGCCTGACAAAGCTGGTCCTGATGGTGGGTCAGCTGGTCTTCCAGCCTGACCAGCTAAGTCCAGCTAGACCAGCTTAATAAGTGACCAAAACACAGCTAGACCAGCTTGCTAGACCAGCAACACCAGCTTCCTACACCAGCTAAAACCAAGCTGGGAGACCAGCTAAAACCAGCTCACCAGCTTATGCTGGATTTTTCAGTAGGGGTGTGTGTTAGATCTGGTTTAAAATGGATTCTGGATCATTTCAACTGGTCAGGTTTGGTAGACCATAAACTCACACGATCAACTAACACCAGCAAATCACTTTACTATTTCTTTTAGCAGAAACAATTCTGGGTGCAATTTCCATGTTTATGTAACAGGTCCTGTGTTTTCATGGAGATATTGGAGTGCACTGGCATTTTTCTGGGAAAGTGAAGGGGCTCAGGGTCAATCCCATTTAAGTATGGCGATCTCTCAACATAAACCATAAACCAATAAGAGCTCGCGGTAGAATTGGGAGCCATTAGCCATCAGCGAGTGCCTCTGTACGTATTTCAGGAGCTGCCCAGTGCAATCCATAAAATGATCTCACTACAGCAAACACCTCAGGTTTCTGTTACAGCCACCTGCAACCCTTTCACAAGTCGTAATCTGACCGTGATTTGAGCTTTTTTTCGAAATTGCGAAAGTATGAGTTTCACACATCTGACTCTGATTTACGAGACCGGTCAATAGCTATTTCGTCCTCTGAGGAGAGTCGGGGAGAATTTTGAGACTTTGGGAGATGTCATTACAAGCCGTGTAAAGTTTAATAATCACAGCTGCGCTAACTACGCTCGCAGTTCAGACTGCAAATAAACACTGGCATTCCTGCAATAACTCAAACTACCATAACGGCCTTTCGGCGACCGAAAATGACCCGTTTAAATGCAATCCTTGTTTTTAATTAAAATCATTTTGAACAAGGCCATTGTTTATCCATACACAGTATGTTTTCCAATAGGGGTGTGATTTAGGAGCTTAGACGAAGTACATATAGAACTAAACTTTAGGATGCGAGGCAAATAATAAAAGATTAATTTTGTCATTAAATTTAAGCTTTGCCTCATTAGCCTTTCGACGCTGATGCATGTAATCCAGCCTAGCGCTAATGAAGTCATAATTATTTTGCTTGCTTGTTTTTAATTAGCGAAACGAAACAAAGCTAGCCTGAATCAGTTTTGTGTTATGAATCAGTTCTTAGACATGATTAACTAAAAAACGTTGTTGGATAAGGGTTAGCCAAACTGACTAGAAAGAGGGAAAGATAATGGGAGATAACAAAGGCAGTTTGGAACAGAGAGATGAGAGAGATAAAACAAATGAGAAAAAGAATGAGCAGAACTGGGGCCCTCATGGGGCGACCATTTTGAAGGAGTGTTTTTGGGTGTCCCTTATTGGAGAGATGCAGGCACACATGTGTGCTTCAGATAAGAGCAGGAGAGAAGGAGAGAGAGAGACCGGGAGGGAATGAATTTCACGGTCGAGCTCACTATCTCCACATCACTCCGCCACAGCTGTTATCCGCTCATAAAGTGCATAGACTCATCTGTCATATGTCACAACAGCCTGTGAGAGCTTCAGCTTCACATTGTGATGTTACGAGAGTTTGACAGAACCACCATGGTTTTCTGTCTGCGCGGTACTTGCTGGACAACTCAACGAGTACAAATCTGCTCCATGTATCCCAACTAGTGTGGGATATATTGTGACATGGACGGAAGGAGCATACTGAGGTCAAACAAACCAGGAGATCCAAACTTGGCTGTGCAAATCAGAAATACTTACTGTATGTGTGACAAAGGCCAGCTGTGTGTTGTATACTTACAGTGTACTCTACTAGATTATATGTACAAGCTGAAAAGCCACATTATAAGGCTTTCTCTGTCCCAGGTTAAAGAAGTGTGTGTGTATATTTGATGTGTGGTCAAACCAAATAGTTGTTGCTGTCTTCGAGATTGCTGGCACATGAAACACACTCAGCACAGTCAAACAAAGTCTGTGTAAAAACACACAAATACTCTCAAATATTGCCCAGTGCCTTCAAACAGCACCACATATTCCTGTCTGTGTGTGGTAAAGGTTTGTGAGGAATTGTGGTATTGCTGAGACTTTCCATAAATAGGGTTAAAAAATCCAACTCTTTCAACTCTCTCGTTCAAACAGTGTCTAGTGAAATGAGGTGCTTAAACTACATGTAGATCATCCACCTTTATAAACATTATAATATTTGTAACGCAAGAAAAATTTGATCATGATTTAACATTGGCTATGTTTACATGCACAATTTTGTCATTCCGACTGAATTTAATCTGATTGAGGGTTACGACAGTTTACATGTACCCTAAACATTCAAATGTCATGCATGTACATTTTTATATAATCCGAACCGAACGTCTCCGCAAGTGCACAGCCTGGGTTCCCATCTTTGCGTATCAAAACCAGCCCAATGGACATTACCCCAAAAGCATCCCAATGACTTTTCATAGCCCAATACCAATAACTAATGAACGAAATCCTTTCATCTTTAATCCCCAGAAGAAGAAAAAAACACGGAGACCATTTAAACAGTAGCCCAAATCTGAACTCGAAAAAAGCAGAGGACTTGGCAACGCCACCCAGCGCACAACATCTCTCGTCGAGTTCACACCTTATCTCTGGATAAATTTACAAAGCTGAGTTGGAGAAAGTAGTTTTTTAAGTAGTTTATAAGTTTTCTACGCTATTTCATTGTTTTATGTAGCCTAATGTTATGAAAGTTTATATGAACACCACAGAATGTACACTGCCTGACCCCATTACCTTAATAATGTGTGTTGCCATTGTCTTGCTATTGCATGTTTCTGTGATGAGAATTATGTGAGATGTAAATATAAGATCTTGAGCATAAATGTTCTGCGCATGTGCACAATGTATTTTTGCATCCGCTTGAGAAAATACTACAACAATTCAAGCGTTTACATGCATACTGTACTTTCCTCCTTTTGATCAGATCAGAGAACGGATAATAACAACCTATTTCAATACAATCGAAATTTGCATCCAACTAAGCTCAATTGTATGGATTAGTGTGTTTAGATGAAGGCTTTTTAATACGATTGAGCCATCAATACGTAAATAAAAGTAATAATAGTAACCTGCAATTTTATGTTTCAAACGGAGATGGCGATAGAGAGGCAAAAGTTACAGATGACATTTTTTTAATAGGGTTTTGCATGACAATAGGGCTGCACAATTTGGGTAATTTTTCCCATTGCGGTTATTGATGCTAATATTGCGATGTGCGATTGCGATTATAATAAATGGTATCATGAGTCAACTTGATGGGTTTTAAGGAAAATCCACACACAGTTTAGTGATAATGCTAAAATGTGTATTTGTAAAACTAGAAATGTTTTCATATTGCCACGTGATGTAGCAACTGCTTAGTGTCAGTAATCCTAAATCCAAAATTTTTTTAAACAGCAAGGAAATCATCAAACTGTTATCAGAAAGTTTGTGTTAACAAATCCACGCATTTATTTATTTAATATAATTGCAACATTTTGCTGTCATATAATTGCACAGGCTGACATCGCGATTGCGATTGGGATGTGATTAATTGTGCAGCACTACATGACAAAATTCGGTATTCTGCAAACAGGCCACATCGCCTCAGGTTCAGGACCAGTGTATATCCTCCATTGATATGGCAGCGTTTTATTCAATATGACTTCAGTACTTTTCTTATGTTTATGATACCCTTTATTATTTTTTATTTATTTTATTTCCATCCCTTTTATTTCACTGTATATTGCTATTGATGTTTAAACTATCTGTGAAATGTTTCCTAACCATTGCCAATTTTGTATCTTTAAAAGTTTCCATAAATCAATTTAACATGCTGTTATATTTTTACTAGTATCAAATAAAGACAGGCTGACTGGTGCTGTCAGCATCTAAGCACACTGTCGTAGGTCTGTGAGGAAAAGCGAGAAACCACAAAGCATAAAAGTAATGTTAGGGATAGTTTGGGTGTTCTGTTCGAGTTCCAGTCTGTTCCAGCTCAGTTGATTTTTTTTATGAAACTTCTGAAAGCAGAATAATGATTAGGTGGAAATTAACAATGGAATTGGAGTTCACTGACATCTCGCACTGGGGTACACAACAGAAATCGTTGTCAGGATTATTCCGCTTATTGTACTTTGTTGATTTCATTTTCAAATACAGTCAGATTTTACAATAAAACGAATGCAAACATATGAACAAATGAACAAGCTAGCAGATCTATAGTTATTGCCGTCAACACCAGCTCTTCCAGCAAAGGGATGTGATGAGACATGTTTTCCGGTTTGGTCACGTGACGTTCGACAAATACCCTATAGACAAAAATAATCAAATAAAAAAAATACAAAAAACAGAAACAAGGTGACTCATGAGTCACATATGTGACGTGTGTGGTCATACTGTATATGCTGTACTGTATATGGATTTGTGCATGTGATTTTTGTTAGTTTAATAGCAGGGCTAAAGCTTAACAGGCCCTCACACATGTAGCACTGTGAATTTAAAAGTATCATATAATCAGCTTAGCTGACTTACATAATGTGTTCTGAGACCACTTTCAATGTTCACCTCACCCTCTCCTCATCTCTGTGTGTGTGTCCTAATTTGCATTTACAGTATCTGCACTGCTGTATGCTCATGTGGGTCTTGGATCATAACTTCCAGCTGCCCTGTATGTTACTACCTCACTGGCTGTAGGTCATCGCCGATGTTATTTTGAGTCAGAACACATTTCACACGGCATCTAGCATGCCAGATATCTCACGTCTGCGAAATTGTCACACTCTGTAATCGTCACTCTCGTTAATGAGCATCGATTTGCCTGTGATTTTGGGCATTTGTTTGCGATTTCTCAAAACTTGTCAGAGAGTCAAAATCAGGGCTAAATTCGTACAGTCTGAACTTGGCATTAGGTGACCCTGCCTATGAAATCCAGGCTAAATATTAACCTATTTATTAGATTAGGAGAATCAAAGTTTGATTTCGTCCTAATTTCAATCTTTGACATGGCCTTACTAGGCCAGAATTAAAGATATCAAGGTTATTTTTCACACAAAATTATTTACATTATGTAGGATGATTTCATGTAGAAAAATGTAAAGCTGGGCTTTCACAGACTGGGTCACGTATGGTTTAACCATGTCTTAGTCTGTCAGAGTAACCCACCTTATCTCATACATCATAAATCCATTCATCTAAATTACTTTAAGGCGGGGTGCGTGATTTTTGAGAAAAACTTTGGAAAAGGAAGTCGGGCCGACTACCAAAACACACATGGGTGATTCTCATGAAAACCAGACTTAGAAAGTGTCCAGCATCTGAATTTTTAAAAAGCCCTTGAAGCCAATTTTTTGCGCATATAAGATTAAGGTCTGAATTTACTATAACCAGATTATCAAAAAATTTGGATTATCAGTATCAAAAATTATCATTACCGCAACATGATATTACATTAAATATATGCATTTACAAACCTATGTTTCGGTAATGAGAACTATAAAGTTGTCTTGGTACTATGACAAACAAAATTTTAACTTTTATCTTCAGAGAAAAAATAAGAACTGCTTACCTGCTAGCCATCTTGAGTGTCACAGTCAATAATGTCCCTTCCAACAAGTTTTTTTAAAATGTTAGTTCCTTGAGGGCTTAAACAATGATTGAAAATTGTTGCGGAGGATGAGAAAATTGGTCTTGGACACATTTATATTTCTTATTATTGTCACTACATTTACCAATGATCACCAAATACCAAATGTTTCTTTACTGTAACTGTTTATAGTATAACATGCAATGAAGCTTTTTATTTTTTAGATTTTTTAGTTATAAATATTTCCATGTCAAAGAACCCAAATCCAGTCATGGACATGACTGTCATGGGCGATGATGAAAATGTTCCCCTTAAATGTGGTAAAAACAACAATATTGGTTTGTATGATGTCATTTGAAATCATGTGCAAAATAGTACATGAAGAGATGTTTGTAACTGTATACTCCTTATTTTGATACTCTTTGCATTTACCTTTTATATCAAAATGTTTCATGACACCTCATAAGTCTAATTTCGCGAGAATCACCCAGATGTAGCCAATCAGCAGTAAGGGGCGTGTCAATTATCCAACATCGTTGCCTGGGTTGCGTATGTGTGGGGCGGGTCTATCAAAAGAAGGTCCAGATTCTACTGGGGTGGGGCGTGTTAATTTAGGTGATTTCAAATGTCAACAATAGCTTTCAGAGATCATGCACCCCGCCTTTAAATGCATCCATTCCTTACAAATACCTATAAGCGTGCGTGCACACACACAAATCGGATAAATGAAGGTAAAATAATCCACCCACACATACAACATATCTCCCCGAGCTCCAAATGAAAGGATTTTAGTCATGTTACAAAAGAACTATTATGTAAATCCACAGCAATTACAGCTTTTCTCTATCGAAATTGCAATAATACGACGCATTATGCGGTTCTGATTCTCGGGGCACTTCAGGTGACTCTGTAATGCCAGATTCAGTCTCTGTCATTTAATTCTACGTGTCTCATTTTATATCCGTGGTGCTAAACCGAGGTTGAGTAGAGTCAGCGAGATCCCTCTTCATTAAAAAGTGCTTCGTTCTGAGTGAATGGATAAAGATGAATTAAGGGGAAAATTGATGAAAGAGAGCCAGATAGGAGACAATGAGAGAGAAGGCCAGGGGTGAAAAAATATATAGATCTTTGCTTTAATACCAGTGTGTATCCTGCCCTAATGCACTCTGGTATTAGAAAAGTCAGAGAGAGCAATAAAACTGCCCGTCCCCTTTGGAGTTAAGGGTGCGTGTTTGGTATATAAAATCCCAAGATTTCTTAAAGGTTGACTTTGAACCTTGTACTACTGTGTGAGTTCATTGAAAGCCATGATGGGATGAAAAGGGACTGTGCGGATAATCATCTTATCATCATACCAACATCAATATGAAGCCAACACAAGCACCCTCTCCAAAGTTAGTCTTTTATACCCCGACAGCGATGTCATCACTTAAACCACTTGAAAGACGACTCTGCTGGCTGTTTATGTGAATATTTGAGGAAATGGGACCCCCAGATGTTGTAAAACCTCAAAAAAAAGGCTTCCCTCCGCTCCTAGGGTACCAGACAGACTGCTGTAATGACTTAACATATATGTGCTATGTATAGCCTAAGAGAGAGAGAGAGAGGGAGAAATGCATTGAACAGCAGGCTTTGGTTTGGTTTCTTTAATGTGCTTCCTGTTCTATTCGGCCACATACGTATACTGAAATAGTGAAGGGAGAGGTTGGTTCTCTCAGCACACTTGAGCGGCATAATTTGGTGCTAATGGCCAAGTGTCTTTTTATGGGCTGCTACAAACAGCCACTTGAATTTTACTAGGTGCAATTTTGTGTGCCCGCATGCGGAGGCGTTTTGTTATGAACGCTAATGGCAAATGGCGACCTTTGACTGGCTTTATTTAATACTTAACATCCGCAGGAAAAAAAGAAAATTGATCACGTTCCAGCGTTCATTTGCAAAATACACTTAGTGTTTACCTTTATAACCTGAAGCTAAGCACTTTGTAATAGATTTCTATATTTGTTTTCCATTAAAGGAATATTCCATTTTCTTAAAAGAAAAATCCAGACAATCCACTCACCACCACGTCATCCAAAATATTGATGTCTTTCTTTGTTCAGTCCAGAATAAATTATGTTTTTTGAAGAAAACATTGCAGAATTTTTCTAATTTTAATGGACTTTAATAGAACCCAACATTTAATACTTAACTCAACACTTAACAGTTTTTTTCAACGGAGTTTCAAAGGACTATAAACAATCCCAAACGAGGCATAAGGGTCTTATCTAGCGAAACGATTGTCATTTTTGACGGGAAGAATGAAAAATATATACTTTTAATCCACAACTTTTCGTCAAGGTCCAGTCCAGCGCGATCTAACGTAAATGCGTAGTGGCGTAGGGAGGTCACGTGTTACATATCTAAAACGCACATTTGCGGACCATTTTAAACAATAAACTGCCACAAAGATTAATTAGTATCAGTTGACATACAACAACGTAGGAACGGTCCTCTTTCTCAACACATGTAAACACTAGGGCGGAATTTCGCGTTCGTCCTCTGTGACCTCTTGACGTGATGACGTATTGCGGTGACGTAGTGGGGTCAGCTGGCGCATCACGACCGGATCTACACGACGAGAAGTTGTGCTTTAAAAGTGTATATTTG
This sequence comes from Misgurnus anguillicaudatus, assembly GCF_027580225.2. Classification (NCBI taxonomy): domain Eukaryota; kingdom Metazoa; phylum Chordata; class Actinopteri; order Cypriniformes; family Cobitidae; genus Misgurnus; species Misgurnus anguillicaudatus. Next base: position 24,691,677 of record NC_073356.2, read on the forward strand.
TTATTTTTATTGTCAAAAATGACAATCGTTTCGCTAGATAAGACCCTTATGCCTCGTTTGGGATTGTTTATAGTCCTTTGAAACTCCGTTGAAAAAAACTGTTAAGTGTTGAATTAAGTATTAAATGTTGGGTTCTATTAAAGTCCATTAAAATTAGAAAAATTGCAATGTTTTCTTCAAAAAACATAATTTCTTCTGGACTGAACAAAGAAAGACATCAACATTTTGGATGACATGGTGGTGAGTAAATTATCTGGATTTTTCTTTTAAGAAAATGGACTAATCCTTTAAGGAGCTTGACTTAATGCTTACACTACACGGGTTTGGCCGCTACTTGCTCTCAGGAAGAATCTGAGCGAGTCAACAAATTTTGGGAAGTCAGAAGTGGTGATACATGATGGGTACATACTCCGAATTTTACCCTTTACTTTATAATTCCATCTGGTCAACAGATATTGATAAATGTGACATTTTAAGCTAAATTTGTGTGATGTAATTTCATGAGCTGATCAGTCAATGAAAATCAAGCAAGATGTTACATTTCAGGGTATTAATGTAACAATCTGTGTCTGAATTGAGGTCAAAATCTATAAAAAAAGACTGATTGTGTAATAGCTCAGTGCAGAGAATATAAGGTCAGCTATTAAATATAAAAAGTCCAGCTTTACACCAGATAATCACTCTGAAAGGCAGCACATAATACCATTTACCAGGAACACAACTATGCAACTACAAGTAACTTATGCAATAATATCTATTTGATGCCGTCCTTATAAAGGACTGCATAATGCCTTTCTATAAAGTGATAAAGATTAACAATTTGAACAAACTTAATCTGAATGGATTTCGTTTGTATTTTTCCATAACTAGAAGGATATTAAAGTTCATGTGTAATCTTTATTTTGCCTCAAAGTTATTTATAACTGAATACTGAGACTTATGGACGGCAGCAACAACATAAACAAATGACTTTATGGACAAAATGTAACTTCTGGTAGACTTCAACAGAGAATCAATAACAATAGTCCTTTTGAAGTTGTTGTAAATTATAATGACAAGTAAATTATAAATGACAAGTAAATTACCTGATTAATAAAGAAAAAGTACTAGATAATGTCATGATTGTATTCTATGTACAGTACTGCAGTATAATATACTGTAGTATATGTGTAATGTACTATAATATACACATAAAGAATATAAGATGATATGAAGAGTTTGGTTCCAAAACGCAATAAATCCATTTTGACAAATTTTGGTAAAAACGTGTTTTCTATACCAAGAAAGTGACAAGATGAAAACAACTATTTTCTGTTACAAACTTTCACACAGCATCTTTAGGTTATAAAAACATAAAAAATTCAAATCCATAAGTTGATTTTCAAAGATTTATTATAAAAACGGATAATTTTTTCCACAAAATGCAATAAATCCATGACAAGTTTTTATTCAAAATGCTATAAATCTATTGAATCAATAGCCTATATAAATGTGCATTCATCTTTACCATGTTGTATTCATTTAGTTGACTAGTTGTACACACTAATTAAAAATATAAACATTAATGTCATTAATCAAAACACTTACTTTGTCATATTAAGAACCCTGTCATTGCGGTTATACTTGACGTCTTCGCTTAACGTTTTTCACAGAGATCAGCTGTAAAATGTTTTTGGTCCTGCTCGATTTTCGTTGACTTTGAGTAAAATTATGTAAAGTTTTTTATAAGATCCTCTAGGGTCAATGTGTTAGCATGAGAAGCTTGATGCTGTCAGGAGAACAAGCACCCGTCTCCCGAGTGCCTCTCAGGGAAATTATTAGATGTTGATGGCTTACGTTTCTTTCCCATCACAGAAAACCATCACAGGTTTATCAATGCCATTAAAGTATTATTTTGTTTTGTTTGTTGATCACAAAGTACAAAGTAAATGAGGAAAACTAGGACTCCATGTACTCAGCGCGTCGCCATGTTTGTTTACATTGCGTGAATGGTGCCCTGTGGGATTTATTGCATTCTGTAAAAAAGGGGGAGTGGCGTTATCGCATTTTGGGAAAAAAGGGAGAAAAGATGACAGAATAACACGGCGGATATTGGATTTTGCGTAAAATTAAGAATTTACTTTTAACTACTGACCTGATATAATGCTGATTTTGGCAGTAACTCATTTTTTTCAAAAATGGCGTTTATTGCGTTTTGGAACCAAACTCTTCATATATAGTTATAGTCTTTTTTACTCCCTTATCCGTATGGGCATCGCCCCAAAAAAATGCATATCGGTCGGGCTCTAGTTAAGACCGACATTATCATAATTGCTACCGCTTTGACTAGCCTGTAAGTTAACACCTGTTAGCATTGCATTGTGAGCAAATCTTTCAAACATGGTTAAGAGCGTCACATTTCCGGCTGACGTCAGAGGTATTCACGCCAATCACAACGTACAGATTAGCTGGCCAATCAGGGACACAGAGCTTTTCAGATCGATGAGCTTTGTAAACAATTAGAGCGTTTGAGGAAAGCAGTATTTCTGGAGCTTCGAAAAATTTACGGTATGTGGAAAATAATGTGTTTTTAAACCATAAACCATGCAAACACATTGTGTTATATTAAATACACAAACTACCATTTAGCAATGAAATAGATGCACTTTAACAATTCATGCAATATTGGGTTCATATTGCATTTCAATGCTTAGATACATTACTGTACACTGTACACTCAACCTAGCGTTTGGTCAAACCCTACAAAACCCAACTGTGGGTTAAATTAACCAAGAAAGTGGGTTTGACAGTGGGTTAAATTACAACCCAACGGGCTGGGTTCGTCCCTTTTTGACTCAACGCTGGGTTGAAATAACCTAGAATTACTCAGTGTATTGTAAGTTCTTACAAAATTATTTTCTTACGAAACAAACTAAAATCTAAAGTAATCTAAAACCTAAATCTGATATTTGATGCTTACAAACAGGCTCAATATTTCAAGCTCTAAAACATCAAAAGCATGAAACACCATTTTTATAAAGGAACCCGTGTGTGCGTGTGTGCGCGTGTGTGCGTGTGTGTTTGTTAACGTGAGAAATATGAGGTGTGGAATGGATGCATTTTAGATTATGTTCAAAGGTGTGACAGGCTTTTCTCAACAAAGGCATGGACAATACAAAGCAGCCCTGTGCATTATTCACTCTGCCAGCAGGGAAGAAGATTTAGGTGACATAAGAAGCTCCCTGTGGTTTCCTCAAGAGCAAAATGTTTACTCGTATCCTTCAAAAACACCTCCCGTTACCTAGGATGTTATATACAGAACATCCTTGTTATGAATAGGGGGCTCCTTGTTTAAAACCTTTGCTACATAAGCCTTACAGGTGGTCATTCATAATTTATTAAAGCATACCCAACAATACAGGACAAAAAAGTGACGATGTCCACCAGCAAGAAGGCCAATATAACTTTTTAACACATTGGCAATAAAATTGACTGCATTTGGATTGTAAGCTATAACTAAATACACTTGCATCATGTAATTGAATCCTTATATACAAGAGAAGAAACGATTTCAATGATGCATTTTAAATGATCTCATCCACGATAAACTGAGAAGCACAAAGCTGTAACATTGTATACATGAATTTTACACAGTAAGGTTAGCTAAGTTGATACGTGTTAAAGGATTAGTCAATTTTCTTAAAAAAAAAATCCAGATAATTTACTCACCACCATATCATCAAAAATGTTGATGTCTTTCTTTGGTCAGTCAAGAAGAAATTATGTTTTTTGAGGAAAACATTCCAGGATTTTTCTCATTTTAATGGACTTTAATGGAGACCAACACGTAATAGTTTTAATGCAGTTTAAAATTGTAGTTTCAAAGGACTCTAAACGATCCCAAACGAGGCATAAGTGTCTTATCTAGCGAAACGATAAAAGAAAAATAAAAAATATGCACTTTTAAACCACAACTTCTCATCTATCTCTGATCCTGTGACGTGCCAGCGCGACCTCTCGTAATTGCATAATGACGTCGAAAGGTGACAATGACAATCGTTTTACTAGATGAGACCCTTATGCCTCGTTTGGGATTGTTTTAGTCATTTGAAACTGCAATTTTAAACTGCATTAAAACTGTTACGTGTTGGGGTCCATTAAAGTCCAATAAAATGGACAAGTATGAAGCTGTTTGTTTATGTTGTTGCTCCTGAAACGTTTATACATTACAGACATCGGTTCAAGCTTATAGTTACACAAGTGACCTGCCAATGAAATGGAGAACTAACAATGCAAATGGAGAAGGAGAAAAAGACAGAGGGAGAGAGAGAGAGATTGGAAAAAGCTTTAAAGAAGTCCAAGCACGTTATAAGAAAGGTCGTTTGCTCAGATAGTGAAGAAAATCAGAAGTAGAGACTGATAAGAAAATCCATCCTCAAGGTTTTAAGAGTCATCTGAAGGAGAGGTGACTGCACTCACTTTTGACAGGCACAGTATCAAACGAATATTAAACCAGCCTGTAAATCACTGTTTTATAAAGTGTAACTTATTACCTTTCAAAGGATGACATTCTTCCACAGATACTTTACTGCTGTAAGCTTCATGTGATGTCATCCCAAACCTCTAAACCTACTTTCTTAAAGAATAATAGACTGTTTTTAACATGTTGACTCACGCACTATTTAAAGTCTACTGAAATGATGTCACTGTCTGTTGAATAGACAGAAATGGAAATCATTATTCACTGATAATCTTTTTTTAGAGATGCCACAGGTTTGATGTCATGACAGGTTTGATCTCATGAGATTTACTGAAGTCTATATTTTGCACCATAGATTTGATCGCTGCAGGTATGAATGAATAATGACTCATACTTTGGTCTGTTCATCACACAAATACATGAAATGGGTTTATAAGACTCACAATAAACACAATATGGTCACAATAAAATGCCATTGCATGGAAAATCTAATGACGTAAAAGTAAATAAAGACAAATTTTGAGTCAACTATTCATTTAGATCTGTTTGTCATCACATTTAACCAAGTAATAGCGAGTGAGCAAATGAGATACTGATTTTAAATTAGACATTAAATAAACATAATGAATCCTGTTCTTCACGGAGTACTCCAGTAAACACTGTTTTAAGTTATGGTCCACTTGTGAATTCAGCTTTGAAAACATTATAACCTAGAAACCTCTACAGATAAATCATTCTTTTATGTTTTTCTGACACAACAGGATCCAAATCTTTTTAAATTGCCTCATGAAGCCACACAATAATGGCTAATACCTAAAAGAGAGAAAATCATTGAGGTTGGATCTGATCTAGTCTGAAACACTTCGAGACAGCTTTTTCTCCACATGCTTTCCGTGCTACAAAAGGAGATGATGCCTGCTGTTATTGAAGCACTGTCCTGTGACCTGCTTTTTTCACAAGCATTATCCACACAAATGATCACAGCTACCCGCGGTTTGGGTGAGAGGACAACATATATAGCAATAACAGACAGATCAATGTGGCAGACCAAACAAACAGATAGTTAACTGATAGTGTTATTAAAGCAACACTAAAGACTTATTGCTCTTTGCTCCCCCTACAGGTTAGAAGCGCAATTGTTCATTACCACTGTCGTAAATACTGCAGCATAGTAGGGTTGCCGCGGTGACGTAATTTTCCCACCGGTTAATCAGCGTGTCACAAACTGGGAGGGGCTTATAAATGCGCATGCAGACGTGCACATTTTACTTTCACTTTTGAATTACGCAACTGTTTAAATGCATCGCTTGCGTAAGCTGCGTTAAATCGACTATGAATTTGCGTGCAATGTGAGTGCAACAGCTGGTTTACTTAAGTGCTTGAGTCAATGTGCTCAGGTAATTCTCACAGAACCCGCCAGTCCCAAGCAGAGCAACCGGCTACTTCTCCATAAAAGCGCTGCTTGAATGATGGGTTTAATATTTTTCTTGATTAAAAACACAACAACAAAACGATCTCGCTTATATTAAACATCATATATGTTAGGGGTGTAACGGTACGCAAAAATCACGGTTCGGTGCGAACCCCGGTTTTGAAGCCACGGTTCGGTTCATTTTCGGTACAGTAAGGGAGAAATGCAAACATTAAACTGCAGGTTGTTTATTACTTTAAACTTTTTTTTACAATTTGTTTACACTTTTTTAAACACTTTATTAAAATATAACAGATAAAATATATATAAAATGAAAAAATAATAAATAAAATACTACTGCAAAGTTATTTTTTACATTATTTTATAACAGAAGGTAACTCTTATCTTAACCTTCTCTTAAACTTTTTCTACTAAAACCTTGAACTAACAAATTCAATTCCTGAATACATTTATGAACTATTAGCCTACATTTTTGCCACTAAAAATTTTCTGTTTTGATTTATTTTGGATTGTTTAACTCACAGTATTGAATTGGCTATGTAATATCTCTGTATAAAAATAATATTACTGCTCTATGTGTAACTGCATAGCAAGCAACATGATGATATACTTATTATACACTCATTTTGAGATTAGTGAGCTGCATACATAGCCATCTTTGATCTTTTGCACGTTTCTCCTAATCTTTGCTTGTGTCATCAATGTAAGCTGTGACTTTACTTACGAACCCCTCCGCAGCTGAGTAACAGCTGAGTAAGCCCGGGTTACAGCTCTTCTCTGTCCCGACCAGCTGATCGCATTGTGACAATGATATGATTGACGTGATATGCAGATGAAAAATCTGATCACACATTCCTTATTCTTGCTGTCACAGAAAGCGCGTCTCATGAATGCGTAGCAACGAAAGACGTGCATCCTCTCACGCACTTTTGAAAGAACAAAGCAGCGCGTTGACACGCGTTTAACATGCGCTTTTAGATACGACACGTAAACATTTACATCAATAATCAAACGGATATACAACTAAGTAAATAAAAATCTTTCTGCGGGCCGAATTATGTTATATGTTTGACAGAAGACTTGCGCTGAACGCGGAGACTTCCGCCACTTAATATGTTCGTGCGGAAACGCACGTATTATGTTCCGCACAGGCGCACACAAAATGCATTCGGCCTTTCGGTGCACGTGCGCACCGTGCCGAAAGCCCTGAACCGAAACGGTCCGGTTCGAATACACGTACCGTTACACCCCTAATATATGTATATTATAACAAAAACGAGCAAAGCACGCAGCTTCTGTCATCATCTGGTCAGTCAGCTCGCCTTGCAAACTCTGACAGAAATAAATTAAATCTGACACCTGCGGCTGCTCTGTGACGTGACGCGCGTTCAGCCCCGCTGAATTCAGACAACAGACACATTCAGTTTTAAGTGTTTGCTCTCTCTTACGAAACTAAATGATTTAATTACACGAAAATATCAAAACGACGGTGAAAGACGGTGTCGCGGTGGGCAAGTGATACAACCGGTGAGAGGCTGAAGCACCGGTTATCACCGTTTCACCGACTATCGCGACAAGCCTACAGCATAGCTGGCTCTGATTGGATTGTAGGTCTGCCGTAAAGCAAGTTTTTGTAGTTTTCACTCGAACTACAGGACCACTACCCGATGGTTGGAAACTTCTTTAGTGCGGTTTTGGCCGATAGAGCGCTGCAAAGCGAATGTGAAAGTGCCGTTCACCCTGTTTTGAGTGGATGAACCACTGAAACTGTTTTGGAAACGTTATTTTAAGGTAAAAAAAACTCTTTAGTGTTGCTTTAAGGCAGCAGTGGCTGACATGATGAAGATTTTGTTTGTTTAACCTTCGTTTATCACTGCTGCCACTAAGATTCTGAGTAATGTAATGATAATGTTACAAAATTTTCTATACCAGCTTAATATGACGATACAAAAGTAAATGCGTCTCTAAATGAAGACTTAACGGAAAACACCACTGTTTTTAATATTTTACTGTTCTTACCTCAACTTAGACAAATTAATACATACCTATTGTTTTTCAATGCGAGCACTTAGTTTGGAGCACTTCGACCACCGGCGCAGTAATATTGACGGAACTTTGAGCGATGGGGGAGTACTCAGTAGTGTTGTAGTTCTCGAGACCGGTCTCGGTTTTGAGACCGGTCTCAAGACCACTTTTTAAAGGTCTTGTTTCGGAATCGACCGCATTTTTACTCGGTCTCAGACAAAGAGGACTCGGAATTTTATTTCAAGACCGGTCAAGACCACAACTGCAGGCACATCACAAATTTATTTATCATTAATTGTATGCAGTTTATTCAGGTTTGGCATATGATGTTGGCATTGTTTAAGCATTGTTTAAGTTTCTCCCAATGACAATTTTTCTAATTTTATTACAAAAAACACCTGTATTGTGTTAAGTGGATGGCAGGCAATCCATGGAAAGACAGTTCAGAATAAATGGTTAAGTTGATTTCAGCTTCTTAGTGTTTGTTCACTTTTATTTGCTTATAGACAAAGATAAATTCCCACATATCTGCAATGCCTTTGATTATTTTATCAACTTTACTGATGGCACACACACACACACATACGCACGCACGCACACACACACACACACCTACACACACAGACAAGAAGTACCTAATCATATGCATATTCCACATTTTATCATAACTGTTTTAATGCAGTGACTTGCACTGGTCTTGGTCTTGACTTGGTCTCGGCCTGTCTTGGTCTTGACTTGGTCTCGACCTGTCTTAGTCTTGGTCATGACTTGGTATCGGTTTAGGCGGTCTTGACTACAACACTAGTACTCAGAAGTTATTATGTTACTGGGCGCAGAGGTCAAAGTCCTGCAAACTAAGTGCTCTTCCACCATACAATATAGTTCTCATTTTTTATCCGCTTAGAAGATCGCCACGTTTTGTTTTGTCCCACCATACTTACTCGTGTAACTACTCATGTAACGGTCTTTAGGTAGGGAAAACATGGAGGTGTTTGGTGGTTTCTAGGTTCATGCCTGTTTGGATCCTAAGGAATGAATGGGGCTAGGCTAAATGCTAACACATTCATGACGTATTGTACAAAGATTAAGTGCACGCATTGAAAAAAGATAGGTGTGTCTTAATTCGTCTAAGTTGAGGTAAGAACATAGTAAAATATTGAAAAATGCTGGTGTTTTCCTTTAATAAATAAATGTAAATTCTCTCATCATTTATATTTCATAATTACTTACCCTCATGCCACTTTGTGATAAACTATCAGTCACAAGACACATCAGAACCAATACGATTTGATGTTATCAATTTATTTAGTAGTTATACAGTAAATTGTACTGTAGTAGATTAGAAATTAATACTATTCTGTAGTATTAATTTAGTGAATTGATGAACTGTAGTATAATTTAATATTTACTATGGTAAGGTTAAAAAAACTAAATAGCATCTTCATACAGTTTACTAACTGTAAATTTACTAAAGTAAATTGGTTTGCAGTTTTACTAAACAAGCTCAAAATAATCGTAGTTTATAACACAGACGAATTGTTTCTCTTTAGAACACTATTGAATGTGATTTTTGGGACCTAACGTTATGTAGTGACAAAATTTTTAAACATGGTTAAATGCTAAAACTAGTTGTTCAGATAGAAAGAGCTTGAAAAAACTTTAAAATGACACAAAGACCATGTCTATGGGTTCAAGAATAACAAAATACTGGCCATTTGAAACTCGAAAATCATCACCTTATTTTGTCCTATTGTTTCCATTTTGCGTGGTAAAACAACCCGTGCACATCGTTCAAATTCATTGAAATTTCGTTCACTTGTGGTTTAGCAATTAAACTAAATGTATATTACAATTTCAAGAATGTTTTTACTCCGCACGTCGCCTGAGGAAATCCGAAGTTTCGTTGAGAGGAACCAAACTGACAGCCGCGACAGTCACGTACCTATAGCATAAAGTCATGGATATTAACAAAGCATTTTGGGGTGGTTTCCCGGACAGGGATTAGCTTAAGCCAGGACTAGGCCTTAGTTTAATTAAGAAATATAATTAGTTTAAACAAACATGCCTTGCTAAAATCATTAGTTGTGTGCATTTTGAGGCAAAACAAAGGGGAATTATGTATTTTAAGATATGTCTTAAAATACAGTTTCAGTTTGTTTTCAGTTTGGACAGCTCTTATATTTAATTTAGTCTAGGACTAGTGTAGCCTCTTATGGAACGGCTGAAATCCCACAAGGGGGCGTATTTGTTCCTCAGACGTTGCACAATAAACGTGACATCCAAATATATTCATTATAAATCGTGAATGAAAAGTGAGATTCGAACTAATGTCCGTTAGTGAACTAATTGTATACAGTATTTATATCGTAATTCGGTCAGAAACGTCAAGATTGTGAGATGAACAAATCGTTTTGGATTAAAAGGCTTGGATTTTCCTTGGACTTTTGGGGATTTATGAACAATTTGTTTTGGACAATTTCACCGAAGCGGATAAAGGAAAGATTTTGAAGGTAAGTAAATATCCTAAATCGGCGCCGGCCGGTTCAGGTAACTAGCAACTAGATTACAGTTTTATGACTGCTAAAAATCATATTATGCTTTGTGTGTGCGCATAATATGGAAACCCGAAAGTCTAAGCTTTACAAGGATGTGCCGCATGACCGTATATTTTGAAGATTTAATGCTTCAAAGTTACAATGACGTAATGCAGCCTCATGTGCAAGAGAGGGGGTACCGTGTACGGCACAGTGTTCCTTATCAGGCTAATCCCTGTCTGGGAAACCACCTCTTTGTGTCCAACTGAACAAAGTTAGTCATATAGCCTATCTCGGATGGTATGGGTGAGTAAATAATAAGAGAATTTTGGTTGTAACTATTTCTGTAACATCAGTTCAGAAATGTATGTATGTTTGAGAAGTAACTTTAGAGGCTAATTTTACTGTAATGCGTAATGTGTAAAACGCTTGTGTAAGTTAGTGTATAAATACGGCATCTGCATGGCAATCGAGAGTTTAAAAAAATCAAAGGAAAAGAGAAAGCTGATAGGGTTCGTGGTCTCAGAAAATTGCACTCAGACTTACTTTGTTGAGATAACAGAGCGTTGTCACCGGAGGGCAACGACGGCCACTGAAGTCCCATTACAATGTTGATTGCGAGTGGATGTGCGCGGGTTTGCGCATGCGTGCATGGAGAATTAGCCAACTACAGTAGAGTCCCTGCGCACCTGCCATCTGTGCAACAGACATCACGATACTAACAAGGTGGGACGATAATTAGTTAAATATAGGCACGATTCAGATTACAGAAAACGGAGATTCTGTGCTACTTAAACACAAATGCATAACATCAAAGGTACTCTTAAAGAGAGTTTCATATCTCAGCTGAAAGCTACACCCTCTCATCTCAGCATCGTTATGACAGCGGTTAAAGGAATAGAGATGCATCAGGATCATATCACGAAAAGTTAAATACATAAATGAACTGTATACATGCATATAAATGTATGCAGACTTCCCCTCATTTAGTGCAGCAAAATACAAAGGGCGCCCCTTCTTAACAAGTGTCAAAAATTATACTATATAGTAAATTATATCATTTTTGTAAGGTGGGATATCTGTAGGGTAATTTTTTATATGTATGCATACACACAGACACATGTTCTGTTTCCAGGTTTTTTTTGGGGGGGGGGGGGGGTACTTTTCATAGCAATAATGACTATTACCGTACAAACTATACCCTTTCTCTAACCCAATCCCTAAACCTAATCAGTGTTGGGGGTAACGCATTACAAGTAACGTGCATTACGTAATAATATTACAAAGTAACACATTACTTTATAAATGTACACATTAATATTTGAGTTACTTTTTCAAAAAAGGAATGCAAGTTACTTTTTTAGTTTAATTAATTTGATTTAAAAAAATTATGGACTGAATTAAACTAAACGTATTCACATTATCCACTCTATGTGTACACGCCTGTGTGGGAACAGTTTGAGTCAGAAACTGAGATGGCAGCCCAGAGCTCGACATTTTTGTGATGAAATATGCAATTTCTGAATGCAGAACTTTTCATTCATAAAAAACACCTGCAAGGCCGAAAGAGATCAAGCCTTAGCAACGAAAAAGTAACGCAAAAGTAACTAAAACAAAAAGTAACGTAAGCATAACTTTCTATGAAAGTATGTAATAAGTACACTGAAAAAAAATATTCATTGAATTAAATCAATTTTTTAAGGCAAGTGGTTGCAATAAATTTATTTACATTTAAACAAAAGTTTTATATTTTATTTTATGTTACTAATCTTTTTTTGTTTAAATGTAGCTTAAATAAATTGATTGCAACCACTTACCTTAAAAAATTGATTAAATTCAATGAATCATTTTTTTCAGTGAGTTACTTTTTTTGGGAGTAACTTAATATTGTAATGCATCACTTTTAAAAGTAACTTTCCCCAACACTGAACCTAACCCTCACACAAACCATCTGCATTTTGTACATTTCTAAATAAACATAATTCAGTATGATTTACAAGCTGTTTTCCTCATGTGAACCAAAAAAATGTCCACACAAGTTCAGAAATGACTGGTATTACTATCTTTGTGGTGGACATTTGGTATATAAGCTTATAAAGTGGAGTAGGCTAAATAAATACGGTGGTATGTTTATTGAAAAACACTGCAGTAAGAATTTTGCAGCAGTTAAGTGATTGCTTATTATGTGGGTGGATTATGTATCTAGTAATGTGATGACTTTGAGCACAAGGTCCTTTTTTAAAAGCATACTGTAGCTATATCTCAAAAACTCGTTTATCTGAGATGGCACAGGTGTGTGCAATCTTTCAGGAATTTACTTAAAAAAGCTTTTTAAAATGTAAATGACACCTATTTTGTTGGCTGATTCTTTGGTAGAAAAAGGCATATAACAATCAAATTGCACACAGAAGCAAAGCTGTGATAACATTTTCCCCTTATTCTTTATTCTCACTTGAAAATAAAAAGTCACTTGAGTGGCCAACGCCAGCCATTCAACCACTTTCTTTCTCTGTACGTTTTTGTGTCTGCTACAAGAGCCGCACACACATCACAAGGTTTGATTAGACGGTTGCAGCATGAATAGATAAAGGACAATCTCAGGAATGCTTTTGAAGAGGAGAGGATCCATGAAGAAAAGCAGCTGTGAGGGAGGGACTTAGGTTTCTAAAGCTCTTAAAGAGTTTTTGCCATTGGGTGTTTTTGCCTGGTCTTGCATTCAGCTGGTGGTAGTGCCCTCTGGCAGAAACAAATGGCTTTAAATGGCGTCTCCTTATCAATTGGGATGGCAAGGGAAAACTACTTTTCTGCTAACTCAGCGCGGCATACTGAAAGCTTTCCATTGTTACCCATAAGGCAATGTGTAACCTTTCTGTCATTTATCAATATAACACAAGAGATAAGTGGATTTGCACATCTGTCCATTGGGTCCAAAAACTGTACAGGCCTAAATTACAATAATAGAGAAAGAACATTGCGATCATTAACTTTAGAGGGACCTTAGAGAATAAAGCTGCCAGAGAGCCTTACAGCAGTGAACATGACAAATTACTGTAAATATACTCTTGAAAAGCCTGCAATAGGTAATCGAAAACACAGAGGAACAAATCTCCAGCTGATTGCTTAATTTGTCAAAACCCAGGACACATAAATAAAAGGAATCATAGAATTGGGGCTGCTTTCTGTCAGATGCTATTGATTTTCATCTGACAGAATATAAAGAAATCAAGCCGTTTTCCCATAATTCCTGTCATAGTTTAAATGAAATGTATTAGTACAATGGAGCCTATAGTTTAAAGGGATAGTTTACCCAAAAATGAAAATTCTGTCATCCTTTACTCACCCTCAAACCTGTATGAGTGTCTTTATTCTGTTCAACACAAAAGAAGATATTTTGATAAATGACGGTATTTGTTTTGCCTACTATGGAACTCAATGGGTATCGTCAACTGTGTGGTTACCATCATTAATCAAAATCTTCTTTTGTGTTCAACAGAATAAAGAAACTCTTACAGGTTTAGATCAACATGAGCGTAAATGATGACAGAATTAAAATTTTTCCCTTTAAGGAAACTTACTATACAGTATTTGTTTATACTACTATGGCAGTCAATAGGTAGGCAACTCTGTAGTTACCATCATTAATCAAAAAAGTGAAGAATTTGGTTCCAAAACGCAATAAATTGACTTATTTTAATAAAAATGTTAGCCTGGGTGCCAGCCGATCTTAGCCCCGCCCACAAGATTTTGTAAACGGGAAGATGGGTCTGGGGTTTCTGCGTTGAGGAGCTACTATGCTAGGACAAATGCTGGTCGAACCAATCAAATTGTCAGGGCGGGCTTTATAGGATGAAGAACAGTTAATCAACAGTAACGTAATGAACCACGTCACCAAAGAGCGCGTGTGTTGAATGGCTGCCGCTGTAGAGTTCAGATGTGTGGATTCTGACATTGAGTCTGTTCTAAAAGATATCGACAGAGCATTGATTTTAAAAGAGGAACAGAGAAACGCGAGCAGGGCATTTGTTGATGTTTTTGCCGTCCTTCCTATTCGGCAAAAGTTGGTCGCAACTGAAATGGCTAATGTTATCACGCGATGCAACTCAGCGTGCACGACGAGATGGATATAATTAGCGGTCGTTGCCAGCTTCTTTTCGGAAGCCCGGAATCGTGGTTGCTGAATAAGTGGAGGGACATGCTAGGCTCCAATATTTTCAAGCAAACGTAATGGGTATCGTCGTGGATGAATGGTAAGAGATAGTCTTACTCTATGACTTAGTAAATACTTCATGTTGTGATATAAACGAAATGTGGTAAACATAATAGGTGTTGATGTACATTCGCTAACTCAGTATAATCACAATGTTAGTGTCATTGTAGCGAAATAACTAGCAGTTCGGTCAGGCTGCAAAGACGTAATTTCAACATACGTCACACACTCCGTTGCTGTGATTGGTCGTAGGTCTATCCAATTGAGTGCAGAGGCATTTTTCGGTTGAGACACGCCTCATAATTATAGCTCAATGGAGCGGTATCCAAAAAAGTGACAAGATGAAAACCAATATTTTCTGTTAGAAACTTTCACATAGCATCTTTAGGTTATAATAACATTCAAAATTTAAATCCATAATTTGATTTTCAAAGATTTATTATAAAAACTGATTATTTTTTCCGCAAAATGCAAGTTTTAGTTTTTCAAAATGCTATAAATCTATTAAATCAATAAATAAATGTGAATTCATTTTTGCCATGTTATATTGAACTGTTGAAACAAGGAAGACGACTGAAAGGCACGAATGTCTATCTGAACGAACATTTGACCAAAAAAACGCTGACATTGCCAGAATGGCCCGACTCCTTAGAAAGCAGAAAAAACTACAATCCACATGGACAGCCAACTGCAAAATATTTATCAAGACGAATGGATCACCAGAGCAAGCCAAAGTGCTAGTTATTAGGGATCTGGAGGAGTTGGAGAAATATCAGTAAGGAAAACAAGAAAGGTAATGCAAGAAAGTAACGAAAGAAGACAAAGAGCATAAATGACTAAAAGATGTCAGTTGCTGGAAACAAGTTATGTAATGCATAATTAGAACATTTTGTATATAATGAGTACAAAATGCAAGACATGGAAAATCATATTGATCCAGAAAATAATTTGTTGATTAATATTAATAACAGTTGTAGCTATTATACAGATGAACAATTCAATATAAAATTCCAACTAGTGCAAGATATTTCAATAATCCACTTTAATAGTAGAAGTTTATATGCCAATTTCCAAAGCATTAAAGATTATTTAAGATATATATATATATATATATTAATGATGATAAAGGGGTGGATTTTGAGATTGATGACTATGAACTGAATTACAGAAATAGAGTGAATAGAAATGGAGGAGGTGTGGCAATATATGTGCATAACAGTCAAGGTGGTGACTTGTTGGAATGTATTACAATAGAAATATGCTTGGAAAAGTTAAAGAACATTGTTGTGAGTTGTATATACAGAACTCCTGGAGCAAACATTGAAATATTTAATGATTGGATGGAAAAACTATTCACAAAAGCATCCCAAAAGACTATGTTCATATGTGGAGACTTAAATATAGATTAACTAAATCCAAAAAAGCATAAATTAACAGATGATTTTATTAATATAATGTATAGCATGGGTTTGTATCCAACAGTCAGTAGACCCAGTAGAATCACATCTTAGTGCTACATTAATTGATAATATATTTTCAAATATTATGGATAACAATATAGAGAGCGGACTATTATATAACGACATTAGTGATCATCTTCCTGTTTTTATTTTTTATCACTGTAAGTATAGGAAATCCAATGATAGCAGTTATATCACTTCATACAAAAGAGTAAGAACGGCAGAAAGTATAAATGCTTTTAAGAATGAACTATTGGAACAAAATTGGAATTTAGTATATGAAGAGGAGGATGTTGATAAAGCATATAATGAATTTCTAAATGTCTTTGCATCATTATATGATAAAAACTGTCCTGTAAAACAATATAGAAACACACGTAATCAAACAAATAGTCCATGGATCACAAAAGGTTTATTTAATGCCTGTAAGAAGAAAAACACACTCTATAGACAATTTATTAAATATCGTACCCCAGAAGCAGAAAATAAAAAGTACAAGAATAAATTAATAGGTATTATGAGACCCTAAGATATTAGAGATTAATAAAAATAATATGAAAGGTTTATGGAATATCCTAAATAGTATAATTAGAAATGGAAAAAAAATTTATTTAGTTGACTAGTGGTATACACCAGTGGTTCCCAAACTTTTTCAGCGTGTGGCCCCCCTTGTGCACAGTGCATTTTTTCGCGGCCCCCCCCGAAAGAAAATTTATGACAAAAACAGTTTTAAAATGTAATATTTTAATTAAAAAAACATAAAATTATACCTAGTAGTGCTGTTGGTTAGTTGGCTTATTATTTTTTAGATTTAATTACACAGAATTCCTGATAAATTCATGTATTTTATAAAATGTCATAAAACTGGGGCCCCCCTGGCACCATCTCGCGGCCCCCAGTTTGAAAACCACTGGTATACACTGATTTAAAAAATAAACATTAATGCCATTAATCAAAACATTTGTCATATTATGAACGCTGTCATTGCTGCTGTCACCCTTGGGACATTGTCGCTGAACTTTTTTGACAGTGATCAGCTGTAAAATTATTTGGTCCTGCTCGATTTTCGTTGACTTTGTGTAAAATAATGGAAAGTTTTTCATAAGATCCCCTGTGGTCAATGTGTTAACATGACAGAAACTTCATGCTGTCGGGAGAACAAGCAACAGCCGCCATTTTTCAGTCGCCTGAGTGGCTTACGTTTTTTCCTTGCCACAGAAAATCATCACATGTTTATCAATGCCATCAAAAGTATTATTTTGTTTTTGTTTGTTTGTTGATCACGAAGTACAAAGAAGATGAGGGAAAACTAGGATTCTGTGTGTTTTGAACGCACCACCATTATTATTTACAATGCGTGGAATGGTGTGCTGTGATTTGTTGAGCGGATTTTGTGCATTCTGCAGAGAAGGAGGAGTGGCGTTTATTGCGTTTTGGGAAAAAAGGGAGAAAAGGTGACAGAATAACACGGTGGATATCCGATTTTGCATAAAAAAATTACTTTTTAATACTGACCTGATACAATACTGATTTTGGTGTTAACAATTTTTTTTTAAATGGCATTTATCACGTTTTGGAACCAAACTCTTCATATCTTCTTATTAAACAGAATAAAGAAAAATGTATACAGGTTGAGAACAACATAAGGGAAAATGAGTAAATGATGACAGAATTGTGTTTTAAAATAAACTCCTATATCTGGAAAGACCCAGGTATATTAAAGGAATAGTCTACTCATTTTCATTATTAAAATATGTTATTACCTTAACTAAGAATTGTTGATACATCCCTCTATCATCTGTGTGCGTGCACATAAGCGCTGGAGCACGCTGAGGCGCTTCGATAGCATTTAGCTTAGCCCCATTCATTCAATGGTACCATTTAGAGATAAAGTTAGAAGTGACCAAACACATCAACGTTTTTCCTATTTAAGACAAGTAATTATACGAGCAAGTTTGGTGGTACAAAATAAAACGTAGCGCTTTTCTAAGCGGATTTAAAAGAGGAACTATATTTTGTGGCGTGGTGGCACTTTTGGGAGTACTTCGACTCACCTGAAAAGTCCGCTCCCCTTCTCCCTCTCATAATGGGAGAGGGAGGATGTTACTGCGCCGAGTCGAAGTGCTCCCAAAAGTGCTATTACGCCATAAAATGTAGCTCCTCTTTTAAATCCGCTTAGAAAAGCGCTACGTTTTATTTTGTACCACCAAACTTGCTCGTATAACTACTCGTCTTAAATAGGAAAAACGTTGATGTGTTTGGTCGCTTCTAACTTTATCTCTAAATGGTACCATTGAATGAATGGGGCTAAGCTAAATGCTATCGTAGCGTCGCAACGCGCTCCAGCGCTTACGTGCACGCACACAGATGATAGAGGGATGTATCAACAATTCTTAGTTAAGGTAATAACATATTTTAATATTGAAAATGAGTAGACTATTCCTTTAAATGTCTTACAAAATTACCTCTTTTAACTAGATTTTTCAAAATAAATAAATAAATAAAAATATTGTATTCATTATTTTATTAGGCTCAATGCTTTAATCTGACCAAACCATGTTTGTGATTCATTTTTCATCTGATGTGCTTCAAGAGATTATGTCAATGACTTCATATTTGTTAAAGAAACAAATTACTTGTGTGTATTGGTGCACACTTGGTGAATAAAGCTCATTCTGATTCTGTGAAACCAGTGGCACTACACACTGTTAAAATGTATAACTTGAAAGTCAGATTTGCTAAATGTAACATTCCACAGATATCCCACAGAGTTTAGTTTTATCTTTGATCTTACTGCCGAGAAGACCAGCATGTGTTTTTGATGCTGGATCTCAGACACAAGAACATTATTATGGTCAGAAAATAATGTTGGCTGATAGGCTTTGGCTCACAATCTGCATTCCATTTCACTAGAAAAGGTGTGCGGTTGGGTTCAGGTCTACATGCAGGCCAGTCAGGTTTTGCCATATCAGTCTCTTTCTTTCTTTTTACACATATATATATATATATATATATATATATATATATATATATATATATATATATATATATATATATATATATTTTGGTTATTTTACATTTATTTGATAGACGTATTTAGAGAGATGACAGGAAAGCACAGGGTGGAGAGAGGGGTATGGGATCGGCAAAGGACCTCAAGCATGGAATCGAACTCGGGTCGCCGGAAGTGTGTCTGCACCATATGTCGGAGCACCGTCCATTACACCATCGGCTCCGACATATCAGTCTCTTTCAAAAAAGAAAAAAAATGTTTGGACTGATTTTGTGCACAGAAGCATGCTTCAATAAAGAAAGCATCCAGCCCAAAATGTTGCCACAAAACACACAATGAAATTTATGCCAGTGTAACATTACATTTTGGAGAGACACTTTTATCCAAAGCATTCAGTATGTGTGTTCCCTGGGTCCTGGAATCAAAGTGTTTGAACCCTTGACCTTTGCGAACAGTATGTTGGCGTTCTTCTGAGTCATTACCATCTGGAATTAAAAAGTCTTGCCAAACCCGTTTATTGCACTCTAAAAAAATGCTGGGTTCTTTTCAACCCATGGTTGGGTCAAAAAGGGACGAACCCATTTGGGATAAAATAACCTAGAACATTTTTTGACCCAAGAATTAGTGGCGGACGGTGACTTCACTTTCAAGGGGCGTGAATTCAAAATATGTGTTTGGAGGGTCGTGTGTTGCTCTCAGTCTTCATGCCAAAATATGTGTTCGTTGCCTCATGTGAAAAATGTCCATAATGCATCTTGTCAAAATACGTGCCTGCTGTACACACACAGAAAGGGTTTACGATAAAAGAGACGCTCACGTTCATAAAATATTTGCAAAACATTCACTTAACACTAAACTCTAAATACACATAAGATTAAGCGGGTATCTGGCAAACGCGAGCGTCTCTTTTATAAACCCATTTGAAGCGTCTGCAGCAGGCTCGTATTTTGACATCACGCATGATGCACATAAGTTTACATGACATGCCTAACAATTATTTTGAAATGACGAGCCACACACATGATGGGCTACAAACATGTTGTGACAAGCTTTGCATCGTGCGCCCTTGAAAAAGAAGTCACCAGCCGCCATTGCACTCTAAAAATTTGTTATTTTTGACCCCTAATGGGTAAATATTAGACAGAACACACAACTGGTTTAACATTAACCCAATGCTGGGTTGCTTTAACCCAACTGCTGAGTTATTATACCCCTTGGTTGCATAACAACAACCCAACATTGGGTAATTTTTAACCTAGCATGTGTTCTTTCCAATATTTACCCATGATGGGTCAAAAATAA
Source organism: Misgurnus anguillicaudatus (assembly GCF_027580225.2). NCBI lineage: Eukaryota > Metazoa > Chordata > Actinopteri > Cypriniformes > Cobitidae > Misgurnus > Misgurnus anguillicaudatus. The sequence goes on from NC_073356.2 coordinate 24,712,109, forward strand.
CCCAGCTCTTTGTAGAGAATGCCAACAATGGATTAAAACAACCTAGCATAGGTTAAATTACAATCTAGCGGGTTGGTTTTGTTCCTTATTGTCACAAGAGTTAAAGTGCATATATTATGAAAAATTCCCTTTTTCTGGGTTTTGGGGTGTTCTGTTTGTGTCTCTGGTGCTTCCACACGCATATAAACTTGGAAAAAATCCATCCATGCTGTTTTGAGTGAGATACAGGTCCTGAATGTCCTCTGCCTTGAGTCTCAGATTGCACGGTTTCAAAATCAGCTCCGTTGTGACGTAACTAGCCTTGTCGTCACATTCCGTTTGAATTTTTTAGTTTTAACGCATGTTTATGCGTTTACTGGAACCTAAAGTGTAATCTATTATACAGCGTGTTACGACATAAATAGCCCTCAGATTGTAGCCGATGTTATATTCTATTACAGGACATTCATGCGAAATCTGATGTAAACAACAGACTATATATCTATATTTCATGGATTATACGCCTTTGTGGACAAAATGATCCTTGGATGTATTTTATTGGACTTTCATGGATTATTCACACATCTGAAACAGACTGGATTCGATTCGCGATCGTTATATCATCACAAAGGTAAGAAGTCACGTTTTTATTCTTCATGTTGTCATCTGGACTTCTGTCACAAAATACTACATTTATGACGCTAGAGCATCTGTATCTCAAAACAGAGACCATACACTGATGCTAAACCCGTAGACCTTTTTAACGATGTATAGTAATGTTAATATTATTAATGTTTGTAGACAGTAGCCTATATAGGTATTGTTAGCAACGTTAAAAAACTGACATCAACCCGCCCACGAATTGGTGCACGCCGAGTGGATGAACTTGTGTGTGTGTTTTAGCAGTCATTTGCCATTGAGAACGATGATGTGACTAACCGCCAGTGACCAGCTACTGTACTTTTCGAAAGTTAAAAGAAATATTTAACTACTTTATTTTACAATTCTACATGAACTTACTAAGTAATAGTGTTTTGCCAAACTAACCAAGACCAGGTCTCCGACGAGCCTAACGTACCCCCAAGTCTCTATCCCTTTCCCAAGATATGGCGGACCTCCGGCTAGCTTCTAGCAATTAGCATGCTGGCCACAATTAGTATACATCCCCCGCATGTCTTAATTTCTTTAATTTGCGAAAATAATGCATTTGAAAATGTTTCATAATGGGAATATGTTAGCGTTGTCCAGGGCAAAACGAGTGTATTGTTGAGACTGCTACATCACAATTTGAATCATTATGTGTCATGAGTTTCTTCTCATGGAGTGTACTTATTAGTGATACTTTTTTGCTTGATTTGTCGGTTGGCAATACGTAAACCGTTAGCAATAATATATGATATAATATAAAAATAATAATACAGTCTGTACTGCTCGCGATACCATTGCGCATGCGCACATGACGTTAGTAGTGGGGCGTGGCCAAAGGGCAGCAGCTCATAAATATGTAATGACCACCTCAAAATGGCACAATCTGAAATGCACTGAAACAGAGGCTAGAGATGGGTAACAATCTTTTCCTACAAGCTATTTCGAGCAAACAAGTTTTGAAACATTTTTTATGGAACTCATACACCTATTTAACTTGTGGAAAAGCAGTCATAAGATGGGCACTTTAAAAAGCTATAAATGTAGCATATACACTCTTAAAAATGTTGGGTTATTTTCAACCCAGCGTTGGGTCAAGAAGGGATGAACCCAGCCCACTGGTTTGTAATTTAACTTATGCTGGGTTGTTTCAACCTAATTCCGGGGTGTATTAACCCATTGTTGGGTCAAATATAAACATTTTCTGGGTTAATTTAACACAACATCTGCGCTCGACCCTTTTTGACCCAACGCTGAGTGGAAAATAACACAGCATTTTTTAGTGTAGTTAAACCCACTCAAACAAAAAAGCAAAGCTCCAGAACAGCGGCTAAAAGGTTAACAAAACATGACTAAACATGACGTCGCCTAGACCCCAAATTACCGCCTCATTTACTGGAATATTGTGCAGGGCTCATTTACAACAAATGTGGTACCATATGTTATCAACGCAAATGGCTCTGAGTCCTCTAGTTAGACTGTTCCAAATCCATCTGCTCAACTTTAACACAAGCACCTCTAGAGTATTCAATAAATTTGTATTCTTTTTACTACTGGGCTTTTCTTTTAATTAAAACATGATCATTACAACGGGAGCCATCCGAGGGTTTTATTCACAGCAAACTTTAATTTCCAAAGAGGCAACAGCGAGCTTTGCGTATTAAAATTAAACCGTGCAATCATGATACCTCATAGATGTGGCTCAAAACGCCAGAGAGCCGGAGTTCATAAGAAATGATTTTCCAAATCCTATCAAGAGGAACTAAGGTGGCATATTGGCATTCATTACCAGCCTGTGTTTAATCAGGAGCGGGAATGATTAAGTGGAAAATTGAGAAACTTGTCATTTCTGTAAATTGAGTTTGTTGTCAGCGAGAGGAATATTATTCATCTTCACCAAGTCATTTTACTTTCAGAGTTTAAACCCCACTTGAGAGTTAGGGATTATGGAAATTACGTAAATGAATAGCACCTGTGTCATGAATTAGAAAAGGTCTAATTCCAACCTTTTGTATAACTGATTTGTTGTTTAAAATGTGGCAGGTGTTTGAAGTTGCTGACATACCTGACCTTAGCTGAGCACTGGTTTTTAACACCCAATTTAAAGAGCCCTCCAGGGTTAAGTGGGATTTAAAAATTGTTGAAAGCAAAAGATCTACTCCTTGGAGATTTATACTTAATATCAATTTTTTGAAGGCTGCCAAAGTAAAAGTGCCTCCTTCCGGCTTACCATCATGTTACTTTTAAAAGGTTTTGACATCGCTTCTCCACCGAGAGAAGATTCGGTTTAACATGATAATGAACGACCTCTTTCAGAGAGAAATGTCAGCTGGTGGATTAAGCGGCTATGAAAACGTTCACGCTTCTGACGTGACGAAACCTCCCGACTTCCGTGAAGGATCCACCGTGGCCTTCCAGTCGAGAGAGCAGGAGAACTGCTCTCTCCCACAGGGACCAATTAATCCGGCATCAAGCCATTTTGCGGAGGAGTGTTTTTCTCTCCACCTGTCAAAACTTTAATCTGGGAGAGTGGATCCTTCCACAAATGAACACTGTGTGGAATTATCCCTGACACCGTGGCTTTCAGACAGAGATCATGTGCATCGGAGAGTCTAATACTCACTGTGCAAACATGTCTGGTGACTCAGTGGATGAGCGAGGTCCTGTCAGAGCAGAGCGAAAGAGACCGAATAAGCACTTTCAGTATGTATTTGCATTTACAACTCAAAGTACACACAAAGTGGTACTATGGTGAAGTGATGGAATTAAGTTCAGAAGCAAAATTGAAAACCCCTCCCTTAGACTTTGGGCTGACCTCGGACTTCAATAACACTTTCTGCTTGACAGTCACTTTGTAAGTTAGGTTTGTTAATGAGCCTTTGGAAGGCATGTGGGTGGTACTGGGGCAGTACTTTAAAGCAACACTAAAGAGTTTTTGCTCTTTGCTCCCCCTAAAGGTTAGAAGCGGAATTATCCATTACCACTGTCGTAAATACTGCAGCATAGCTGGCTCTGATTGGATCGTAGGTCTGCCGTAAAGCAAGTTTTTGTAGTTTTCACTCGAACTACAGGACCGCCACCCGATGGTTGGAAACTTCTTTAGTGCGGTTTTGGTCGATAGAGACATCTTCGTACTTTTACAGGAATTAAAGGGATCTTGTTTGGAAGAAAGTGAGGAGGTCGAACAATCTGGTAAGTTTATAATCCCCTTCAATGACACGCATTTACGCGTGAAGGTCTCGAATGACTAGAACTTTATGTGCGAATGAACAGAGTAAACTCAAAATGATCAATCGTCCAACTACGCGCGAATAGCGCATTTTTGATGCATTTTCCGCATCTGGTGTGAACGAACAGTCACACTTCAATAAGGTTGTATTTGTTAACATTAGCAAAGGTATTAAAGATGTACTATCTTTAGCGGCATCTAATGGTGAGATTGCACATTGCAACCAACCTCAATTTCGAAACGCAATGAGAAGCTACAGTAGCCGCCACAGGACAAACATGTCGTCATCTGAGACAATGTATGGACGAAGCATGCTCTGTAGAACAGTTTGTCCATTTAGGGCTCCTGTAGAGACACGACGGTGACTTCCATGTAAGGAGACCCACGGTGTATGTAGATATAAAAAAGCTCATTCTAACATGAAGTTAAAACAACTTGAAATTGTTAACTTAATTTGTTAAGTTAAAGTACTATAAAAGGAATTATGTTGATTAGACATAAATGCTGCATTTTTATATAATATAATAACAACAGTTCATTATGTAAGGTCTTTATACACCACAGATAATATATTGATAGCCTATATATTATATTGCATTTATGACAAGAGATCCTTGATGAAAGTTACACCTTTAACTAACATGACCTAATAAGCAATTTATTATTTATTATTTTAATTTAATTTTTAATTTTAATTAATAATTTATTATTAATCTTTTTTAAAGTCAGTTAATGCCAATACAATTGTTTATGTTCATTTAGTGTGCATTAACTTACTAGCTACAGTTACAATATTTGAATAAATATTTATTAGTAAATTATAAAATTAATATTAATAAATTGAGTATTTTTTCATTTTTAGTTAGCTAATCCAATGCATGAAGTAATATTAACAAATACAACCTTATTGCACAGTGTTTCCAAAACATAACAAAACATAAAACTCAACATTCGGCTATCCGTTTTGAATTTAAATCCTTAACCAAAAGAAACACTGAATTTTGCGCCATACATCTGCCTTTAGATTTAAGATAATTCTTCCATTGGCCGTAGCTCATAAGCTCTTACGAAGCCTGAGAGTATGTTTACTTGGGATAGCATTTCTGCATGGTTTGGCCTCCACGGTTGGCCCTCTTTACTGAATTGGCCTTGTTTTTGAAAGAGACGCCCCAGTGGCCTTTTGTGCTCCATATGCATTTCCCCTTTTCTCCTGCTCCCTCCTCAATTGCTTCCCCCATTTGAGAAAGACGCTATAAATTAGAGGGCCACTCTGACATGGACACATACAAACCCAAACACTGGGCGCTGATCAGGGAGCCGTAAATTCGGCCCGTGATCATCCCAACACAAACGGGGGGGTTTAAACCGGCTGAATAGATGTGAAAGGAAGACGAAATGTTTTGATGAGAGTGGCTCAGGCAGATGCTACAGATCACAGAGTAGAGTAAAACCCTTTGCATCTGCCAAGGCTAAGACTGGGCTTGACCCCTGGATTGTATGGGAAAACAACATTATTGAATGCAGAGATATAAACAGAGAAAGTATGCCAGTGTTTTCATGAATATGAGTGGCATACATCCGACAATTTTAAAAATGTTGACATTGAAATCACCTAAACATACACGCCCCTACTCCAATAGAATCTGGACCTTCTTTTGATAAACCCGCCCCACACATACGCAACTCCGGCAAGGATGTCGGTTAGTAGACATGCCCCTTACTGCTGATTGGCTACGAGTATGTTTTGGTAGTTGGCCCAACTCCCTTTTCCAAAGTGTTCCAAACATTGTGCACTCCGCCATTTAAGAACTTGGCAATTAAAGAGTTAAAATCATGGAATTTTTGTAAACATTTCGTAGGTTTTGATCAGTACTGAGATTGATTAACAGATTTATTGAAAAAATCGAATTTTTTACAGCCGTTTAATTTAGTGTAAAATTAAGTAATTTAAGATTTGTCAGCAAAAATGATTCCATTTGGTGAAACACATAGAAAGTTGTTGCAAAATTAACACAAAAAAAAATGTCCCCAACAACACAAGGGTTAACCCAAAATGCTCGATTGTCTCAACCTATTTCTGGGTGAAATACAAAACTTTCTGGGTTAATTTAACTAAATGGCTGGGTTTGTCCCATTTTGACCCAGCTGGGTAAAAAAAAAATCACAAAAGAGTGAAGCCTACACTCTAAAATAACGATTTGTTGGCTGAACAACCATAACTTATTAAAGTAATTAGATTAAACACGAAAAACTTAGTATTTATAACTTTTCAACCTCTACTTAACATATTATTATGTGTAACACAAAAACTGAAGTTACCAGGTGAGCTTAAATGTGTGCAAAAAAATTAAGTAAATCTAGCATAACATTTTAAGTAACTATAGTCACATTATATGCAAATTTCCCCTGATGCCTTTTCAGCCAAAAATTCTAGCCATAGCCATTTTGTGAAGCACATGCACTGTAAAAATAATCCAACTTCAAAATGTTCTTTTAACAAAGAAATTAAAGTTTTTTTTGTTGAAGGGCGTCAATTATTTTGTGTTCACCGAATGAAATAAGGCTAATCATCTTACTAAAAAATATTATTTTGTTAACTGGACTTATAAATATAAGTTTTTGTCCAATTCGTTTACCCAACTTGCCAAACTGAGTAATCTGAACAAGCAATAAAAAAACAATGGTCTGAATGGTTCCCAGCAAGTTTCAAATAACATAATTCCAGTAGAAAAGTACTGTATAGAGTTAGTAATGTTACAAAAATAAAAATGTCAGAAACATTTTGTTAAATAACTTTAAATTCACATAATATGTATATACTAAAAAGTTCTGGGTTATTTTCAACCCATGGGTCATAAATTGACAAGCCCAGCTAAATTAACAAAGAAAATGTTTATATTTGAGCCAACAAAGGGTTAAATTACAACACAACAGGCTTTGCTTATCCATTTTAGAACCAAAACTGGGTTGAAAATAACCCAGCATTTTTAAAGCGTATAAATGGTTCTTTTAAGTCAATATAAATGATTTATTTAATATGACTGCACCAAATATTATAAATTACAGTAATTTACTTGCATGTGGCCTATACAGTACCTTTAAAATATAATCGACTACTATTAAAATCATATTATTTCAACAATGCCCACCAAGTACATAAAATGCCATCCTCTTTGTTGTAAATACAACCAACATCATGGCCCTGGAAAATATTATTCCTCATGTTTCCACATTGTCAATAATTTGTATTTCCAACAAACCGTGAGAGCGATCTGAATAAGAGATGCACTAGGATTAAGCTTTGTCACAGTAATCCCACAGGAGAACCTATAAAGATTAATAAATGCAGCAGTAATCTGTAGCGCTAACACCATGTGTAAACACACTCAGCATTAATCCCTACATTTCCCATTTTACAGTCCCCGCAAGAGATTCCAGACACAGATGAAGAAATTTTTCCCTACAGACAGACAAATAAACAAACAAACTCACACGCAATGTTTAGGCCACAATGTTTATTCAGTAGTGTTGTTTTAACTTATAGGTACAATACTGTCTGCTTTTGTACAACTAAAAAACCCATTTCGGTCTGCTGTGCTTACACAATACGATCACTTCAGCCACTCTGGCGTACGCGTCGCCTCGAATCGAAACAGACATTTGCACGTTTCCAAATGGTAGGCACTTTGAAGGTTTAAAACATTTGTGAATATACATTTATATATATATAATTCTATATAGATTTTTCCCATACGTGAATAAGTAACTGGACTCACCGGTCAGATGTCGAAACGGCTTAAAATGAAACAAAAATGTGGCCGAAGGAACACGCAGCAATGTGAAAATCAAATCGAGTCTTTGGGTTTGCCTATATGGTTTCTCAATACCTTGCTGTGTTGAGCGCTAGCTTCTAGGTTAGGGTCTGTACAGTCACTTAGGGGTGTTGGTCACAGTCGGGCATACTGAGAGAAACAAGAGGGCGAGAGAGGAAAGATACAGATGGAGCAGAAGCAGATTTACAGTTACTCATCAATTATCCACGTGTCTAAGAGCCGGTCACATCCTCTCATCATGACCACAGAGTAAAGGAGAGAAGCTCCCGGCTCATCGGTTCTTTCCAGATCTACAAAACCAGTTTATGAGAGGCTTGAATGGCACTGGTCATTTTTTAAACCCCAAACGCTGCAAGGCTCCAATGTTGATGAAACCTCAAATCATTTAATTCTAGGACTGAGCACCGAATGCTCTACGTTGAACTGTGACGCAGCACAAAACATCACTCCGAATCGTCCATGTAACCGAGTTGTAAAATAAAAATAAACATTGCAACCTGCAGGGAAAACATTTACATGGGCTCATTAAGCCGTAAAGACAGAAAAGTTCTGAAAACTACAGAAAGGCATTTTTTCCAACATCGGAAAAAAAGATAAATTAACGAAATACATTTTTATGATCAACATGCTACGACAAAAAAACAAAAAATAAAGAGAAATGAAAACAGGACTGATACAGAACAATTATATTCAATTATTCCACTTTAAAGTTTATCTTTACAAATACATACTGCTACAGTTAAAAAGTAGTCAGCGACTAAAAACGGCTCCTTTGACAGAAGACGGATGCGAATATCCTCACCTTTTTACAGATTGTTGTTTTTGTCTTTTCAGCCTTTTCAAATACACAGAAAATAATGTTTAAATACAGAGAGAGATTTGCAATAAAATAAGCAACGCTCGCTTTTTTTCATAAAAAAAGAGGAAAGAAAAGATCTTAATTACAATACTCTATGCAAAAGCTTTCCTTTATGTTATTTTTTCCTCAATCACGTACAACGTTTACGTAGGACAAGTTTCGTGTCGTGGTCACTGATATCAGACCGTCGCTCTGATTGGTGAAGCTCGGTTTTGCGAGTGAGTCTATGCGTAAAACTCCTTGGTGGGAGCTTTCTGGTAGGCCGCTCCGGAGGGCTTCCTCTCTCCGAGGTCGTAGCTGCCTTCGTCCTTCTTTCTCATGCGGTACACCAAGAGGAGGATGAGGAAGATGGCAAAGAGGAAGCCGATGACTCCGCCCGCGATGACAGCTGGAATAGAGGATTTAAGGAGGGTTGATGAGTCCATTTATTTTAATTAAAGGTGATTCCATATTTTAAACCCTAGTTAGTGTGTAATGTTGCTATAATAGCATAAATAATCCTTGTAAAATGATAAAGTTCAAAGTTCACTGCCAGGCGATATATTTTATTTAACAGAATTCGCCTACGGGGAACGTCCGCTTTGGACTACAGTCCTCTACTTCCTGCTTTAATGATGTCAGTAGAACAGTTTTTTGACTAAACTCCGCCCACAGGAACACGCCAGTCGCCAGCTAAGCTAACGGCAAGCTAAGCTGCTATCGAATCACAACTACACAATCAGAACTCGATACGTATTTCTGAAGGACGAACTTAATAGGACAAGTAAGACATCAGCCTGTTTTTAGGACAGTGAAAACTGCACTATACAGATGAGTATTGTGTGAAAAATACCGCGTTTTTTGTGCGAAACATCAACACGTGTTATATTGCGCACTGTAAACACAATCAAAGCTTCAAAAACACAGAAAGAACAGACGCATATGTGAAAATATCACCCCTGGTGGGCTACGTGACTAAAGCGGCGTCTGGGATTTTGTGGCTCATGTAAAGCAGATCCCTGTCCTACTTAGCTTGACTTTGTATACAGAAATTGGAAAATTAAATAAGAGACACTCCTGCAGAGAAACTGGGTGAGAGGAAGCGTGCCGATCCAAAACAGGAAACTGGTTGTATCATCTCATTGCGATTCTGTCGAAGTTCGACAGGATATTAAGCAGAAAAGCTCAGTGTACTGGGGCTAAAATGAGAATCACGGTGTTGTTTTGTGTCTCGGTTTTCTTGCATCTTTGTTAAGAAAGCGGATTATAAGAGGGCATTCTTGAGGTTCAAAATGTGCAGTGAACTCGAAACGCTCCCAGCGTGGGCTGTAAGTCAAGTTTATAGAAGTGCATGCTGTGGAACCATGAATTATAAATAAGAATTCCTCGGTGACACCCGCAAATGTTGAAACCGAAAATCTATTCGAAACATCTGCCGTTATTTACCTGGACTGTTTCCAACCCAAAGCATCTTACAGAGCAACGGATTAATACAACTTATTAATACAATTAATTCAACTTATCATAGACAACGCAGCTGCCAAAACCTCTGTCCTCTGGAAGAGATTTTCAGATTGGACTTCCACGGGGGATCTAGGAGAGCTGGTGGTACTTGTGGCTGGGTTTCTGAGCGGGTCCTCTGTGACAACCGGGGCCTGTTTGGAGAGATACAAGAAGTGTTACTGAAATTATAGTTGTAATGGTCACAAGCAGGATGAAGTAGATTTAAAATAACCATGCCCCAGCGCGATTGTCCCCCCCTACTCCCCCAGAAGCACACACTCACACTGTACTTTTATCGACCTGAGCTTTGGGGATCAAACGCCGGGGCGCTGTTTGGTTTAGGAGGGTGTTACCCAGACTTTCACTGACAACAGACCTTACAGCACACTCACCTCTATCCTAGTTCGTTTCTTTGAATCTTTGGGGACATCGCGCGTTGTAAATATGTCCACTTTCGGTGTAAAGTCTTTGGTGGAGTCCTGTGTGGGCTTCGCTTTAGGCACGATGAACAATGTTTTTACTGTGACAGGTACTTCAATCTCGTCCCCAGCTCCTGAAAGACAATAGATTGTCGCATTAGACTGTGTACTTAAAATTAACCATTGCTGAGAGTAATGTGCTCAATACGATGGAGGTTTTCCAAAGGGAGAAAATTGACTTAAAGCTGCAATCAATAACTTTTTTGGATAAAAATAAACAAAAATCAGATATTTAGTAATATTTTACAAGAAATGTCAGCTGTTTTTTAATACACATAAAGTAACCTGCAATGGTATGTTTCTAACAGAGATGGCGATAGAGAGGGAACGTTATGGACTGCAGCTTTAAGCCGGATTTATACTGCCCTACAAAGCGAAAGCGCAGTAACTACGCATTTGGTCAAAATTGAGTTAAGGGTTAAAATGGGCTTTGTGAGATCTGTTGTGTCTTGTGACAAAGTCTTCTGGTTAAACTTTGTCCCATTTCAGAGAAATGTGTGTGCCAAAATTGCAGTAACGTGTTTGACTGGCTGGTGTAAAAAACTTTAAAGCCATTTTTCTCAGTTTCAGTGTTTGCGTAGATACTGCACTTAGCCTTTGGAGGGCAGTATAGTCGTGCGTAAGCTCTACGCCGTAGGATATCCCTAGCCTGTGCTAGCTCTGTGTAGCCTGATGTGCACCTCACAAATTTTTAACAGCACGTCAGTTATACGCGGACCGCAAGCGCTGTGATTGGTCCAGTCAGGTAAAAAAACTGTGTCATAGGTATTTCCGTTTGCGACGGTGAAAGCAAAGATGGGCCAAGTTGAGGAGTGATTTAAAGGGGGGGTTTAATGGTATTTCAAGCATTCTGACTTATTAACACATCCTCATGCTAAACGTAGGCAAAGTGTCAAAACAGCAGTTGGACGTGTTACAGAGTATTTCTGTGCCGAATGCACTTCGCCAGGGTTCGTACAAGTTTCGGCAAGTTTTTTTCGATTACAGTTCTAACTGACGTTTCCGGGGGTTTCGATACGTATCACTTCTTTATATGGGCTTCCACCGGAAAACTTCCCCCGGAAAACCCCGCCCACCCGTCAATCAGCGGTAGACACTAGAGCTGCTAACAGCTTATCACGCCACTCAGCTTTGTTTAATTTCAAAAGTCAACAATTGCACGAAAGAAGAAGTGTGTTTTTGGATGTAAGGAGAAGACATCCAGCCTTATGGAAACAATGGATATAGTTTATTATCCGGGGTAGCAGCGGAGTTTTGCGTGTGTGTTTGATTCAGTGGATTTTCCCAACCGGGTCATGACGAGTTGCACGCGGTAAGTAAGACTTCTGTCTTATGTTGGAAATAGTCACGTGGATATTTTATAAATGACACGAACATGTAGTGAATCATACGTTAAAACAGTGTTGTATAGTGTTGCATGACTCGTACTCGCTCCTCCTGCGAAAGTAACTCCTCCTTCTTCATTTTTTCGTACGTTATCGGAAAGATTCAGTGAAGGTAATCTTTCTTTTATAAATCTGATTAAACTAAAGACTCTTCAGAGATATAAAGGATGTCATACTACTCTATAGGTACTCCAGATTAACATCAGAAATGCAGAAACAGCGTGTGTTACGTGAGCTTTAACTCAAACTACAACATAAGTCATTGTTTATTTACTCCCATCACTTCTGGTCTTCTCAAATCATACACAACAAATTGCTGTTTTTTTCTTTGTTTGTGGGTTAACTTGGCAAGCTGCTTCTTCATTGACGGTCGCGCTACTACTGTGGTTATATGCGCGGATACTGCGCGTGTGTTTGCACGTCTACGCGGACGACAACGCAAAAGTATAAATGAAAACCGACACGGAACCTACGCCATCGCAGCTACGCCGTAGGACCTACGCACAACTATATTTATTCTCTTTAAAAGCCTTTAAAAAAAGTAACAAATAAGTACATTTAAATACAAAAAAGTAAAAAGTGTAACAAATACGCTGGACAGTACATATAATTTGACTATAGAATTTATTTTTAACGTGTTAAGATCGTATTTAAACCAGTAATTAAATTTTTAAGATATTCTGAGCATATTTTAAGACATTGTTGACATCCCCCGTCTATTTTTAAGAGCAAACGTCAAAGCAGCAAGAAACCAAAGTAAAGCTCTCCTAGAAATCAGTGAGATAATAAGGAGTGAAAAGGATAATACCCAGATATTACGGAAATCTCATTTATGATTTTTTATTCTACAGAAAGGTGATACCTGATCCCGATCCAGAGTTGAAGTCATCATCATCTTCAGGGAAACCTGATCCTGCCTGGTCCAGATATAAGTCATCGGTTAAGGAGGGGGATTTGGCCGCCGCGACCGCTATCTGCAGAGGCAACAGTTAACACACAGAGTCATAAAAATGGAGATTAAGATAAGACTGCCCTCATTGTCTGTCACATATTGCCCAAACCCCTCGACTCCAAAAAGACCCAAGGCTATAGAATCGATTTTTTCCAGTAATGTGTTTGAAAGTAGCAAACCGCCCATCTTGCCATTTGATAAATGAGCAGTAGATTTCTTCCCTGCTGAAATCTAAAAGTCAATATAGCCTTATACATGTATTATACATAGCCTAACCTTGTCATCAGAACTTTAAACTGAACCAAGCCCAGCAGCAAGAAGAAATATTTATTCTTACAGAATGAACCGCAAGCTCAGCTATATCTGTAAAATCATATTGTGACGACCTTCTCCATTTTATAACACAGCGGGAAATTTACTCTCTAACTGATCGCTCTTTAATCGGAAGCCCAACTGTGTCCACTTCAATCTAAAGCTCCAGACTTCAATCCTCTTAGCATCTGTCTTGGTACTTAATCTATTGTTTGTCAATTTGTTATCTACATTGTATATAAAGACAATGTGTTAAAAAATATGAATATCATTTTGGGATTTTATTCTGATCTCTTACCTATAGTGGAAGGGGGTCGAGTCTGATTTACTTCACTTTCTGTTTACATTTATGCATGTTGCAGAATTAGTGTTAGCATTCATACTATACATACTATTTTATCAGTATGTCAGTTCCCTGAGTATCAAGCCCACAACCTTTGCACTCCTTATGCAAGTGAACAACAGGAAGATTGTAGCATGTAGCAAAGTATATATTATTTGACGGAAGTGGCCCTGATTGAATCAACTTTTGTGGCCAGTTCAGATTAACTGATAGGGCGTCTACAGGGATGCTATCCAGGCAATTATGAGTTAACTATCTCGAAGAAGTTTTGGTGGTAGTGCTAATCATGTCCCTTTGTGTTATCTGTTGGTCTTTGTGGAGCAGTGTGCCGGCCCCATGGCAACCAACATTCAGGACTTGTCCAACTCTGTCCGTGCTGGGCTCTCCATACTGATGCAACTAAGAGAAAGGGCCATAATGTGGTCACCTATTAAATCATGCTTAAAGGGACACTCCACCTTTTTTTTGAAAATATGCTCATTTTCCAGCTCCCCTAGAGCCAAACATTTGATTCTTATCGTTTTGGAATCCATTCAGCCGATCTCCGGGTCCGGCGCCAGCACAGCTTAGCACAATGTATTGAATCCGATTAGACCACCAGCATCGTGCTAAAAAATAACCAAAGAGTTTCGATATTTTTATATTGTAGTGTTATTACGCACTGCCCAACTATAGTCTCCTTGGTTACTTTCAATAACATGGGACTATTTTCGGGCAGTGCGCAATATCACCACGCCTAATGCAGCCATGATACGGCAGCAAAGTCCTTGATTATTACGCCAGAAATAGAGTATAGTCCTAACAATATCTGCCTAGAAAATCGCAACTTTAAATTTTTGTCGGTCTTAGCGCACGATGTAACTACAGAAGAGTCAAGTTTTAAAAAGGAAAAATATCGAGACTCTTTGGTTATTTTTAAGCGCGATGCTAATGGTCTAATCAGATTCAATGGATTGTGCTAAGCTATGCTAAAAGTGCAAGCGCCAGACCCGGAGATCAGCTGAATTGATTCCAAAACGGTAAGAATCAAATGTTTAACTCTAGGGGAGCTGGAAAATGAGCCTATTTTCAAAAAAGTTGAATGTCCCTTTAAGGGTCTGGGACTATTGCACAGAGTCTGCGGCACAGATATTGGTATATCTGTTTTAAGAGCTGTCCCTGTTCTCAGCTGATACAGCCAGAGTCAATGAATGTGGATTGATTTTTTGTTTCTCTGGGTGGGTGGACAGGGGAGAAAGAACAGAAAGACATTGGAAAGAAAAGAGTATTCTGTCTCTTTCTTCCTCAAGTCAACTGCTTTATCTAGTTTTATCACATGATCATAGCACTGCCACTTGCATTGATATCTTGCAATGGTTCCATGACACAACCCTTATATGTACTGTACATGTAGTTTATGTATATATGTGTGAAACCTAGTTTCTCCAAAGAGAACCAAAGCCGTGCATTACAAAGAGGAAGAACTGGTCAATAGACACAATAATAAAGCAGAACAATAAGCAGCTCATTGAAAAGCAGCAGTGACTTCCCAAAGAAAAAGCATTCAAGCCAAAGTCCTGATCAAAGGAGGAATTTGTTCAAAGCAACTTTATCTTAACCTCTTGAACCCAGGCCTGCTAGTCTCTTAGCGAAGTGACCACACAACACTGGCGCTGATTTGGAAGAAATCTTTTTCTTCTGATTGAAATGCAAAGTACAAAAGACACAATTATGTGGAACACACACACGCGCACGCACGCACGAGCTATGCTCAATATCTCGAGTCAATTTGTTTTGTCAATGGGCTTTTAGTCACAGCTCCGCACCGAGGCATCTAATGTGCCTTTATGCCGAGCTATGGAAATAAACAGCCTCTTTACCGATCTCTAAAGATGTTTGATAGAGCTTTTCAAAGGACGCAGTTTACCTGAACAAGCGCTCTTGAACGATTAGACATTTTCTACATGTTTAGCTTACAAAAACTCCACTGGATGAATGACTCTTTACCGAAGTGCTTCTTTGTGTTATAAATGTATATTAACGTTCTATGATCAGCCTAGAATAATGTGTAACAAATACCTCAAGCTTGTGTTTGTAAGCACTACTATTTTATATTAATAACGCTACTATTATTTTTAAACCCTGTTTTTTTTTTAATAATGTGAGCGTACACGCACAGTCGAACGCACAGCCTTGCAAACCCTAATTTATTTGACTCATACACGTGCTGACTTTTGTTGCATGCACATTGCGACAAATTGCAATACCTCTCTTGGCCTACACACTACATACTCCTGTATGCGCGATCTACAAGTACAATGTACGCAAGGTTTCAAATATAAATAAATTGCACTACCTCACGTGGCATACCTACTACATACTCCTGTATGCGCGATCTATGTGTACAATGTACGCAAGGTTTAAATATGTACCGATGCACGTAGAGTATGCGCACACTATCCTGATGACGAAAAATTGCGTCACAGGCATAAAAAAGAGACAATACTTGAGGGTCAGAGTTAAAACCTAAACCACCGAGTTAGGAGATAAATGACATCAAATCAAATGGCTTGTTAGAGAGAGATGTGCTGATACTTCTAGTGATGAGACATATCACGTGGCAGTTGATAAAACAGATGAGAAAAATCACACAGGCTTACATTTAAGGAAGGAATCTAGAGACAAGGATAACAAATATAGAGGATTCTTCCTACTTGGCCAAGTCCCTTTAGGGAAATCTTCACCCTCGGCGGCCATATTTCCAAGCCTACATGCCGTTAAGTCCTATCTACTTACATAGGGAAAGAAGATCATTTAAAAATCATTTTCTAAGGTCACAAAAAAACCAACCCAGTCTCACAGAGTTCCGTATAAATAGCACGAAGTGTGAAAATCGTGCAATTCATATGCTAAATTCCATTTTGGTGTGCATATGATACACCAGTCCTTCCCATTCACTTAAACGGCAGATATTTTTTGTCATTTTATTTATTGGTTTCTCAATTTTTTGCTATTTTTTTACCATTTTCGCTTGGGTATAAGGGTTAGAACAACTTTCTGTTATATAAAAATGACATCTTAACCCAAACCCCAAATCTAACCCCAACTCCAAGCGAAAATAGTTTAAAAAACAGAAAAAAATAGAGAAAGCAATAAATAAAACGACAATTTTTTGCTATTTTTTTACCATTTTCGCTTGGGTATAAGGGTTAGAACAACTTTCTGTTATATAAAAATGACATCTTAACCCAAACCCCAAATCTAACCCCAACTCCAAGCAAAAATAGTTTAAAAAACAGAAAAAAATAGAGAAACCAATAAATAAAACGACAATTTTTTGCTATTTTTTTACCATTTTCGCTTGGGTATAAGGGTTAGAACAACTTTCTGTTATATAAAAATGACATCTTAACCCAAACCCCAAATCTAACCCCAACTCCAAGCGAAAATAGTTTAAAAAACAGAAAAAAATAGAGAAACCAATAAATAAAACGACAAAAAAAGATGCGATGTTTGAGTGAATGGGAAGGACTGGCGTATCATATGCACGCATTGCATGATTTTTACACTTTGTGCTATTTATACGCATCTACATGAGACTGGGTAGCAAAAAACTACATATTTCCCACCAACAATTAAACCTGCCATCAACTGCCTAAATTATATTGAAAACACTTTCCAGGTCACTTCAGCTACTAATAAACTGCAAATACTGGCAAGTGCTTAGCAACATTATATACATAGCCCCTCCCCAGACTGATGATTTGTTCTTTTTATTAGAAGGTGATGCTTCCCGCTAGATTGGCCATGCTAAGCGCTGCCCTATTACCCATTAATATTGTTAATATTAGGCATGGACCGGTATGAGATTTGCCGGTATGATGGCCTTAAGCAAAAATACCACGGTTTCACAGTGCTGCGCTATTGCCATTGCAACACTTAAATGCGTTATTATCAAATGTCTGCATATACAAACAACAACTTTTCAACTGGACACAATAAATTTATTTTAAAGCAACATACAACAGGTATGCCAGGTGTATATATATATATATATATATATATATATATATATATATATATATATATATATATATTATGGATGCATATCAATTAATCGCGATTAATCTATAGCAGAATAAAAGTTTTTGTTTACATCATATATGTGTGTGTACTGTGTATAAATAACTTTGTATAGTTAAATGCACACACATGCATGTATATATTTAAGCAATGTTTACATGTGTATATACATTTGTATATTTATGTATAATTTATATTATATATAAATATAAATACTTAATATATAAATATATTTTTTTCTTAAAATTATACATGCATGTGTGCATATTTATATATACATAATTATTATACACAGTTCACACACATATATGATGTAAACAAAAACTTTTATTCTGCTATAGATTAATCGCGATTAATTGATATGCATGTCTAATATATATATATATATATATATATATATATATATATATATATATATATATATATATATATATATATATATATATATATATATATATATATATATATATATATATATATATATATATAATTAATAAATATTAAATGTAACCATCAAATCAATCAATTACATGACTAAATGATTTAATTTTAGGGCTGTCAAAAGATTAATCGCGATTAATCACATTCTAAATAAAAGTTTGTGTTTGCATAATATACCTGCGTAAGTATTGTGTGTAATTATTATGTATATATAAACACACACATACATTTAAGAAATTTAAGAAACATCTTATTTATGTATATATTTTTACATTTATATATAAAATATATCAAAATCTAAATAAATATATTTATAAATGTAAATGTTTCTTAAATACATGCATGCATACACACACAAAATAATTACACACATTGCACACACATATATTATGCAAAAGATTTATTTTGTATGTGATTAATCGCGATTAATCTTTTGATAGCCCTAGATTTAATTAATTTTGTGTTAAATTTTGTTTAATAAAATTTTAGTGGTTTTGAAACCTTGACTCTTTAAAACCTTGGTATACCTTTAAACCGGTAACCGGCCCATGCCTAGTTAATCAATTATTTTCAGTAACTATCATGCGACCAGCCACAATACATTAGTAAACTGCTAAGAAAATAACATTTAAAATGAAGCCTTGAAAACTAAGCACTGGAGCAGTTTATATAATTTTTAACATAAGATAAATAAATCTGCACATAGTTTTTAGTAGTGATTTTTTTCTTTTCTGCAAGAAAATAATGTCTGTATTGTATCTTAGGATTTTCTTGCAACTGTCATCTTTAGCTTGTTCACTGAGGCTGCAATGCAATAATATTCGAGTCAATCGAGTTCATTTGCCATTAACACAATAAAAAAGAGGCTGTACATGATTCACTGCTGTAACAGCATCTTTAAAATACAGCAATACTACCTTCTCAAAAACATGTTTTGTCCTTGAACAGTAAAATGTATTGCTACCATTAAGGAAAGTACTCCATAATGAAGGGCCCTTGAAACCCAAAAAGTATTTCAGCTCCTGCTGTATAGTGTGCTAGCAAGTGCAAATAAGTTCAAGTCTTCATCAGTGATGACTGTGGGGCTGAATGAAGGTCCTAATAAGCGCTGGAAAGTGTCCTAGTCAGACAGTGAGCCGCAGTAACGAGGGGCCATCAGTTTGTGGCCCCCATTATGAAACAGTCGCAGCATTTACTTTTGTGCGCCTCTAATGAACAGACAACCAGCAGGAGGCTGCCCTGTTTCCATAGTGAGCCCGAATGTGCAAGACATGAGAAGGTGAATCCAAGAAGGGACGAAAAAGAGAGAGAGGACAGTGACGGTGAGCGAGAAAAGAGTTATAGAGAGACACGGAGAGACTACCGCTGCTACGAACAATCTGCTGCCTTCGGGTTACTTTGCTAAAAGCCCGTCAAACTGGGCGTCTTTGCCTGGCAACCTTTGAAAGAGAAGAAAGATTCCCTCTGTCTGACGAATGCTTTAGGCAATGTTATTGTTAAAGAAACAGGCCAAATGGAGGGAAGGACAAAGATGGCCGACTGGTACTTTCTAAAGCCTGGTCATCTTCCACCGCATTCTTAAAAACTGAGAATGGCTGCTGTATCTTAAGAGTGCATGTGTGTGCATTTATATAATAGTGCCTTAATGCTTACTCATGCAGATATACATCTAACCAAGTAAACAAGCTATTTCTATGGAAACAACATATTTTTCTTGACTCAGAGAAAACTATCTTTGTCTAGACCCACAAAGTGCTTAAGCCTGTAAGTTTATCTATACAAACTTTGAGAAACAGATCTATACCGCAATCAATACAGATGTCTTATCCACCACTCAGACCCTGAAGCACCATCAAACAGAAATGTGTGAAGATTATTCAGGATTAAGAAAACCCAAACCCCAGGACGTGAACAACCCAAACTGAGTACAATAGAAATGTAAAGTGTGTAGTAGAAGTGTATATTTTGGTCATTAAAAAGTACTCCAGATATCCATTTATTATTTATTTGATGGCCCAAGTAGATGAATGCCATGTGTGTCATGTTTTTGGATGCCCTATCACTTATATACAGTGGCAACATTGAAAACTCCATTTTGAGACCCCTGCATTCTTTTCTATTACATTTCATGCTGTTATTTAATCTGAGAACACCTCAGGTTGTTGAGTGTTGCTACTGCCATGGACCAAAAATTACTCTGTACAGTGTCTGTGTCTCAGAACTTCAATTGGACAACAAGTTTATGCCCAAAACATCTTTAGAAAAGCCACACAAAGCTGCATTGGTGTACTTTCTGAGTACTTGGTTTATTATTCATCAATGGAGGTTTTACCACCAAAGGAACTCTGCGGATAAGACTTGGCAACAATGGTCCTCTGTTTAATCTTCCAAGACGCATGCAATTCATTGCCCACACGCTGACTGTTAAAGTTACATCAACAGAAAACCAGGCATAATTTAAAAGTTACTCATGTGGTATAATTTAGACTATGCTTAAGAAGTCATTTGCTCAGGAAATGCTGCACCGTGGAAAGAAAAAAAATGAAAGTAGAGCGGGGCTGAAGGGGACCGATCTCTGTTCTTCTAGGCCTGAGGTTTTATTGCCCTCCTAAGGTCCATAAGCAGGAACTAATTAACAGTCTTTCAGGAAAATAAGATGCGGGGAGCGACGGGGAGCTTCTCCAGGAAGTGGACACCAATCAAAGTCAAGCACAAACTAGAGCGGGCCTGGAACACGTCCATGGTGTGACATCATTCATGGGCTGTGAGGAGACTAATCTACAAACCAGAATCTGCTCATCGGTCCTGTGAGACACACAAGGCCTTTCCTCTTTCTCTGCGGGTAGGGCCGAGAAATGCTTTGAAGCTGACTTTGACTGATCAAGGGATAGTACGCTGATGGTGAGCTGCATAAACATCTAGAACTTTGAAGGAAGCCCTAATCCTCAGTGTAGCAGAACACAATGAGTAATCAAGTGCACGGACCTCCAACATACTGTACAAGCCCCCACAGTTCGGTGACTACATCAATCACAAAGATCCTCTCCATTGTTCCAGGCTCTCCATTCACATAATGGCAAGGCTTATATTTAAAGGTCTCTCCGATCCAAAGAAAATGAAACATTTATCATATATGAATGGAATATGGAGACAGCTGCAGTTGAGGGAACTAAAAAGAGACAATTTATCACCAACAAATGTAGAATCTAAAAAACGTAAATGTGAACGAGGGAATGGAGGAACTCAGCAGGCTGAGCGTCTTTGGACTACACTGGCAATCGCAAATAACACTGGTTTGCCTGGCGTTCTCATGGCCAAAAGTGCTAGTGAAAGCATGCTGGGAAGGGAAGCAAGTGCAATGGCCCGGCACAGATTAATACCCTCTCAGATTCCAAAACAAACGGCTGTCTGACATACGCGAGCCGGCGCCACATTCCTGGGCTTGTGCCCCATGTAAGGATAGAAAGGGTCTCCTTCTCATAGATACAGGGGTAACAACTTTTGCAACAGATGAAATGCATAGCCAGTCCTTATTGCAAACCGTGAGGGTCTAAAGAGTAAAACTGTAGACCTTGCTTTACATAGTTTTGATTTCAAAGCTTCATATGAACGTATTTTGCAGACGCTTTGATCCAAAGCCTACAGTGCATTACAAGGTATACTTTGGGTTCAAACCAAGCATGCCACACAAGCCCTGAAAAGTGAAGCCAAAATGTCTCGATCGATTCTTAGACAGTCAGCCTTGTAACCTGATTGTCGCATGTTAGTTTTATGAATGGCAGGTTGCACTGAGGCGCCTTGAGCAAGGTACCTTACCGCCAATTGCTCCGGGTGTGTGCGTGTTCACGACTTACTGTGATGGGTTAAATGCAGGTGTCACATTTCGAGTATAAAAATACTTAACAATCACACCACTTTCACTTTTTTCACTTTGACGTACACAGCAAAGCATGTCACATTTACACTGCAGGGCTTGCGCACAAATCCAACACTATGACAGAAGTCAGATTTTTTTCTACTTCCTCATCACCAGCTAAGTATTTAAGCAACAAGAACACATGCAGCAGTATTTTTTATATTACGACATTCAAAACACTATATCAAGACAGCACAAGCTTGTAAATCCTTTAAACTGCCAGTGATCTGAAGTTCATGTTCCAAAGTCAATATAAATTAATCACTGTAAATGAATCATCTCAGCTATGCAAATAAAGAAAATTATTTTCCCCCTAGACAAATCACACTGGCGCTATGACTTCCGGTCTCTTTCCCTCATGAGGAAAAACATCAATTTCATAGTTTCCAGGCTGACAGACACAAGCTGACAATCTGCCCAGAGGTGTACAGCCTCCAGATTTGTATCTATCCAAACTGAGATGTCAAAAACACTTTTTTTATTTACTGCAAGGTCATAGCAACTTATTTTTAGCTGTTCAAATATGTAACCGTTTTTACGTATGCTCCTTAGGAAAAATTTCATGAGCCTAATTCAATTTTTGTCAAACATGATCAACTTTCTAGAATGCCGCAAGCGCACCGCGGGTCATGTGACAAGAACCAACCGACGGTCGCGTTTTCCGTGCGGATTTAGGGGCTGTTCACATTTCGCGTCTAAAACCGTGCGGAAAATACGAGCGTTGATTGGTTCTTGTCACATGACCTGCTGTGCGCTTGCGGCATTCTGAAAAGTTGAGATGTTTAACTAGATGCTGTGTGGATGCGCCTGGAAAAAACGAGCGCGTCGCTTCCATTATGAGTGCGCATACCGTGCACCTACATTTGAAATAACGAACTTGAGAATGCAAAAGACTAAAAGAGGGGCGAAATGTGAACCGCCCCTAAAGGTCCTTGCGGCTTTGCAGTGGATAACGCCTGCCCTGTAATTCCTCCACTCAACTTTTGATACTTGTAATTTTTACGCTAAGAAACAGGCTTTTAAACTCCCAGTGAAATTTGGAAGAAAGATCATCTGTACATCTGAAGTAGTGCAGCAGGTCTTGTCGCCTCTGGTTAGTACGTTTGTAACTCAGAGGGATTTGATTTCACATTTGATTTAATCAAACACCTCTGATGCATCTGCATTCTGTTCCAGAATAACAAACAAATAAAAACCAAGTACCAGTGACTGATGGAACAAAAAACAATTATGTAATCTTATTCCTCAAGGAGTACCTACAATTTCAAAAACATTGCCCTGTATTAAACTTGTTTGAACTTTAATACCAACATATTCTGTAACAGACTACATTTTGGATTCTAAAATTTAGCGTAACAACCTAAGGACACGATGTGCATATAAAGTCAAAAAAGGTAGCCTAATGGTTCGCATCTTTGAATTGAACTGTTTTGTAAGCACTTAAGTAAGCAGAGCAGACAGAATACTGATATCTGGGGTTTAACAGAATGTATGATAAGTCCCCCATTCATCCTACAGAAAGGACTTTGTACACATTTAAACGAGAAGAAAATCAAATCATTGATTCAGGGACAAAAAATACAACCTAAGCAGGGCATAAATCAGTAACCTCATTAGGGGACTGAACCGCTTTATCTTGGAGATTAAACAAAACAATAATAAAGCACCCAAGAGACCCACTTTAGTGCCCTTTTTAGGACAGTGGGCAAAAATAGATACCTTCTTATCTTGATCTTGAGAGTTCTGTGTGTTTTTGTAAAATAGCTAAAATGACTACTAAGTAGACAACGTACAAATTGGTAAAAGCGCAAGATATAACGAAAGCTGTAAAGAACTGTACAGTTTCATTTTGTTTATAACACTAAAAACAGATCAGAACTTTTAGAGATAACTGGAACTGATAACCACTTCATTTTTTTATCAACAGCCTTAAGAGGCCCATATAAGGCTAAATCTACTTTTAAGGTGTTTGGACATAAATGTGTGTTGGCAGTGTTTGAACACAGCCACCCTACAATGGAAAAAAACACCCACCACCACTTTTTAATTTTTAAATGTGTTTTTATTCTTTTGTTAATGTGATGTCACACTAATAAAGCCCGACCCACAGCCACTGGCTGACTGGTTAACTTTACACAAAAGCTTTTCTAAATATGTTTGTTAGCATGTTGTAGCACTTATGTGGCTAAAGATACTATTAGGGCTGTGTATTGGCAAGAATCTGGCGATACAATGCGTATCCCGATACAAGGGTCATACGATTCAATGTGATACATTCCAATAGGCGATATACTGTGATATTTCTTATTTTGGGAAAAGAATATAATATAATTTTAGGAAAGCTGTCATCAAGAAAATACCACATATGCAAACCTTAGCAAAAAAGTAACTTTGTGTGAACTTGCTCCAGAGTGAGTTAAGAACCAACCCAGACCTGTGCAAAACCAAAAAATGCCATAAATGTAATACCAAAACCCCTGTTATTTGATAGCTGGACCAAGTCGGCACATATTCCACAGCACATTGCTATTAAATCAGTCAACAAGTTGTAAAAATAAAACCTTGTTTTACCCTAGCAGCATTCTCCTTTGTAAGTTACCTGACATATGCATACACTCCATATCCATATTATTCCTCTCTAAGAGCTTAATCCACTCATTATTCCAGATTCAAAAATTTACATGCCGTCACTGTGACGGGGACTTCTTTTATCTTAAATGAGCTTACATAATAAGGACCAATTGCCGTATGAAGTATAATAATGATTGCTCGTTCAGTTCAATGGGTTTGACATTAGCATTGCTTATTTGCTACCATCTCAAACCTTTTAGATATAAAAAGATGGTAAAGAAAAAAGTGTAGTGCATGGTCGCAACTTTTAAAGCAACACCAAAGAGGTTTTTTTACCTTAAAATAACGTTTCCAAAAAAAGTTTCAGTGGTTCATCCACACAAAACAGGGTGAATGGCACTTTCACATTCGCTTTGCAGCCCTCTATCGGCCAAAACCGCACTAAAGAAGTTTCCAACCGTCGGGTACACTCTAAAAAAACAAACGGTGCTATATAGCACCAAAACAATTGCTTTGGATCGTAACGATAGAAGAACCATTTTAGTGCCATATAGCACCGGTGAAGAACCAGTGAAGAAGCACCAGTGAAGCACCAGTGTATGTAGAGGTCTACACGGAAGACCCGAGACCCGAAGACCCGGGACCCGTACGGGTTCGGGTCTATATTTTAAATGATCAGCCGGGTCTGGGTCGGGTCTCAATCTATTACTTCGGGTCCGGGTCTGTTTAACATTGTGGGTAATACCCGAGGTCGATCGGACTCGGAGAACACACACTCACATTTAAATAAAATATTTATCTAGCAACAAAAACTTAGATGAACTGTCGCATACATTTTTTCTATGACGCTAAAGTTGCGTTAAAAAGTTTATATTTGGTTGCTCCAACCAGGCAGCTAACGCGCATGCGCTCTTGTAATGTTTCTCTGGCTACCAGTCAGGAGCTTCTGCAGTGAGACGCAATGACTTTACCTTTGACAATTGGCTATTTTATTTAGAAGGAGGGACCTATTCCGCCGTACCGCGCATTTTGCACTGACGTGACTTCTATAATTTTTATAATAATATTATAAATTGACCGTCTTGCTGTTATATCTAAAGTTTTCGCGACTCTGCTCAAAGAGCACAGAGATGATAGCAAAGTAAAGCTAACGAAAGCAGCTATGACACCGAACGAGCAATCGTTATTATAATCCAAATGGGCAAACATTATTAAGCAAGTTGACCCGATACACGACAAAGTGGATTTTTAAAGCTGGAATAAGCATTAAACATTTCAATCGTCAAGAGAGGAATAACATGGATGGAACTTTCTTGGAAATATGGATTGTGCATCACACACAGTCAGGTACAAGGAGGGAGAAGACTAACTTCTAACGTTATGGGTAAGACAAAAAGTTTAATTTTCGCTACTTGATTATTGACTTATTAATAACATTTAGATAAAGAATATTTGCCGGTCGGGTCTGTTTCTTCCCGGACGGGTTCGGGTCCAGCTTTTAAATAATAGACGGGTCCGGGTCGGTTCCGGGTCCAGCTTTCAAAACAACAGACGAGTCCGGGTCGGTTCAATGTAGCACATTTACGGGTCTGATCGGGTTCGGGTAGGAATTTTTGGACCCGTGTAGACCTCTAGTGTAGAACCATATAGGGGCCATATAGCACCACATATGGTTCTACATAGCACTATATGGTTCTACACAGGTGCTTCACTGGTTCTTCACCGGTGCTATATGGCACTAAAAATGGTTCTTCTATCGTTACGATGCGAAGCAACTGTTTTGGTGCTATATAGCACCGTTTGTTTTTTAGAGTGTAGTGGTCCTGTAGTTCGAGTGAAAACTACAAAAACTTGCTTTACGGCAAACCTACAATCCAATCAGACAATCAGAGCCAGCTATGCTGCAGTATTTACCATAGTGATAATGACAATTACGCTTCTAACCTGTAGGGGGAGCAAAGAGCCAGAGTTCTTTAGTGTTGCTTTAAAACAGGAGCTAGTTGTTGTCAGTCGGCATAGAAACTGGAGGAGCGCACGAGACTGGACATGCGCTGTAGCGCGTTAGCGCTGACTGACTCTGATCACGGCCTGGTGTTCTCTGATCAATTCGGGTTTTACACAAGAGTGTAATTAAACTAGTAGTGGTCCCGACTGACCATTTAAAACAGGTCCTGTACGGGTCCTGCATGAAGATCTTTACTTCCTGTCACTATTGAAATTTAGAGATAAGACGACTGCTATCTAGCGTTCAGGATGTAAACTGAAAACAAAACAACTGCCATGAATCTTAAATGATAAAAAATGTAATAATGTTACTGCGTTTTTAAAAATCGATACAGAATTGGCAAACAAAATATCCTACACGCGTGTATCAATATTTTCTTACGCCCCTAGATACTATTGGCCCAGACTGTATTCACAGGAATCAGATTTACTACTTTTAACTGAAAGCAGTAGCTCATTTGCATTTAAAGGTACACACATGAAAAAAAACGCTTTTTTGATTCCGCACAAATAGATAATTTTGGACATGCTATGCTAACAGATGATCTGTGGGGTATTTTGAACTGAAAGTTCAAGGACACATTCTAGGCACAACTGAGACTTATATTACATCTTGTAAAAATTGACATAATATTGGCCCTTTAATGCGATACAACCTCTGCTGTGGTCCCAGAACAGACGTTTAACCTCCACATGACAGATCTTTTAAGGTCTTGAACAGCTCAGGTTCACCCTGACACAGAAAAAAATCTGCCAAGACAGGAAATGAAAGTGCAGTGCAGCACACTGGCAGGTGATCTCACAGCACCCCGTGAACACGCTGTCCAAGAATCAAAGTGGATGTTTTAAGAAACAGATGCTACAGTCATGCAGAGGTTGCTTTTTGAAAGCTCCTCAGAGAGAAAGGCAGATAAACAGCATTAGTCAGAATAAAGAGAGCTGGACTGGGGCTGCTGGCGTGTAGTCTTTCTGCTCTGCTCCGTTTGTCTTTGAAAGACATTAAATATAATGCTTAAAAATAACATGGAGTGCGCATGCCAGATCTTTTTAAGGGTGGTGCGGAACAAGACGGGCTGGAAATCCCACACAAGATAATGGTACTAGATACTAGACAGGTGTCATTTTATCATTGTTAAAATACTTTGTATACCTTGTCCGACAAGAATTACGAGTAGTAATCATTGGTAGGTTGAACCCTATAAAATGGAAATTTTGCTATTTGTTCTTGCCCAAAATGTTAAATGCTCCCAAGTCGTGACTTTGGAAGAAAGCGTCTGATAAATGAATAAATGTAAAATGTTTTGGACCGCAGATTTTCTAAAATGGACCCCAACATAAAAAACTGGCTTAACCAAAAGGATGAGCTTGGGGGCAAGACCACCTGTTTGTCCAACCAGTGGCAAAGTCGAAAAATGTGAATCCTATTAGTGGTAGTAGAAGAACTTTAAAGAGCAACTATTGTCCGATTTACATTTTTACATTTCCTTTGGTGTGTATTAGTACATGTTAACATTATGCAAAAGGTACAAACCCCAAAGTAAACTATGATGCAAGTTATCGTTTCCAACGTAAATCTCTTTTCTTGGACTACAAAAACACACGGATTGTAGGTAACAGTTTATTTCCTGGGCTTGTTGACGTGGACAAGATCGACATTATCATAATTCCTCCCGCTTTGACTCACAGCCTGTAAGTTAACTCCTGTCAGCATTGCATTGTGAATCCTTCAAACATGGTAAGGAGCGTCATATTTCCGGCTGACGTCAGAGAAATTCAGGCCAATCACGACGTACAGATTAGCTGGCCGATCAGGGACACAGCACTTTTCAGATCGATGAGTTTTGTACAAAATTAATGCGTTTGTGGAAAGCAGTATATCTGGAGCTACAAAAATTTAAGGTATGTGAAAAATAATGTGTTTTTAACCATAAACAATGCAAACACATTGTATTAAACAAAATACACAAAATAATGTTGTTTTTAGCAACAAAATAGGTGCACTTTAACTAATATTGAAAGTAAAATAAATATTTACTATAAATCACTTTTTATATAGGAAAACGTAAAGATGCAATTTTTACTTTTTGCCTCTTTACCGCCATCCCGGTTTATATAAAATTGCAGGTTACTCTACGACATTACATTTACATTTTTGTTGAAAAATAACTGAGATTTCTCATGTTGAACACAGACTATTTATGTACTTGCGCAAGAACTGATTTTTGTTTATTTTTACTGAGAATGTTACGAATTGCAGCTTTCAGTTGAAGTCTGTAATTCTTCAGGCATCACATCCTAAACACTTCACACTTTGATACCTGAAGCAGCAGTAGAGAAGCATGCATGTGCTACAAACATCAATGTTCCCGAGCAAACCTTAGCTGGAGCTGTTTCGTGTTGGCACAGCTTCATGAGAGGGCTGAATACAGCCTTTCAAGCCACAACGTGTCTGGCAAATCCCCCAGGTCTTGAAGAACACAGGTGGTGTCTTGAGAGGAACCCAGGGGGATAGCATCTCTCCAGCTTATGTGATCAGACTAACCAGCCGGCAGACAAGCAGGGTCAAGCAATCAGTTGTGTTTAATCTAAACAGACCTGCGACATAGGGTACATGACCACAAGACACACACAAGATTACAAAATTCAAAATAAGTATTGGGAACGTACATCAACTGACCTACATAATGTGGAGGTATGTTTGAGATAATAAAAGAATCGCAATAATCAAATAAAATGATTAGACCACAAAACTATGAAATGCATTTAGTGTGTTGTTAAACTGGATTGTGGGTAGTTATTATGCAAAGGGTTGCAGGGTTTCTTGCAGCACTTTGAAATTCGGGTGGCCCGCCTATGATGGGGAACCCTACCGCCTTAACTAGGTGGTCCAAGAAATAAAAAATACGCTGCACAAAAGGCTGTCAAGTGCATCTCGGAGAATAGCCGCAGCCGCCTTTCAAAATGAAAGGGTCATGGGTTCGATCAAATAACGATAAAAATTTTTATTTATTTGACAAAAAGTTGCTCGACTAAAGGCATCAGTAAAACGTAAATGTAATTTTTTTGTGAAAATATAACTTTGATAGAAAGGTCATGACCAAGGCAGGTGCATATTATCTAAAATTGAAGGTTTATAGTGGTCTCCTTATGTGTGATGTAACATTAAAACCATTGGCACGAGGGCATCTCAATTTTTCAAATAGGTACAATTGTAGGCTAAAACCTAGCATGGTTTGGCAACACAAAAAAGTCCTTCCCCATAATGCACTGGGACGATAGGTCAAACGTGGCACCATGAGATTGCAGATAACATAAGCCCCATCTCGTGACCACACCAGTGACAGACGCCTCTCTCACAACATTCACTTCAAAAGGTCCATGTTTCCCTTTAGTCTGCATTGATAAAGGCTTGGTTTCAATCAGCATTAGTCCCAGGCTTTGTGCTCAAAATCCCCACCCACCCCTTAAAACTTCAAGCTGCCCAAGGCACAATGATGTATAAATTAGCTGCCAGTTCAAAGTTTAATTTAATCCAGATTTCAGGCACTGCTAAAGTGGAGCATAATGCTTCAGAATGTTGGTGGGATGTTTTGTCCAGTCTCACGCCCCTCCACCCCAGACAGGAAGCTCTGGGAGACTTCTTTAGTTTCAGCTCATTAACCTCTCAGTGGTTAGAGATCCCCGAGCATGCAATAGTCTCAAAAAGAAAGAGAACAAAGACACAACGCAACAATGCCACAATGTCCTTTTAAGAACATTAAGCAGATGAGTGTTGCCTCTGTTTTCTAACACTTTCTGGACTCCTGCCGTGTTTCAATCACCAAACTAGCAAGAGTTTTAAACCCTCATGTTTTGCTGAGGTTAACATTACTTTTTTATGTGTGGGGTCCTAAACCTAAACCGTATAAAAAAATAATAGAAGCTACAAAATTAACCTCTGTTGCAATTTTGAAAATTGGCAAAAAACATTGTAGAAAACAATAAAGAAAAAAGTAGATGTTTATTTCTACTAGAGATGGAAATCGATTTAGATGTCCCAGATCGATTCAATTTAGATTCAAACGCTATCGAATCGATTTGGGCTCTCGATTCGGTTTTCGAATTCCAATTCTCGGGCCGATTTTTATACTCGATTCTTGATTCAACTCAATGAATATAGATTTAATACAAATACTATATTTATTAAAAAAAACAGTGAACAGAAGTTTACAAGTGGGTAATTAATAAAAAGAAATGAAGAGCCACAACACTATCGTCGTCGTCTTGCTTGCGATATCTAAAATGCTTCCATACCTCAGATTTTTTATGTGAAGGTGGCATCAATGTCGACGAAGCACTTGAAACTGCCATTTTAAGCACTGAATGAATGAATGACAGGCTCGCCTCTCGCTCCTTGGTAACATTGCGCAAGGCAAAAAATAGGGTGACATTTAGTGGAGAAGACTAGAGCTGCGTACGAAAAAGCAGTAGGCGAGGCAAGTAGTATGTCCGAATACGTGGTATTCCAAAAATAGTAGCCATGTGACCTACTACTTGCGGTTAGATTTCGAAGAGTGCATACGACGGACACTTCGCTATCCCATGATGCCCCAGGAGCGGAGTTATGCAACGAAGAAGAAAGGCGAAAGCAGCGATGCGGCCGTTTTCGTGCTGGTATGACATGACGTGATGACGACATATGTCACGTGATGTATCAACATGGCGGATGTAGTATGTCCGCATAGATATGTAGATGTCGCCTTGGCTACGTCAGTTCATTGGACTGAATGCGTCAAAAAGAGCCGCCATCTTGAAACAGGGGAACCCCGCATCACATCATTGTAGGCAATGGTGTAACAGAAATAAAATCACTTTAAATCGTCGTTAACACGATTTTCTTGGTTTTCTTTTGGTTCGTTTCAACAGTCAGACATGTATTTAGCATTTAGTCCAGGAAAAAATAAAAGTTTTGATTTTATGAAAATGTACCTTTTCTAACTGTAATGCATAGTGCTAGTAGCCCTTACATCCATACGCAGCACAAAAGTCCGGCATCGTCCATGATTTCAAAATACAGGCGGAGATAGCAGCTTTACATAGATACTTCCTATGACAAGACCCCTGTTCTAAGATGGCAGCGGTTCTGACGTATGCCCAGAGCCCCAAGGCGACATCTAGTGTATATATCTATGGTATGTCCGAATCGCATTCATACTACTAGGATTCATACTATACATTACCTACTGTTTTAACAGTCAGTAAGTAAGTACTAGTAAAAAACGCAGCCTAATAATAATATTACCGTTAATCTTACGTTCAATGTTTGCGGAAATAAATATGAAAAAATTTGATTTGTGGCCTTTGAGAATCGATATTGAACCGACCACACACACACACACACACAAATAAAATGTATAGCTTGGATAAATGCTTTTACCAAATGCCTAAATGTAAAATTGCTTTCACTGATGTTTTACATGTATATTTGGGGCCTCTAAAGACTCCAAACTTGACATTTTTTATGTATGAAGTATCAAGTTTAAATTGAATCATTTCTCACATGGATTAGGAAGCCATGAATTTTAATCCGCACTTCAATGCTACGCATATTTCTTGAGTTGTTGAAATGTTGCTTCTCCGAGCCCAAACAGAACATGAGGGTTAAGTGCTAGCTAGTCAAAGATTTCACTAATAGCGCAGGAATCGGAAAGTGACTTGGAGCTTTATCCTGAAAGTTTGTGCTGACGGTATATATTTTTGTCCATTGGTTTACATAGGCATCAAAAATGATGACCTGCCAGAGTTGTTCATCACTCGGCACCGCAAATGGGCCCTTATCTGCAGAGATAAAAGCTGGAGGCGATTTTGACGCTTCAGTGGCTGATCTGTTCCAATCCTCACTCTGTCGCAATTGAATTCCCATCCAACTTTTTCCTTAAGAGGATTTGTCCTCAACGAAGTCAGGAGGCCATGGCATTTAGAAAAAGGGGGATGGGAACAGCCAGTGACAATATTCAAACGTCCCAACAAGCCAGATATGGGGAAGGTCGGAGTGAGATGAAGAAAGACTGCATAAAGTAATACGTTGAAAGAAAGGTTATCTAATAAAATTCTTTCCATTTTTAAAA
Source organism: Misgurnus anguillicaudatus (assembly GCF_027580225.2). Lineage (NCBI taxonomy): Eukaryota > Metazoa > Chordata > Actinopteri > Cypriniformes > Cobitidae > Misgurnus > Misgurnus anguillicaudatus. Next base: position 24,744,708 of record NC_073356.2, read on the forward strand.
AAGTGATTCACCTACTTGGACACTTTAACCCACACTATGAAAAGAATGAATGTAGATGCATTCGAAGCAAAAAATCAAGCAGGCATTTGCAAACTCTTTGTCTAAACTAAGTTTTCTACAGTTTTAAAATAATTTAAATGGAGTCAAGGTGACATTTCGTGTGAATGAACTCAGTTCCTCTGAAACTCATATTGGCGGTTTCTCAGAGAGAGCTTATCCTAGTCCCAGACTAAAATGCATGTTTGAGCTAGGGGTGTGGGATATGATGATATTGGATCATGAACGGTTAAAATGTTTTCACGATCCACTTTTTCAGAAACATTGTTGTATTGTGATTCGTGCCTACATCAATTACACGACAAGGTGCACGCTACATGAAGGCGAGGGCCGGGTATACCTACTGTATTTTCCGCGTCCGTGTTCGGCTCACGTGCGCATGCGGAGCTTTCAAAGTATACTTACTGCGGCTACCCACAGATGGCCGTGTCCGACACATATATACGCAATACAAATGATTTCTTATTCAAATTATTACTGTACCAGGCGGTCAGGGCATTACTGATTTGCAAGATTTACAGTACTAAGATTTAAAGTAGCCGATCCACCATTGCAAACAAAGTTTAGAACAAACATCAAGAAAACAAAGAACAGGAATCAAACATTATGGTGACAAAAATGCTCCACAGCTTTCTGCTCTTGGAAGAAGTGAAAATAAATGAAGAGAAAATGATAGTGTGTGTGGAAATGCTGTCTATTTCCTTTGTATAATTGTTTGTAGTCGTGGAGTGTCTTGACTCCTGTCTGAATATTTTCACGAGCATGCAATGTTGTACGTGTACTGTCTGTGCACTTTCCGCGCATATGTTTGTTACACTGTAGGACTGCATTTTTAAATGGGGACATTAGTATGGCTGTATTAAGGCTCAGTAATGGCAAAATAGTCTTTTAAAAACCAACATGAAAAAGAACCATGTTAAACCAACCGTGATATGATATTTTTCCTATATCGCCCAAACGTAGTTGCAATGACATATCTTAACATACATCAGTGCTTTTTTGTTTAAAAATGCATATCAGTAAAGTTTTTATAAAGTATGTTTATAAAGTAATGTCCAATCAGTGAAGATCATCACACACATAGTCAAATTCGCTTTTACATCCACAAAGTCTCCAAATATTTTTGTCTTTATTTTGAACAATGTATGCATTGTTCTATAATTTAATACCAAAAAACTATATTGCTTATGATCTCTTTCTCAAAGTAAAGCCAGAGTTTAAAGGTTTAGACTATATGTGTTACAAAGGCATTCATATATTTAACAGTGTGCAATAAGTGTCCAAGTGCTGTGCTTTTTTGGCACCACTGCAGTTGTAAAGATTAACAGCAGCATTTTACTTTAAAATGATGTTTTGATGGTGCAAGCTGTCTGTAGCACCTGTCCGGTGCACATACGCTGCGTTGGTGGGGAGAAAAGGTGAACAAATATTATTAAAATGAAAGAGGGACGCAATTTGCAGGAGAAAGCAGCAGGTGGTGATCCCTGATCCCATTATGTGGGGCTAATCTACAAACTGGAGCACACATTCTTATTACAACTTGCAAGATCTGTTCTGGGAACTGAAGAACCTTTGCTTGAAGTGACCTGGTGTAAGTCCATGTCTCATCTTCATCAAAACATCTGTTCCAGGAACAGTGTCAGTTTGGTTTCACTTCACCTACACACGATCAACTGAGAGAAGCTGTGGTCTGATCAGAAAGCAAAGGATTTGGTTTGATCATAAAGTGTTTGAAGGCGTAAGGGACTGCCATGCAATAGATAAAACCAGCGAGTGCTGCACTTTTCACACAGAGGTAAAGTTGCATTAAGGATTAGTGGTTTGTGAAGGCATCGGGGTTATAGTGGCACATGCAGGAGATTAGCTAGATTGCCAAGGTTCAAGGCAAATCAGGCCAGCCACATAGACCTATATGCTTTTTTCAATCATCAAGTTACAATAATCAACAAACCTATGTATGTACTATTTATTCAATTATTAGGCCACATACTATTGATTAAGAGTCGCATCTAGGACAACTCGGAGGTATCGTAAACCGGAAGTGCACATTAAATAGCGCGAGCTTTGTCAGATAACGTCTACTTCAAAATGCAAAATATACGTTAGCAGCCAATGATAATCGTTAACGATTTGGGACAAATATGATGTTATTTAATGTTAAACTATGTGAGTGGCGCTGTGTGGTGCGACAGGGATTTGAGCAACTTCCAACTTCAAAGTTGGGTGTGCGTATACTCATAGAAAACAATGTGTTTGATTTTTTTAGAACGGCGCGGCACTGAGCTGCGCGGCCGGTGTGCGATCCCCTTAAGCGGATTTAAAATGAAAATATTTTATGAACATATAATACAAGACGCAGGCAATAATATCATAACTTTGAATGGAGGTGGCGTTTAGCGGCTTTTGCATCTGAACTCTTCATATTTACTAGCTACCGCCAAAACGTTGACATCGTGTGAATGTCTATAAGTACTTGAAGCTAGAAAATGCAACTAACCATGTAATTAAAACGATGTGACAAACAATATGGCATTAATGTGCAAAACAGACTTCTTGATTCCCTGTTTCTACGTATATCTTGTGATCTTGTCTAGAGAAAATTAATTGTCATCCAGACAACAAAAAAACAGCCTTGGGGTATTTCTCCAAGCATACGGCCAAATTTAAATTTATATTTCATTCTATGTAAATAATTCAGCTCTGGCAAACAGAAATAGGTCCTGTAGCACAGTTTGTCTAGCCTTTAAATCTTTCATAAAGAAGAGTGCAGAAAAGCAAGAGGAGGAAGAGGAGGCAAAAGAGATTCTTCCCAATAGACCTCTGGCACCACAGAGTATCCGAACAGAGAGAGAGCAACTACACAGTCCGCCTCAGCCTTCATCGCATTTGGGACTGTTGACAAACTGCACCACATAACAACAAGTCTGAAATCCTTGCCAAACCTCACACGTACTGTTCAGCCAGCACGCTCATTTTACTCTGCTGTAACTCTAATGGAATGCGTGTGGTTAGAAAAGCTGCAAAGATGCCTTTTTTTCCAATCTCAAAACCGTTGAAAGCTCCTTTAAACACCACTCTGCCTTTTACTGAACAAACATGATGGAGAGTCAGTCTGACTGGTGATTCTGATCTAATGTTTACCTATACATCCCATTTTGATCATTGCATGGAAACACTGATCTTCTTAAAAAGATGCAATTGATTGCTAATGTTAGTTTTTCATCAAACAAACAGAGATTTGATGTTTGTCAGGCTAAGTGGTAACAGAAAGCGCTGTGCAAAATTATCGCTGCCCCAAGCCACACAAAAGAAGAACCACTAGGGTTCACAGATGACGTTTCAGTCTGGGTGTATTAATGTGTACACAACGTAGACTAGTTAATTATCCCTTGTAATACAAGTAATGCTTAGGTTTACTCAGTTTTTCCATGAACGTGGCCACGTTTACGTAAAAATGTAATCAGATGTGTCTGAATTCTATTGTTGGGGCCGGATAAAAACTGGACAAAAGAAAACAAACTTTGCTGCAGGAGTTTGACGAATGACTGGGAAGGTAATATAAAGCAGGAACAGATGCAAGCATGCAACAAAAGGAAGTTTACACAGCCAGAAAGCTGTGTTTAAACATCCTATGGGGCCTATATGCAGGCAATAAAGAAGACTTGTAACATCTTGAATATGATAGATACACAATGCAGGGCTAAATTCCACTCATACACATTATTACATGTGTGCCTGCTTCGGTATGTAGCCTATTGCAATGCGTCACTTTTCTCACTCTACAGTTTAATAGTGTTTAAAATAAGACTGGTGGCTCTCCGAGTGCTTTTCAACAAAGAGCGTGTCAATTTCATTTGCATGAACAATGACAGCGTACTTATTCGGACAGGCTTTCCTGAATTCATCCTTTTCACATTTAAACGGTGTGACGGAAGGCTACTGGACGAGAAAGGAGATCACAGAGCAGTTTACAGCACTCAAGTGGGTGTTAACGGACCGCATTAAGTCAGATTAACGGGTGCGCGTGGAGCTGTCGAATTAATGCGTCAGAGCACATCAAAACTCCCAATGGGTCAGTGTGCTATCTGAACCACAATGATTAAAGATCAACAGAATGTCTTGTCGGGCCCCTTGTCTCGCTGCCGCAATCCTTTTCATAGTAATGTGATCACTTGCGGTTTGATTAGTTTAATCTTCTCTTTTCAGAGCGTGTGTAAAACTTATTTGTTTTCATTAGCTTTTCAAAATGCTTTGTAAGCTGGGTAGATCATATGTTCTGCATTTCACATTTTTATCTTCTCTGTACAGCACTTTGGGTCTACTTGCTGTGTTGAAAGTGCTCTATAAATAGTTGAGTTTAAAGGTATTAGATATGGTGTCTGCCACTAGTACCACCGGGTACAATTGATGTTTCAGAACAGCTGTGGGGGGCCAGATCTGAGTATTCGGTGTTCAGTTCTTCATCATTCTACTTCAACATCATCTGAAATTATTGCTGTGATGCTTCTGTGTTTTATGTTATACAGCAAGGTCACATGCAGTGAATAAATCAAAACAGCATGAGTGCAAAAACAGTTTTGTAGAAATATGTTCCCATAACAACCACTTGTCAAATTGTCACTGGCATGTGGAATTTTCATGTAATTTTACAGCAACGCTGAAAAGTAAGAAAATCTTTATTTGTATGTAGGTGTAGTTCGCACCAAAAATGAAAATTCTGTCACCATTTACTCACCCTAATGTTGTAACAAACATTAATTTATTGTTCTTCATTTATTGTTCTTCATTTTTTGATCTGCTGAACACGAAGAAGGTTTTTTTGAGCAATGTTAGTAACCAAACCGTTTTTGAGCATCACCAACTTCAATATTATTATTTTTCCTACTATGAAAGTCAATGGTGCTTCTGTTTCCTGCTTTATCACAAATATCTTTCTTTGTGTTCAGCAGAACAAAGAAATTAATACAGGTTTACAGTGGCGGCCCGTGACTTGTTTTTCAAGAGAGCTCGATGCGAAGTTGGTAACAACACGTATGTAGCCCATCATGTGTGTGGTTCCTTTTTTCAAAATATGTGTTCTGCACATCAAGAGATCCGGTGTGCATCACGTGTCTTAATAAGTGCCTGCTGCAGATGCGTCTGAAAGGTTTATGATAAAAGAGACACTCGCGTTTGCCAAATACTTGCATAATCTCATGCGTAATCAGAGTTTACTGTTAAGGGAGTGTCTTGCGTGTATTTTGTGAATGTGAGCGTCTCTTTTATCATAAATGGTTTTGACGCGTGTGCAGCAGGCACTTATTTTGACAAAACACGTGATGCACATGGTTTACATAACGCAACAAAAACATATTTTGAAAACGCAAGCAACACAATTGACACTCCGAAAACTTATTTTGAATTAACGCCCCTCGGACGATCTTTTTATCGCCTTAAGCAACATTTACACTTGCTCATTTAATGAATGTAATAAAAAAATATTTTAAGTATCGCTCAAATCAACCCTATCTAAAAAATTATTTGGGGCCACCGTTTTTAATGAAAAACTTTGTATTTATTTTGGCTGGTTATTTACGTCACAACAGTGCTTGGCGAGTGTGCAAACTTTTAAAAACTGGTTTCAAAGTGCACATTTTTAAAAACTATTCTGTTATCGTCTCTTTGTAAACTAATAAAAACGCTAGTTTGTCGCTTGGCATACATAATACATTGGGTCTCATTCACTAAGCATGTGTACGCACAAATTTGTTCGTAAAATGTACGGACGTTTTAACTTCAAATCATGATTCAACAAAAACTTTCAAAGTAAAATTTCTTCTAAATGTTTGCAAAAACATAAGAACAACTTAGACCACATGTACAAGGAAAAAACAAGGAAAAAATATAAAATATATAACACCTACATACGTTATAGGGTTCTTTTTCCTTGTTTATGATTATTGCGCATATGTGGTAGAAGTTGTTCTTACGTTTTTGCAAACATTTAGAAGACATTTTAATTTGAAAGTTTCTGTTGAATCATGATTTGTAAATTAAAACGTCCGAAACGCATATTTTATGAACAAATTTGTGCGTACCCATGCTAAGTGAATGAGACCCATTGTTTTTAGTCATTTTTGAAGAAACATTTGAACAGGAATCATTTTAACAATATTGATGCTGTCTGTACGTAAAAAATGAATAAAAAAACATTTTTTGTCATTTTTAGAATGTTCTTGTGTAAACACACCCTTAAAATCACACCCTGAAATCCAGTTTATGCTGAATTTTAATGCCGCAACAGTAACTAAACTGCATAAGAAGCATAACCAAACTGTGAAAATGGATGAGAAATGCATACTGCAAGACACAGATGGTGCCTTGCACTGTTTCTGAATTTACACTGCACAAGATGGCTTCTACACTCATCAGCTCACACAGTTAGGAGTCTCTTCACTTTAGTTTCCTACAGTGTCTCCTAAAAACAGAAACAACAGAGGAACGACCAGCATTATGCAACAAGGGATCTCACACGTTCCCTTTGGCTCAGACATCTTACCGGGCTCAAATGTCGTAAATGCAAAGAGCAGATCAGCTAAAATCTGCTCCCCTTCAACTGCTGTTCCTAAACCACAATCCCCCAAAGGAACTTTCCATTTGCTAAGCTAATAAAGAGCTAGAAAAGTGAGACTAGGAGCAAAAGAACTGAGCTTTAAATGGCGGAGTGTGCTGAGGTTTTGTTTTATCCCCACAAGCCTGTGCGGAGGCACAAGGGGGCCCTTGGGTCACAGCTCTGCACCCCTGAGGCTCCTTAATGTCTAGTATGAGGGCCAACGCAATACTTGGCAGCACACCATGCAGTACACAAACCGTACAGAGAGACTCTGTCGGCGTGCTGGCCTGTCACTGTTCCCAAGCTCAGCAAGCCTTGCGTTGTTTGTTGATTCCCACTGGTATGCATGACTTTATCCCTGTGAAAGAACTGCCTCCAACTCTCAGGGAAAAGAAACTGGAAAAAACCAAACCGCTTTGAAACGAAAACGCATACGTCTTGCAGATGTTTGCGGTGCCGGCATAAACAAGCACACGGCTTGTGCCATCAGAACATAGGGAAGCATATCTTCTTTTCTCCCACCACTCTGCCTTTTTATTCTTTCAATCTGCTGGGAAAGGAGATAAAGAATAACGCCACTGTTTTTTGCAGTAACCAAGTCAGGGGAATAATGACACTCTTAGCTGCGGGCTGGGGTAGCATGGCTGATGACAAAACAAGAGCACTATGGGATTCCTTTACTGGCCTAGCAGTCCGATGCCTGCTGAGACCATTAAGGATTATGCAATGTGGAACAGTTTGATTTAACCAAAAAAGCCCCCCAGGGAACAGAGGTGGGATGCAAGATTTCGCTCACATGTGCCCAGTTTACATGCACGTTGAAGACAAAAACAGATCTTTATTTATAACATAACAGTAGGAGGACAGGACTGTAAAGACATTTGTATTTACAGTTGCAAGGCTTAAAGGGACACTCCATTTTTTTAAATATGCTCATTTTCCAGCTCCCCCAGATCCAAACATCCGATCTTTACCGTTCTGGAATCCTGATCTCCGGGTGTGGCGCCACCACTTTTAGCATAGCCCAGCACAATACATTGAATCCGATTAGACCATTTAGCATCGCTTAAAAAATAACAAAAGAGTCCTCATATTTCTCCCACCCAAAACTTGACTCTTCTGTAGCTACACCGTGCAGACCGACAGAAAATTAAAAGTTGTGATTTTCTAGGCAGATATGGCTAGGAACTATACTCTCATTCTGGTGTAATAATCAAGGACTTTGCTGTCGTGACATGGCTGCAGTAGGCGCAATGATATTACGCAGTGGCCAAAAATAATCCTCTGCTATTAAAAGTTACTAAGGGGACTTTTTTCGGCTGCTGCGTAATATCATTGCGCCTCCTGCAGCCATGTTACGACAGCAAAGTCCTTGATTATTACACCAAAATGAGAGCATAGTTCCTGGCCATATCTGCCTAGAAAATCACAACTTTTAATTTTCTGTCGTCTTAGATCATAGATGTAACTACAGAAGAGTCAAGTTTTAAATACGAAAAATATCAAAACTCTTTGGTTATTTTTTTGCGAGATGCTAATGGTCTAATCAGATTCAATGGATTATGCTAAGCTATGCTAAAAGTGATACAGCCAGACCCAGAGATCGGCTGAATGGATTCCAAAATGATAAAAATCAAATATTTAACTCTAGGGGAGCTGGAAAATGAGAATATTTTCAAAAAAGTGGAGTGTCCCTTTATAGCTGCAATCTGTATGTTTTGCCTCACTATCGCCATCTCTGTTTGAAACATAAAATTGCAGGTTTATGTTTATAGACAGTTTCAGCGGTAACAACATAAACAAACGTCTTCTGGGAACAAACGTAACTTCCGGTAAACTTTGCAAAGAATCAATAACAACAAAGTCCTTTTCGAGTAGTTTATTTCTGATAACATGCTAAATAAACAACAAGTAGATTACCTTAGTTCAAATCATAGCTAATGCGTATCTACATTTAGCTAACGTAAATGTTGTTATTGATTCTTGGTGGAAGTTTACCAGAAGTTACATGTGTTCCACGAAAGCCGTTTATGTTATTACTGCTGAAAACGTCTAATTTGACATTTTTTGAAAGAATTCACCTATGAATCTCATAGTGGTAGTTGCTGCACATTTAGCTGGGATATGAGAATAAATTACATTAAAATCACCTCAGTAAATATTGAATATTTTCTTATTTTACTTTATTCAAAACGGCATTAAAATTAAGATAACTGTCATACGCCAAATGCTTCATTTCCTCTCTGTTTAAATCTGCTGGCAGGCTCCCTGCTGATCTGTGAATGTGTTTTTACATGAACGGATAAACTCATCACTGACAATCAACGCCTGAAACCAGCAGCCTGCATAACATGTTAAACTACTGTTATTTCCTAAGCAAATATGCCAACTTAGACCATGAATGTTTACCCCAAATAACTAAACAGTATTTATTAGGACAAAATGTATGAGGAGGTCTTGTGAGCCCTTAGCTGGAGAGAGAGAGATACATTTTGAGTACCCAGGATTAGTCTGGACTCTGGATATGTGACTCGCTAATAAGGAAAAGAATAACAGCCTCAGGTAAGAACCGATAGGAATGGGGGTGAGAATGCGGTCAGTCTGAGACTCTCTAGATTTCCTTCTTGTTCATTTCATTATGAAAGCTTCAAATGATTACACCACACTGAATGAAGTGCAATAAATGTAAAATGGTACAAAAGCTAGAAATACTTGAAAAACAAAATTGATTACAGGCCACTGGCTAGCATTTAAAACAATAAAATAAAAATGTATTTGTAGCTATGGTCTAGCAAACAAGATGGTTTATTTAAAATGCATTGAAATGCCTAATCTGTACTTAATTTAAACAAAACCCGGCTGAAAACACTAAGACCAGCCTAAGCTGGTTGGCTTGTTTTAGCTGATGTCCTGTTCTGGGGTGAGTTTCCCAAAAGCATCGTTAGCCAACGAACATCGTAAATTCCATCGTTACTAACATTGTACAATTTGGTGTTTCCCGAAACCATCGTTCAAATGATCATTCGCAAACTCCAACGCTAACTTGTGTCGTTGGAAGCATTGTTCCTTGTTATTATCATATGTAGACTTCCGTTGATCATGCTTTTGAACAAAATAAGCAAAAAACATGTAGTACAGTCTATATCCATCATTCTAAATATATTACAATTTTATTTTACGTCTTTAAATTTGTAAACAGAATGAAAGCACTACATTTGAAAACTGCGCATGTGCATAGCCCTACGAGCTTTAAGACCCTGGGGAATACCTGGGAGGAGTGACGTAAGAGGGAACTTGCGCGTGAATTAAATATCTTGAAAATAAACAACAGATAACTAAATCACGATCTTCCGATGCAATATATGTTATTTACAGCAATAATCTGACATTAAATCGATTTGCACAGATTAATTAGTACTTCACCTCCCACGTGACATCATCAATATTGTTAAACCAACATGGTTCAAACGACGAATGTGCGACAAAGTTACTATGCTTTCGGGAAACAGTCGTGACAAGGTAGTTCGTTTCTCCAACGATGCATCGTACTATGGTCGTTCAGCAACAAGTTACGTTGTTGTTTGGGAAACGCATCCCTGGATGGTTTTAGAGGTATTTTGGCCACTTTTTTTAAAGCGGGTCTTTGATCCACCAGCTAAAACCAGCTTGGCCAGGTTGGAAGACCAGCTTAAATCGCTAATTACCCTTAGACCACCAGCTAAGACCTCCCAACCAGCTTAGGCTGCTTTTAGCTGTTTTTCCAGCAGGAATTTAAAAACAAAAAACAAGTAAGGTTCTGCTAATATGTCAAAACACTAACCCTGCATGATCCGAATAATTGCATACTGTGACAGTACGTACTGAATTAGACGTAGATAAATCATGTGACCATGATTTTACTATTTCACGTTCTTCCTCTTTGTTGGGTGATTCCTCTTCTGTGGGCTCATGGGATAGTAAAGTAAATCTTGCCAGAAGTTATATGTCATCCAGGTACTTTTTGCCTACTGTCTTTCGAATATGAATTTGGACGTACTACCTGCCTCACCTACGGCTTTTCGTCTACTATATACTATGGAAGTATGTGATTTCGGACGCAGCATGAAATTTTTATTTCAGTGGTCCTTGGTTGTGCAAAAACAATTCCCTTGAGGTCCATCTCGGACAACATAAGTGTAATGACCTTGCACAATATCTTCATTTCGGCAGAAATGTTCACACATCTGGGAACTCCATGGAAATTACACACTCGAACATCTGGCCACAAACACCACACCAAATCATGACAGGTTTATAGCATACAATTTCTAAGAAAGCGAGGTCAACGAAAGGCACAGAAACAAAATATCCCACTATCAATTCAAGAAGCACACGCAGGCTCGCTCTCGGACAACCGTTCCTTGTTTTCTTGTTTATCTGAAAATGCTGCCTCTTAAGCACTTGGTGGTGGTGGTTTCAAGCCAGATAACTTTAATTGCTCAGTGTACATGACGCCAATACAGAAAATCTATGTGCTATCCCGGGTCTCATTGAAATGGATGATGCTTTCATGCCTGTGAGGCAAATTGAGTGAGGTTCTGCTCAATGGGAGGAGACTGTACAAACCACCACGCCAGTCAAGCATGGAATTACAAAGTGCGGGTGCCAACCCTTTGGCATTTCATCAAATATTACAAGAGTCTGGATCATTCAACAATCTATATTCCTGTAGCTCAACTGGTAGAGCATTGTATTAGCAACAATAAACATGGGCTGCATCCAAGAAAACACAAATGCTGATTAAAGTAATGTATTGATTAGATGCACTAAACGTGCATTGCTGCCAAATGCGTAAATGTAAATATGTGCCAATTAGCTGTATAATAAAGCAGACAGAATTAAAGTCAATTTCCCCAAAAATATCAAATTATAATGTACTTGTCTAAAGATTATTTTTCTTAGTAGTATTAAAATACAGGTGACTTTAAAGAACAAGCAGATGGAGAAACATTACGCAAAACAATCAGAAATGCAAAGCACTGCCAGCAACCCACACCAAGCGTGACCATGAGGGAAACAGTTAAGTGTCTGTGAATTTAACTCAACTTGTTCACTTTAAATTGTTAATATGAAAGCAAGCCACAATATATTTGAAATATATTTTACTGTGAGAGAAATGCTTGTGGTATATCCTTCAATTTCAGACGCTTGTGTTGCAGTTGCTGAAAACATCAACCCCCTTTCTTGTATGGAGAAATCAACTGCTTAAATTTCATATTCTGCTGGTTGTTTCCACTGCAATTATTCCTTACAATACAGTTTGCAAATACTTAAAGTAACATGTCTTTGAATTATTTATATAAACAAATAGGTTAATCTTAATTGACTAGTGAACCTGTAGAAATGCCGCACCATCAAAACAAATAAACACGGTCTTGTTACATTACTCTCACTTGATACGTGACTACTCACAACACCATAATAACGCAATGAAACGACTTAAAGTATGATGAGAGTTTGACTGGTTGCAGAAACACGGCCAAAACGCCGCTCGACTTCAAGCTCAACTAACTACCCGCCAGCAAATCGCGTAACGTTAACGTTATTGTTCTCGGTCAAAACTCACCCTTTCTCCCGCAAGAAAAACTGTCAGGCCGAGGGTCAATATCATCCAAAGGTTCCTCATTATTCCTCACAAAGATGTGCGTCTACTGTTGGATAAACGGACAATATCGTCCCCCGTCTGTTTCCACTTTTGCAGAAACTCTTTACCAGCTCCCCCCTCTTCTTCTTCTTCTTCTTCTTCTTCTTTCTCTCGCTCGCTCCAATCTCTCTCTCTCTCTCGGGACTCAAATCCCACCGGATACGTGTTGCTTTTCTTTGCTTATTCCTCCGCGGGATTTTCACTAGAAACAGTATTTTTTGCCGAAGTGTTGCGCGTTGAGTCGACGGCCGTGCGCGCGGAATGTTGCACTCGCGTCAGGAAAGTGTATTTAACGTGAAGTCTTTGCCATATGTGTGAACTGTGAAGTGAAGCTCTGCTGTCGAGACACCAGCAGCACACAGAGAGAGAGAGAGGGGGGGGGAGAGAGAGAGGAAAATACGGGTCAACCGGAGGGAGAGCTTGAGCAATGATTGACAGATAGTATTGGCGCGTGGCCTGAGAGATAAAGATAGAATTTGATTTTTAATTTTAAGGTTCATTCATTAATATTTATTATATTTATGTTTATTATTATTATCTGGTTTGTTTAACGTGAATAAAGTTTTCATAGGTTTCATTAATTAATTAATTATTTTTATTATTTATTAAAATATTAGTAGATTTGCTTTTTTATTATTTTGTTTCTAAAATAACTTTGACACGCCGCTTTATGACACGTACGGACTGTGCAAATAAACTTAAGATAAAGATTTTGATCTAAGATTTTGTCTGAAATTATAAAACAAGAACAACATCACGTCTTTCCGGTTTCTTTAAAAAAATTAGGATATTCACTAAGCAATTTCTAGTAGAATGATAGTAATGTCTGTAACTGTATATAACAAATTTCCTTCCACATTATTTTGCTCTACAATATTTGTATGCAATGTCTCCCCCTGATGGACAGCTGTAATAAAAGATATACGAAGTCATAGTATTTGATTTCTCATTTTCCTCTGAAATAAATGGCAGTGGTCTCAATGAAATCACCACAATCTAATAAACAAAATGACTTGTTTTGTGAAACTGCAATGCATAGGCTATGTAAGGCATTACGATGTGGTAAATTGTTTTGGGGTAACTGGACTCTGGCCTTCTGATCTTGAGTGCTGTCAAAAGTAACCCTTAAATCTCAACACACAAACGTGCTGACACACATTTTACTGGCACCACTCCATGTTTCTGGTTTACAGATAGAGATTATTAGCGGTGCAGCTTCAGATTACCCTGCCAGTTAAGGTTATAGTAAAGTCCCTTATGCCAGAACCACATGGCCACTTTTTCATTTTAAACCTTAATTAACACACAAATGTATGAAATAGCTACCCAATATAATCTAGTATACAGATCAGAAACTTTTTAACCAATAGCTGATACAGGATTATTTACATATAAATGTAAGAATTTAGACTGGGCCTGCTGCAGCCACCCATATTTTAGTCTGTTTTAGTATCTTACTTCATTCAGATTAACTTTAATTTAGATAGCAATATTGAAAAAGGTCACCTACTGGAAGGTAGGGGAGAGCGGGGCACAACCTAATGCTTTTTGACTTTGACTGTATCATTCAAAAACTATTTAAGTTAGATTAATAATTTTTTACACAATCAACACACACATCTCTGCTACAAATGAACACTTAAAGTTTGTTTTGGGGACCTACCGTTATCGTACAATTACACCAAAATTGACCGGAGTGCAAACGTTACAACTTACCCCATAGGTGGGGTTAATTGTAACAAACCGAGGGTTTGTTAACACCTGCTAGAATTGTTACTTTAAAAACAAATAATTAAATACAATTCTGTCTATACTATATGTGGATATTGTTTATATATCTGCCTATAATAGATAGATATCCACAAACACATTCATCCATCCATGATCCTTCATCTAACATAAATCAATCATTATACATCAATATAAATAGATTTTTTTGAAAGGGCTGCACATTAAGACAAAAAAATGATAATTGTGAGTTATTTTCCCTGATATTGTATTAACAGTTATCATTTTGATGAATAGTATTTACTTTTTTTTTCATTTCATTATCATTGTATACTGGAGGCTTAGTTGTAACGCTGTGTTACAACTAACCCCGCTGTGTAAAAATGTTTTTAATCCTAGCTATCAGTTAGGAGTTGCTGACATGTTTCAAAATAATGTTATGTGTTAAGTAACAAGACAGTGACTTACACACCCAACTCAGAAATCGAAAAAAAAACATAAGATAAAGAAATGTACATGCCTCCAAAGCACTCTTTGTTCAATATCTTAACCAAAGCACAGATTGCTCGGCACTGTAGAAATATGTAAAGTAGCTGCGTTACAATTAACCCCGCGTTAGTTTGTGCCCCGCTCACCCCTATTTTAAAAGTCATGACGAGCCTGTGATCCTGCATCCTTCACATTAAAGAGGTAAATGGCTAATAAAAGAAAAAATGTAGAAATTAATAAATATACATACATACATAAACGTAGAAGTACAATAATATTAACAAATTCAAGTTTGAAATTGTAAAAATAAATTCACTGCTTGTTCTCCTTGTCAGCGTGGGTTTCCTCCCACAGGCCAAATTGCCCCTATCCCATCTGTGGATGGATGAACTTGTGTGGATCAACTTGTTTATGGATTAACCAGTTCTCGGCATGAATAATATAGCCACACTGTAAAAAATACTTTGCTGCCTTAAAATTTTTTGTTGAATCAACTCGGATTTACAATTCATTTCAACTTGCTATTATTTATCTTGACTAGAGATGAGTTGTTATAACTACAGGTGAGTTGTTATAATTTATAAAATTAAGTTGACTTTTCTCAACTATATTTTATAAGTTATGACAACTCATCTTTTTTGACATGACTTGTAAATCTTAGCTGATTTAACAAAAAATTTTAAGGCAGCAAATTTTTTTTTTACAGTGCATAGATCCTGGAAAGGCTTTAAGAATAAAGAAAGAAATTCTAATACTTAATTATGCCTTTTGTGTGACCAAAATGTTATCTAGTTATTTACTTTATTTGTTTTTACTTTACATCCTCGACACCACATTTCATACCACACAATAAATAGGGCAACAAAATTCATAACTTAATGAAAATTGCATGGTAAAAACCACAAGATTGTTCAATGCAGTGGTTTTTAAGTAAACGACTTTAACACACACACAAGTATTTAGGTTAATCATTCTGTGTCTGAGGTCAGTGCCTCACTCTGGAGACTAATTCGACTTGAGTTACTGTGCGTGTCTGTGTTCATCGATCTTTGGGTTGAGACAGAGGTTTTGCTACTTGATATTTGTACATGCAAGTCATCGTTTGCAACAGCGCTGTTTTCACCCTCGTCTTCATCATCCTCCATTTCTCCTTACCCTGGCTTTCCTTAAGCGTCAGGTTCAGCTGAACTGACTTAAAGGCTTTCCAAGAATTCCAAAGCTAAAATGCAAAAAAACTGATTTAGCAATGACTAGAGGCACAACAGTTACAGAGACAGCAAGGGATAACTACTAGTGGACATATTTGACAGCGAAGTGAAGGCTTATGCTTAAATGTTTGAACTTTTGATTTTTAAATTTCAATACTTATTAAAAGAATAAAGTTGGTTATGAGTTCCCAGTGTGTGCAGATGCATCAGTATGGGCAATAAATGAACACTTTGCTAAAACTAAAATTTAAGATAGTGTTGAATTATTGAATAGTTTTTAGGCTACATCATTCTTAGACTCTCAGCTGTGTTATATAATTATTTACAATGAATGATTTACAGTATATGTGGTGAATAACTAATAGTGAAAGATAAAAAACACAAAGAAACAAAGTAGACCAATGTCTCGCAGATCAGAGAGAGAAAGCTGTATTTCATCAAATATGAAAATGCTTGAAAGTAAAAGTGAAACTTTTTAGCAATGCAACCATGCAATAGCAAAGAGATTGTAGTTTCAGGTCCAGCTCCTTTGTCAG
Source organism: Misgurnus anguillicaudatus (assembly GCF_027580225.2). Classification (NCBI taxonomy): domain Eukaryota; kingdom Metazoa; phylum Chordata; class Actinopteri; order Cypriniformes; family Cobitidae; genus Misgurnus; species Misgurnus anguillicaudatus. The sequence goes on from NC_073356.2 coordinate 24,761,001, forward strand.
AGCCTCTAAACTACAGTATTCATTTTGACATTAATCCTGTTTAAGACATCTGAAGTTCCCAAACAGGTGAGGTGACTTTTCCTAAATGGGGGGCAGCAGGGAGGCTATCGGAGGAGAACTCTGGGTCAAGACGTTCTTCAATGGTGGGCACCGGTTTGACTTCCTGGGCCAAAGGTCAGGAGACAGAGTGAGAGTTTGAAAGAGAAGGGCACAATAAAGGCATAAATCATGACACTGAGGTTGTTCAATAGGCATATAAAACTGTAACACTTCAGAAACTGAGATAGAACCACATCCCATAAAAATCATACATACAAACATACACATACAGTGGTGTGAAAAAGTGTTGACCCCACTCCAGATTTCTTATGTTATTGCATATTTGTCACACTTTAATGTTTCAGATCATAAGAAATTGAAATATTAGTCAAAGATAACACAAGTGAACACAACATGCAATTTTTAAATGAAGGTTTTTATAATTAAGGGGAAACAAAATCCCAAACTACATGACCCTGCGTGAAAAAGTGATTGCCCCCCTGTTAAAACATAACTTAACTGTGGTTTATCACACATGAGTTCAGTTTCTCTAGCCAACCTGAAAACTGCCACACTTGTTCGCAATCAAGAAATCACTTGAATGGGACTGCCTGACAAAGTGATGTAGACCAAAAGATCCGCCAAAGCTAGCCATCATGCCGAGATCCACAGATATATTTAAAAAACAAATAAGAAAGAAAGTAATTGGGATCTATCATTCTGGAAAAGGTTATAAAGCCATTTCTAAAGCTTTGCGACTTCACGGTGAGAGCCATTATCCACAAATGGCGAAAGCATGAAACAGTGGTGAACCTTCCCATGAGTGGTCAGCTGACCAAAATTACCCCAAGAATGCAGCAACGACTCATCCAAGAGGTCACAAAAGACCCCACAACAACATCCAAAAAAATGCATGCCTCACTTGCCTCAGTTGAGGTCAGTGTTCATGACTCCACTATAAAAAAAGAGACAGGGAAAAATGGCCTGCATCATGGCAGAGTTACAAGACAAAAATCACTGCTGAGCAAAAAGAACATAAAGGCTTGTTTCAGTTTTTTCAAAAAACATCTTGATGATGCCCAAGACTTTTGGGAAAACACTCTGTGGACTGATGAGACAAAAGTTGAACTTTTTGGAAGGTGTGTGTCACATTACGTCTGGTGTAAAAGTAACACCGCATTTCAGAAAAGAACATTATATCAACAGTAAGATATGTTGGTGGTAGTGTGATGATCTGGGGCTGTTTTGCTGCTTCAGGACCTTGAAGACTTGCTGTGATAAATGGAACCATGAATTCTGTTGTCTACCAAAAAATCCTGAAGGACAATGTCCGGCGATCTGTTCGTGACCTCGACCTGAAGCGAACTTGGGTTCTGCAGCAGGACAATGATCCAAAACACACCAGCAAGTCCACCTCTGAATGGCTGAAGAAAATCAAAATGAAGACTTTGGAGTGGCCTAGTAAAAGTCCTGACCGTAATCCTATTGAGATGCTGTGGCATGTCCTTAAAAAGACGGTTCATGCTCGAAAACCCTCTAATGCGGCTGAATTACAACAATTCTGCAAAGATGAGTGGACCAAAAATCCTACACAGCGCTGTAACACTCATTGCAAGTTATTGCAAACACTTGATTGCAGTTGTTGCTGCTAAGGGTGGCCCAACCAGTTATTAGGTTTAGGGGGCAAACAATTTTTGACCATGTAGTTTTGGATTTTGTTTCCCTTTAAGATGCAGTGTGTAGATTTTAGTGAGATTGTGACTGGCAACCAACGGCTCTTCATGCACTGAAATAAGCTACGGTTGCCGCCACAGGACAAACATGTTGTCTGGGACAAAAGACAGAACTAGTGACAAAACACGCTCTGTAGAGCAGTTTGTCCATTTAGGGCTACTGTAAGAACATGGCGGCACAAAATGGCGACTTCCATGTAAGAGTACCCGCAGTGTATGTAGATAAAAACGGCTCATTAGGTAATAAACACATAACAGTTTATTATGCAAGGTGTTTATACACCACTGATAATATAGTTATGTATATTAGACTGCATTTCTGTCATTAGATACTTCTGCACACTGCACCTTTAATAATAAAAACCTTTATTTAAAAACTGCATGTTGTATAATGTAAGTAATTGCAGGAATTGCATGTTATATAATGTAAAAGATTTTTTGGGAAAAAATTATAATGTGAAAATGTTTAAAATAATTTAGTAAGAATGATTTGCACTTATTATTTCAACATGATAGGACTAAAATTTTACCTAATTATTTTAACTAATATCGAGTGTAGCATAGCAACTGTTAACCTGTCATTCAGTGCTCTTTGTCTGGAGCACATAACCTTAGATTGACCCTCATTTTGGCTCTCCTGATTATTCTGCTTCTCATCAGATTCCTACAATTCAGTCTGGATTCCCTTCAGGTCCTGCCTCTCAAAGGTCACCCATGCAGCAAAACAGCCAAAGCTATGGAGACACTGAGATACAGAAAACGCATGGATCGTATGATAAAGAAGACATATGAAACTCTTGTATGAGGCAGGTGGTGACTACTAACATTCTCCCAAATATAGAAAGATAATTTTATCGATATACATATACAGGAGAATGGGGCATGCTGTCACACCTAGTATAAATATTTTGCAGGGTAAGTTTATTTTTGAAAGTTAATTTCTGTGTGGACACATACCATAAAATCTAGGCTATTAAAATCCAATGTTAAAAGGTCACAGTTCATTAAACACACAATAATCTTATGTGACCAATCGGTGGGCATGTTGTCATACACTGTAAAACCTAAAAGTTAACTCAACTCAAACCATTTAAGTAAACCGGTTGCATTACCGTGAATTTAAACAAATTAAGTCATATGCAGTAATGCACTTATATTTAAGTTCACGCTACTTAAATATAAGTGCATAATTGCACATGACTCAAGTTAACAGTACTTTAGTTTATGTGTTTTAAAACTTAAATGCAACCAGTTTACTTAAATGGTTTTAGTTAAGTTAACTGTTAGGTTTTACAGTGTACTGAAGTAAGTTTAAAACTAATCACAAAAAATCACTGCTATCAAGCATTTCTGTAATTGACCTTTTGACTCTGAAGTTACTGAGACATTGCTCCATATGACAACTACATGGCTTCTCCTATATAAATTATTGTCTGTAATGTTTCAGAAACTATTTTTCAGTAGTGTTTTCTTAAATCACACATGGTATAAGTCAAATTAATTGCACTCATCTAGTATATAATTGTGAATGTATGACACTCCACTCCGGTTTACATAAATCATACTCATTATTTCTCAGCCATATTTCTATCGATTGCATCTATAACTCAGCAGAGATGAACATAAATTAAAAGCCCTCTTATAGGCATGGTATTCGTAGGTGCTCTGACCTGACACCAGCCATACGTTTATCTAAAAAAAAAACAAGCCATATGGACACTTCCCTATCAGCATAGTAGAGCTTTTGGTCCACTCATCTTTGCAGAATTGTTGTAATTCAGCCGCATTAGAGGGTTTTCGAGCATGAACCGTCTTTTTAAGGACATGCCACAGCATCTCAATAGGATTACGGTCAGGACTTTTACTAGGCCACTCCAAAGTCTTCATTTTGATTTTCTTCAGCCATTCAGAGGTGGACTTGCTGGTGTGTTTTGGATCATTGTCCTGCTGCAGAACCCAAGTTCGCTTCAGGTCGAGGTCACGAACAGATCGCCGGACATTGTCCTTCAGGATTTTTTGGTCAATTGTCCCCACAAAGATAGGAATACCAGTATTTTTGTGACCTTGTGGGGACATTTTGATGTCCCCATGAGAAAACAAGCTTATAAATCAAACAGAATGATGTTTCTTGAAAAAGTGAAGTAGGAGAAGGTTTTCTGTGATGGTTGGGGTTAGGGAATGGGGTAGGTAAGGGGAATAGAATATACAGTTTGTATGGTATAAAATGCACTACGTCTATGGAATGTCCCCACAAAACATGGAAACCAAAATGTGTGTGAGTGTGTGTGTGTGTGTATATATTTACTAATATATATATATATATATATATATATATATATATATATATATATATATATATATATATTAGGGCTGTCAATACATTAAAATTTTTAATCGCAGTTAATCGCATGATTTCATGAGTTAACTCGCGATTAATCGCAAATTAATCGCACATTTTTATCTGTTCTAAATTTACCTAAATGTAACACTTTTCAAGATTTTAATGCTCTAATCAGCATGGATTTGGATAATATATATGCTATATGCAAATATATGTCTACAACAGCCTGTTTACATTTTCAACAGAACCATCAGCCATAGTTTTATAAATGTTTTTGCCTTTAGAAGACCTTGTTCTTTCTCCATTTCTGTTTGCTGCTGCATCATTTGTGACCTGTGCTGGCAAATTGAGTTGGGATGAGCAAATTTTCAAAAATGTGTCATTTATATTTTAACATTCTCTATTAAAAAACTTCAAAACAATTGGAACAATTGTTGGAATCTGACAAAGCATGACAGAACTATACCTGTTAATGCAGAGCAAAAACAATATCAATATACATATATGTTTTTCTTTTCTTGTTTAATTTTGACATTGAGACAGACCACTTTAAGACTGTAAGATAATGCAAGGGTTTAATATAATGACACAACAGATACTTTTCCTTAACAGTTAACCAAACATTCACTTCAGATATATCAGATTATAGGTCATACCTGCGTGAATTCTTGTCAAAACAGATATTTTTAAACCTGTAATTTTGTGTTGGATGTCTATATATATCGAGCCCAGTCTCCTGAAGATGCGTATAAATAGCACGAAGTGTCACGCACTCGCGTGTTTGTGTGCATGCGCTTCAGACGTCTGCGTCAGACATCGCTTTTGAGCCTTGTCACTCTTAATAACTCTTTCAACATCAATCAGATCCCGAACTTTATCTCTCTTAATAATTATTTTAACATCAAGAAAGTCCTGCGGTCTATTTTCTATAATTTCTGAATGCTTTTTAAAACGAAACTAAAAAGTGAAAGAAGACGCATCTTTGCTTTATATGGATTTGGGACGGTACACCTCACAGAAAACGTGCAGATAAAGAAAACTGCACGTGCAGAAAACGTGCATTTTAGATGTTTAATTACAATTTAGAGCATTGGATTCGCTAGACGAGAGCTTAATGTTCTTATCTTAATGTTCCGACTCATCTAGACAGCGCCAGTCACTTGCTGCGTCTCAATTCATCCAGCTGTGGTGGGTCAAACAAAAATTGCGTGTTGCGTTAATCGCGCGTTAATAAAATTAGTGCCGTTAAAATGAATTTGCGTTAACGCGTTATTAACGCGTTTATTTTGACAGCCCTAATATATATATATATATATATATATATATATATATATATATATATATATATATATATATATATATATATATATATATATATATATATTAGTAAATCAGTGCATTTCTTGACTATTAATAAAGAAAAATCACAGCTTTTTACCTTCCAGGAACTAACTGAAATCTTTATGAATCATGTGACAGACAAGCTTTTTGGATTTCCGTTGTCAGAACTCTCTTTCTGAATGGTTCTGGTCTCCCCTGTACTATTATTTCCTCGATATGAGATCCTACAGACCTTGACTGTTCACAGCCAATGTCTTTTCCTATTATGCAGCACAGTAAGAGTCACTTATGACCTACATTTAACCTCCTGAATTTTGACATGTGTCTTTTGTAAGCCTTTAATTGAGCTCTTGAAAGCATTCAGTTTAGTTGGTTCCACAGTGTTCTTTTGAAAAAAGAAAGTACGTAAATCAATTGGCAAAAATATATAAAACCATCAAAGTCTTGTATAATGACCACCATGCCAGGAGAATTAAGTTATTAATCCATAATTATTTTCTGATGTCAGTCAACCATATGTGAAAAGTGAAAAGACAGCTGCCACCTCAGCAGAAGTTTTCTGTACTCCTCCTTGTATGTAGATGTCTTTGAAGTTTTATTCATCTCTTTTACCTGTACTGTGGGATCAAAACTGCACACAATAAAAATGACAGGAATTAATGATTTTATTTTTGTTGTATTAAAGTTTAAAAAATTATTTAAAACACTTATTAAGAAAAGAGAAAATCAGATAGCAACGTAAAAAAAACATTACATAACATGCCAACAGTTACTTACACCTTTAATTTCGGGCTTTTTGTTTTGTTGTTTCTGCTCCAGCGTCCTGGGAAAGCCATCATAAAATTCATATAACTGATTAAAATAATGTCTAATTCTCAAACAATACAGTCAGTTTTGGAAAAATATCCTCAAACAGTTTCGCTCTCTTTACAATCATATTATAGGACTTTCTACTGTTCCAGTCGGTGATTTCGACTTATTGTTGAAATAAGTGATGCAAACCTGAAGCGTCTATGATATCCTAGCAGCACACGCCAATCACAAAAAGCTCCACCTCCCGGTAGGACGCGCCAGTACTACTCGAGTCGTGACATACTGGCCACGCCCACTTTACGCTGTACTTCCTGTTATGAAGAATGTGCCGGTGTTCTGACTGACTGAACTGGTAAGCTGAAATGTAATTAAACATTAAAAGTGACTTATTAAATGGTAAATGCTTAGTCTAAATTGTTGTCTAAATTGTGCCAAGGCTATTTTAAATGGTGAATGCGTTAATTCGTGGTTTTATTTTGCCAAAGCTATTTAAAAGTTAAGAGAACTATGCTGACTGACCCCAAACAAACTGTGATTTAGATCAATTGTATGGCTTCTTTGTTTATGAAGATTATAATAAATGTAAAAAACAGTCAGTCTGTCTAGTTTTATCGACTTACGACGTAAAATCTTTTTAACGTTGTCATCCAGTGTTTGTATGAATTGCAGTCTGCAGAAGAGAGAGAGAGAGATAACATGTGCTGATGCGTGCTGGTCATGATGATTGTGCAAATATTTCACATGCTTAAGTTTAACCAAAATAATCTCTGTTGAACCGGCTGAATGGCTTTAGTCTACAGCAAAATGGCTTATTTGTGTCTTCTAGTTTGTACGATTAAAAAAACGTGTTTTTAACTGCTTTGAATTATTTTGTTAAGAGACCACTTAAAAAAACTGAAAATTCACTTAACTTATTTTTGTTAACAAAATCACCTTTTTTAAGTTGTTCATCTTTCTCTATAGCTTCAACTATGTAGTCCTACTTGTTAACAACATTGTAGACTTACTATTGGATGTTAAATGTCCTTATTAATAAGTTGCTTTGGATAAAAGTATCTGCTAAATAAATAAATACATGTAAATGTAATGCAAATGAATGCACTATACAGTAAGTTGCTTTAAACAAAAGAAAATGTAACCAGATCTGTAAATGTACAGGTAGTATATTTTTAGGGCAAAGTCCACTTACTGGGCCAAGGGCAATAGAGATCACCCATGTTTGTCCCAGCTTTGTGAATTTTAAAGATAGCCCTACTATGCACATTTTAGCTTTACTAATATTGGCCATGTCAAACCACAGAACAAGTGATTGATGATACTGTATATGCAATGCTGTTATTATAAGTTCCAGTATCTTGCTGAAGAGACCAAAACCATCTGAAGACAAGAAAAAACATGTCAACCCAAGCAAACCGAGTGATGGCTTTGTCTGAATGGGATGACAGGTGGCAGGAGGGAAAAACTGGTTTTCACAAACCTCAAGTGCACGAGTAATTACAGATACACACACTTTTGGTCTTTCGAACCAGATATCAATATTACATTCAATAACCTCAATAAGGTTAAATGGTCCATACGTTTTTTATGAACATTATTTGATTTTATTTCACTTGGATTTTTTCTTACTTCTTGTTAGGTTGCTGAAAAACAACTTGGACAAAGTTGTAGGTGGACGAAAGGGTATTCGATTCTTCTTTCCGCTATGTGGTAAAGCTGTGGACATGAAATGGTACAGGATCTTAAATGTATTTTAATGAGAAATATTAAAACATTTCCATCATTAATCCTTCCTATTTTCAGGCTGGCAGACATGGGTCACACAGTGGTTGGAGTTGAATTTGCAGTAAAAGGAATTAAACAGTTTTTTGAAGAGCACAACCTTACATACAGTGAGGAGCTAGTTCCAGAAATTCCTGGAGCGAAGGTTTTCAAGAGTATCCAAATCGATGGATGGCCTCCATTTTGTACATTTTCTAACTGGTCTCAAACCTCTCATTAATGGAGCCAGATGGAATTACAGAACCCCAAAATCATAAAATGAGTTGCTAGAGTTGTATTGTAGCCTGATGTTTTCTGTGTAAGATAAAATTCATGCCCGCTCAACTAATGCATTTTACTTCTTCTCAGAGTACGGATGGAAAGATCTCCATCTATCAGTGTGATTTATACAAGTTCTCCAGGTGCGTGTTTTACCTTAAAATTTTAAATGATAAAATATATGCTACATGAAATCATTTGTCTCTCTCTTTCTCTGTCTCTCTGTGTGTCCCACCCCAGTGCAATTGCAGGAAGGTTTGGAGGGATATGGGATAGAGGAGCACTGGTGGCTATTAACCCATGTGACAGGCAAAAGTAAGTTGACCTTTTACACAAGGGATGGCCATTACTGCAAAATTATACCCCAAAAGGGTTATCAGGACCCTAACACATAGCTGCCTGTAAATTATCCTTCACAATTATTATATATATATATATATATATATATATATATATATATATATATATATATATATATATATATATATATATATATATATATATATATATATATATATATATATATATATATATATATATATACACACACATACTGTTAATATGTATATAAATGTATATCTTCTTTATTTGCAAGGTATGCTAGTCTCCTTATTTCCTTAATGGAGAGTGACTGCAAATATCTTCTGGATACGTTGGAATATAATCCTGAGTTGTATAAAGGTAACATAATAAGAGAATACTAAATCTTTATTAAGCATATGTGTTATGTACAGTATGTAGTATTTGATCATTTCTAATTGTCAAATTTGACATACAGGTCCACCATTTTTGGTAACAGAAGGGGATGTGAAAGATTTATTTGGTAAGTTTAGGTCTTTTGAAATGTACCTTTAGTATTTCAGTTACTAATAATTGTTATTCCCTAACTAACAAAACTAAGCCTGTTTAACACAGTGTTTTTGGAGGGGTTTTGGACACTTTTATTCTTAGCTGGTCAGGCTGGAAGACCAGCTTAATCACTAGCTAAAACCAGCTTATCAATAATATTTGTCTCTTATTGCAGATGTGGCCTGTGACATTGAATTGCTTCAGACTGTAGATGGCTTTGAGGAAAGACACAGATCATGGGGAATCGATTCATTGACTGAGAAACTGTACTTTCTCACTCCAAAGGCACAATGATCAAATCACAATGACCCCTCATATTGGCCCACTTTTATTAAGATTGTTAAATGAATAAATATCCTTTACAATATTTTTAAAGTGTTTTACTATTTTAATAAATTATGGTGATTGTTAAATGTAATCTTTGAGGCGTTTTTACCGGCAATACACATACTTTATAGTGAATGGTGAGAGTTTTTTGTTGACCACAAGAGGGCATTAGATGAAAAGGGAAGTCTGCGCAACATGCATGGCTAAATCCACGTTCCACAGAGTAGGATAGTAGTGAAGTAGTTTTACTTTCTGCTTAAGTACATTTTTCAAGTATCCATATTTTATCAGTGTTTTTCTTGGAACACATACATTCCAAAGCATGAAGCATATATTTAAGCACATTAAACATCTAGTATTTTCTTACCTGAGTAAAAGTAAGAAAGCATATAATTTACATGTAATTATATTGCATATAAAATTTTACTAGAGGTATTAAAAAAGGCTCAGTTTTGATTTTGTGGTGGGCCGCCATAAATTTGGGTGGGAAACAGTGTGTTCGACATGTTATACAGTATGACTTTTAAGGGTGGTTTCCCGGACAGGGATTAGCTTAAACCAGGACTAGGCCTTAGTTTAACTTGGAAATACAACTTTGGTTTTAACCAACATGCCTTACAAAAAACATTACTTGTGTACATTTTGAGGCAAAACAAAGGGCACTGAAACATTTAAGGAAGTTTTAACTTGTCCTGGCATAATAATGCAGACAAATTACATCAACTTGATATTGTTTGTAACTTCAACTTTAATATCTGTATTAGTTTGTTTAAAACATTAGTAATTCACTAAGCTTGATAATTTAGTTCAGGTTTTAGGTTCCCAGCATGCTTTGCACTTGATAGTGAGATTAAGGCCCTGACCCAAATGGCGCACTTCATGTAGACTTTTGGTCTCGTGGCCTTACATTGCCATGCTCGCTTAGTCTACGACTCCGTAGGACACCCATCTGTCATTTTTACGCTCCGAAGTGTGCTCATCAGCGCACCCTTGATGCGGTCTTCAGCGAAGCCCACACACTTTACCATCCCAGAAATCCTTGCGAAGGAGCAATCAGACCCATCAGACAATGGATTGGAGGAGTTGACACTGATGGGCAACTTCTATTTCCTGAGTGAGCCTCGAGTCTGTCCCAAAATACGACTCCGGTACACCCTTGTTGTGATCAAGGGTTCCTATAAGGTCTAAACTACATTATGATAATAATTTATTACATTCATATAGCGTTTTTTCTGCAGACCTCAAAGCGATTTACATATAAATGGGGGAATGTCCTCATCCCCCACCAATGTGCAGCATCCACCTGGATGATGCAACAGCAGCCATATTGCACCAGAACACCCACCACACACCAGCTTATTAGTGGAAAGGAGACCAAGTGATATATGCAATTAGTATATATGGGGATGATTAGTAGGCCAATTGGCAAGTTTGGCCAGGATGCCAGGGCACCCCCCTACTCTTTTTCAAATGACATCCTGGGATTTTTAATGACCACAGAGAGTCAGGACCTCAGTTTAACTTCTCATCCGAAAGACGGTGCTTTTTGACAGTATAGTGTCCCCATCACTATACTGGGGGGGTAGGACCCAGACAGACCACAAGATGAGCACCCCCGGCTGGTCTCACTAACACCTCTACCAACATGGATTTCCCAGGAGGTCTCCCATCCAAGTACTGACCAGACTCAATACTTAGCTTCAGTGGGCTCAGCTGTCTTGGGATACAGGGTGATATGGCTGCTGGATTATGTCATCAAAGTGTGGACTCTAAGGAAGTCCATAAGTCCGGAATGTTTCATTTGGGACAGGGCCTAAATGTAGAAATATGGGCTATGTCCGAAGCTGCCTACTTCCATACTATATTGTAGGCGAGACAAGTATGTCTGAATTCATAGTATTCCAAAAACAGTAGGCTACAAGTACCCGGATGACCTACTACTTCCGGCAAGATCCCAAAGTGATCATTCGATGAAACTTTACTATCCCGGGAGAGGAGTTATCCAATGAAGAAGAAGATGCGTTGTTTTATTAAAACATTCTGCATTCATGTTTAATAAATCCCTCCTAAAACGTGCTACAGTAGCTTAAACTTTTCAACATTGCGTCCGCGGCTCTTTTTGCCTTCAGCTAAGCCCTGCCCACCCGAAGACGTTGCAATGTTTACAAACTTTTAAGGGGTCTAATCAGCTGTCATTGAGCTCCACCCACAAAGTACATCATCTCTGTTCACAAACATGCAATATATACTATAGCCACGTCCACCTTATAGATCCTGTTATGAAGAATGCGCTGGGTGCTGACTGAATTGGTAAGGTAAGTGTAATAAAACATTTAAAAGTCACTTATTAAATGGTAAATGCGTTTGTTTGGTTGTCTCAATTGTGCCAAAGCTATTGTTAAAGGCGGAGTCCACGATGTTTGAAAAACGCGTTGGAAAAGGAGACGGGCCGACTACCAAAACACACTTATAGCCAATCAAATCAAATCAAATGCTGGTTTGCGTATGTGTGGGGCGGGTCTATCAACAGAAGGTCCAGATTCTATTGGGGTAGGGGCGTGTTTGTTTAGGTGATTTCAAATATCAACATTGGCTTTCAAACATCATGGACTCCGCCTTTAATGATGAATTTGTTAATTTGTGATTGTTTAAATTGTTGACTGTCGCCAAACTGTGATTTAAGATCAATTAAATGTCCTCTTTGTTTATAAAGATTTAAATAAATGAAGAACAGCCAGTTTGTCTATTTCGTACTTTTAGACAAAGTTTTATTTTTGACATATTACACTGTAAGAGCCCTAACTTTACAAAATTTAAACAGTTGATTTGTCACTTTATGGTAAAAGTAGTAATGCTAAGCTAATCATCCATTTCTGCAGTCACAATGTACTATTTGCTGAGAAATATAAATTAATGATCATTTACAGCTATGGATATGACACCCAGGCAGTTAAATGGTTAAGATCACTTCAACCTTCAAAAAAAGGCTGTGAGAAGAAATGTATAACTACAGAACAAGTGATTAATAAATCTGTATATGACATGTTCTGCTGTTCTCACCAGTTCCAGAATCTGGATGCTAAAGAGACCAAAATCATCTAAAGACAAGAGAAAACATGTCAGCCCAAGCAAACCGAGTGATGGCTTTGTCAGAATGGGAGGACAGGTGGCAGGAGGGAAAAACTGGGTTTTTTCACAAACCTTGCGTTCACCAGTAATTACAGATCCACACTTACAAGCAATAGAACAGTATATAATTGTGCATCTCAATAAGGTTAAATGGTCCATATAGACAGTCTCATAATACACACCTGCATTGCCACGTTTATGTGTCTGGGCGGAACTTAACTTCCGGTCTAAACTGGCTAAACTGAACTCTGAAACAAATACACTGTTAACCCAGATATTGTCTTTACTTAAACAATCAAGTGAACATCACTTAATATTTTCTGTTTGAAGCCAAAGCTTAAAAAGTTTAGTTGTTTTCACTTTTAAGCTTACAAAATCCATTAAACTAAAACGTTCAAGTAAAATGAACTTAAAATTATTAGTTCATGTTGTGAAGAATACCCATAATCCTTTGCGCCTGAATATTTTGATTATTTTCTGCTTTTTCACAGAATAAAAACTGATAAGTACTTTCAGTACTTAAATATTTGTTAATAAAATGTCATAAAGGTTTAAGCTCTTATATTATTGATGTTGTTTTGTTGTAAATCATAATTTTATGAAGTCACCGTTTTGGTGATCAGTGTTTCCGTACATGAACCCTGTTCATAACATTACATTGTATTTCTCTCCACAGTACTGACAATGTATGTCAAAAACACAGTTTTGTGTGTGTTTCTGTGAAAAATCACATGTGTTTAATGATTGACTTAAAGTTGGTCATTAATTTTGTGTTATAATACCATTTATAACATCAAAAGTAATATAAAGTGATAAAAACTAAAGTTATACGCAACGGGTTTTACTCACAAATTTCTAGTAATGTCAACTAATTCGGGTTAAGAGTGCAGGAATATTGGAAGAAATTAAAACATTAAGTCTATTCAACTTAAAATTGTTGTTAGAACAACTTATATGTTTAAGTAAACTTCCCTTAAAGTTTTTAAGTAATCATTACTTAATTTTTTTTAAGTAAACTCAACTTATCCGGGCTAATCGAAAATAACAAATGTTTTGTTTTTCTAAAAATGAGGGGAGACGGCGATCATAGATAACTGCTATGTGAAGGGAGGTTTGGCAGTCGATCTGTAGCTAAGATTGTATACACTGAGCTACATTACTGTATAGAATGTGTATAGTGTAGTTTTTGATACGCTTTAGATATAATTTGAACTAAGGTAATCTACTTCTTGTTGTTTTTATGCTTGTTATCAGAAATAAACTGAACTCTATAAGGACTCTGTTGCTGAAACCATCTAATCACACAATGTTATCAATGAAGTGTTATACAAACAGTTTATTTGATTTCACTTGCTTTTTTCCTGACTTATTGTTAGGTTGCTGGAAAACAACTTGGACAAAATTGTATGTGGACGAAAGGGTATTCGATTCTTCTTTCCACTATGTGGTAAAGCTGTGGACATGAAATGGTACAGGATCTAAAATTTATTTTAATGAAAAATATTTAAAAAATGTCCTTGTGTTCTCTAAACTTTCCATTATATTTTCAGGCTGGCAGACATGGGTCACACAGTGGTTGGAGTTGAATTTGCAGTAAAGGCAATAAAACAGTTTTTTGAAGAGCACGACCTAACATACAGTGAAGAGCTAGTATCCGAAATTCCTGGAGTGAAGGTTTTCAAGGTATCAGATGGTATTGTTTTGTCAAAGACATTAAATTACCATGGTAGTGGTGTACCTGATCACAAAGCTCTCATTTAAGCATCCAGATGGAATTACAGTACCCAAAAATCATAAAATGATTCGCTACAGTTGTATTGTTGGTATAGTATGACATGTCTTGGGTCTTATTTCTACTATGGGATTTACCCACTCACAATCAGAATTCTATCATTTACATTTTATGCATTTGGCAGATCAGATGCTTTTATCCAAAGTAATTTACAGTTACTGTACATTTGTGCTCTCTCTGACCTTGAACCCATGACCTTTTGAGTTGTTAATGCAGCCTGATGTTTACTGTGTGAGATAAAATTCATGCCCGCTCAACTAATGCATTTTACTTCTTCTCAGAGTACGGATGGAAAGATCTCCATCTATCAGTGTGATTTATACAAGTTCTCCAGGTGCGTGTTTTACCTTATCATTTTAGATGATAAAATATGCTACTACATGAAATCATTTATCTCTCTCTCTCTCTGTCTCTGCGTGTGTCCTCTGCCCCGGTCTTTGTTCACATGCAGTGCAATTGCAGGAAGGTTTGGAGAGATATGGGATAGAGGAGCACTGGTGGCTATTAACCCATGTGACAGGCAAAAGTATGTTGACCTTTTACACAAGGGATGGCCATTATTTGCAAATGTAAACCCCAAAAGGGTGATCAGGACCCTGTCACGTAGCTGCCTGTACATTATCTCTCACAAATTATATTATATTATATACACCCACACTTTTAATCTATATTTAAATTCATATCTTCTTCATTTGCAAGGTATGCCAGTCTCCTTATTTCCTTAATGGAGAGTGACTGCAAATATCTTTTGGATACGTTGGAATATAATCCTGAGTTATATAAAGGTAACATTAGAAGAGAATGCTAAATAGAATAGAGTCTCTTTTCTTTATATGTGTTATTTATATGGAGTATTTGATCATTTCTAATTGTCAAATTTGACATAACAGGTCCACCATTTTTGGTAACAGAAGGGGATGTGAAATATTTATTTGGTAAGTTTAGGTCTTTTGAAACTTACCTATAGTATTTCAGTTAGTTTAGTTTAGTTTTGGTCACTTTTTATATGGCCTTAGCTGGTCAGGCTGGAAGACCAGCTTAATCACCAGCTAAAACCAGCTTGTTTTGTCTCTTATTGCAGATGTGGCCTGTGACATTGAATTGCTTCAGACTGTAGATGGCTTTGAGGAAAGACACAGATCATGGGGAATCGATTCACTGACTGAGAAACTGTACTTTCTCACTCCAAAGAAACAATGACAATGACAGTCTTAAATTCCTGAATAATAGACCCATTTTAATCCACTTTTATTAAGTTTGTACGATGGGAATACAATGTTATCTACAATATTTTTTTTAAAATGTTTCACTATTTTAATAATTTTTGGTGACTAAAAAAACTTCGAGGCGTTTTTACCTACAGTACACATACTGTATAGTGAATGATGAGTGCTTTCTGTTTGACCACAAGAGGGCAGTAGATTAAAAGGGAAGTCTTGCGCAACATTCAGTATGTCAACAACAAAGATAAACACCCCTTTCCATGTTTTAAACTGACGAAACTGTAAGTGTAAAGAAATTAAACGAGTTATATAGCCTACGTTTTAGCTCATATTTTCTTTTTATATTTCTTGAACACTGAATGTTCAGGTCATATTTAAGTTCACGTCTCTTCCATATTAGCTACATTTTTGGTTTTAAATGCAAACAAATATGCACATGATAACTTTATTAACAAGTGTTTAATCAAGACAACGTGTAACGTTTTAACGTTATTTTTTTATTTTAATAACTTTCTTAACTCGAGCAGATAGTTTATAGCTTGTTGTCAAAAAAACAAAACAAAAAACATGACGCTGTGCCCTATGGCCTCCTCCGCTGACGCGCACCGCTGGCCAGATGTGCGTCTGTTTACTTTAAATTTAGCTCGTGCGAAGGCACCTCGAGTCCCTTAGCCAATCACAAACGCTGGGGGCGTGGTCGACTGTAATATTGAGGATGCGAGGTAACGAACAATGTAAACCCATATGCGGATGGATATCGTGGATTGGAATTAATTGTAGATTTTATAAAATTGTCTAAATGTAAAGAAAAGGGGATTTATCATTGGACGTTGGCGGCATCGCGTTGAGACAGATCCGGGTGCGATTGAACGGAATTTGAGGTAACGTTAGTGCACCGTTGAAGTTCAGCTAGAGGTACTGTCAGACAAAACAACGGTGTTGCGTTGTGCATCCGCATCGCTTTAATACTTTATTCATTCGTGACTCGTCCAGATTTTATAATTCAAGGCCACGGAGACCTTCGATTTTAAATGTGCTGCCCACCCCAATGGCACAGGCTGCGACCATTGTTTCCTTGTCATATTTCATACACAACAACACAGCGTCTTTCGTCCATGCACCGACAGCTCACTAAAATATTTACGTGGCTGCTGGCGTGTTGGTTTGCTTTGTGTATAGACGGCAGCCTGTCTCCTCATTCTTTCTAACGACACCACGCGCAATTAAGGTAAGAAGCCACGTTATTACCGCGAGACCCATAACTGAACTTAGACTCATACTAATTATATAAATACCCAGAATGGAATATTAATAACATATTTAAAGAAATTCTGCCTCTTATCTGAGTGGAAAGAGCGAGAGGGACGCAGAAAGAGGTGTGAGATTACGAGCGAACGCGCGCTCGCTGCGTCTGCTCGTGCGATCCGCTCTGTAACTCAATCAGGTTGTAGAGCTGTGAAGGGAGAGGACGCGCTTTTCAGGGGAGAGAAGGAGAGAGAGAAGTGTCCACAGAGAGCTTCAGGGGTGGACCGTATGGCGCGGGTGTTATTGCATCACGTAACATTGTGCTAGTGAAAACATAAGCAGGGACATTTGACGGAGAGAGAGAGGAGAGGAGGAAGCGTTCAGTCAGTGTCGGCAGATGATGAGGAAGGATGCGGCCATACTGAAGGACCAGCGTTATAACAGGTAACGCACTTATCTCACCTTTACACTGAATAATAATAACAAAGCAAGCGAGAGTAGTTGTAGCTAGTAGGCTATAGATATCCTACAACTGAATTTAACATACATTTACAAGTGGTTAATGTTAAGTGGAACAACACATACTTTCCCATTATTTAGTTGTATGTATTACCATTACTGTACATATATGCTCAAACATTTGAGTAATCTATATTAAGCAATGCTTATTTAAAATGTATAATTTTCTACCTGTATAAATGAATGACTGGCAGCAGCCCATTAAGTATGCATGCTGACAGCAGTTATTACAAGTAAGACCTGATTAATAGTATTTTTTATGTATTGTAATTATTTATATACACTCACAAATCTCAAACAATATTACAACATTCCTATTTAAAATGTTATATTACTCACTACCTGTATAAATGGAGCCCTATAAAGTATGCATGCTGAGAGCAGTGATTACAAATTAGAGATGTCTGACATACCACAGGTGTATCAGGACCACCACCACCACGCCATTTCAAATGCATGTGTTTTTAATTAGATCCCAAGACACCTATAGTGGTTAAAACAGTAACTTGATTGTGCGTGATAAGTTATGTGCAGTCTTACTGTTTAAAATTCGCATTTTTTTGCCGTGCAAAACCATGCAGACTCCAAACTGTTTGGGGGGAAATGTACCACCCGGCTTGGTATGTGAATAGATTTCTTCATCATTTGATTTTTGTGCTATTATGAGAGCACCATGTGAAATGAATAAAGCGTCCACCCCTGCGGTGGAGTTGAAAGAAGAGGGGAATCGGTAGGGGATGGAAAAATGGCTGGAATCTTGACCCTTCTTACAGGCTCTTATAACTCACTCCATAGCATCATATAACGTATATGACTTTATTTAGACCAGAGAAAGGTAACGGAGAGAGGAGGAGCATGGGAATGAATACCCAGGCATTGTGACACAGTAAGCTCATGATATTTAGATTTAGGTTTTCAGCTCTTAAATATATGCCCTGTATTCATACATTTATGACTGCTAGAGCTGATAACCTCCAATCGTCTCAACCCATCCTGTTTGTTAGCATAATTAGCCTTTGTGGCATGTGTGCAGAGAACATATTGTGTAGACTAATCATGCCTGCTGGTAATTATTGTTGTCCAGTAATTAAAACATGAAAGTAGTGGGAGGTTGTTGAACAAGATGTAACCGTCTTCTCAACCATATTGCACCAGAAATTACATGTCAGTCTGTGAGCGCAAACAACTTTTTTGCCCTAGTTTCTTTTTTAATCTGCATTTGCTGATTTGAGATGACTCCAAAACTCCATGTCCTGTATGTTCTTAAGACGATTTGATTTAGATTTTTCACAAACATCTTCCACGCTGAAATTACATTCGCATTAGTCATTTTGGTCTGTGTTTTCTCAAAAGCTCATCTGACTGCAGGCCAGACTGACGTCCCAGCAGGCTTGACCACAAGCTCAGCATGGGTCAGTCTCAGCACCACAAACATGCAGCAGAACTAGGCTGGGCAGTTGGCTCCAACCTTGCTGTCGCTTTCACTTGACCTGTAATGACAGAGTTTCGCGTTTAATTTTAACTCCGTCTCACCCACCTCACCACACCATTTGTATTTCTCTAGCATCAGTTGCCAGTAGCATTTTTCTTACACGTACAGCTTAGGGCAGTTGTTGCTAAATTAAGGAGGAAATCACAGAGACGCACTGTATCTTTTGGAGAGCTTCTGCGAGAACGAACATTTTCTTAGTTGGGGCAATTCTGGTGCATTCTGGGTATAAAATGTATATCTAAAACAAACAATCAAATGTGACCCTACCTGTGACAACCTAGCTAAAGCCTTTTTGTTAATTACTGTTTTTATGCATAAAATCATCCTACATATTGTAAAGAACATTCAGTGAAAATATAACCTTGCTACAGTATCTTTAATATTGATTGAGAAAGTCTATGTCAGGGGTGTCAAACATACGGCCCGCGGGCCGCATACGGCCCACAAAGGTGTCCAATCTGGCCCGCATGATGATTTATTAAATATAAAAATACATATTTTAAAAACCCTTTCAGGCGGGTGTCTAGTTCGTTTTTAATATAAGAGACTTGCGGAAAGCAGCAAAACGCGGAACATAGACTTAACACGGTGCCCAAAAATCTTGCTGTTGTATTGTTACTGCTCCGCTAAAGATCCACTTATTCCGCTGGTCCACTTCGTGTTTTCCCGACCGCTCCGCAGCATCTCTGTGTCCACTCTCTGCCTGGAGAGCGAAGGCGACAGTTTCCGAAGTTCGTTCCATTAACAGGTAGATTAATTACATTAAATCAGTTGTTAAACAACAGAATTAGTAATTTGGAAGTTTGTTTATGTATTTCTTCCGGTAATGATTTGCTGTCTGTGTTTTAAAAGTGCTAACAAGTGCTAGCAAGCAAACAACAACAACAAAATAGCCACATTCTTATTAACGTTACAATACATGTCTAATCGATTTAATGTTCCCTATCAGATCTAAGTTAATATAAACAATAAATTAATATAAATTTGCTGTTGTTGGCACACTTTGTAGACAAAAAATACAAAAAACACCAATGCCTTCACAAAATAACGACAGAGAACGGAAAGAGAGGCTGCTAAAGGCAGTTCAACATTGCAAACATGGATTCAAAGCTCCATCAAGCCAGCAGGTAAATCATATTGAATATTTAGCAGATTGTCACACTTTAATTCTTGTTATTATATTTCCCATTATAATCACATGCTAGTAATATAACACATCATAATATTTTATTAAAACCATAATAATAGTACCAACCCCCTTAGTGCCCTTTTTGGTTTGGGCCACTGCCCCATCTAGCATTTTCATTTTCTAAATGACTGTTCTCATTACAAATATATTCCAAAGAAAATTTAATGATTTATAAATAATTTTGGCATTAAGGAATAATGCAAAAGAAGTTAAATTAAGGCTTTTCAACCTAAGGCCAGTGGATTTTGTACAGATGTAAATTTGTGTGTATAATATGTCAGTATAAGTGTGACCTTATGAAATGTAGTTTTCACAGAGCTGTGTGTTTCTCTGGTTTTCTTGCTGAACAAACAAATTAATTGGTTTGTTTAGTTAATATTAACACAATTATCAGCACACTAAAGTTAAAAAAAAAAATCCGGCCCTCACATCATGGCGTTATTTACCATCCGGCCCTCAGCCTAAAATGAGTTTGACACCCCTGGTCTATGTCAAAGATTGAAATTAAGCAAAAATTAAATGGATTTTACAGACAGGGGCGCAAAATAGTCACACTGGTCAGATGCGGGTGTACTCGAATTGCAGTTGAGACAGGTTAGAAAGTTGCGGGCTTCTAATACAAAATAATTACATCAAATCTTACAAGGGAGATCTTTAAACCGGAACGTTTATTAGCCAAACATGTGTTGCTTCCAAGGGGGTTGGCCTTACAGTAAATCACACAGTGCTCTGGTTACTAAGAAATAGCTAAGTAGTAGTGATATTGAAAGTAATGTCATTTTTTTCCAGTGTTAAAAATACTTTTTTCAATCCCAGATTACTGTGCTGTGGCAACTACAAGCAATCCATTTATATAGCTTGTTATAAACAATGCCCATAAAAAAGAAAAATCACAAATTAGGCCTGCACAATATTTAAGGGGAAATTACATATATTTTATTTATTTATTCATTTTATTGCAATTTAGGAATTAACTTGCATTTCTTGAATTCGCAGATTTTTTTCTTTGCATTTGTATTTCTTGAAATCGGAGAGATTTCTCTCCATCCTCATATCCACCTGTTTTTTGCCGTAAATGTGGGCGCCGCCATCTTTGAGCTTTCTTGTTTATGACTTCCGGTGAGCCACTAAAGCTAATGGTAGTCTATTGCGAATGACACAAGTGTGCCGTTTTGACTGGCTGTTTAATGTTTATTATGAAATTCAGGAAGACCGACATAATTTGTGCAGTTAGGGGTTGCCATAATAGCTGATACAAATGCAGTAAATCTCTACAAAACATTTGTTTTAACCATAATCCATGCACAAAAACTGAATGTGTATGTGGCGCACGTGCACTCATGATCTGTATTTACAACTCCATCTAGTAAAACCTTTTATAGAAACTACCAGTAAACAATAAATACAATAATTCGATTACAGTACAGAATATATACGACATAATCTGCTAACTTAATGTTTAAAATAGTTCTTAATGTGTTTGCGCATACTTTTGTTATGTTTTAAATAAAAAAGCAAATACTTTAAAAAGTAAGCAAATAATTTCATAAGCTCATATCTCCACCTAATGCATACAAAGCGATGTAATAATATTTT
This sequence comes from Misgurnus anguillicaudatus, assembly GCF_027580225.2. Lineage (NCBI taxonomy): Eukaryota > Metazoa > Chordata > Actinopteri > Cypriniformes > Cobitidae > Misgurnus > Misgurnus anguillicaudatus. The sequence continues at coordinate 24,782,666 of NC_073356.2, forward strand.
CATAAAATGAAAACAATACTCAATACATGTAGTAGTTGAATATGTTTATTATGGTTTGTTAAAATAACGTACAATGTGTTGAATGATGCTGCTGACTGTGTCGAACTGCTTGAAGCTCGACGTGTCGCCATAAACAAGTCCATTAAAAATTGGCGTTTAAAAAAACCTCACACCAGAGGGACAGTTGTGACATTTTAAACCAGCCCCTAAAAAGTAGAAAAACGAAGTCTTGGTAAACTCCATGTACAAACACTCGACTGACTTTCCCATTGTAACGATACTGGTATGTCTCTGTGCTTTTATATTTGCGCATTGAAGACCCGTCACATCCGATCAACAACACGAAATGATTGAATATATCTTCATATATCAAGCCACTTCCTAATTTCATCCTCACACTAGTTCATACATGACAGGTGTAGTAAATATTAACTGTTTAAATCAGGTTTTATGTGTGCTCCCACTACACTGTTTTCTACCGGCTGGCTATTGAACCAGAAGTCTCGCGCAGGAAGGGAAATCCGTCACATTACTTACTTCCGCGTTCGAGAAAAAGGTGGATAGTGTAACACTGACAAAGGCATCCAAAATAGTCTTACTAAAAAAATGCTTGGTTTGTTCTGCAATGTTGATGCTGAAAAACTATATATTTTGCAGCCTTATCACAAATTAAATCTCTTTTATATTTCAATTGTTAGTCCAAAACTAAACAAAAAAATCAACCGACCCGAGTTCAATTACCGGCTCGAGGTCCTTTGTCGGTCCCATACCCCTCTCTCTCTCTCTCTACAGTGTACTTTTCTGTCCTATCCTAAACTACTGTCTGTCAATACAGGCAAAAATGAATAAAAAAAACCCAACTTGGATTAGATATTTCAATAGAAACATAAACATTTCTCACCAAATCATTCCAAACCAAAATGATCTAAGCTGTGCTATGCATGTTGGTTTCATATCTATGCTCTTCCTATATTTAATTCAATTGCCTTAATAAACCATTTTTATTATTTTAAGAAATGTGACAAGGGACATTAAAGAAATGACACGCTTCACTTTGAAAAAGGAAGAAAAATACACTTCAGAAGGATAAATTGTTCACTAAGCAGGCTTTTTAGCGCAGATCTGATTCATTCGTCAGAAAGGGAGACGGGCCAGGAGAGATAAGCTCTATGTCCAGCTGTCACACACTCATCATGTGAAAAAACTACTCGGGTTGAAGCGATCTGGGCAACAGGCACGACACAGGAAACTAACTCGGCATGCTTTCAACTGCTGCCTCTTAGCCACGTCCACCTGCTCGCTGTCCTTCTTCATATCCGTGATGCTTAGCCAACGTATAGCTTTTGACCTTACAAAGTGGAAAACACTTGTTCTGAAAAAGCTAATGAAGTGTCTGGAAGACGTATCGCTCCACGTTTCGAAGGCTGTGTTCACTTATTCAGCTGTTTCCTGTCATGGTGATTGAGCAAAACGCCATCACATCCCGATCTCATTACACTGCCTCCAGCTTGTTTCTAGACCTACCTCATTGTGATATATTGTGCAGAATAAGTGAGAAAGACTTACAGTGTAAGTGAAATGAAAGTAAGAGTATGGCTGAATGGGAAAAATAAAGGGTTGTAGAAAGCAAATGAGTAAGAGAAACGTCTCTCTGGGCCCGAAACAACCGGTCACACCCTCTGTGTGATTCCTGCCTTTTGTCAGCTGGGTTTTACGTTCGAGAATATTTGGAATGATGTTATGTAATAAGAATTTAAAGAAAGGAAAAATAATACAGTTGGATTACTGTTATATACCCTCACTGTTACGTATCATGTTCCTGGAGCTCGGAGAGTATTGCGTTAGCACTGTAAAAATGATATCAAATCAACATTTATTTAGTTACTTTATCTTAACAAATTAAGTTATGTCAACTTATCACAGGTCAAAACTTAAAATAGTAGGCTGAATTGACTTACATATCTAAGTTGTTATAACATTTTTACAGTGGATATATATATATATATATATATATATTTTACAGTTCAAACCTAGGGAACACACATACTTGTATACCATGTAATGCATTGTAAGTCACTTTGGATAAAGGCATTTGCCAAAAATATTTAAATGAACATTCATTGGTATATGGATTTGAGTTGATAATAAGCATTGGAAACACAACTAACACTTCCATCTTTGGCTATACGATCTCCCTGTTTTGCTGGTGGGTTATCCACATCCAAAAATCCACTGAATTTGCATTGTCCTATATTCAGGTGTGTTTGGTGTTCACAACTGGGAACAGTGCGAGTTAACCCTTGCGACAATAAATATCAGCATTTGCTAAGAAAATTGAGATTAACATTAACATTGAGGCAAAAAAAGACCAACGAAAGGAAAGCTGAGAAATCAATGTACTAACTAAGGTACTCGTGAATTAATAATGAGCAGCTTGTAATGGAATCCTCTGCATCTGTTTCCTGACAAATATGTGCTTGGCCTGCAGTGTTTAGATGGGAAAAACTTTACCATGCAAAACAACATAAGCACAAAGGTCTTACCATACATCACTAACATAAATATCTCACCGTCATACATGCATTCACACAAATGAGCATATTTCTATCTTATTATATGCCAATAACAATAGATGGCAATAGTTTTGCCCCTTGTACACTCACCTAAAGAATTATAAGGGAACACCATACTAATACTGTGTTTGACCCCCTTTCGCCTTCAGAACTGCTTTAATTCTACGTGGCATTGATTCAACAAGGTGCTAAAAGCATTCTTTAGAAATGTTGGCCCATATTGATAGGATAGCATCTTGCAGTTGATGGAGATTTTTGGGATGCATATCCAGGGCACGAAGCTCCCGTTTCTCCACATCCCAAAGGTCGGGTTGAGATCTGGTGACTGTGGGGGCCATTTTAGTACAGTGAACTCATTGTCATGTTCAAGAAACCAATTTGAAATGATTTGAGCTTTGTGACATGGTGTATTATCCTGCTGGAATAGCCATCTGAGGATGGGTCATAAAGGGATGGACATGGTCAGAAACAATGCTGAGGTAGGCCGTGGCATTTAAACGATGCCCAATTGGCACTAAGGGGCATAAAGTGTGCCAAGAAAACATCCCCCACACCATTACACCCCCAGCCTGCACAGTGGTAACAAGGCCTGATGGATCCATGTTCTCATTCTGTTTACGCCAAATTCTGACTCTACCATCTGAATGTCTCAACAGAAATCGAGACTCATCAGACCAGGCAACATTTTTCCAACCTTCAACTGTCAATTTTGGTGAGCTCGTGCAAATTGTAGCCTCTTTTTCCTATTAGTAGTTGAGATGAGTGGTACCCAGTGGGGTCTTCTGCTGTTGTAGCCCATCCTTCTCAAGGGTGTGCGTGTTGTGGCTTCACAAATGCTTTGCTGCATACCTCGGTTGTAAATTGTTGGTAATTCAGTCAAAGTTGCTCTTCTATCAGCTTGAATCAGTCGGCCCATTCTCCTCTGACCTCTAGCATCAACAAGGCATTTTCGCCCACAGGACTGCCACATACTGGATGTTTTTTTCCTTTTCACACCATTCTTTGTAAATCCTAGAAATGGTTGTGTGTGAAAATCACAGTAACTGAGCAGATTGTGAAATACTCAGACCGGAACGTCTTTCACCAACAACCATGCCACGCTCAAAATTGCTTAAATCACCTTTCTTTCCCATTCTGACATTCAGTTTGGAGTTCAGGAGATTGTCTTGACCAGGACCACACCCCTAAATGCATTGAAGCAACTGCCGTGTGAGTGGTTAATTAGGTCATTACATTCATGAGAAATTGAACAGGTGTTCCTAATAATCCTTTAGGTGAGTATATATATTGCAAGGGTTAAGATAACTCGCACTGTGCCCAGCTGTGAATACTACTATTTTAAGTTTTGACATGACTTATCAAAACAAAACTTAATTTTATATATATATATATATATATATATATATATGCACACTTTTTATTAACACAGTGCACACAAGCATACATATCTCAGTCATATAAAAGCAAGTATAATGAAGTCATTAACATTCATGTAACATTTAAAGGCGGGGTTCACAATCTCTGAAAGCCAATGTTGACATTTGAAATCACCTAAACAAACATGCTCCTACCCCAATGGAATCTGGACCTTTTTTTTATAAACCCACCCCACACACATACACAACCCGGGCAATGATGTCGTAATAACTGAAAGCAATATGCATTACTACGGTAGTCCAGGTCGAACAGGTTTTGATAGTACTGCATGTTTTGGCATGTCAATGGTTATTCTTCGTTTCACACGGAAGGCGACATTAAACGCCTGGCACAAGAGTAAGAGGCGGTGGTCGGAATTTTGCCACAGACACATGGCTGCAAGAGACAAAGATCGCATACACATGCTGCAGGCTCAAAGACTTGCATAGCACAAGTAAGTGTCCTAGCTTGACTCAATTTGTTCAACCGTATTTGCTTAAACCCCTTAGAGGTTTGATAGAACTGAGCGCTATATCCTCCGTGTTATTAGTAGACATGCCCCTTATTGCTGATTGGCTACAAGTGTGTTTTGGTGCTGGGCCCGACTCCGAGTCGCTTTCTATGAAACGCTTTCCAAAGCGTTTTTCAAAAATCGTGCACCCCACTTTTAATTTGTGGACGTTTAGTTTGTATACGGGCTGGAGGTGGATAAGAGTAAACCTATAGAGGAATAGAGCAAAAAGGCAGAGGAGAGGAGAGAAAAAAAGAGAAATATGGCAGGTGAGACCTGAAAGCTGTCTTTATACATTGCTTGGCTGTATAAACACTGACCTTCTATCATGCACCGCACACACAGGTACACATTTTGATGAAAATTGACGTACACCTCCCTTTCAAAACTGTCGCAGAACACAAAAACAAGCAACCTCAGTTTCCCAAAAGATTTACTGCCGTTAGATTTTAAAAGACGGTTATGTTTTCCCGCTCGCTCTTGATTTAAGTTTCTTAAAGCCTCTTTATTTTTTTCAAGTCCTTCATCTTCACTTCATCTGCTGAAGCTGAGCTAGAGCCCGCTGAGAGAGATGCTATCTCCTTCCTCATGTTTAGCATGTTGACAGCAAACACTGCACTAGTGTGTGTGTGTGTGTGTATGTGAAAACAGCTAAAGATTAAGACCAATAGATCACTGTTTTTGACCAATTTTGTAGCCCTTCAAACAATCTCCTATGTACCTCTCTGTCTGGACTTACACACACAGAGTACAGTCACACAAGTATTAATAAAGCATATACTAGTACAGTTTAACATCTCTTGTGCCGTAAAAAATACTGTAAGGATTTACTAAGGACACGCAGTGAAAAATTTGCACTGAACAGGGGTGGGGATGTTTTTGCGACTGACCTTATTACATTTGAAAGAGATTCCCTTTCCAGACACAAATTTTTTTTGGGGGGGTGTATATAAATGAATCACGCAATGTGATTTGCTAAGGTTTGGCTCTTGTCAGTTTTCTGGTATTTGTGCCATTATTTAATGCCTTAAAAAGCATGTCTTAAACCCTTAAAGGAACACGCCCACATTTTGGGAATTTAGCTTATTCACCGTATCCCCCAGAGTTAGATAAGTCCATACATACCTCTCTCATCTCCGTGCGTGCTGTAACTCTGTCTGACGCAGCCCCCGCTAGCTTAGCTTAGCACAAAGACTGGAAATGCATGGCTCCAGCTAGTATACTGCTCCCAATAAGTGACAAAATAACGCGATCATTTTCCTATTTATGTGTTGTGATTTGTATAGTCAAACCGTGTACAAATAACAAGGTGATATGAGACACAGCGATCTTTTAACAGTATACATACTGAGAACTATATTCTCTGAAGACGAAGCACTGCCGCATGGGCGGAGTGATTTGCACAACTCTGACCGAACTCCCTGCTCCTCACCAGGGGCTTCTCGTGTGCTGCGAGCAGATCACTCCGCCCATGCGGCAGTGCTTCGTCTTCAGAGAATATAGTTCTCAGTATGTATACTGTTAAAAGATCGCTGTGTCTCATATCACCTTGTTATTTGTACACGGTTTGACTATACAAATCACAACACAAAAATAGGAAAATGATCGCGTTGTTTTGTCGCTTGTTGGGAGCAGTGTACTGGCTGGGGCCATGCATTTGCGGTCTTTGTGCTAAGCTAAGCTAGCGGGGGCTGCGTCAGACAGAGTTACAGCACGCACGGAGATGAGAGAGGTATGTATGGACTTATCTAACTCTGGGGGATACGGTGAATAAGCTAAATTCCCAAAATGTGGGCGTGTTCCTTTAAACTGTCTGAAATTCAGTTCACTCCCACTGGCGCTTCTTTGAAATTTCGTTCTCATTTTTAGTAAATCTGGCTCATAGTGTATTAATATTGAAACTGTGCAGCACATTTTACTTTGTGCAAAAGGGGCACCCTTACATCAAACAGGTTATTCCACAAAATGACTAAATTAAAATGTTATTTGAGTCTTCAATAAAGTTTGCATACCCCCCCCTACATTTCAGTTTGGCAACCACTGCACCCATTTCAAATTAAGAATGGTCTTATATTCGTGTTTAGTGGATTTGGTTGTAAAGTATGTTTTTACACTACCATCTAAGGTTTGTTTAACTACCTGTGCACAGCACCTTAAAGGAAAACACCACCGTTTTTCAATATTTTAATTAGTGCTGCACAATTAATCGCATCGCAATCGCGATGTCAGCCTGTGCGATTATAAGACCGCAAAAAGTTGCAATTATATTAAATAAATAAATGTGTGGACTTTTTAATACAAACTCTGATAACAGTTTGAGGATTTTCCTTGCTGTTTAAAAAAAGAAAAAAAATCGAACAAAAAAGGCAGTGCACGTGTGGCATGCACGTGTGTGGTGTGCGTCGTCACTTATACCAGAGCGAAGATGGATGCAGAGGAGGTTGACAGTGATCTGGTAGCTAAAAAAAAATCTATGTCTGTTGTATGGCGGTATTTTGGATTACTGACACTGAGCAGTTGTTACATCACGTGGCAATACGAAAACATTTCTAGTTTTAAAAAAACACATTTTAGCTAAACTGTGTGTGGATTTTCCTTAAAACCCATCAAGTTGACTCATGATACCATTTAGTATAATCGCACATCGCAATATTAGCACCAATAACCGCAATGGGAAAAATTACCCAAATCGTGCAGCCCTAATTTTAATATGTTCTTCCCTCAACAAATTAATACATACCTTTCTTTTCTTAATGCGTGCACTTCATCTTTGTACAGCGCGTTGTGAATGTGTTAGCATTTAGCTTAGCCCCATTTATTCCTTAGGATCCAAACGGGGTTGAATTTAGAAGCCACCAAACACTTCCATGTTTCCCCTATTTAAAGACTGCTACATGAGTAGTTACACGAGTATGTATGGTGGCATAAAATAAAATGTGATTTTTTTTAACGGATAAAAAATGAGAACTATATTGTATGGTGAAAAAGCACTTAGTTTGCAGCACTTCAACCTAGGGTGCAGTAACATCATCAATTTCCCCTCTCGCTCAAACTTCCGAAGTCAGGAGTGATGATGCAAACTAAGTGCTCTTCCACTATACAATATAGTTATATTAATAATATATAATATATTTTTTATTCGCTTAGAAAATTGTCACGTTTTTTGCCACGTTTATTTTGTGCCATCATACTACTCATGTAAGAGTCTTTAAATGGGGAAACATGGAAGTGTTTGGTGTCTTCTAAATTCATCTCTGTTTGGATCCTAAGGAATGAATGGGGCTAGGTTAAATTCTAACACATTCACAACGCGCTGTACAAAGATTAAGTGCACGCATTGAAAGAAGATAGGTATGTATTAATTTGTTTAAGTTGAGGTAAGAACATAGTAAAATGTTAAAAAGCGGTGGTGTTTTCCTTTAACATACACAATGACTAAGCTGTTCATTTCAAAGTGTGGTGTCTATAATTTTAACCACAAAGCTCTGTCTTTTTACCTTGACTTTTTTACATTTCGCCATGTTTAAAAATTCATGAAAGTCATTGCATTAAATAACAGAATATCAAGGAAAGTGGCACCTTTTTAAAAGAAAGATAGCACAGTCTTTTCCTGCAAAACGAAATAGAAATGTTTTTTGTGTTTCAATGATGAAAATTATAGCTGTACTGTTAATAAGTAAGACAAAAGCATTTGGATAAATTCTGGTTATCAGACACCATTTCAATATACTTAATACCTGTCATCCATGTGCTATGACACAGCTTTAGTGGATGCATATATTTCTTCAGCTGTGTTAAGTACGTTTTAGAAAGAGATCTAGCATAAATATTTAGCAGATAATACTTAGTTTGACATTTTGTTATGTAATGCAGTGACATGTCTGCTTAATTGTCCAAGTATTTTTTGTGGCCTCTGTATATATTTAAGTTTTTAATATGATATAATTATAAGTTAATTTTTTAACCACATCAGTGCACTGCATTAAAAAAGAAACTGCCACCCATGATGCATCCTTGCTTCATCACACGAATTTTTTCATGTTTTTGTATGAGGCGGATGTTGTTTGAGGACAGAATGAGTGTGTGTGTCCAAGTGCTGAAAGAAATGAACAGAAGGCTGTGTAGTGAAGTGTGTTGTTGTTTCTTGTAGGGGCGCGCAGAGGGATTCACTGAGCCATGAGGAGAGAGGCGCTACGAAGAGAGGGGAAATTTCACCGCATCACTTCCAGTGCACGACAGCGAAGAGTAAATACATTTATGTCGCATGAGCCTATCATGCTGTAAGCAGAGAACGGATAAGCAAGAGTGATTCGTCTTTGTCTTTTTCGCTAATGGACAAGTGGACACTGGGGCTATGCTGGAGCTTCGGCCCCTGCTGTCCACCCCATCTCCTCCCTGCTGAGGCTCCCGGCCGGGCCCCGGAGCACAGAGGGTGAGAGAGACAGCCTCATGCAGGCACGCAAGAAGTACGTGCTTCTGAGCCTATGCACGTGCTGCTGGCTGCTGCTTTATTATTGGGGTGGCTTGCAGGAACGCCTTCTGGGTCTCATCACCCACAGGAGGGGGGATGTGGCACGGCCCTGGCCCGACTGGCTGGATCGGGCCCTGCTCCCAGGCTACGCTGACCAGGCCGAGCTTCAGCATGGCGGAGGACCCGGTGAGTCACCCAGGCAACGGCGGCAGGCATGGGCTGGAATTTACAAAGACAGTCGATGTAGGATGGACACCTGCTTTGACTTTGCCAGGTGTCAAGCTCAAAATAGTTTTCGTGTGTACGTCTATCCGCCAGAGAAAGGAGAACGGGTGTCAGAAAGTTACCGGAAGATTCTCACCTCAGTTTCCGAATCACGCTATTACACGTCGGACCCGCGCGAAGCATGCCTTTTTGTGCTGGGCATCGACACGCTGGACAGGGACCAACTGTCCACACAGTTCGTGCCCAACGTTGACGAACGCATTCGAGGATATCCTCTCTGGAACGACGGGCGCAACCACGTCATCTTCAACCTTTATTCGGGAACCTGGCCTAATTACACAGAGGACCTGGGCTTTAATGTAGGTCAGGCCATTTTGGCCAAAGCAAGCCTGAACACTGAACACTTCAGACCGGGCTTTGACGTCTCCATACCTCTGTTCTCTAAAGAACACCCGCAAAAGGGCGGCGAGAGGGGATGGTTAGTTCGCAACACCGTCCCGCCACGACGGAAATACTTGTTAATGTTTAAAGGGAAACGTTACTTGACGGGCATCGGCTCAGACACTCGCAACGCTTTGCATCATATCCACAACGGCAAGGACATTGTGTCGCTAACAACGTGTCGCCACGGCAAGGACTGGGAGAAACACAAGGACGCACGCTGCGACCATGACAACCAAGAGTACGAAAGGTAAGTCACATAAATGAGCCATTGGGGAGTTTCTGTACCTGCAGTCATAGCATGAGGAGTTATGAACATTATGAGATCAGTTTCAGTGACTGCATGACTGAGTTTGTCAGTGACACCCTAAGCAATGAACTCAGATTGCTGTGTGTTAAATACAAGATGATGCTATCAGTTACCGTAGGGTGTAGGTTACTTATGTAATACATGACAAAGTGTCAGCTGTGAATAACATGTAAATGTAAAAAGGCCTCATTTATCGAACACACAAAGCAGATTTTCGGTGTAAATGCAGGATTTAATTCATTGAGACAATTTGCATGGTTCTTCTCGCATTTCATGAATGAGGCGGGTGATTCTCGCGAAATTAGACTTGTGAGGTGTCATAAAACATTTTGATAAAAAAAGTAAGAGTATCAAGATAAGAAGCATACAGTTACAAACATCTCTTCATGTACTATTTTGCACATTAAATGATATCCTACAAACCAATTTTGTTGTTTTTTCCACATTCAAGAGGAAAAATTTCATTACCGCAACGTGTCCATGACTGGATTTGGGTTCTTTGACATGGAAAATTTATAATTAAAAAATCTAAAAAATAAAAAGCTTCATTGCATGTTATACTATAAACATTTACAGTAAAGAAACATGTTTTATTTGGTGATCATTGGTAAATGTAGAGACAATAATAAGGAATATAAATGTGTCCAAGACCAATTTTCTCATCCTCAGCAACAATTTTCAATCCTTGTTTAACCCCTCAAGGAACTAACATTTTCCAAAAAAAATTTGTTGGAAGGGACATAATTGACTGTGACACTCAAGATGGCTACCAGGTAAGCAGTTCTTATTTTTTCTCTCCAGATAAAAGTTGAAATTTTGTTTGTCATAGTACCTAGACAACTTTTTAGTTCTCATTACCGAAACATTAGTTTGTAAATGCATATATTTAATGTAATATCATGTTGCGGTAATGATATATTTTATAATGATAATCTAAAAAATAAAAAGCTTCAGTGCATGTTATACTATAAACATTTACAGTAAATAAACAGGTGGTATTTTGTGATCATTGGTAAAGGTAGAGACAATAATAAGGAACATAAATGTGTCCAAGACCAATTTTCTCATTCTCCGCAAAAATTTTCAAATCATTCAAAAAAAATTGCTGGAAGGGACATAATTGACTGTGACACTCAAGATGGCTACCAGATAAGCAGTTCTTATTTTTCACGACAGATAAAAATTGAAATTTTGTTTGTCATAGTACCTAGACAACTTTTTAGTTCTCATTACAGAAACATGAGTTTGTAAATGCATATATTTAATACAATATCATGTTGCGGTAATGATAATTTTTATAATGATCATCTAAAAAATGTAAATAATTAAATAGAAAATATTTTTTAAATCCTCTAAAATTAATGGTTATAGTAAGTTCAGACCTTAATCTTATATGTGCAAAAAAATGGCTTCAATGGCTTTAAAAAAAATCTGATGCTGGACACCTTCTAAATCTGGATTTTGTGAGAATCACCCTTGTGTTTACATTAATAGGCTTTTGGGAACTAAATGGAAAAACACTTTTTTAGCTTTGACAAAAATTAAATCGCTCCTTAAATGTAACTTTAGTAAAAGCATTCACATAAAAAATCTCCATAGATTCATTGTGAACAGTGTACAAGCTTTGGAGCGCAGCTGTTTCTTCGGGTCAAATGCTTGGGGGTTTTATATATATTTTTTTAGATACATATATCCTGATTTTATAACGCACATAATTCAGTAGTATGCATGTGAAGTGATATATAAGAAACATGAGAAAGGAACTAATACAGAACTACCACAGAGAATGTGAACCAAATCCACTGGCCAAGCAGCAACCAGAAAACAGTCAAGAACCGTTGAACGGTGCTTCAAGCTTGTTTGCTTTTAGTTTGTGGTGTTCCACTCAGTGCTGGATGAATGAGTTCATTTATTCCACATGATGGGTCTGGGGGTCTCTTGTAAGCAGGAAGAAACGTAACCATACTTGGTAGAGAGAGAGAGAGAGGGGTCTTAGGTGGTCCGTTAGAGGAAGGAAAACATTTATGAAATGCTTCTTTTACTACTGGAATGAAAATGTTGCATCGTGGAGGTCCGGGCGGGAAAACTGTGTTTAATTTCAGTTTAGCTCCAATGAACGCAGTCTTGAGAGGGCTGGAATCTACGTGTCAAAAACTGGAGGGGAACTATAAAAAACAATCAGCACCATAGGAATTGGGTCTTTGTGGAAAGCTAAGATGCCAAGCTCTTAGACGGTTCTCTCAGGTTAATGATCGCCAACATCTGCTACTGCTACAGATTAACCTGAAGGCACACCAAAAACCCCTATTGAACCTTTGCCTAGGGAGCAAACAGAAAGAACGCTTTAGGTACTTCTGCAACTGGCCTACATTCATTCACTTTTCAGGCGCTTCTTATAAAAAGGGGTATAGGTGGGGGACTTGCATTGTACCGAGAATTTAAATGAGGAAGAGTGAGAAAAGCTGGTGAGAAGAAAAAATAGGGCAAGCTGTTTCAGGACAGTTTTGGGACACACACACAGGATTATACTGCAATACTGATTATACTCTCTTCAATAGCACCGTAGACTTCTGGGAATGCATTCGAATGCAGTCGTGTGTGTGCGTACACGCTTTAAAGTCTGAGGGTGTGAGACTAAAATGCCGTACCTTTTACGGCAGCTAGGTCTCCATGACTACACTCTTACTATGTGCAAGACGTTTGTATAGAAGAGGGGTCATTATTCCGGAATCTCGAGGAGAAAGGGAGAATAACATGGAATAACATTACAGTGCCTTTTTTTATGATCTGCCATTACAAATAAACACAAGGATAGGAAAACATTCAACACTCTACGTATACTATGTATGTTTAGTGAAATATTGCCTTTGAAACTAATGAAAATGATCACAAAATGTGCTTAATGATGGCTCTTTCTAGGTCTCTGCCCTTGTGTGCGTGTGTGTGCATTTGTGTACAATTGTTGGCAGGCCCCAATAAGAAACGCTACACCCCACTGTAATTAGGGGGATGTGAAATTGTACCCCTAGCGAGTGTGGTTTGCATGGCCCCGTGCACATGCCAGCACAAACCGAGTTTATTTAGAATAAATAGAGAGGGCTTTCCATCTTCGCTTTGCTCGTTCCCAAACAATTCATGTCCCGTACACACATTCATGCATTCATCAGCTCGCATGCAAATTTTCGCCTCATGCATGGACACACATCAGCCACTCGAGGATATACAGATACCTCTGACACATCAACAACACATACACAAGTTTATCAGTGCATTTAACATGCACACGTCTCATACTTCATAACCGGGATAAGACGCACATAGGGTTTTAGGGTTAAAGGGATAGTTCACCCAAAAAAAGGGGGGGGGGATTTATGACTCCGTTCCGAACTCGTAAGACCGTTCATCTTCGGAACACAGTTTAAGATGTTTTTGATGTAGTCGAGAGCTTGTTGACCCTTCATTAAAAATCTACGTACAGTATACTGTCCATGTCCAGAAAGGTAATAAAACATCATCAAAGTAGTCCATGTGACATCAGTGGGTCAGTTAGAATGTGTTGAAGCATCAAAAATACATTATTCAGCATTGTCTTCTCTTTCACATCTGTTGTGAAGTGCATGCGTGAGACTAAAGTCACGTGACTGCAGTGACACGGATGACGTACGACATGGCTGACGTGTTATCTGGTGCGCCCCAGCTGTTTTGTTTGTTTGTTTGTTTGTTTGTTTGTTTGTTTGTTTTTGTGTGCCCGAGCTTCGTTTACAGTCTGAGGGAGACGCATGCTGTAAGTTTGAAAAAAAACTTCGCAAACATGTCTGAGGATAACACGTCAGCCGCGTCAATGCAGTCACGTGACTTTAGTCTTGCGCATGCGCTTCACTACAGAACCGGAAGAGAAGACAATGAATAAAGTCGTAATTTTGGTTGGTTTTGGACCGGGGTGTGTTTTCGATGCTTCAACGCGTTCTGGCTGGCCCACTGGTGTCACATGGACTACTTTGATGGTGTTTTTATGGCCTTTCTGGACATGGACAGTATACCATACATAGATTTTCAATGAAGGGTCAACAAGCTCTCTGACTAAATATAAAACATCTTAAACTGTGTTGCGAAGATGGACGGAGGTCTTACAAGTTTGGAACGACATTAGGGTCATTAATGACATTATTTTCATTTTTGGGTGAACTATCCCTTTAAGGTCATGCCTTTAATTTCCTACAATTCCATGTAGGCTAATTCTACAATCTCTTAAAATGTCTTTTAGCGGCCACTTAAAGTATTATCCCGAAACCTAATAATAAATTTGGTTTGTAAAACAATATAACAACACTCCCAAACACTTTGCTTTAAATATGCATAAACAGTTGTTTTACATTTTATAGTTGTATAACGATGTTTTATTTCTGTATTTAAAGTTGCCCGGTCATTTTGGTGTTCATCTTTTGCAGACTGTTTTGTGCACAGTCACTGGTTTAAACTGTATGTTTTTGTGTTAAAATAGGGCGATGAGGGCTGTCAAACAGGAATCAAATTTGGTACTTGTTAGGCTACTCTAGTCATGCACATATCAAAAATCAAACTGACTCCATCGATGTTAATGGTGTGTAGTCAGCTAAAGCTTATCAAAGTGTAAGACAGCCTGCCATATCTATTTATACATTCTGTTAAACCTGGCAAAATGCACGTGTAGTGTAACAGCATTGATTTTAACACCCGATGGAAACGAAACATGAGAGATGAGATATTTTAAATATCTCAAAGATTGCTCCTTTGGACAGCAATAAGAATAAATGGAGAAGAAAATGTTCTTTTCTTCTAAGAAAAAGACCCCAAAAGATCTGGGCGAATAGAGTTTCATAAGAGATCTTAACAGTGTCAACACAAAACAAAAAAATCCTGTCCCTCAAGGGCTCTCCATACAAGTGGTGTGTATGTCAAAACGGTAGTTCATAATTTAGGGCTCTAATCGGGGCTTTATCTTGCTCTCTGCACACTGCAGGGGTGGATATGAGAGAATCCATCCGTATCACGTCTGTTATTGTCTGTCTCCACTGAAGCTGAAAGCTTTTGAGGAGGAATGAGCTGGGAACTCCAGGAAATTGTCGTAAGGACATGTCCTGCACCCTATTACCCTGTTTCTTAGCCTCCTGTTATTGAAATGCTCAGATTTGGCAGTGATTTCTACAATCACCATGAAGGTAAATAGACTGCATTTGAGAGTCCAGGTTTTGTTGCTCCCTAGTGGAATGCAAGTCCCATTGATTTTTCAGCGATTCGGGGATACTATTTGGTTAAAACCCCAATCATCTCTTTGCATTATATATGCCAGTTGTAAGTTTACAAACCAGTTGCACAATCTGCCAGCATTTGAAAAGGAAACCAAGGGATAAAATCTTAAAAGATAAAATCATAAACTTTTTTTTTATACTGCTTAACCCAGTGCTTTAAGTGGCCCAAAAGAAGTGCCGGTACTCTATTTTTCTTTCTTTTTTTTGCTGACTAGACTTCTATATTAAAGGGGTTTCATATTCAGCAGTCAACAGACGACCTTGTAAAAAATAATAAATCCTTATATAAGTTTGTGGATTTGCTTGAGCTAGAAATAGCTATTGAACATACATAAAATGTGAAAAAGGTAGATATATAAGTAAAATGTTCAGTCTGGTCAAATGCTAAAACTAGTTGTTCAGATAGAAAGAGCTTAAAAACAAAAACTTTAAAATGACACCAAGACCATGTCTATGGGTTCAAGAATAACAAAATACTGGCAATTTAAAACTAGAAAGTCATCATTTTATTTTGTCCCACTGTTTTCCATTTTGCGGGTGGTAAAACTACTGTGCGCGTCGTTCAAATTCATTGAAATTTCGTTGGGCAGTGTCCCAAACCAAAAAGGGCACTAATTAGGGAGATTGTACTATATGGTTTTAAAGTATTATAAATATGATGTTTTATATTACTAACATCAACTTAGACAAGTGATTATAATGGGAAATATAATAACAAGAATTAAAGTGTGACAAAAAATATTCCATGTTTGCAATGTTGAACTGCCTTTAGAAGCAGCCTCCCTTTCCGTTCTCTGTCTTTATTTTGTGAAGGCATTGGTGTTTTTTGTATTTTTTGCCTACAAAGTGTGCCAACAACAGCAAATTTAGTGTTTATATATAGATCTGATCGGGAACAGTAAATCAATTAGACAAGCGATAATAGTAAGAATGTGGATATTTTGTTGTTGTTTGCTAAGTTGTTAGCACTTTTACATTTTACAAATACATAAACAAACTTCCAAATAAGTAATTCTGCGGTTTAACATCTGATATAATGTAATAAATCTACCTGTTAATGCAACGAACTTCAGAAACTGTCGTCCAGGCAGAGAGTGCACACAGAGATGCTGCGGGCGGGCGGGCGGGAAACACGAAGTGGATTAGCGGAATCAGTGGATCTTTAGCGATCTTTAGGATCTTTTTATAGATCACAACCTTTGCGTGCGAAATTACGGAGGATAAAATACGGGAGATTTAAGGGAAAATACTAATACGGGAGGACGGCGGGAAAGAAGGATAAAATACGGGACTTTCCCGGCCAAAACGGGATACTTGACGGGTATGAGTCACACCTCTCCACACCACGTTGAGGCTGACTGACAAAGGCGACGCATGCGCTTTTAACTTGTAAACTCAAGGGTGTATGGGTAATGTAGTCTCTGCTCTCGGTGGGACGAATTAGGAAGTGTACATTGTGAAGAGCGCTCTGAAAAGCGGCAGCGCAGCCAAAGGATTAAAACCTCTGATTTAAACAGATGTGCAAATGAGCGTTCCGGTACGCTAGAAGCACGTTCTGGGCTCACGGAGAGGTGGTGGTACGCTCAAGAGCTATTTTTAGAAGTGGCGGTACTGAGTACCGGCGCGTTCCGGCCCACTTAAAGCACTGGCTTAACCTACATCAGGGGTTCCCAAACTTTTTCAGCGTGCAGCCCCCCTTGTGTACGGTGCATTCCTTAGTGGCCCCCCAAAGAAAATTTGTGACAAAAAACTCAACATTTTATTAAAAAATTAATTAAATTATACAAAAAAGTACAGCTTTTGGTTAGTAGCCTTATTTTTTTTAGGTTTAATTACACAGAATTCATGATAAATTAATGTATTTCATAAAATGACATAAAACTGGGGCCCCCCTGGCACCATCTCGCGCCCCCAGTTTGAAAACCACTGACCTACATAACAGATATTTAAGTATATAATACATAATGATTTACACGGATTGAAAAACTTCTATATGAAGGATTGTGTGCATAGGAAAAATTCAGTTAATTATATAATTTATATAAATTGTTATTATTTTATCTTCTTGGAAATATGTATGTATTTTGATAGCTTCTGAAGGACAATACTAAATGAAAAAATAAGATATTTAAATAAAATAATGACAATTTACACTGTTCACCCTTTCCAAAGGTGTACATATCCCTGACTTTCAATGGACTTTCTGACCATCACTAAATGTTTGTATCTATTGTAATAGTTGCGTAGTCTCTTGATTCTCCTCAAACTTTGTGTAAACATATCATGTAAAAATAACCTGTTCAGGGGACTAAATTAAAAACAAACCTTAATTTTCAAAATTCCCTTTAGCATTTTCCAGACCTGTAAGGTGTATGTAAACTTTTGATCGAACTGCATATAAAGTGAGGAAAATAAGTATTTGAACACCCTGCTATTTGCAATTTCTCCCACTTAGAACTCATGGAGGGGTCTAAAATTGTCATCATAGGTGCATGTCCACTGTGAGAGACACAATCTAAAAAAAATCCCGAAATCACAATGTATGATTTTTTTTAAACTATTTGTATGATATAGCTGCAAATAAGTATTTGAACACCTATAAAAGTCAATGTTAATATTTGGTACAGTAGCCTTTGTTTGCAATTACAGAGGTCAAACGTTTCCTGTAGTTTTTCACCAGGTTTCCACACACTGCTGGAGGGATTTTGGCCCACTCCTCCACACATATCTGCTCTCATCTGACCACATGACTTTCTCTCATGACTCCTCTGGATCATCCAAATGGTCATTGGCAAACTTAAGATGGGCCTGGGCATGTGCTGGTTTAAGCAGGGGAACCTTCCGTGCCATGCATGATTTCAAACAATGACGACTTAGTGTAATACCAACAGTAACCTTGGAAACGGTGGTCCCAGCTCTTTCAGGTCATTGACCAGCTCCTTCCGTGTAGTTCTGGGCTGATTTCTCACCTTTCTTAGGATCATTGAGAACCCACGAGGTGAGATCCTGCATGGAGCCCCAGTCCGAGGGAGATTGACAGTCATGTTTAGCTTCTTCCGTTTTCTAATGATTTATCCAACAGTGGACCTTTTTTCACCAAGCTGCTTGGCAATTTCCCCGTAGCCCTTTCCAGCCTTGTGGGGGTGTGCAATTTTGTCTCTAGTGTCTTTGGACAGCTCTTTGGTCTTGGCCATGTTAGTAGTTGGATTCTTACTGATTGTATGGGGTGGACAGGTGTCTTTATGCAGCTAATGGACCTCAAACAGGTGCATCTAATTTAGGATAATAAATGGAGTGGAGATGGACATTTTAAAGGCAGACTAACAGGTCTTTGAGGGTCACAATTGTAGCTGATAGACAGGTGTTTAAATACTTATTTGCAGCTGTATCATACAAATAAATAGTTAAAAAATCATATATTGTGATTTCTGAATTTTTTTTTTAGATTATGTCTCTCACAGTGGACATGCACCTAAGATGACAATTATAGATCCCTCCATTATTCTAATTGGGAGAACTTGCAAAATAGCAGAGTGTTCAAATACTTATTTTCCTCACTGTATGTGGCATAAAAATAGTTTTCCTATACCATGATATGTTTAATTCTCTTTTCTCGGTCCATATTGAATGTTGGGGTGCTTTAAAATGAATCTATAACTCTGACTGATATTATTATGTAGGCATTACCTATATAATGAGTTTAGATTTCATTTCACAGACTATACGGCGCTGATATAAAACAGAAACCAATAATGTTACTTAAATTAAGTAATACGATACTTAATCTATATCGTGATTCCAATAACATGAAGCCTTTATTCCTTTTTTTTTTTACTATTAAAATGAATGGACTACATGTTAAATAAGGCAACCAAGGATGCAAATACAGTAGACCCAGCGGGTCATACTAGAATAGAAATTCGAGCACACCTGAGCCCCGGCCAGTGGGACAGTGTTAAAGATAGACCCATCCGAAAGCCTTTGGTCTTTGCTTACTATATCAGAGCACAATAACTTTTGGCTAGATAAACTGTCAGTGCAGCGACAGGCTCCAAGCGTTAAACACAGGCCCCATGATGTGCCCTAGATAAACCTGTCAGCCAGGCAAATGAGCAATGCATTCAGCTTTAAAAATGAATCATTTGAGAATTCGTTGAACTTTTACTTGACAAAGGCCTCGGTGTTCACGTTTGTACCCCGCTGCCTATCCGCTCACCTGCCGCAGTTAGATAGCAGCTCTATCACAGCACTTTAATGATTTAGTATCTCTGCGAGGTCTGGACGCCAAGTGCGCAGTGTATCCATGGAAACTGTGCTCCGTACCCATATATACCCCTTTTTAAGAGTATGCGTCTATGAATAGTCCTGGGGAATGAACCAGATTACTTCATGATAATTAGAAGGAAACATAACATATTTTTTACATTTACTTTGTCGTTTCTGTAAAAAGCAATAGATATTCAACTGAAAACATGGTAATATAATGTAACATAGAGCTGACAGTACTACACTTTTGTTGGTAGCATGAAAGCATTATTAAAATAGCCGAAATATTTACTAAGCAAAAGGGTGAAGGATGTGTACCTCGTGTTCAAATTCCACAGAAATGTGTGTTAGCATATTTTTACATATTCAAGATTCCATGCATTATTGTTAGCGAGAAAAGCATTTATTGTACATTTACTTTTATCATTCCTCTCAAATTTCAGTTCTCTTTGATTTAACATTAATAAACAGCTAAATGTTAAACAATTAATTTGTCAGTCTAAAAAACATGTTTTCCACACTAATCTACAGTCAGTTTTTAAGTTATCAATGTCACACGGGCATAAATACATAGAGACGGCGTGTGACATGAACAAGCTCTTTGTGTTGCAACTCTCTGGTTCATGGCCCATTCCCAACACATAATTCCCTCTTCCACTGAATGCCTAATTTCCATAAACGTTGATCCGCAACAATCTCTATTGTCTTCCTCTTGTTTTCTCAACTCATAAGCCCTCATTGTTCCCTGCCCGCCATCCCCTGCTCTCCTCGTAAATAACCCACTGACGTTCCCGACCGATTGCCTTCTGACACACATCCCGTGCATGTGGATGTTTTGATATTTTTGGGACTGGTACCACACACCCTGGCTTTTCTCAGAGGGTCCGCGCATACCCCGGTGAGTATGCCGCTCCCCACCCCCAGCTGTCTCTATCCCATCATTCCCCTCCGGCCGCATTGGCGGCATTGACCAGCACACGCCTACAATGGGGAATGCAGAAACCAGAGCCTCTCTCTCTCTCTTACATCCGTGCTCTATTTCAGCATCTCGCTTTCTTATTTACTGGGTATCAATAACTTTTGGCCCGTGCTCCTGGGCTTCCACGCCCCAGTCATAAGATCTGTTTCAAAGCTAGAGAGCTGCCTTCTGCCTATGTAGGCTAGGCAGCTGCAGTAGTAGCATCCTAACCATTAGCAAGATAGATAGATAGATAGACAGACAGACAGACAGACACGACAGACAGACAGACAGACAGACAGACAGACAGACAGACAGACAGACAGACAGACAGATAGATAGATAGATAGATAGATAGATAGATAGATAGATAGACAGACAGACAGACAGACAGACAGACAGATACTACAGATACGACAGATAGATAGATAGATAGATAGATAGATAGATAGATAGACAGACAGACAGACAGACAGATACAACAGACAGACGGGCGGACGGACGGATAGATGGACGGATAGATAGATAGATGGACGGATAGATAGATGAACAAATGGAGGGATACCATATATATTGTTTGAGATACCATATAGACAGACAGACAGACAGACAAACAAATGGAAAGATAGACAGATAGATAGATAGACAGATAGATAGACAGACAGACAGACAGACAGACAGACAGACAGACAGACAGACAGATAGATAGATAGATAGATAGATACCATTGACAGACAGACAGATAGATCGATAGATAGATGCCATAGACAGACAGGCAGACAGACAGACAGATAGATAGATACCATAGACAGACAGACAGACGGAAAGATAGATAGATAGATAGATAGATAGATATATAGATAGATAGATAGATAGATAGATAGATAGATAGATAGATAGATAGATAGATAGATAGATAGATAGATAGATAGATAGATAGATAGATAGATAGATAGATAGACAGACAGACAGACAGGTAGATCGATAGATAGATGCCATAGACAGACAGACAGACAGACAGACAGACAGACAGACAGACAGACAGACAGACAGACAGACAGATAGATAGATAGATAGATAGATAGATAGATAGATAGATAGATAGATAGATAGATAGATACCATTGACAGACAGACAGATAGATCGATAGATAGATGCCATAGACAGACAGGCAGACAGACAGACAGATAGATAGATACCATAGACAGACAGACAGACGGAAAGATAGATAGATAGATAGATAGATAGATAGATAGATAGATAGATAGATAGATAGATAGATAGATAGATAGATAGATAGATAGATAGATAGACAGACAGACAGATAGATCGATAGATAGATGCCATAGACAGACAGGCAGACAGACAGACAGACAGATAGATACCATAGACAGACAGACAGACAGACAGACGGAAAGATAGATAGATAGATAGATAGATAGATAGATAGATAGATAGATAGATAGATAGATAGATAGATAGATAGATAGATAGATAGATAGATAGATAGATACCACAGAAAGACAGACAGATAGATTGATACGACAGATAGACAGATTGATACGACACCCTTAAATGTTGAGACTGTAGGCAGCTCACTAGGTTTTGTAACAGGTCGATTCTCTTTCTTAATCCAAAACTTATCTCGGCCACTAGTTTGGTCATTTACGATCTCTTACCCTACCCTTTCGAAAAATCTCTGATTACCTCAACCTGCGTCACATTTCGGCATTTCCTGTCTCACACCAATTTAATATCTCTTATTGCTTCTCATCCTGTGCAAAACCTCTCTCTCTAAATCTCGCTCTCTCTCAGCAGTAATGTGATCAGGTGCAGTGAGTGAGTTGTCTCCACTCCAGTAACTGCATTAAGCTCCTCTCTTCTGTAACATCTGCCCCTATTGCACATATCACTGATAGCAAGGCCAGGGTCACTAAGGCCAAGGCTGTTCCTGGAACCAACACACAAACACCATCACAGCTTTGTAATGGAGGCCTGGCACCCTCGCTCTCTCCCGTCAGTTCATGCGATCTATATTCATTTATCTCCACCGCAGTAGCCCTACAGATGCCCGTTAATCTATAGATCAGATAACACACACAAACAAAACTACACACAATATGGACACCAGCTGAAGTACCAACGCAATCTCGAGCAATTTGTACGTATTTTAGGAGGTTGCTAATTCGTTTTAATTCATACACAACACTCATACGTTTTTCTACTATTTGCTTTTGCACATGTGACGTTGGGGTTACGGGTGGGGTTTCATTATTGTTTTTTATGACATTTTAAAGGGGACATTTCAAAAGACTTTTTTAAGATGTCAAATAAATCTTCGGTGTTCCCAGAGTACGTATGTGAAGTAGCTCAAAATACCATATAGATAATTTATTATAACATGTTATTGCAACTTTGTA
This sequence comes from Misgurnus anguillicaudatus, assembly GCF_027580225.2. NCBI lineage: Eukaryota > Metazoa > Chordata > Actinopteri > Cypriniformes > Cobitidae > Misgurnus > Misgurnus anguillicaudatus. The sequence goes on from NC_073356.2 coordinate 24,805,545, forward strand.
GGTGTGAGCAATAATGTGCCATTTTTGGGTGTCCTTTAAAATGCAAATAAATTGATCTCTGCACTAAATGGCAGTTCCGTGGTTGGATAGTTCCGATTAAATGGTGGTATTATCCCCTTCTGACATCACAAGGGGAGCCAAATTTCAATTACCTATTATTCACATGCTTGCAGAGAATGGTTTACCAAAATTAAGTTACTGGGTTGATCTTTTTCAATTTTTTTAGGTTGATAGAAGCACTGGGAACCCAATTATAGCACTTAAACATGAAAAAAGTCAGATTTTCATGATATGTCCCCTTTAACATGTTATAAAAAAATATTATTATGGTATTTTAAGCTAGAACTTCACATATGTACTCTGGGGACACCAACGATTTATTTGACATCTTTAAAAAGTTTTGTGAAATGTCCCCACAAAATTATTCAAATGGTTTTTTAACCATACTACATAAATGCATGATAAAATCTAATTCCAACTGTGTGCTTGGTGTCTGACAAAAATTCTACTTACAGGCATTTAAACCCGGTTTCTCTAGCTTGCCCTAACAAAAGACATACCATCAGACCAACGTGCTTGTCTGAAGCAACATCTGTGGTGTGGACATATTTAAAAAGGCCCGAAAGTGAGCAGCTTTTTGTAGGCACAGAGGCACATGCGGTTGAATGTGTCAGACATGATCGATCAGAACTCTTGACGTGTAAACTTTAGAGAGAGAGTTGAATCAATGTGTCTCATACTGTCCATTAACATACATTTGGCGAATAAAGCAATGAAAAACAACGTAATGTTTTTATGTGGAGTGACTGTTTATGCTGCGCTGTTTGGGATTCACCCTCGGTCTCTGTGTGTGCACGCGTTTAAAGGCACTCAGTAGTGTACCTCCACAGTATTCTAATAAAAACATTTGAAGAGTTTCGTTGCAAAACGAGATAAATCCATTTTTTAACATTTTTGTCAAAACATGTTTATTATTATGTTATCATGTTATTATTTTGTTTTATGATGCTACTTAGCTGTATTTTTTAAGTTATGAAGGTTTAAATCAAAACAAACCAACTGCAGTTGAAATTAATTGGAATGCACAACCAAAAAATGTGATTTCTGAACAATTAACAAAATGGTGGTTATCTCGTTTTGCAACGAAACTCTTCATTGTTATTTGGTCTTAAAGAGACAGTAACCTCAATTAACCTACTTAAGTCTGTGTCATTAATGTTAATCAAACATCCAAAGACAAAGAGAAAATCACTTCTGTAGCTCTAAAAATAATAACAATTATATTTAATTTATACAATTAAGAGAGTGTTATGACTCATTTAATTCGATTTCTGTACCTAATGCGATTTCAGACCTTACTTAATGTGCAACTTTGTTCTTTTTTATATATGTTTGCAATTTTTTATTTGTTAATAACTTTCCCAACCCTTATTCTGATCCGTGTCTCAAAAACTGTTGTGTGATCCGAACCGTGAGTTTTGTGATCCGTCACACCACTAGTAAAGCTAGTACACAGTATTAGCCATAAATGCAATGGTACTAATAATTGGCATAATAATTTCTTTCGGTGTTTCGGTTTTCAGCCTTGGTTTCCTCTTTTTTGGTTTTCGGTTTCAGCCAAGAAATTTTCATTTCAGTGCATCCCTATTTTAAAGTGTTTTGTGTGTGTGTGTGTGTGTGTGTGTGTGTGTGTGTGTGTGTGTGTGTGTGTGTGTGTGTGTGTGTGTGTGTGTGTGTGTGTGTGTGTGTGTGTGTGTGTGTGTGGTTGTGTGTGTGTGGGTGGCTACATCACTACTGAGTCTTTAATAAAGACTGAATTGAGGATGTGAATACTTTGTGCTTACTGTAATCTTGCTGTTTATAATGAACCATGCCTAGAAAATGCACATTTGCATTTATTTAGTTTTCACACATTTGGTACATTTTTTTTAAATTTAGCTTTTGTATTTTTTAGGTACTATATAATTTTTCTCACACGCGTTGCGTGTTATAGCCAGGGACCCTTGAAAAGACAGGTTTCCTCAGCCATTTCTTTTTACACTTCAAATCAACTTCACGCTACTCCAAACAAGCACTTATACTCATAAACACGCTCTGCTGCTGATCATTTTTTACTGAAGTGCATTACTGCTTTTGCTATTCTACCCTCCTGCATGAAATAATTGAAGGCTGTTGAAGTGAAGTGTGCTTTCGGTTTATCCACGCGAGTCAACACACACTCAGCTAGTGCACTAATGCAACTGATGCCCGCGCTGTTCAACTAATTGGATATTCCAGTTAACAAGACAGTCTGGGAAACAGTTTTCATAAAACAGGGCGGAAAAGCATAAATGACATTTGTAATGACACACCGCGCTTTAAAAAACACCAGCGAAGTCAGGCTGTTTGTTATTGGTGGTGGTTGACAGTGCCAAGCTGTGAACACCTGGCTTGCCGCCATATGTTTTTTTATTTATGGGAATGCCCACCAGCCTGTCCTCTTCTTTTTCCAGATTTAGAGCAGTGTTAAGGGCGAATCGTGACAATCCCAGCTGACCAACTGTTTAGGTTTACTACTATTCGTATTCCAATTTAGCATTTAGATTTAAAATCTTCCACGATATGTCAAGATAATTTAGTTTTGCACATCCTGATCAATGTGAAAAGTTTTATTCACATCAGTACACTAACCGGACTCCATTCAGTAATGCATTGATTCAGTTTAATACTAAGGCACTTTGCTGCTCTCTATTCCAAATCTGTCCGTTTAAGCGTAATTGCTTTTAAAAAACGATCGGAAGCCAAGGTGGCGTCAGCGTGTAACGTTGGGCGAGACAAACTGTCTGTTGACTGAAAAGCTGAACTAAACAACCGTCCTCTACAGCTCTTAAATATAGCAGTGTTTCTCATTCAAACCACGCTTGCATGTAATACATCTAATGCCACATCTAACCCTCCGGTCTCCCTGTGACAGAAACACAAGGACACCGGAAAGCTGGGTGGATTATTTTGAGATGTACATGCATGAATAGCTCATTGCTGTCCAGGGGAACGGACCATCTGACGACTGAATATATCAACCCTGAATGTTCCATTAGAACAGAGCACAACCAGGCTCTTACAACGGGAGGCAAAACAAGCATGTGTTTACGGCCCGAACGATGGGTGACATTTCAAAATGCTACATGCAAATAGACTTAGCGCTGACCTTCTGCTCCGGTTTTGGACCGGTCGCTAACAGACCGCTGAACTCTTTTTAATTGACTCTGGGATCAGGCATGGCCCATCAATCACAAATCGAGTTTATTGATCGCCTCTGGCCCTGTCAGGCAGGCTGCGCTTATTTCCTCAAACAAGACGGCGCCAGAGACTGAATTCGACAGGCATGACTGCGATTGCCAAATAGGAAATTGAATATGGAGGGCAGAAACAATACAAAGACTAATCAGGAGCCATTACACATTAAAACATAAAATGACACTGGCGTGTTCCTAAAGATACTGTTAGGGAAGAGGCCTCAGATGTTTGTACAGTTCCCATGTATGGTTGGTAATGGTCCGCATTTACATACTGAGAGTTTAACTTAGACAAGTAAAACGTTGGCTCCCCCTAAACTGCCCCGAGGGCTTGGATCGTTACGGCAGACATTACACCATGTTTCCATCATGGTGTAAAAACAGTTGTGTAAACTGTGTGACAGCATGCAAGTTATCGCTATGTGACATATGGTTATTATGAAGTGCAAAACAGGACTATTTTGCACCCGTATGGCACGCAGATGTTAAATAGATGCTCGTGTCTCTGTGAATATTCTGCCATAATCATAATCAGGAGTGAGAAATTGATGCCAATTTACACGCTCTTTCTCTGCACATTTGAGTCTGGTAGCTCATTTTCTTCTCGATGTGTGTAAGATGAGATAGCAACTCACTCATCTGCAACTTCAACTACTTGTCAACAAACAGTTTTATAACACTCGTGAGCTTTTTAGTCACTCCCCACCATTTTTTCACACTTACCACGCATTAAAGTGAAAGTGATGTAATTGCCAGTGAATTTTAACACATGACTTTTGGATTTAACCCATCCAGTGAGTAGGGAACACTCGAACTACAAGTTGTGAACGCACATACAAACACCTGGAGGAGTGGGCAGCTATCACTGCAGCGCCAAGGGAGCAATTGGGAAAATGGTGCCTTGCTGAAGGATACCCCAGTCACTTCCTTTCAGCTGGGAGAATCGTACCGCGACCTTTGGGTTAGAAGCTCAACCCTCAAACCAATATACAGTACATTCATATGTGCTAACAGTGTTAACGCTTGACGGACGGTGTGTCTGAAGCGTATCGTCATAGTGAAAACAGCCAATCACAGTGGATTGCAACACAAAAAAGGCAGGTTTTTGGTTGTGCTAGCTATTGCCGGTGTAGCTCTAGTGTTACTCACCACAATGATTAATCTTTCCTCCAGTTTTATGCTCCTCTGTTCGTCTGTCTTGCATGAACTAGGTTATTTGCATAAGGTGATGCCTGCACTGGCGCTTGTAAAGTTGAGAAATGTTCAACTTCTGCCACATCAGTAGTAGTGGGGTTTCCATCCAAACGTGAAGCGAATCTTTTCAAAATTCGCAAAAAAGAAAAAACAATCAAATGCAAATTAGGTGCGTTTCAATCAAGTAGTTAGAGCGAATAACGGTGGTATTGGTAATTTAGTACCTAATCGTAAATAAAACAATGCACGCTTAGAAAATGGAGACAGGACTGCTTTTTGTTATGATTTGGAAAGTTATACATTTACTAGCAGTGTCGCTTGTAATTGCCAAACTGAATGGTGTGCACAAAAAAAGAAATGCAGCATTTTTGATGCAGGCAGTAGCAGCAAGGGCATCACGACGACGTGGAGCCCCATATATGGTATGATAAAGTTGTCAGCTAATACAGCTAGACGATCTGTCCTGTGGGTTTAATGTTCGCTACGTTCGAATTAATTCGGCAAATGCGTTTTTATCTTCAATTATTTGCATTTACTCTTTTTTCGCACAAGTTAAAAACCACCTCAAGCTACGGTACAAACTTGTTTGAGAATTAAGAGATTTTTATTCGAAATTTTGCTTGTTTCTTATGCAATACTTCAAAATACGCATAAAATCGGGGTCATGGAAGAAACTCAACTAGTGACGTGACGGATCCACAATTCAGTTTGGCAACCAGTGTTGGGAAAAGTTACTTTTAAAAGTAATGCGTTACAATATTAAGTTACTCCCCAAAAAAGTTACAAATTGCGTTACTTAAGGGCTCGTTGTAGTCGTGCGTGGGTCCTGCGGCGTAGCTGCGACGTGTAGGTTCCGCGTCGGTTTTCATTTATACTTTTGCGTCGTCCTCCGTGTCGACGTGCAAACACACGCGCAAACCGCTGGTAGGCAGTATCCACGCGTGTAACCACAGTAGCAGAGCGACTGTCAGAGAAGAAGAAGCTTGGCAAGTTAACCCACAAACAAAGAAGAAACAGCAACTTGTTGTGTATGATTTGAGAAAACCAGCAATGATGGAAGTAAATAAACAGCAGTTTGAGTTAAATCACTCCCCAACTTGGCTCATCTTTGTTTTCACCGTCGCAAACGGAAATACCTATGACGCAGTTTTTTTACCTGACGGGAGGGGTTCTCGTGGACCAATCACAGCGCTTGCGGTCTGCGTAGAACTGACGCGCTGTTAAAATTTTTGCGAGGTGTATATCAGGCTACGCAGAGCTATGCACAGGCTACGGATAGCCTACGCCGTAGTTACGACGTAGAACTTAAGCACGACTATAAATCACCCTTTAGCTACTTTTCATGGAAAGTACACTGTAAAAAAATCCGTAGAAATTTGCAGCTGGGTTGCCGGTAACTTACTGTAGATTTAAATTTATGTTATTACTGGCAACATTTTGTTCAAAGTTAAATGAACATTAAACATTTACAAGTCTTTGTCTTTACAGAATAAAACTAGAAAAACAGCATCAAGCAAAACATTCTGGAAAACAAAATCTGAAGCAAAAAATTTCTGGTTCCCAGAGTGCTTTGCATGAGGCTGTTATTTTATAGTTTTGTTCTGTAAAGATAAAGACTTAATGTTTGAAATTTATTCAACTTTGAACAAACTCTTGCCAGTGTATAACATGGGTTTGAATCTGCGGTGATTTACCGGCAACCCAGCTGCAATAACGTTGTAATTTCTACTGATTTTTTTTACAGTGTAATGCTTACGTTACTTTTAAGTTACGTTTGCGTTACTTTTTCTTACTTTGCTGAGGCTTGATCTCTTTCAGGCCTTGCAGGTATTTTTTATGATCGCAAAAATGTCAAGCTCTGGTCTGCCATCTCCGTTTCAAACTGTTCCCGCTCAGGCGCACAGAGTGCGTAATTCCATGTTAATATGTTCAGTTTTATTGAGAACATTATTTTATTTTTAAATTGAATTAATTAAACTCAAAAGTAACTCACATTACTTTTTTAAAAAAGTAACTCAAATATTAATGTGTACATTTATAAAGTAATGCGTTACTTTACTCATTACTTCAGAAAAGTAATATCATTACGTAATGCACGTTTCTTGTAATGCGTTACCCCCAACACTGTTGGCAACGCATGACGTCACCAATTCAAAGTAAATGAGAAGCGTTAACACTGAAAGTCAAAATTATTATATAAAGCCCCAATTCCCCAGCAGCACACCAGTGATTATTTCTGAAGTATTTCTTATGTATTTTCCTTGTATCTAATTGCTATTTCCTTTTATATGTGCAAAAAAACTGTAGTCATTTTGTGATGCTTTTGAAACACTGCTTGCCCAAACAATGGCCCATGCGTGGCCGGGCATAAGGGGCAGTAGGAAACCTTTTGTTGTATTCATAATCATTTATTAAATAAAAAAAAAATGACTGACCTCAAAAATCCCTTACTTTTCAAACCCTTCCCTCCAACCACCTGGATCCATTCTAGTACATAGCCAATTTTGATTAAACTAGATACAATTTTGCATTTAATATCCTGTTTCATTCAAAAGCATGCTATATTACAGACATAAAATCGACTGGGTCAACAAAAGATCTTTCAAACATCAATCATCGCATTAGTTGCCATAAAAAACAATAAGTGGTGTTTGCTCACAAAAGCATAGGGCATTTGCGGTTTGTTTGTGAAAGTGTGTTGACGTATGCCATACCATGAGCTGCACTGACTCAACACGTTTGATGTGGGGATTGGTAATGTTGTGATGTCACACTGACATATGTTTCCTTGTGTGTGTAGGAGTGTCCATACGGACAGAAAATATTGCCAGAATGGCTCTGGAAGCAAAAGTAAAAAACAGATAGCAAAGAGACGAGTGTGGGCAATTTCCAGAAGCGTGCGTGCGATTCTGACTGTGCAAAGAGCCTCATTGCAATAAGCAGACGGTATATTAAGTGCTGCAGGGGGCTACAGTGTGTGTGTGCATGTGAAACCATGAGGGCGAGTTATTTCACCGTGCTCCAGATCTCATTAACTTTAATGTTAATTGTAACCTCGTAGCCACGGGTTGTCCGTGTGTTTGTTTATAGATGATGTGGGTGTATAAGAGATCGAAACAGAACTTTACCTCATCTCTGCGAGATCTTATACGCTCCAGTGAAACACAAATTAAGGGCAAGCAGCGGAGGAGAGCATCGATCAACGTCACAAACCGTGCGCGACAGAGATGAACCGCAGCCGTTGCACCTTTTCTGTATGTGTGTGTGTAAGGGACTCGTACCGTGACAAGAATGTATCAAAGCTGGACAGATGTTGTAGGATCAGATGGATGTGTTTTGTTACCATAGTGATGATGGTAATGAGAAGGTCTCTGTTAATTGCCACTAGTGATGTTTCTCTTCCATCTGTCAGCTGTTACAAACACACACAAATACGCATTTACACCTTCTTACATATAAGGGTCAAAACACAGTCATCCTTAAAATGTATATATTAAAATGTAAATTTGAAATTAAATCTGGGCCCTTATTACATTAGAGAGGAACTAATGAGATATTATCACACATTCATGATGGCATTAGCATCTCTGCTGTAAAAACAACAGTATTTCTATTTGAAAATACGGTCCAGAAATGGTCCCAAGCTGCCACTGGGTCAGGACTTTAGCTCGTGACTGCTCATCCGAGGGGCACAAATTCAAAATATGTGTATGTGCATCGCGTGTTTTGTCAGGGTGGGTGCCTGCTGCACGCGCGTCGAGACTGTTTGTGATAAAAGAGACGCTCACATTCACAAAATACACGCAAGACACTCCCTTAACAGTAAACTCTGATTTTGCATGAGATTATGCGAGTATCTGGCAACAGTTGCGTCTCTTTTAACCCTTTAGATGCGTCCGCAGCAGGCACATGACAAGACACGTGATGCACATAGGATCACTCGACGCGCAGAACACATATTTTGAAATTACAAACCACACACATGACGGGCTACATGCATCGAGTGCCCTCGAAAAAAACAGAAGTCACTGGCCGCCACTGACCAGTATGCACCTTTTTGGTGCAAAAGTGTACTTTTTGAAAATGTACCACTCCAGTGACAACTTTTGTACCTTATGTACTTTTTTCTGAGTGTGTAAAATCCAGTATGCGGCAGTCCTGTGGGCGAATATGTCTTGTTGATGCTAGAGGTCAGAGGAGAATGGGCCGACTGATTCAAGCTGATAGAAGAGCAACTATGACTGAAAAGCCACAACACGCACAACCTTTAGGCGGATGGGCTACAACAGCAGTAGACCCCACCGGGTACTACTCATCTCCACTACAAATAGAAAAAATTGGCAATTTGGACAGTTGAAGACTGGAAAAATGTTGCCTGATCTGAGTCTCGATTTCTGTTGAGACATTCTGATGGTAGAGTTTGGCGTAAACAAAATGAGAACATGGATCCATCATGCCTTGTTACCACTGTGCAGGCTAGTGGTGGTATAATGGTGTGGTGGAGGTTTTCTTGGCACACTCTAGGCCCCTTAGTGCCAATTGGGCATCATTTAAATGCCACGGCCTACCTGAGTATTGTTTCTGACCATGTCCATCCCTTTATGACCACCATGTATCCATCCTCTGATGGCTACTTCCGGCAGGATAATGCACCAGGTCACAAACAATTTGATGCGATAGAAACGGGGTGATTTGTTTTGATTGGCGTGGTTAAATTGGGCGCAAGCATTTGGGCAGAAGTTTGATACCGCACCTCCGCCTCTGGCTCCACGGACTGACGTTTTTACCTAACATGGCACCGCCTATGGTCGGACATATTTGGTTCAATTCATTGGATTAGACTTTTTTACAGTCTACAGTTTCGAGTAATTAGAAAAAATAGAAAAAATTGGCAATTTGCACAAGCTCACCAAAACTGGACAGTTGAAGACTGGAAAAATGTTGCCTGGTCTGATGAGTCTCGATTTCTGTTGAGACATTCAGATGGTAGAGTTTGGCGTAAACAAAATGAGAACATGGATCCATCATGCCTTGTTACCACTGTGCAGGCTAGTGGTGGTATAATGGTGTGGTGGAGGTTTTCTTGGCACACTCTAGGCCCCTTAGTGCCAATTGGGCATCATTTAAATGCCACGGCCTACCTGAGTATTGTTTCTGACCATGTCCATCCCTTTATGACCACCATGTATCCATCCTCTGATGGCTACTTCCGGCAGGATAATGCACCAGGTCACAAACCTTGAATCATTTCAAATTGGTTTCTTGAACATGACATTGAGTTCACTGTGCTAAAATGGCCCCCACAGTCACCAGATCTCAACCCAAAAGAGCATCTTTGGGATGTGGTGGAACGGGAGCTTTGTGCCCTGGACGTGCATCCCCAGGGCTCCAGACTGTCACCAAATGGGGTCATTTTGCCACCAAAATTTGAGTGTGCGCCACTGAATTTTACCTCCAGTCGCAAATGTGCAACCAGTAAATTTGACCTTTTTTTGTGTTGTGATGTGATACTGAATTTAAAACAGCACATTGCACTTTCTGCATCTATCATCAAAGTATTTATTAGTAATACAGGGTATTACTTAGTAGAAATGTTAAATATTTGATGTTGATTTACGGTATGTGCCCCTAAATTTTCTGGTTGCGCCTCTAAAATTTTCAGTTGGGGGCCATTGTGCTCCTAGTGAAAAAAGTTAGTCTAGAGCCCTAATCCCACAAATCTCCATCAACTGCAAGATGCTATCCTATCAATATGGACCAACATTTCTAAAGAATGCTTTCAGCACCTTGTTGAATCAATGCCACGTAGAATTAAGGTAGTTCTGAAGGAGAAAGGGGGTCAAACACAGTATTAGTATGGTGTTCCTAATAATCCTTTAGGTGAGTGTATGTTCAATTGTTCATTTATGTGATAAGTTTCATTTTAGCTAGCAATTTGATGCGATAGAAACGGGGCGATTTGTTTTGATTGGCGTTGTTAAATTGGGCATAAGCATTTGGGCGGAAGTTTGATACCGCAGCTCCGCCTCTGGCTCCACGGACTGACGTTTTTACCTAACATGGCACCGCCTATGGTCGGACATATTTGGTTCAATTCATTAGATTAGACTTTTTTTACAGTCTACAGTTTCGAGTAATTAGACAAAGAAGCTCAACAGTACTTAATCATGACCCAGAAACTATACAATATCATATAACCAGATTCTCCCTGATCCCATCTGTGATTTATAGTGTGCTGCAAGATTATGCAAATTGGTACGCAGCCCGAGACAGTGCATTAAAGAGACAGTTCAGTTGCACTCTTAGATGTTTTGTGGTCTCCATTACAAGCACAGAGCTTGTCATCAGAGCCCTTTGCCCCCGACCCCCGACTCTCTGCAGGACATGAGGTGAGCAGGTTCAGGCTGCTGGTTCTGGAACTCAGAGAGGCTGGATAAACAATGTCCTTCTGCTTCTTTCCATTAGAGTCCGGCCAGGAGGTCAGACTCGCCGTCTACCTCATATATAATGAAAGAGAATTCTTAACATTCTTACTGCAGACAAGGTTTTGCGTGTGTGTGTGTACACGCACCTAATACACACTGATAGATGGTGGTCAAAATGGATGTCCGTGAGATCACACTATTCGTCGTTCTTATTCCACACAGACAAACAGCTTCAACACACACACTTCTCCTTGCCCTGACCTTTCTTACTATTATTTATCTGTTCAATATGTTTACACAGATGTCACACACTCGATCTTGATTTCTCTGCATGCATAGGCAACACACACATGCAAAGCAAACATCCGCAGAAAATACAGCCACAGGAGACAAATTGCGGGTACCATTTGTGCACGATAAAGTAAAGATGTAACACTGAATGTAGCACATCCTGTTGAGTTGCACTATAATAGTAATGTTTAGAACTGTGATGATTACTCGTGCAGGAGAAATGAATGGAAGTCTGCACATATAGGCTTAATTATTAGTTTACATGCTATACTTGCAAACATTGATTGCTTGTGGTTAATGCACATCAAGATTGCAGCAACTGTACATAATATTATGGTACAGCACTTCACACACCGGTTCTGAGTGCTGGGAAGTGTGGGATGCAGTAAATCTGGAGAGCATCACTCCAACACTGCAGTCCATGCGCCTTGAAACGACAAAAAGTGCACGTCTGGATAAATGCCAGGTTCTTCTCCATCATTTGATGCACATGCTGAAGTGGATTCGGCACTAGAAGGAACTCGGGAATGTTTTCGTGTATGTGTGTGATGATTAAAGCACACAGTTTGTAGATGTGTCAGGTGTGTGAAACATGAGCCGTGATGTGAATTACCTGTCAGAGGTTTTCAGATGATAGATTCTCCTACATGTTCATCTGCTGAAAACAGGATATTTAATCTTTCTCTCTCTTGTCCTCATCCTCCTCTTCCTCTTGTCAAGCTTGACAGATGAAACATATTTATCCTTCAACCACGCATCTCTTCTACATTTTCTCTCATCTCTCCTAATCTCATAATCTAATTTAAGATTAGCATAGCATAGAAAGTAATCAAAATGTCTCATCAAACCTACAAATTGAGTGGAAAATAAACTAACTTAGTTTGAACATTAATAAACATATTCAACCCCTCACTTCCCAAGGCGTCAAATTCTGAAGCATGTTCAAACGCCTTCAGCGTCAGTATGAAGACGCGAAGGGTGCCCCTATGCGTCACTATATAGACGAAATGGGGACTCCGTTGTTTTCATGCTAATCCCTCAGCGTCGGATATAGACGAAAGGGAATCCCGGAGGGTGGTGCCGTCGCGTTGTGCGGCGATCGGCGGGATCATGCCGCTTCTGGATGGTAGCTACTCAGTTTTTGTTCCAAATTTTTTACCATTGTCGCTTGGGGTTGGAACGACTTTCTGTTACATAAAATTACATCCTCCTAATACCAAGCGACAATGGTTTAAAAATCAGAAGACAAAAAGTGTAAACCAATACAGACATCCTAACCCAAACCGGAACTCTAACCCCAAGCAACAGTGGCTTAAAAATCAGAAGACAAAAAGTATAAACAAACTGACATCCAAACCCCAAGTCTAACCCCAAGCGACAATGCACTGTAAAACCGTTAACTTAACTCAAACCAATTAAGTAAATCGGTTGCATTAGACCATTTAAGTTTTAAAACACATACATTTAAGCACCGTGAACTTGAGTCATGTGCAATTATGCACTTATATTTAAGTAGTGTGAACTGCATATGCATATGACACAATTTTCACAGTACTCAAATGTATGCGCTTTAAAACTAATGCAACCGGTTTACTTAAATGGTCATAGTTGTGCTAACTTTTAGGTTTTACAGTGTGGTTTAAAAATTGGGAAAAAAATTTAGTAGTTACCGCAGCAGCATGATCCTGCCGGTCGTCGCGTGGTGTGACGGCGTCGCCTTCCGGGATTCCCTTTCGTCTGTGTCCGACGCTGAGGGATTAGCATGAAAGCGACGGAGTTCCCATTTCGTCGATATAGTGACGCATAGGGGCACCCTTCGTGTCTTTATACTGACGCTGAAGGTGTTTGAACATGCTTCAGATTTTGACGCCTTGGGAAGTGAGAATGGGTTGACATATTTGAAAGTTTAACTCATTACCCGCCAGCCATTTTTTGAAAAGTTACCCGGAAATGAGCTGATCTCTGATGGCAGTGCAGTGGTTGGATAGTGCAGATTAAGGGGCGGTATTATCCCCTTCTGACATCACAGGGGGAGCCAAATTTTAATGACCTATTTTTTTCACATGCTTGAACTAAGTTACTGGGTTGATCTTTTTCACATTTTCTAGGTTGATAAAAGCACTTAAACATGGAAAAAGTCATATTTTAATGGTATGTCACCTTTAAAGCAGCTAAACAGCCATTAGGATAATTAAGCGTTTGCCAAATCACGTAGGATTTCCAAATATCATCACATGCTAAATAAAGAAAGTACTAAGATCAACAGAAGCAGACTAAGATGAAAAATGGGAGATAAAGAGAGCGGAAAAAACAAGGAGGATTTTCTCTCTGTTCTGCCTCCACCTGCGTATGGGAGTGGAGGTCTGATGTTAGCTCAGCTCTGCATCTGTTTGTTTAAGCTCATAAACAGTTAAATGCATATTTCAAGTGTTTGAAAGAATGAAAGCTTAACTGACGTATTATCAGGGAACGGATGGAGCTGTAAAGCAATGTCATGTTTGTTTTGTGATGCACACAGTCAGGTTTAAGGGGTGATTGACTTTTAATGCAGTGCGCTGCTCAGACGCTCCAAAGCTGGGAGATGAAAGGAATAGTTTGTGTAGCTTTGTTGTTCACTTTTCTTTGATGGCTAACAACGCACACACACATGACTAGCCTACATGTGCAACTTACAACACACATATGGTTATAGTCTTATTTTATACAGCACACATGCACACAAATACACAAGGGGGATTTTCATGCTCGAAATAGTTAACCCTGGGCGACCAAATTTAAACCCCAGGTATACAGTTTTCAAGGTTACTGGTTCATGTTTCATACTGATAATATTTCACCACCATAAGTATTCATATTCATACATTATGAGTTAACATTTCATTTTGCAAATTTGGCTTCTACACCTCACAAATAATATTTTTCTTTGTGTGTGGATACAGACCAACAATCCAATCCAAAGCATCCAATGTAAGCAAGCAGGTTTCATTGCATGGATCGCTGTAGACTGTAGGCCTGTGATTATGTTTAATGATACAGAAATAAAACAAACATTGTATTGTATTTTTGTGTCTATTCAGTTCTTTACTCAGCGATGCATTTGAATTATTTTGATATGGGGGCTTTTGATGAAACCAAGTAAAGCGTGTAGTACAATTAATTCGATTAAAACCGCGAGAAAAGAGAAATATGCAAGGAGGAGAGTGATACAGATAGGGTTGCCAACTTTTTGAAAAGGAAATACGGAACGGGGGGGGGGGGGGAGAGGTTGTTGCCTGGGTCCGGTAACATACCCCCACGGAAGAGAATTTGGAAAAAAATAACCCCTGAAATGAAGACTTCTGGTGAAAATGGTGGAAACTAATTAATAAATTTAGATAAATATATTTCATACAACTTCTTAGGCCTAAATATTTAACGAAATAGCAAAGCATGCCTAATTAGTATACAAGACTGAACCACATGTGAAATATAAAGGCAATCATGATCATTTTGCCAACAATGAACCATGGTTTTGTTAAGTTTATAATAAGAAATCACCCCCCTTTTAAACCTTGCGCAATCTAAATCCATAATTATTTAATAAGAAACCCATCAGAAATGATTGACACATTATGAGATGGGCGACCGGGATACAGGAACAGAGGGAGAGCACTGGAGAGATAGGCTAAACCTGTACTATCTCTTTTAATATAATCACTTTCTTATCAACTATATTTAAGTTTTAAAAATCCACATAATTACATACCATATGAGCCTCTGGAGACGACTGACGGACAATGAACCTTGACATTGCTCCATCCTGTGCCCGCAGCCTCTCGCTCCTCTTGTGATTATCTCATCATGCGTGCTGCTTTATATCACACACTCCGCCGTGACAACCAGAAAAAACGCGATGGCATATGGTACAATTGGCCTTGTATTCATTGTCCCTCACGCATTTCAGCCAAGGGTATTCATTTTCTCATTCAATTCTATATTTTTGTGCTCGTTTCCTTTTCGCCGGCTGCTCGAATGCAGTCATTTTTACATTTCCCGCTGTTATCACTTGTCGGCATCGTTGCTATGATACGCGACATCACATGACAGAAACGACCAATTAAAAGGGCATTCCCTGATGTGGCTGCAAGATGTTAAAAACGCTACGCTGATCATAGACAAACAGAGGGAGAAATGACCGCACCGTCAGGGTTTTCTTATACAAATGATGCAGTCTTCGTTCATGGCTGACATATTTAGGCTATGTGTCTGTCATGTATTTGCACTGAATTAATTTTCATAAAATACGGAACAAACTGCGTTCCGTATCAGTTCAATACGGAACAAGAATTTTATGTGTCAAATACGGGACGATTCAGTATTATACGGAACGGTTGTCAACCCTAGATACAGACATTGATGTGTAAATTTATAATAAATAATTCAACAGGCTTTTTAAAACCAGTAAGAACTGAGATGTTCTCACATCTCTGCACTTCTATCTCTCTTCATCTGTTTGTTTTTTACTAAATCGTTCCCTCTTTTCTTACTCATCTTCCAGTAACAGGCTTTTTGCTGTATGCCTTTATTTATTTTCCTTCGCATCTAATTCTCTTGTTATCCACTTTCCGCATTGGCATCTGTGCTCTCTTTGTGCTCATGTCTACATATTTTTCTACATATGTCGTCTACATTGAGCTTAACGATTTAGTTTGTTTGAGTCCATACGGTAACATAAACACACACCATGTGTTATTGTGTGCTGAATAGTTCAAATCAAAAAGATCTCTCTCATAGAAATGTCACTATGGCCCAGTTTCACAATGTGTGTGTGTATGAGGATCAAGTGGTTAAGGGGAGATCAGTACAGCTTAGAAATCTTAAAATTAAAGTCTTATCATCAGTGGCGCCCGGTGACTTCTTTTTTCGAGGACGCTCAATGCGAAGTTTGTCACAACATTTATGTAGCCCGTCATGTGTGTGGTTACTTTTTTCAAAATATGTGTTCTGTGCGTCGCGAGATCCTGTGTGCATCACGTGTCTCGTTAAAATAAGTGCCTGCTGCAGATGCGTCTAAAGGGTTAATGATAAAAGAGACACTCACGTTTGCCAGATACTCGCATAATCTCATGCATAATCAGAGTTTACTGTTAAGGGAGTGTATTGCGTGTATTTTTTGAATGTGAGCGTCTCTTTTATCATAAACGGTTTTGACGTGTGTGCATCAGGCACTTATTTTGACAAAACATGTGATGCACATCGTTCACATGACGCAACAAACAAACATATTTTGAAAACGCAAGCAACACACATGACACTCCGAACACTTATTTTGAATTAGAGCCCCTCCCATGAGCAGTCACGAGCCAACACTGCTTATCATATTTAAACAAAATAAAAATCAGGCATATATAGATGAACGATGACAGCAGACTTAAGGCTTTACAAAGAAAAAGACACAGAAAGAGGATGAAGTACACAAAATGTCCCATTAATGATACAGAAAAAAATGATGTGATGTAGAAACACCTTAGCAGCTAAATCACAAAATTAAAGTAATTTACAGTCTCTGTAAATTTAATTTAATTATCACTGATGCTTGGAAAATATCACCTGTAATATCACCTATAAATTAAGCCAAATAAATCTCTGTCAACTTTTGTTGCATATTTATTGCATATTATTTTGCTTTCTTTATTCAGGTTCAAACCTGGATATTGCAACTTTCGAAAGGAAAAATTATTGGTGAATTAATCTCATTTATTACTAAAATAATTTCAATCTGCTGATGGCCCTAAAATACATACATGAATACATACCTACAGAAGTCCAAACAAACATTTAGGTACTGTTTACACCTGGTATTAAGATGCATTTTGGTCTAAATAAAGGTGTAAACGGGGTGAGAAATGTTTTAAAGGTGCAGTGTGTAATTTTTAGAAGAATCTCTTGACAGAAATGCAAAATAATATACAAAACTATATCATTAGGGGTGTATAAAGACCTTTTTATAATGAACCATTTTGTTTTTATTACCTTAGAATGAGACTTTTTATCTACATACAGCGGGGTCCCTTATGTGGAAGTCGCCGTTTTGTGCCGCCATGTTTCTACAGAAACGGACAAACCTTTTTTACTAAGTTGTCTCCGACGATGTCATGTTTTCCGGTGGGGGCTACCGTAGCCTCTCTATGCGTTTCAAAAGTGAGGGGTGAGCAGTGAACTAAACCGTTGGTTGCAATTCGCAACCTCGCCACTAGATGCCGCAAAAAATTACACACTGCACCTTTTAGCTCATCCACTTTCAACCACAATTAGAGGTAGTCGAAAACGCATTTCTTAAACGCCTCTTATTACCAGGTGTAAATGTGCTTTTAGGGGACAAACTCACTCTTCTTGCCTTGGGCTGTTTATGTGCTGCAGTTATTGAGGCTTATAAACCACTGATGGTACAGAGACTACAGATTAAACAGTCACACACACACACACACATACACGTACGTGGGGTGTGGCTTGCCGGCTTTGACAGACAGCTATGACTGCCGCTGAGCTTTATCTATCATCCGTTGCAGAAGGGCAAAGGTCAAGTGTAAATCACTCTCTTACTCCCTCTATTTCTCACCCATAAACCCTCTGTCCTTCTCTTACTGTCTGTGGGATTAGATATTTAATCTGGCTTGTGTTGACGATGATTATGTATCAGAATACAACGCTGCTCAAGGCCAAAACCGCTACCGTTAAATAAAGCATTCTTTAAGAATGAAAGAGAGAGAGAAAGAGAGAGATAGAGAGAGTAGGCCAAACAATGAAACAAACAATGAGAAACTGATCTTTTTGTTAGGAGAACACAAGGACTGCTGTGTGTTTGCATCAGTGGCGGCTGGTGACTGCTCTTCCGAGGGGCACAAATTCAAAATAATGAGTGTCATGTGTGTTGCCCGTGTTTTCAAAATATGTGTTTGTGGCGTCATGTGAACCTTGTGCATCACGTGTTTTGTCAAAATAAATGCTTGCTGCACACGCGTCAAAACCGTTTATGATGAAAGAGACGCTCATGTTCACAAAATACACGCAAGACACTCCCTTAACAGTAAACTCTGATTACTTAGGAGATTATGCAAGTATCTGGCAAACGCGAGTCTCTTTTATCATAAACCCTTTAGACGCATCTGCAGCTGGCACTTATTTTGACAAAACATGTGATGCACATAGGTTCACTCGATGCGGCGAACACATATTTTGACATGACGAAACACACACATGATTGGCTACATACATGTTGTGAAGAACTTCGCATCGTGCGCCCTTGAAAAAAGAAGTCAGCGGCCGCCACTGGTCTGCATGTCATAATATAGGAGAAAATCAATTATATGTAGATGTATATTACTGCTTTATTCTGTTATTTAACCTGTGTGTTTAGCTTTTTGACCTTATTAGTTTAATTCTATAACTTACTATATTAATTTTGCACTATATACGCAGCCCAGCTGCAAATGCTTTGGCAATACAAATGTCAAGTTTTTCATGCCAATAAAGCACACTTAAATTGAAAATTGAGAGCGAGAGCAAGAGAGAGGTGGTGGTGAATAAGGTGGGGGCATTTAGATCACCTTACAATAGATACAATAGATTAAAAATCCTGATTTTGTTTTATTTACAAGTGCTGAAAACAAGAACACATGCAGGGTATGTGAAATGTCAACAAGTCATTCTGATAAGAGCAATCATTTTATATCCGCATCTAAAATTAAGCTCAGTGAATTGCAAAAGCAGATCATTTGCTCTGTGATATTTTTTTCAGGCTGTATTTTATTGTATTGCACTGGAGACCAATGTAACAACACATACCCACAATGCTAATGTATAGACAAACTGGGTGTGTCTTAAAGGTCTATTTCTGATCCTATGGCCCTATATACATACTTTAATCAGCTCCAACTGTATTGTAAATCACTATGCAAGTTACAGATTTATAACTTTGTGTCTGAAACAATGACCTAAACTAAAGCATGTGGTGGTATTGCCACATCGTTTGCAATATGAAGCAAATGTCAAACTTAATTTTTCTAATTTATGGAAAAATAGTAACGAAAAATGAGAATTATCACTAAGATGAAAATACAAAAATGAACAATATTTAAAACAGCCTAAAATGTTGGTTTTCAGTTGGTCTTACTGGCATCCTAGCCCAAGCAGGAATTTAGCTGGTTTGTGGAAAGACCAGCTGACAACTCCCAAAACCCCACTAAAACCAAAAATGTAGGCTTGGTCAGGCTGGTAGACCAGATAAACCATCTTTGGCTTGGATTGGCCTGTTTATAATTTGACACATTGTCTTAAAATGCAGTGCTTATGCCACAAGATGCCACATAAACGTGTCCCGTGCAAACGCCCCTAAAGCTTAAATCCTAGGGTCATTCATGAGATAAGGAATTCTGAAAATGGAATAGGAAAGAGAAATATTACATATACAGTTTCCTCCATAAGTATTAAGGAAAACATAATTAAATGGATAAACACCATTTTTTAAAAAGTAGTTTTATATCAGAAAGTAAATTCTTTATTTTACGCAAAATCCGATATCGGACGTGTTATTCTGTCGTCTTTTCTCCCTTTTTTTCCCAAAACGCCACTCTTCCTTCTCTGCAGAATGCAATAAATCTGCGAAAAACAAATCACAGCGCACCATTCCACGCACTGTAAACAACAATGTGGCGTGTTGCATACACACAGAATCCCAGTTTTCCTCATCTACTTTGTACTTCGTGATCAACAAACAAACAAAAACAAAATAATACTTTTAATGGCATTAATAAACTGTGGTGGTTGTCTGTGGCGGAGAAGAAACGTAAGCCACTCAGGCGAAAGAAAAATGCCGGTTGCTTGTTCTCACACGACAGCATGAAGCTTCTGTCATGCTAACACATTGACCCAAAGGGATCTTATGAAAAACTTTCCATTATTTTACTCAAAGTCAATGAAAATCGAGCAGGACCAAAACATTTTACAGCTGCTCGCTGTCAAAAAAGTTCAGCGACGAAGTCCTAAGGATGACCGCAGCAATGACAGTATTATTAATATGACAAAGTAAGTGAAAAATTTTTTTATCAGTGTATCAATTGAACATGGCAAAGATGAATGCACATTTATATATTGATTCAATAGATTCCGCATTTTGCGGAAAAAAATAATCCGTTTTTATAATAAATCTTCAGTAAAATTAGTCCAAATGGATTTATTGCGTTTTGGAACTAAACTCTTCAATTTCTCTGTTTGCTGTGGAGTCAAGAAATTTGTAAGATGAATATGAGGCAAAAGTACAGATATTACATTTTTATTAACATTTGATTATGAACACATAAATGGTTTACCCACTAAGAACAACAACCTTTCATGAATAAAATGTGACATTCTGTGCTTTTCTGTATCATATCTTACAGTGGCGGCCGTTGACTTCTTTTTTCGAGGGCACTTGATGCAAAGTTCGTCATAACATGTATGTAGCCCATCATGTGTGTGGTTTCGTAATTTCAATATATTTGTTCGGCACGTCGAGTGATCCTATGTGCATCATGTGTCTTGTCAAAATAAGTGCCTGCTGCAGACGCGTTTAAAGGGTTTGCCGGATACTCGCATAATCTCATGTGTAATCAGAATTTACTGTTAAGGGAGTGTCTTGCGGTTTTGACGCGTGTGCAGCAGGCACTTATTTTAACAAAACACGTGATGGACATATTTCACATGACGCAACAAACACATATTTTGAAAACACTAGCAACACACATGACACTTCAAACACATATTTTGAATTTGTGCCCCTCGGATGAGCAGTCACGAGCCGCAACTGATATCTCTCATATAATTTTGTTCTCTTTTGTTTTCTTGACTCCATAGCAAACAGAGCAATTTAGCCGTTTTTGTGCTAATATATGGAGGAAACTGTAGGCTCTATAATATAGGAAATATTACGATGAGAGAAGAAGAGAGTGTGGAAAAGAGGAAAAACAGTGAACTGGTCCAAACCTCATTGCAAAAAAATGCTGTAATCAAAAAAAATCTGTAACATAGACAAATACATTGATATACACTCTCTCTCTCTCTCTCTCTCTCTCTCTCTCTCTCTCTCTCTCTCTCTCTCTCTCTCTCTCTCTCTCTGTTGTGGTTCTTCAAATATTTCAATGTTCTAGCTCTTCTATCTCTTTTTTCTCTGTAATCTCTGTTTCTGCTTCAGAAAACCTTGAACATTGTGTTTGTGTGTGCGGGTTTGTGTCCAGCCCAGATCTTTAATCTGATTGTACATATGAGGTTCTTTTTCACTGCACAACAGCATGATAAGCCTCTCTGTTCTTCGTTTTGTCTGTCACTCTCTCTCTCGTGCACCCGTACACACAGGCGACTTTGGCTGGCGTCCCAGTCGGAGCCCTCTGCGAACACACACCTTTCACCCTGCCTGCTTTATGAGTCATGCACCAATGCTGCCACACTGAGCGCAGTCACATTAGCTGCGACTGCTAACACCTTCATCTGTTATCAGCTGTTAGCACACATTTACACCACAGCTATCTGTTGCTCTTCACTCGGTGGGTTTAATTGTGGAAAACAGGATTTTCTTTGCTTTTTGAAAAATAAAGGGGATCAATCATCTGTGCAGATCGGTGGTCTCCAACATGATGCCTGTGGGCACCCGGTGACTATAGTATGAAGCCCGTATGTCAGAGTTAAATACTATAAATAGCCTCAACTTCTTTGTTTCATATTACACAGGACTAACATGAAAGATTGAAAAGGAACTATTTTAATATGCATAATTAAACAATATCTATTTTTCCGTAATTTTAACTAAAAAATTAGCTGTAATTATGCAGCTGGTTGCCAGTAGCTTACTGTAGAAGATTAAGACTGAAAATGTTTCATGTTCATTTAACTCTGAACAAACTGTTGCCAGTAAATAACATAAATGTAAAATCTACAGTAAGTTACTGGCAACCAGCTGCCAGTAACACTGTAATTTCTACAGACATTTTTTACAGTGCAAGTGTTTCCGATCTGATCATGAGCTACTCAGAAAGCAAAAGACTTACGGTATTGTCCATGTGTGTCTGTGCTGAACATGCATACTTATAGAATATATTCTGAACAAAAAGTAGTCCATACAACTCACACACAATATAATCTATTGTGTATTAAATATAAGTCTGCTGAAGTCATGCAGTGTTTTGTGTAAGGAATGTTCCTGTAGCTAAATTAGTAGAGAATTGGGTTAGTGATGCAAAGTTTGTGGGTTTGGTTCCTAGGAAACACATACTAAAAAAAGTGTACAGACTGAATGCATTGTAAATAGGTCAAAATTTGACTCATCTTTATTTCACTGATTCAGTGATTTAGTCACAATCTAATGATAACAGCTCACTGGAGAGAAGGATTTTCACAGATACTAGATTTAATACAAGAAGTGTAAACTTTTTTCATTTATGCTGCTTAAAGGTCCCATTCTTTCTGTGTTTTTGAAGCTTTGATTGTGTTTACAGTACGCAATATAACATGTGTTCATGTTTTACGTAAAAAAAAAAAAACGGTTATTTATCTGTATAGCGCTGTTTTCACTGTCCTCAAAACAGGCTGATGTCTTCCTTGCTCTATGAAGTCCCTCTTTCAGAAATACGTATCAATTTCTGATTGTGTAGTTTGTTTAGCGTGTTGTGATTCGATAGCAGCTTAGCTTTTTCCACCTCTGAATGTAGTTTAAAACTGCTGTTTTTACTGGAGTTTTAAAGGACTCTAAACGATCCCAAACGAGGCATAACGGTCTTATCTAGCGAAACAATTGTCAGAAAAATATGCACTTTTAAACCACAACTCCAGTGCAACCTCACGCAATACATCATCACGTCAAGAGGTCACGGATGACGTATGCGAAACTACGTCCCAGTGTTTTTAAGTGTGGAGAAAGAGGACCGTTTCGACGTTGTTGTATGTCGAATGATACTAATTAATGTCTTTGTGTCAGTTTGTTGTTTAAAATGGTCCGCAAATGTGCGTTTCATATATGTAACACATGACCTTTCGACGTCATTGCGCAATTACGTGAGGTCGCGCTGGCGCGTAACATGACCGGAGATAGACGATAAGTTGTGGTTTAAAAGTGCATATTTTTTATTTTTCATGTGAAAAATGTAGGGCTGTCAAAATTAACGCGTTAATAACGCGTTAACGCATAATTCATTTTAACGCCACTAATTTTTTTAACGGAGATTAACGCAACGCGCAATTTCTGTTTGACCCTTGGTCCAGCCCATAGTTGAATGAACAGAGACGCAGACAAATGTGACTCTCTCTAAATGAGTAAAAGGTTTTCATAGAAATAAGAACAATAAGCAAATCGTCTACCAAATCCAATGCTCTAAATGCTCGTTGGACATCTGATATGATCTTTATTTATACGTCTGAGAGGTGTAACGTTACCGTCCTAATGCTTAATCTAATACAAAAATGCGTCTCAGTTCATTTTGGTTTCGCTTTTATGCATGACTTAGAAAATAGACTGCAGGACTTGCTTGATGTTAAAAGAGTCATTAAGAGAGATAAAGTTCGGTACCTGATTAATGTTAAAGAGTTATTAAGAGCGACAAGACTCAAAAGCGATCCCCTCACGCTGACTGACTGATATCTGAAGCGCGTGCACACAGACGCGCGAGTGCGCGACCCGGATATATAGACATCTACACAAAATTACAGTTTTACAAATATCTGTTTTGATAAGAATTCACGCAGGTAGGCTCTATAATCTGTTATGTTTTAAGTAAATGTTTGGTTAACCATTGGGTAAAACTATCTGATGTGTAACATTATATTAGATCACTTAGATTTTAAGCAGTCTGTCTCAATGTCAATCAAACAAAAGGAAAAAAAGTTGAACATACATTGATGACGTTTTTGCTTTGTGTGTGCTAAATCTATTAGTTTTACCAGTGATTTTAAGGTATTGATGTGGTAATATAATGTATGGATGTGGAAATTTTTGTGGTAATTTGACTCTTTCAACTTCAAACACGTGTAGTTCTGTCATATTTTGTTATATTTCAACAAATCATGCATAGTTCTATGTTTTAATAGAGAATGTCAAAATATGAACAACTATTTTTTTTTAATTTGCTAATTCCGACTCAACTTGCCAGCACAGGTCACAAATGATGCAGCAGCAAACAAAAATGGAGAAAGAAAAATCTTCTGAAAAGAAAATTCATATACAAAACAATGACCGGTGATTATGTTAAAATGTAAACAGGCTGTTGTTAACATACATTTGCATAAAGCATCTATATATGTATATATGATTAGAATATTAAAAACCTGAAAAGTGTTAAATTAGGGCAAATTTAGAATGGATAAAAATGTGCGATTAATTTGCGATTAATCGCAGTTAACTCATGAAATCATGCGATTAATCTAGATTAATTTTTTTAATCTATTGACAGCCCTAGAAAAATGACAATCGTTTCACAAGATAAGATCCTTATGCCTCGTTTGTGATCGTTTAGAGTCCTTTGAAACTGCAATTCTAAACTGCATCAAAACTGCCACGTGCCGGGGTCCATTTAAGTCCATTAAAATGAGAAAAATCCTGGAATGTTCTCCTCAAAAAACACAACCTCTTCCCGACCGAACACAGAAAGACATCAACATTTTGGATGACATGGTGGTGAGTAAATTATCTGGATTTTTTTTTTAAGAAAATGGACTAATCCTTTAATGGCTGTGAAAACCTTTGAAAATTCATCTAATTTCTGACTTTGAATTTGTATGTGCAATTTCTTCATATGTTTACCAAATTAAACATACTCACTCCTACATAATTCCCTTTGGCAGCCTTAATAAATGCACACTGTAGGAGAATACAGTGTATAAATTCACATGAATCCATATTCAGATCTGCTATACAACATTAACCAGTATGAATGCTATCTTTCACACTCACCACTTTCAGCTCAAACAGCCTCTCTTTCAATCACACTCATTCACACACTGGTTCTTACACACTCACACAAACAGACGGAGATCTCCGGTGTACAGCCACTGATGACAGCTGAGCAGCCGGGGAATGTTCAGCAGCTCTGATACACAGAGAGCACAACAGCTGCCCTCTCGCTGCTCTCAATGACACAGAGAGAGAGAGAGAGAGACGAGGAAGACATTGAAAATAAGGAAACACTGAGGTGACATTGACATTGAAGCCAAAAAAAGAGTAAGAAAGATGGAGGAACAGTGGATCCTGTCTGTGACAGCACTCACAAATATTTTTTCTTCTAAGAAATTACATCTTAAATATTTCACACACATTCCCCGCTGGAGAGGACAGATATCGGAAGCGCAGCTGGGAGGTGTCTCCAGGCCACGCAGTCGTGAGCATACATCTGTGCATGCGCACACAAACGTGCAGACACATGCTGCGTCTGACGTATATAAACACAGATAACAACAGACATTCACCTGCAGGCATCTATTCTTAACCGAGTGTATCATGTGCCTGAGTTTACTTAGCAGGGGCACTCAAAAACGCGCGCACACACAGATGCAGAGACCCCGCAGGCCATTGTGGATATTGCTTCATTATCAGAGCCTTTATAGGAGTGTTAGAAAAAAAACAACCTCATTTAGCAGCATCTGGAGTTATTACCAGTAACCCTATATGGGATTTAAAATTTAAAGACTATTTAAGAAACAGTTCACCCATAATTAAAAAATTTACCGCTTTCAGTATTTAAGATGCAGACTGGGATTTAAACATGGCAAAATAAGGAATAGTTTACCTGAATATGAACATTTAATTTATTTACCATTATCCCATATCTGATGTATGTGAATAGATATGCATGTTTTTTCATAAGACAAACCACTTAGATTCAACATTGTATATTTAAACTTACGACACTGATCTGTATGTTTCCATGGATACGCGACATATTGATCGCTAAATAAGCTCTTTTCTCTCACACTGTGCTTTGCTTCTGAAGACATATATTAAGCCACTTGAGTCATTTCGATTAGTATAATGATGGATGTTTGTGCTTTTTGGTGCTTTGTTGGCTCCCATATAAAAAGATAACATGACAGCATTTTAAAGTGCACCTATTTCATTGCTAACAAAACAACGTTATTTTGTGTATTTGGTATAACATAATGTTTGCATGGTTTAAACACTTTATTTTACACATACCGTACATTTTTATAGCTCCAGATTTTACTCTCTTCCTGAAATGCACAGATTTTGTACAAAGCTAGATTTGAAAAGCGCTGCGTCCCTGATTGGCCAGCTAATCTGTACGTTGTGATTGGTCTGAATACCTCTGATGTCAGCTGGAAATGTGACGCTCTTTACCATGTTTGAAAGATTTGCTCACAATGCAATGCTAACAGGAGTTAACTTACAGGCTGCGGGTCCAAAGCAGGAGGAATTATGATAATGTCGGTCTTGTCTACATCAACAATCCCAGAAGTAAACTGTTGCCTACAATCTGTGTGTTCGTTGTAGTCCAAATAAAGAAATTTACTTTGGAGACGATAAAGGGTTCATCATAGTTGTGCGTAGGTCCTACGGCAGGGGTGGGGAACCCTGGTCCTGGAGGGCCACTGTCCTGCAGAGTTTAGTTCCCACCTTAATCAAACACACCTGAAAAATCTAATTAAAGTCTTCAGGATTACTTGGAAATGAAATTCAGGTGTGTCTGATTAGGGTTGGAACTAAACTCTGCAGGACAGTGGCCCTCCAGGACCCAGGGTTCCCCACTCCTGTCCTACGGCGTAACCACGATGGCATAGTCGTAACCACAGGCTACGCAGAGCTATGCACAGGCTACGGATAACCTACGGCGTAGCTACGGCATAGAGCTTACGCACGAAAATTAATTGGGCTCAACTTGCATCATCGTTTACTTTGGGGTTTGTACCTTTTGCATATCGTTAACATGTACTAATATACACTTACATGTCAAAGGAAATGTAAAATCATGAATCGGACAATTGGTGCTCTTTAATATAAAACAATTTGTTTGTGTTGAACAGACAAAAGGAAATAATATATATCTGTGACAATATGAGGGTAAGAGAGTAAATTATGAGAGAATTTCCATATTGGGTGAACAATTAAATTAAGTAAAAGACAATTGAGAATTGTTTTTTGTTAAAATAGACTTCCTTTAATACATTGTGAATAAGCATTTTTCTCAGCCTTTTATGTTTAGGTTCAGTAAGTTTCAGTTTAATGGCAATAAAAAGGTTTTAGTCAGTAATTGAAATGTGTAATTTTCACAAAATAATTTCACTTTAGTCATTTCATTAGTATTTAACTGCCTTTTGCTGCAAAACCCTCGCAGTGCATGTAAGCTTTTTTGGCAAAAACCTCTACTTTTAAAAAATCCACTTCTTTGGACAAGACAGATAGTTGCAGAATCACTGAAGATAATTTCAAATGATGAAATAAGAATTCAGAATGTAAAAATGAAGAATCTGAACCACATATTAGGTGGCTCTGTGATGCATGTGGCTGCCCAAAATACAATTTGGGTTGTATTCAGGTCCAAGTACACACAAGGGACCCAAGTTTGAATGTGATCCACAGTCATTTCATCTTCAATGCACTTTTGAGGAAAAATCGACGTGGTGTTTAGCGGATTATGCCAACAAAAAGGCCTGCATAGCAAAATCAACAGTGTTAAATGTACACTGTTGGTGTATATATGGGTATCACCAAGTCTAGTGGTACTCATATAAATACCAGCAGTGTACATTTAACACTAGTGATTTTGGTGTGTGAGGCAAGAATTAAACGGATTTGATGAACGTATACTACGTCCCAAAAGCATTCAGATAATATCATTATCTCATTTTTGATGCAGGTGGAGTTTAGCAGCTTTTACATCTGAGTACCTCATATAGGCTATAGCCAAATATAACTAGAATATACATTAAAAAGAGCATGTACAAAGAGGTCAATGCATAGAAAAAGCAGAGCTGATTGTTGCCCCATGAGCATTAGTAAGACACAGAAACATAAATAAAACTGCCATTTATTGGCACCTTGAGACAAAAAACGCTGTTAAATGATTTATTTGTTCCGCTATTCACAAGTAAATGACTTCATTAAAATACACTGGAGGACACAAAAGAAATAAACTCAGAGTGGGAACACTACTACTGCACACGTACACATCCACACGTCTGTGTTACAAAACACATATTGAGTTTTCCCATATATTTCTCTTTCACACAGCCAGAGATGACTGATGCATTAGCTCATAAAGAGCAGTTCACTTAACAGGTAGTAAACAGGAGAGCAGATTAGAGCTTCTCCTAACAATCTGTGGTCTCTAACAAGGTCTGAGTGCACAGAGAGCCCCGATGATTGCAGGGTAAACAACCCCACATTAAGCGCCACATGAAGGACTGTTATCACTATCAGAAGGTCTACCCTGCATAGTAGATCAGACTGGCTTTTGTTGGTTTGTGTGCTTTTGTTACTGGTCTGGCTGGTGGAGAAGTACTGTCTCTCTAAGGGCCTGTTCACAGTACTATAACGATAACTATTAGCGTCCACA
This sequence comes from Misgurnus anguillicaudatus, assembly GCF_027580225.2. Classification (NCBI taxonomy): domain Eukaryota; kingdom Metazoa; phylum Chordata; class Actinopteri; order Cypriniformes; family Cobitidae; genus Misgurnus; species Misgurnus anguillicaudatus. Next base: position 24,834,297 of record NC_073356.2, read on the forward strand.
CCAACGGACGATAATGTTATTTATAGTTTTCACATATTCAATCTTTCTAAATTCCAATTGACTTCGTTCATCATTAGTTATGTTTTCTACTTTGTAGGTAAAACTGCAATAGAAAGTTGAACTGTATTATTAAAGGAATGCTAGCATACGCCAACATTGATCTCACGGAAAGTCGTGCAAAATTTGATTAATTTATTTGTGTCCATGGCACGAAATTCTGCATTTTTTCGTGCCTTGAGCACGAATGTCTTTATTCGTGACACGAATTTCTATAAATAGTTTCTTGTGTCCATGGCACGACTTTCTTTTTCGTGTCATTTTATGTATTGTTTTTTTCTTTTTAAATCATTTTCGCTTGGGGTTGGGGTTAGATTTGGGGTTTGGGTTAGGATGTACTTTTATGTACTTGTTTTTACATGTTTTTTTTCCGCTTTTACAACTATTCTCGCCTGGAGATGAGGTTAGAGGTGGGATTTGGGTAAGGATGTCTAAAAATGTAACAGAAGGTGATTCCAACCCCAAGCGACAATGGTAAGAAAATAGGTAAAAATAATGAGAAAACAATACATAAAATGAAACGAAAAAGTAAGTTGTGCAACGGACACGAAAAACTATTTATAGAAATTTGTGCGAGTGACATGAAAAAGACATTCGTGCTCAAGGCACGAAAAAAACTGAATTTCGTGTCATGAACACGAATAAATTAATTAAATTTTGCATGATTATAACATGACTCTCCGTGAGATCAGTCTGAGCACGCTATGTAATCTTAATTTATTTGTAAAAAAAGTGTATTTGGTATGAATTAACATTCGTAGATAGGCAGAGAGAAACTGTGGATTAATTATCAAAATTCTTCAGGGAGTGGCAAAACAGAAAAAAAACGAATGGTAGCTCTGTTTACCTTTCACTGGTTGTCCGGTAAAAAAACAAGCCTCCTGCTAAATGGAGATAGAGGTGCTTTCATACGAACCTGTTTGCACTTCTTTTAGAGGTTTCGGTCAGGGCCAGGCACCATGGACTGCTTCTGCTGGGCTACATTGGGTTCTTTCAGGGTTGTAACGGTTTTAAACATCCAGGGACGACTCGGAGCCAAGCAAAATGAGGTTCAGATGATCTTTAGTAAACAGCTAGTGGGCATTTAAAGACACACACAGTTCCAGCAGTGCAATCAGAGGCAACAAATGTTTATGCGGTGATGAGACGTTTATTGGCAAGGCGGAGAGCATTTGTGCGACTTGTTGAAAATGAGAATATACAAAGCTGGATGGTGAAATAAACAGTTTCTCAAGTATTACAAACCACAACAGTTTAAACAAATTGTAGAAGTGCTACACCTGCATTTGCAGTCACCACCGCGATTATTGTTATTCTTTTGAAACACGGAAAGCTGCCACACTGTCTAATGTCTACTGTTAAATGGATAGTTCACGCAATGATAAAAAATACCCCATGATTTAATCACCCTTAAGCCATTCTCAATGTTTATGATTTCCTTTTATCACTCAAACACAATTGGAGTTATATTAGAAAATGTCCTGGCTGTTCCAAGCTTTATAAAAGTAGTAAATGGTGCTTTTGATTTGAAACCCAAGAAAGTCCATCCATCCTTCACAGAAGTAACACGCCTTCTGGGGGTTAATAAAGGCCTTCTAACGCAATCAATGTGATTTTGTTAGAAAAATATCTACATTTAAAACTTTACAATCTAAAACTAGCTTCTGGTAATGGCTGATGCACATTCATCCTACATCATACGCTAGAAACACACTCTCTGGTGAAGGCACATCGGTCGTTACTTGAAGCTAGTTATTATACTTTATAAAGTTTTAAAGGGACACTTCACTTTTTTTGAAAATATGCTCATTTTCCAGCTCCCCTAGAGTTAAACATTTGATTCTTACCGTTTTGGTATCCATTCAGCTGAACTCCAGGTCTGGCACTACCACTTTTAGCCAAGCGTGCCGCACAAGCCCTGAAAAGTGAAGCCAAAATGTCTCGATCGCCCCCCAGTGACTGGTCCCAGTATAGGTCATAAACCCCGCCTCCCCATGTTATTCAATGGGATATGAGACCAACAAAAAAATTTAATTACACTTCAATTATCATTTTTCCAAACTGATTTCTGTCATTTACTGTAGTTTTTATCACGCTGATAAATCAAGGATGCTGATATTACGCACTGCCCGAAAAAGTCCTCTGCTATTGAAAGATACTAAGGGACTATTTTCGGCTGCTGCGTAATATTATTGCGCCTCCTGCAGCCATGTTACGGCAGGAAAGTCCTTGATTGTTGCGCCAGAATGAGAGTGTAGTTCCTGGCCATGTTATTTTTGAGCGTGATGCTAATGGTCTAATCAGATTCAATAGATTATGCTAAGCTATGCTACAAGTGGTAGTGCCAGACCCGGAAATCAGCTGAATGGATTCCAAAACTGTAAAAATCAAATGTTTAACTCAAGGGGAGCTGGAAAATTAGCATATTTTCAAAAAAAGTGGAGTGTCCCTTTAAATATTGATATTTTTCTTTCAAAATCGCATTGATTGCCCTTAGAAGCCCTTTGTTACCCTCCTGGAGCTGTGTGGATTACTTCTTTGAAGGATGGATGGACATTTATTACCATTATAAAGCGTGATTAAATCATGTTGTAATTTTCATTTTTGGGTGAACTATCCCTTTAAAGACAGTATCTTTTTTGCAAGGAAACATAATGAGTGACTAATTTGGACTTTTGGGGAGGTGAGGGTTGATCTATAGAAAGCAACTCTGCAGAAAAGGAGATGTGTGAGACTCACAATAATAATATTGTATAGTTTGGTGTAAACATGCTGCCAAACTAATACTGCAATACTCTATGCATAAATAAAACAAAGCACATACCAAAATATTGAGTGAACGACTAAATATTTTTTATCAGATTGAATTATTCTATTTTTGCTATTCAGTGAATTAGGAGTGCATATTTCCATTGCTTTTTTATCTCACATCTTGGAAAGCATTTTGTTAACTTAGCTTGCAGCAGTGCATTGTGGGATTGCTTTCTCCTTTACCGTGACTTTCCGCAACCAATTAATAACAAGCATGTTAGTCTGTATTAATAAAATGTTTTTCAATGTTTTGCTGAACTTTCTATACAAGGCAGATGGCAGCTCAGCACTCGCTGCCTCTGACAGAACATTTATCTGGAAGCAGATCTGCTATACAATAATTTCCATACTCATTAACACACACTGGGTCAACCGCGGTTTGTTCTCACCTTCACCCTCACATATCATCCAGAGGTGGCAATCACACAAAGCGTTTGGATTCAATGTATTCTTAGAAACTCTAAATGGTTGCCAGGGACAACAGCTTGAGGCAAAGACGATGGCTCGCTCAGATCAAAACGCAACACCCCCCCCCCCCCCCCCATATGAGAATGACTGTGCCTGTGTGGATCTCAAAGACCTCTGATGTTCTCCTTAAATGGGCTTTTCTCAGTGCTGTAATTGGCTGTATTTTTTAATATTATTGGCTCTTTCTTTTGATACAACAGAAAGAAAATGGACAGGAAATGATCAGGAAATGTTGCAAGCCAGATTTGAACTCATATTGCCCACGCAAACAAACAGCACAATATGTGAGAGTTCGTGTACTAGCTCAAACTTTAGCACAGCCCATTGAATGTTATGCTTAAATAGTCTTCGTATTACTGTGACAGGAAAGAATTTTCGAAAAATAAGGGCTGCACAGCAATTAATCGCGACTAATCGATTTGCAAAATAAAAGTTTTTGTTTACATCATATATATATATATGTGAACTGTGGATAATAAATCTGCATACACACATGCACATAAACATTTAGGAAATATTTACACGTGTATAATTTGTTTTTATAATTATATATAATTTCTATTACTGTATATATAAATATGAATACCTAATGTATAATTTTTTTTTTCTTTATAATGATAAATGCATGTGGGTGTATTTATTTTTACATAATTATTATACACAGTACACACACATATATAATGCAGAGCTCAACATAAAGGACTGCCCGGTGGCCCGGGGCAAGCGTGAGAGATGTTCAGGCCAGTAAAAAGTATTGTCACTTACCCAATTGGGCCAGTGCTTCACCCTCAGTCACTAAAATATATTTTCATCAATGTATATTATTTAACATCTTGAAAGCGGACATTTATTCAGGTAAAGCAGAAAAGTCAGGAGCCTTTTTTCGTTGGAACATGTCTGTAATATATGTATTCAATTATATTTGACTTTTGAATTATTATTTTTAAATATGTGACACTAAAAAAATTTTTATTGGGGCCAGTGAAAATTTTGGCAGGGCAAGTGAAAACCTGAACCAGTGGACTGACCTGGCCAGTATAAAAAATTATTTGTGTTGAGCCCTGTAATGTAATCAAAAACTTTTATTCTGCAAACAATTAGTCACGATTAATCGCTACACTCTCATAAATAAAGATAAAAAGTTCACTGGGACAGTACCCTTTCAAAAAGGTACACCTTTGTACCCAAAGAGTGCATATTAGTACTTAAAATGTACATATTGGGAGTTCAAAGTTACATATTTGTACCTAAATGGTACATATTAGGACCTTTTTTAAAGGGTACTGCCCCAATGATATTTTTCTCATAACATAAGATATTTACCTTAAATGGTCAACTAAATGCTTTTGTACTCGTGTACAAGGGACTAAATCAGGGATTAAATCTGACTCCAATAATTTGGCACTCATCTCCCTGTTGGTGCTTTGCAAGGACTTTTGCTAGATTTCACTTCACTTTGTTTCTTTCTATTTTTCTGCCTAGATTTGATTATCAAGAGCTGCTCCATAACTCCACCTTCTGCCTCGTTCCTCGTGGCCGGCGCTTGGGATCGTTCCGTTTCCTAGAGTCTTTGCAGGTAAGACCTTCTGTGACCCCATTCTGAACCACAAGTCCAAACAGCCATGTACGCTTCAACGAACCGACGCAAGAAAGGTTTGACTGCGAATTATGAAAACAGTCAGGTCTCTCCCAGATAAACAGCACGTTAGCTATTAAGTGGTAAAACTTCCCAGGCACATATATTCTTGGACGTCCCGGTGGAGTGTGTGAAAGGGCCGGAAGCTCGCCGAGGGTGTCCTCGACTGCCGAGCCGTGCTGAATGGATAAATCCACAAAACGGTGGGTTTGGCAGCCAGCTCGGCCCTCACACTGGTCTCTCCGCCCTCCCTGGCTCTTTTTCTTCTTTTGAGTCGACTCTTCTGTCTTTCTGTGCCTCCATGCTTTTTCATATAAGCCCTAGATCTCTTTTCTTTTGAGGCAGCCAAAGCCACAGAAAGAACTGGCAATTATAGCTATAGCTGTGGAAAGTCTTGGAACATCCCCTGACCCCCTGTCTAATCTCACACCAGCCTCCCTTTCAACTAGTACACTAGTTGAACTACTTGATATTAAAGTTAGAAGAAATAAATCACATTTAACATAAAGAATAGCAATATTATCAAGCCTAGCCTAAACATGAATATAATACAACATCCCCTGCAAATTTCCACTCACTCGGTGCAAAAAAAAGCAACCAAAAAAATTGTATCAGTGCCCAAGGTACTAGTCAAGCAGCTCTTAAGTGCTCAAAACAAAGGCAAACTCCTGGATCTCTGTGGGCACAACAGGCAAAGGTAAAAATCAGTCACCTGAAGCAATTTGTTGCCGTCCGCCCATGTGTCCTCTAACGCCTGTTCAGGATGAAAGCCAGGCTGCACACTGCTAGAGGGGGTGTGTTTGATCTCGGCCCCTTCTTATGATCGCACTCTCTTGTGATTTAATTAAAAAACTCACTGTAGACCAGAATACGAAACTGAATGACGAAAACAAGATGAAAAAGGCAAACAAGGAATAAGGAAGAAAAAATAGAGCAACATCAAAAACGGAATAGCAAACAAGAGGGAAAGCGAGCATCAAACTTCACTTCAATAAATCATGGACCGTCGCTCTCTTCCTACCAACACCACCAAATGTGAAGAGATGGGAGTAATTAACACATCTGTCCGTCTGGATTCATACATTCACACAGGCCTCCTCTGAGACTTTGTGTACATCTAAACAAGGTTTTTATCATCACACACACTATATTCTGTCTTATGACCTTGCCTGAAGGGAAAATTTTAAAGCACTATGTATATACTTCAGTGCATACGGTGTACAGCTGGTCTGTTTTTTATGGGTTTTTTCCATTAGATCGATTGATTGTGGTTTGCTAATTATAGTACATGATGCATTTTCTGTCTCTTTTGCCTGGGGTGTCTCACAGGCCGCCTGTATCCCAGTGTTACTCAGTAATGGCTGGGAGTTACCTTTCTCTGAAGTCATCCAATGGAACCAGGCTGTCATCGAGGGCGACGAGAGACTGTTGTTACAGGTAACAACTCTTCCTCTAAAAATTTTTTTTTTTTCCTGCAAAGGGAACGTAATGAAGAAAGAAGGTGTTAAATAAGAAACATCTTAGTTTGATTTTCCAAAAAATTGAATTGTATATGTACATATAGATATAAAAATTAAAATGTTATATCGGATGTTTGTTATCATTAATAAATGTTACAAAGTTCTCTTAAATGTTTAATTTTTGGCCAATTGCAGCATATCACAATCAAATACATTTGTATACTAAACACTAATCAAAGGCTGCGTCCAAATAACCACACTTGCGGTCTTGGCCACTTGAGAGCGCGTGCATGCAACAGGAAGTAAGTGCGCAAGACTGTCCCATGTCTTAAAACTGGCAAAGTGCAGTGCCCTTAAAGCACACTTAAACCCACACTTTCTCGAATACCGGTATTCAAGGCTAAGCGTATCCCGTCATGCATCATGTTCAGGGTGTAAATCATGAGACTTTTGGTCAAATCTCGCGAGATGTCGTGGAAACTTTTAATTGTAAGCTAATAAATGGATTTTACATATTTTGGTAGTAAAGGAAAGTGTTTCATGGTGCAAACATTGTTATGTATTTTGTAAAAGATCTGTAACTGATTTATAACATTAAAATAACATTAATGGTGTTGTTTATTCAGGGACTTCTACATAAACAATAAACTTAAATAAAGCTACATGCAAAAGTTTTTTACAGGTGTAAAGAATTCTGCGTCTGAAAATTCCGGATAAGTGTAGATAATCTTTAAATGTTAATTTATTTATTCATTTGTTTATGTGTTCATTTTATTTAAAGAAAACCTTAAAAAATGCATATTTTAAGTAGCCTAAATAAAAAATGAATACGTCTTGGTGCCAATTGCTGACACTACCTGGATTGACATTTTAACACTTGCTGTGTACCATCGGGTGAATAATTTTTACATGCACGCTTGGGATCTTCACGCCTACTAGAACATTTGGTCAAAATACAGGAAATACGTCATGTAAGTATTCAAGCGGTCAAGTGCAAAGACCGCTAGTGTTGTTAGTTGGACGCAGCCAAACTTTGTTCGACATCGTGCGGCTCTGCGCAGACCGATCGCGTTATGACATCAAAGTACTGCGAGAGCGATTCAAAAGCTATGTTTTTTAATTGTTCTCGCGGTTCTTGGTGTCACCGAAAGGGCTCCGCATAAACTGGATAACACTGTGATAAAACTGTGAGTCTTTTATTCAAAATTCCTGTTATTTCCTGAAATAACATGTTTCATTTAAAAGTGTTTAATGGTGTTAATATAAACAGACTATACATAATGTAACCTAAATATATGCTACGTGTGAGACCAGAGAGAGGTAATAGTACAAAAGTTTCGGAAACACTGGTTTGTTTTAATCCAAGTTTGGAGTAATCATATGTATATTAGTTTACCTCAGGTGAGTTTTAATGTCACTTTTTTCCCTCAGGTGCCGTCGACAGCGCGTGCTGTGGGCATTGACAGAGTGCTCGCGCTGAGGCAGCGCACACAGATGCTCTGGGAGGCGTATTTCTCCTCAGTGGATAAGATTGTACTCACCACACTGGAGGTGAGGCTTTGACATCTTACATGTGTATACTGTGGCGTGTCTGACAGAAAGGAAGGTCTGTCCGGGGAAATTAAAGAAGCACAGAATGTCATACATCATTAGCGCAAACTTAGCCCTCTGACCCGAGGTTAATTGCTAAAGAAATATCGATTTTGCCAGCAGTTATGACTTACATACTCCCCCTGCTGGCCATAAGCAGAACTGCTCAGGTCAGGTGAAAATGAGTCTCTTGAAAGCTGATTGGGTTGCCTTACATATATGCCTACCTATTATAATTTTACAAAGCTTGGCATAATTAGACAATATATTTTAATTGCTTTATCTTATTTAAATGATTATTTTGTACCAATTTAAAAATCATCTTGAGGTCTCCTAGTGGGAACCCAGACCCCTTATTGATAAACAATGAACAACAGGGGCATAGATTTGGTTTAAAGTGTCATTCTGTACATATATGTTTTTATTAATCATTGTTTGAATATTGGTGGGGGTTGTAATTGCTATTATTGATCAATTGGGTGTTATCGCCCCCCAGACCGGAAACTAGGCCACCGTTTGTTTAAGGAGTCATTTCACAAGACTTTTTTAAGATAAATCATCTATAAATAAATAAATAAATAAATCTTTGGTGTTCCCATAGTAAGTATGTGAAGTTTTAGCTCAAAATACCATATAGATAATTTATTATGGCATGTAGGTGTGTCCTTTAAAATGCAAATGAGCTGATCTCTGCATCAAATGACAGTGCCGTGGTTGGATAGTTCAGATTACAGGGCGGTATTATCCCCTTCTGACATCGCAAGGGGAGCCAAATTTCAGTGACCTATTTTTTCACATGCTTGCAGAGAATGGTTTACCAAAACTAAGGTACTGGGTTGATCTTTTTCACATTTTCTAGATTGATAGAAGCACTGGGGACCCAATTATAGCACTTAAACATGGAAAAAGTCAGATTTTCATGATATGTCCCCTTTAATGGAGAGGATGTCTGTTGTTGAATGTACTATATTTGATTATATATCAAATCATGTTTGGTAATACACTTAACACTGTTGCCTACATGTGTTTAGATCATAAAGGACAGAGTGTATTCCCACATCTCCAGAAATAAATTAATGTGGAATTCCTTACCTGGTGGGCTGCTGGTTCTGCCCGAGTACTCTACACACCTGGCCCACTATCCCTTCTATTACTTAAACCTTGGTAAGCATATGATCTGAAATGTCATTGTGTATATGCAAGTCAGTACTAGTAAGTCACGTATGGTATACACAGAATAGGATAGAACCTATAGTTTTGAATAGATTGCTAGCATACTTTATGCAGTATATACTTATATACTCTTTTTAAAGTACACAGTATGGACAACATGTTTTTTGGTTAATGTTTAAGTAATGTTACGATATTCTCAGTATTAGCTAAATATGTCTTAACGTTTTGTAGTTTGAATAAATGATGTGTCAGGGTCAGAGTCAATAGTGAGCAGTGCTCCGACATATGATACACATGCACTTTTGGCAACCTAAGTTTGAATCCCGGCTCGAGGTCCCCACAAAAATGGCCCGAAACATGACAAAAAAAACTATACCCTTACAAAAAGTGATGTGTCAGGAATGAGATGGTAAAATGCACAGCTAATGTTGTTTCTGGTTTATTGGAAGTGCAAATTTGAGCACATTGCATTCTGGGATGCATTGTTGTTGACTGTATACTGTACATTTTGATCAATTTAAAGGAATATTATTAAGGTACACTTTCAAACATAGACATTTATCAAAACGTATTTATTATATGGCTCTCTATTTACTTGCTGTTGTAGGGATCAGCCCAGGTCAAGAGTTTACTGCTATCATTCATGCCACATCACCTCTGGTGTCCCAGTCTCAGCCAGTCATGAAGCTTCTGCAGGTCGTCTCCAAATCCAAATACTGCTCACAGGTACTGCAAAGCTAGACCACAATCAGACTTGGTTTGTCTAATAATAAATCTATATGTCATGACCCTATTTGTGACATCCAGGCTAAAGTCTCATAATCCAGTTATGATATTAGGATCATGAAAGTTTGATTTTATTTATTGATTTAAATCTTTGAATTGACTTTACTCAGTCAATATGAAGATATTAGGGTATTTTTTCACTGAATACTCTTAACATTTTGTAGGATGATTTTATTAAGAAAACAGTCAATTACAAAAATGACTTTAGCTGGGTTTTTGTCTCTTATGATTTGACCGCCAGTAATCGAGACAGATTTTAATATCAGCTGTAAACAGTGTCAAAGACAAAAGCCACCAAAAAGTCATTTTAACCATCATTCTGGAGTTCATGTTGTGACTGTATGTTTTCTTGTATGGGTTCTTGTCAGATCATAATCTTGTGGAACAGTGAAAAGCCGCCCCCTCACCGGAATAAATGGCCACCTATGCCAGTGCCCCTTAGCGTCACAGATGGCAGAAGAAAAGTGAGTATACAAGCGAGAGCACATTCATGCTGTCTCTGCGAGCATCTCTGTCTCATTTCTCACACACTTTTTTTTTTCTGTTGACAGACGAGCAGTCGTTTCCTTCCTCATGCAGCTATTGAGACAGAGGCTGTTTTGAGCCTGGATGAGGACACCGTTCTGTTGACCAGTGAGGTAAGATGTTTAATCTTCATCCTGCTTAAATTCAACCCCCATTTTAGATCTCACTTAAATGACCTTTGAAAGTTTTTTTGTTTGTTAGTTAAAACGTAACTCTGTCTGTGAAATCCACGGTGATGGAATATGATTTCATATTAATCTTTGGTATCTCCAGTTCCAATACTTGAAGTTTTAGCTCAAAATACCATATAAATAATTTATTATAACATGTTAAAATGACCACTTTGTGGGTGTGAGCAAAAATGTGCCATTTTTGGGTGTGTCTTGTTAAATGCAAATGAGCTGATCTCTGCACTAAATGGTAGTGCCATGGTTGGATAGTGCAGATTAGGGGTGCGTCTCATTTCTCTGTCTTACCACTTCCCCTTACCCCTCCCTCTCGGTTTGGCGCGTTCATGTGAGGGGAAGTGGCGTAGGGATACATAGCCCTTGAAACGAAGTGTGATAAGGACCACACTTGAAAGAGAGGGGTAAAAGTTAACGTAAGAATTTCGCAGGAGTACCGGCATCAAGATTTTTTTATGGCGGAACGTAACAAATGAAAGAAACATTATTTTCGGCAGTTTGATAGGCTTTGTGCCCGGCTGCACTGCTTCCTGGGCTTCAGCCAGCTCCTTGTTTCCTGTCTGCCATTATTGGACAAACTGATTAATCCAGGTGTGCCTGACCTCAGTAGTCACAATAACAATAATCAGACACACCTGGATTAATCAGTTTGTCCAATAATGGCAGACAGGAAACAAGGAGCTGGCTGAAGTTCAGGAAGTAGTGCAGCTGGGCATGAAGCCTATTGATATTATATTTTGACACTCATGTTTATGATACTTTTAATAAAATGTTCAAGCGGTTTTAATTGTAATGTTTTTGTTTTGACTCGCTAGTCAAGCCGCTAGCTAGCAGCTAAGTTATGCACTATTTGTCAAGCTCAGCTCAGGCAATCGATACCACAACCGGATACGACGGCATCTTCTTAGTTTATGTCAACGCTTATCGCCTTTGTTGACGTAGCAGCCAGTTAGCGGCAAGGGAAGGTGATGCAAACAGTAATTGAGTATTGTCTCATTTTTTAGAGGAACGATCTGTCTTACCCCTAAGACAGAGAAGTGAGATTGGCCCTAAGGGCCAGTATTATCCCCTTCTGACATCAGCCAAATTTCAATGAGCTAATTTTTCACATGCTTGCAAGAATGGTTTACCAAAACTAAGTTACTGGGTTGATCTTTTTCACATTTTCTAGGTTGATAGAAGCACTGGGGACCCAATTATAGCACTAAAAACATGGAAAAACTCAGATTTTCATGATTTGTCCCCTTTAACAAAATGTTATTTACATGATGTAGGATGATTTTTTGTAGAAATTGGTAAATAACAAAATATGACTTAAAGGATTAGTACATTTTCTTTAAAAAAATCCAGATAATTTAATCACCACCATGTCATCCAAAATGTTGATGTTTTGCTTTGTTCAGTTGAGAAGAAATTATGTTTTTTGAGGAAACCATTCCAGGATTTTTCTAATTTTAATGGACTTTAATGGACACCAACACTTAACAGTTGTAATGCAGTTTAAAATTGCAGTTTCAAAGGACTTTAAATGATCCCAAACGAGGCATAAGGGTCTTATGTAGCGAAACGATTGTC